>NC_133336.1:36630337-37830337 GCF_042186555.1 Aquarana catesbeiana
AATCTCAAGATAACCGGTCTAAAGGAAACTTGTTATACAATGGGCATAAATTCTATATTACAACACAGACAGTCCCCCGAACTACCCTCTGGGACAATAGCCCCTATGGCAGCAATTCTCCCATAGCACTCACACCAATCTCACAACACCGAGCTCCAAACAAACATACACAACACAACTACACATACCCTAAAAGCAACCTCTTCCTCACCGGCCTACAAAACAACCCTATATTGCTTACGGTCTGATGGAGTACCTAGTTTAATCTTTCTCCCTTGACAGACCACCTCCCACACAGTGGTAGCTTCCTGTACGACATCTTCCTAGATAGTTCTTCACCCCGCGCACCACTGATTTCCTCCGGCAATACCGCACAGGTGGTATATACACCACACTTGGGCAAGTCGGCAAGCTCTCACCTGTCGCCGAACTACCTATTCTTGCACTTTTCCTTTTACACCTAGACTCCCTGCTCCCCTCTTCCACCCCCAGACCTATTCCCTTCATACCCCTCATCCACTTCCGACATCAAAGTAACCACCCAAGCTTAAACCCCAACCCGGTCCATGTCTGCCCCCCTGCCACAGCTCTCGAGGCCCAACCAACTACGGTTTTCAGAGGCTCACTTTGACCATCCAAGACACTCTCTGTAACCACACCATTCATGGCTCCTTCTCCCCCTAACAGTGACAAGCTCCTTGTCAAAATTATTTCACTTAACGCAAGAGGAGTAAATATACCAGAAAGACGCTCCCAGCTCCTCCTCACGATGCAGCGGAACAAAGCTGACATAATATTTTTGCAGGAAGCACACTTCCGCACCGACTCCATCCCGAAACGAATGAATTGATACTATCCAACTACATACCATGCATCTAACCGAACGTCCAAATCAAAAGGAGTCTCCATACTCTTGGCAAAATACTGCCCCTTTCAACTCACTGACACGCTAGCTGACGAAGACAGTAGATTTCTCTTTCTGGAAGGGTCATACCTTGGCAGAAAGATCACCTTAGCGAATGTCTACACACCAAATAGCCGCCAGGTTACCTTCTTTCACAACATAACTAGAGCATTGACCATATTTCAAGAAGGCACCCTTATCCTAGGAGGCGATTTTAATGTCTCCCTGATCCCTCTCCAAGACACCTCTACCAGTACATCCTCTCTCCCCTATGCAGCTCTACGATCCATTAAATCTCAATTACAAGACCTGTTGCTCCATGACTCCTGGCGCACATTAAACTCTAACGGCAGAGACTTTACCTTGACCTACCCTTCCTTAGGAGTACATCCATCAACCCCATGTTCCTATCGGACCACCGCCCCATCTCCATGACTATCTCATTCACAGTTAAACAATCGCCCACAGTCCTGGAGATTAGATCCCTCTCTGCTCACAGACCCTTCTATTGCAGAAGAGGTTAAGCTCCGCATCAAACAATACTTCACGGAAAACTAACCTACTGACACCTCCCCAGTCATTACATGGGAAGACCACAAATGTGTAATACGGGGCATCCTTATTGCAGCAGCCGCCAAACGAAAATGGGAGAAAAATAAACATATCCTGGAACTTACCAGACAAATTCAAAAGTTGGAGAGTGCACATAAACGCACACAAGCTGCAGACACACTACACACCCTTGTAAGAACCAGGACCGAACTTCTGGAAATTCTTGGCAAACAACTTAAACGCAAATACTCATATCTCAAAAAGTTTACTATGAATATGGTAATAAAGCTGGAAAATTATTAGCTAGAGCCCTACAAGCTAAGAGAGCTCCCTCCACAATACACTCCTTGACAGATACATCGGGACTTAAAATTCATCCCCTGACATAGCCAAGCAATTTGTCAGCTATTACTCACAATTATACTTGTAAAATAAAAAAATAACACGTAGTGTTAAAAATTGTTGCATAAAGCAGGCAACAAGTAACTATTCCATTGCAAATGTCTAGGATAAAATAAAAGAATATTCATATGATGCCACAAAGAGTGTGTAAATTGCTTGCTGGGTATATAACTTGTCTGCTTGCAAACACTTTTTGGACAGACATTTTCCACCCTGTCTTGTGAGATTTTAGTAATGTGTTACATTACAACACAAACACAATAGAGTTTTTCAGCTAAAAAAAGCGCACTCCTCCTCTCTTGAATTGATACACCCTCTGCTCAGGTGTTTCTAATATACAGTACATAGAAAAATAAAAAAGAACTCTATTATTTTTTCAATTACCTCCCTACTCACATAACAATTGTTGTTTATCACAACTTGAATCCTCCAACAATTAGAGACCCTCTTCAAGATTATTTACAGCCTGATCAAGCAGTCTTAGAGCTCAAATGGAACAAAAAAGAACTGAACATTGTCTCATGGTTATTGTTCTTTTTAAAAAAAAATACAATGATTGCTATGTAAGTGGGGGAGAGGGTGATCGTTGATGTAAAAGAGTTTTATTTTTGGTCTTCTAGTGACACAGTACAGTTTAAAGCATGTACACACCTATACACAGGCCATGCCTTTCATTTTTTAACTTTTGTGAAAAATGTTTTGTTTTTGTCATGAACTTGAATCTTCCTTTCTTCTTTGATTAAAAACAGATAGCATAGAGTAGGAAAGATCCAAAGTAGATATGCTTTTGTGGTGCAAAGCTTGAAACAGAGTGCGGAGAGCCTGTATGGGCTGCTTACACAAAAGACTATGGGTGGAACGTCAAATGAGATACAAGCGACTACAACACAATGGAGAGCCAGACCTAAATTTGAGAGTCCAATAATCTATTGGTTTAAACTTCTCCTTCCACTGTTGTAAAATATAATATTTCATAATGCACATCTCCTAAGGGCATGCAAGATCCACCTCCTACCCAAGCAGTCAACAACCTTCCTTTGAAATGTTGTAGTGGACATAAAAGTAGACCTTGCTACAGTATAAAAGTGTTGTGGAAATTTTATGAAGATGTATTTTAATATGTATTGTCATAAGTGTCTCCCAGTGTTAATACTCCCGCAGCCCGCTCTTAAGAGCTGACTGGGCAGACTGACGCTGGTTGAGATCCGTTTGGTAGTGAAAAGCTCCTTGGGGATGCAGACAAGTGTTTGCGGAGTGGGGACATGTCCGCCAGATAAGGGCCCCTATGCGATGCACAGAACGATCGTCTGGTGGGGGTGTGTTCGCTCTGCAAAGACATTATTGGTTTAACGAGTGTGCGATCGTGTCGCCCCTGTATGCCTGATCAACATATTTGTGGCGCCATGAGCATACACCTGCATATAATCTCTGGTCCACAAAGACAGTAGTATAGTCAGGGTATGCGTTGTTCTCTGAACAACGCAGAATTATGCCCTGTACACATGATAGGATTTTCCAACAACAAAATCCATGTTTTTTTTTTCCGACGGATGTTGGCTGAAACTGTTGTAAAATATAATATTTCATAATGCACATCTCCTAAGGGCATGCAAGATCCACCTCCTACCCAAGCAGTCAACAACCTTCCTTTGAAATGTTGTAGTGGACATAAAAGTAGGCCTTGCTACAATATAAGTGTTGTGGAAATTTTATGAAGATGTATTTTAATATGTATTGTCATAAGTGTCTCCCAGTGTTAATACTCCTGCAGCCCGCTCTAAAGAGCTGACTGGGCAGACTGATGCTGGTTGAGATCCGTTTGGTAGTGAAAAGCTCCTTGGGGATGCAGACAAGTGTTTGCGGAGTGGGGACATGTCCGCCAGATAAGGGCCCCTGTATGCCTGATCAACATATTTGTGGCGCCATGAGCATACACCTGCAGATAATCTCTGGTCTACAAAGAAAGCAGTATAGTCCGGGTATGCGTTGTTCTCTGAACAACGCAGAATTATGCCCTGTACACATGATAGGATTTTCCGACAACAAAATCCATGTTGGATGTTGTCTCAAAATTGTCTTGCATACACACGGTCACACAAAGTTGGTCGGAAATTCCGAACGTCAAGAACGCGGTGAAGTACAACACGTACGACGAGCCGAGAAAATTAAGTTCAATAGCCAGTGCTGCTCTTCTGCTTGATTCCAAGCATGCGTGGCACTTTGTGCGTCAGAATTGTGTACACACGATCAGAATTTATGACAATGGATTTTGTTGTCAGAAAATTTGAGAACCAGCTCTCAAATTTTGTGTGACGGAAAATTCCAATGGATCCTACACACGGTCGGAATTTCTGACAACAAGTTCCTATCAAACATTTTCCGTTGGAAAATCCTATCGTGTGTACGGGGCATAAGGGTTCATGAACAAATGATAAGAACAGGATTCTTTGAATCATTGTGGTCGGGAGAAGTGTTCATAGTCTCAGGTTTCCTGTGATCAGACACAGGGGGCTGGAGATTGTACATGCTGCCCCCGCCCAGACACGCCCATAAGACTCCTCTAGTCATTGTTGTATTGGTTGTTGTATTTCCTGTGTTGAAAGTCACATTGTCAGAGACAAATACTCACCGAGGCCGAGATGCCGAGAGCGGCTCGCCCTTACGACCACGCGCACCCAGACCCCCGAAATGGGTACAGAGGGCTGGAGGCACACGGAGGCACGGGCTTCCGGTAGGGTGGTTGGTACCAAAGGCTGGAAGCGGGTGTCTTGGGATCCGCAGGATACAGGGCTGAGAACACAAGCAGAGGTAGAGAACAACAGGTGGTAATCAGGGTATCACAAGATCCAGCAGAGCGGTAGTTAAGCAGGCCAGGGTCTGGTACACAGATTAGGAAGGTATAATCAAGACAGTCCAGCAGAGTAGTGGTTAAACAGGCCAGGGATTTGGTACACAGGTCAGGCAACAGGTACAGGAGCAATCCGGGAGAGAAGTGGTTAAACAGTCCAGCAGAGGTTCGGTACACAAATCAGGCAATCAGTACAGGGCAATCCGGGAGAGTAGTAGTTAAACAGGCTAGCAGAGGTTCGGTACACAGATCAGGCAATATCACAGGGAACACAGGCTCAGGGAACAAGGAGAGCTGACGACAAACCAGCAACCCGACTGGGTGCTGGAGTCGTCAGATAAAGCCTCCCTGCCCGGCGAGCGCGTCAGTGTGACGCGCTACCGGGCACCCACACGGGCTACGGCGCGCACACGGGGACCGCCGTGCACCCGGGCGCGCCGCACCATCAGGCCGCGGACGGGTGTGCGGCGAAGCGCTCGTCCCGTGCGCATGCGCACCGGAGCCCGGCGAGCGGAGGCGCTCCCTGGCTCCTGACAGTGCCCCCCTCCTAAGGGCGGACACTGGACGCCAAGGCTGGCCATCAATTCCGGATGATCTTGATGAAACTTTTGAATTAACTGTGGGGCGTGCAGATTCCTGGCGGGCTCCCAGGAGTTATCTTCGGGGGGGTACCCCTTCCATTGAATCAGGTATTGTAGCTGCCTGCCCCTCTTTCTACAACCAAGAATGGATTCCACTTCGAATTCATTCTCACCATCGATTCTGACTGGCGGAGGAGGAGGTTCTTTTCTTCCCGGAAAAGGGCTGGGCACCACAGGCTTCAATAGTGACACATGAAAAACGGGGTGAATCCGGTATGTCTTGGGAAGTGTCAACTCCACAGCCACAGGGTTGATGATCCTCCTGACTTGAAAAGGCCCAATGAATTTAGGCCCGAGTTTTCGAGATGGCAGAGGTAATCTCAGATTAACGGTGGACAGCCAGACCTCGTCTCCTACGTCGAATCTTGGGTTTGCCTTTCTGCCCCGGTCATACTGTTTCTTGTAGTCCTCCTGGGTTTTGTGTAGTGTGTCTTGAATTCTCTGAAAATTGGATTGCAACGACGTTATCCTATCCTGGACTGCTGGGACTGCTGTTTCGGGGATATTGTTAGCGAAGGACGTGGGATGGAACCCGCAATTGGTCCAGAAAGGAGTCTGGTTGGTAGAGGCATGGATTGAGTTGTTGTACGCAAATTCAGCGTAGGAGAGGAGGCTCGCCCAATCATCCTGAGAACCCGAGCAGAAGCAGCGGAGGTATTGCTCTAGCGTCTGGTTGGTCCTCTCCGTCTGGCCATTACTTTGGGGATGGTAAGCTGAAGAGAGACAAATGTTGATACCCAGAGCCTTGCACAGTTCCCTCCAGAATTTGGACGTGAACTGGACGCCTCTGTCCGACACGATGCTCCTTGGTATCCCATGGAGCCTAACAACCTCCTTTAGAAAGATGTTGGCCGTGTCTACGGCAGAGGGAGTACCCCTCATGGGCAGGAAGTGGGCCATTTTGGAAAGGCGGTCAACAACAACAAGGATGGTGGAAAAATTCTCTGAGCAAGGTAGGTCAACGATGAAGTCCATGGACACATCAACCCATGGTCGTTCTGGAATGGGCAAAGGTCTGAGCAGACCCCAGGATTTGGTGTTTTGGCCCTTATTTCTCTGGCAAAGGGAACAGGACGCCACATAATCTTTACAATCCCTCCTCCATCCTGGCCACCAAAAAGAGCAAGAAAGGAGTTCAGCCGTCTTCTTATTCCCAAAATGTCCTGCCATCTTGTGGTCATGACACATCTGAAGGGCTAAGGGCCGAGTCACTTGTGGTACAAATATTTTCCCTTTAATCCAGAAAAGATCTTCGTATCTCTTCAGGGAATGCACCGCTGGTTCTGTACATGCGCCTGACGAAGATTTGATGGATGATATTAAGTCTGCCTGAGTTAGCCCGAGGAAATTTTGAGGAGAGAGGATCGTGCTGGGTGTTGGTGTTTGAGGGTCTACGGAAAACATCCGTGAAAGGGCATCGGCCTTCCCGTTCTTAGCCCCAGGTCTGTATGCTATATGGAAATTAAAGCGAGAAAAGAAGAGGGCCCAACGGGCTTGGCGGGGCTTTAACCGTCTTGCTGTTCTGAGATACTCGAGATTTTTGTGATCCGTGAAGATCATTACCGGATGGACTGCCCCCTCCAGCAGATACCTCCATAGCCAGCAGCTCTCTGTCACCCACGTCGTAATTGAGTTCCGGTGGACTGAGTCTCCGAGAAGCGAAAGCTACTGGGTGTAGGATGGCCTTTGGTCCCTGTCTCTGGGAGAGAATTGCTCCAGTTGCTCCACCTCCAGTACGAAGGGTTGAGTCGGGTCAGGATGACAGAGGATTGGAGCGGAACTGAACAATTCCTTTAGCTTAAGGAAAGCCTCTTGAGCAGCTGCGGACCACTGGAACGAACTATGTTGCCGGGTTAATTGGGTAATGGGTTCCACGATGGCCGAGAATCCAACAATAAATTTCCGATAGAAATTGGCGAACCCAATAAACCTCTGTACCCCCTTTTTATTAGATGGGGCCGGCCACTCCTGAATTGCCTGAATCTTCTGTGGGTCCATTGCAACCCCATTGGTAGAAAGTATGAATCCCAGGAATTGTATAGTTGATTTCTCAAACTCGCACTTTTCGGCTTTTAGGTATAGCTTGTGTTGTTGAAGAATGGCAAGAACCGTTTTAACGTGCCTCTTGTGCGTCTCCAGCGTAGGGGAGAAGATAAGGATATCATCCAGATATACCACAAGGAAGTCATCTAAATATTGTCGGAATATGTCATTCACTAAATGTTGGAAGGTGGCTGGAGCGTTGCAGAGTCCGAATGGCATCACTAAATACTCGAAGTGCCCGAATCTGGATCTAAAAGCCGTCTTCCATTCGTCTCCAGCCCTGATTCTGACGAGATTGTAGGCCCCTCGGAGATCAAGTTTAGAGAACACCTTAGCGGACCGGAACCTCTGGAATAACTCGGGAATGAGTGGTAACGGGTACCGGTTCTTAATTGTGATGTTGTTAAGTTGCCGATAGTCTACGCAGGGTCTTAAGGTACCGTCTTTCTTCCCAACGAAAAAGATACCCGCTCCGGCGGGTGAGGATGAAGGGCGGATGAAACCTTTCTCAAGGTTTTCGTCTATGTACTGCTTTAGAGCCTCCAGCTCGGTTTCAGAAAGAGGAAATATCCGGCCAAATGGAATCTCGGATCCAGGAAGAAGGTCAATTGGACAGTCGTAGGCCCGGAGAGGTGGTAGGCGGTCAGCCATTTGTTTACTGAAAACCTCTTGGAACTCGAGTTACTCGGAGGGGACGTGTTGGAGATTGCCTGGTGGTACCACCATTGTGGCGCAAACTTTGGAATCCGGAAGCAGGCAATGCTGAGAGCAATACCGAGAAGAGAAGGACACTGTCTTGGTACTCCAATGGATTAGTGGATCGTGAGCTTGTAACCATGGTAGGCCAAGTATGATAGGAAAGATTGGTGAGCGAATTAGGTCAAGCCGTAAGAACTCCCGGTGGCCGGAGTCTGTGGTTACTGGAATAGGTTGGGTCTCCTGGGTGATGGGACCAGAGCAGGGAAGGGATCCGTCGGCCAAATGTATTTGTAGATCCTGTTCTTTGGTTTGTAAAGGGATCTTCAACCTGTGTGCCAAGGCGGAATCTATGAAACAACTGCAGGCTCCGGAATCAACGATGGCCTGCAGGCGAGTCTCCCTTTCCGGAAGCTGTAGAGAAACAAACAACATCACATAAGCCTTGGGAATGTTATTGTTTGGAAAGTTCAATACGTTTGACTGAGGGAACTTACTGGGCCTGATCGGACAGCTGCGTAGGAAGTGTCCGGTCCCACCGCAGTAGAGGCATAGGTTAGACTGCCGCCTGCGCTGCTTCTCTTCGGAGGTTAACGGACCTCGGACCAAACCGAGTTGCATTGGTTCGACCTCAGGAGCCGATGCAGTGGTAGCTGAAGGCGAGGTTGAGGATACTGTGGAGTGAGGCCTTGGCGACGCCCAGGCAGGGCGAGGCAACTGAAACCGTTCTGAGCGCCGTTCCCGAAGACACCGATCGAGCTTCGTAGCTGCTTGAATGAGTTCCTCTAGTGAAGCAGGAGTCTCCATCCTAGCTAACTCATCTTTGAGTAATTCAGACAAGCCTTGACGGTATTGATAACGTAGGGCCGGCTCGTTCCAATTTGTGTCGGCCGCCCACTTACGGAATTCCACAGTATAGTCCTCAATAGGTCTTCTTCCTTGGGACAAATGGTGCAGGATAGCTTCGGCTGTAGCCATACGTTGCGGATCGTAGAGCTGGGTCATGCTCTCAAAGAAGGCCTCGATAGTGTTCAGGGCAGGACTGCTCTGTTCCATTAGGCTGTGGGCCCAAGCCTGGGGTTCTTCGGATAGCAGAGAAATCACAAACCCTACCTTGACGATTTCTGAGGAGAAGGTTCTTGGCTGTAGAGCGAAGTAGAGGGAACATGCGTTTTTAAAAGCCCTAAACTTCAGTGTGACGCGCTACCGGGCACCCGCACGGGCTACGGCGCGCACACGGGGACCGCCGTGCACCCGCGCGCACCGCACCATCAGGCCGCGGACGGGTGTGCGGCGAAGCGCTCGTCCCGTGCGCATGCGCACCGGAGCCCGGCGAGCGGAGGCGCTCCCTGGCTCCTGACACACATCCTGTGTGGTCATGTCCTTATTTGGTCATTTCCTGTGAGGTCACATTCTGTGTAGGAGGCATTTGGCTGTCGGAGGCCGCGCTTCCAGGTGTGGTTTCCTGTTTGTGTGCGAATAAAAGCAAGTGCACTGCTCGGCAAGGCAGGCATGCTGATGGAGCTGAGAAGGTAAGCTATGGTGATGTCTGTTTACTTGGGGATATACGGGAAATAGAACTATAGGTGAGATGCATTATATCATTAGACAGAATATGTGCTTATTAGCACAGGAGATATGGTGTGCGCATAGCGTACAGCCAAATTTCCCTGACATAAGTAAAAAGCAAAATAAATGTTGAGCTATGTCTTAAAAGTGAATAAGTGCCAACACTCTAGCTATAAAGAAAATAAGGAGGGTGCAAACGCCTAGTGAAATAGACCGATAAATATTTTTTGAAAAAACGCCAAAGACAAACTCACAAACATGAGAGAATAAAACGCATGTCATACACAACTCCAGTGTCAGGCATGACAAATCTCTGTGGTTGGAAAGCTGATGCATTCCAGGAGGCAAGATCCTTTCCTCAGAGCTGATCCAACTTATTGGGGCAACTATTTATAGTGGGGCCAACACTCTAGCTCAGGGATCCTCAAACTACGGCCCTCCAGCTGTTGCAGAACTACACATCCCATGAGGCAATGTAAAACTCTGACATTCACAGACATGAGTAGGCATGATGGGAATTGTAGTTCCTGAACAACTGGAGGGCCGCAGTTTGAAGACCCCTGCTCTAGCTATTAAACCCAGTATCAGGTTAAAACAATTTGTATAACCCAATATTTATATTTATTGTACCAATAGTTATATTTATTGTACCAATTTCAATGGTACAATAAATATAACATCAAAAAATATATGAACAATCTGAGTTCCACCACCACTACTGACATAAAACAAATAGAGTCCAAAACAGAAAAGACTGTTGAATTCAGTTGAGTTCCAACACCACTCCACAAATGCCAACTGTTTCCTCCACTTGTGAAGAGTAGCAATGCCTTCATTTATTTTAACCACCACCACATACAGCCTCTTACCAATGAAGTAGACCCCAAGTTTTATGTGGTCCAAAACAGAATGTTTGAATCAAGGATCATCCAACCATTGATCAGAGACCATCAACGAGGCTCACAGCAGCAGGATACTCCACAGGCATTCGAGAACCATAGGTCACATCGGCAGGGATTTAGTACCAGCTCTCCACCTCCATCATGTATGCGATTCCATGAAAGAAATAAACAGGCATCCCATAGTGCAACCTGTAGTTTTCATCTGATATATATATATATAGAGAGAGAGAGAGATATATGATATATGTGCTGATATATGTGTATCTACTCATATTTAGATGTAAAGCAATCGTATGTAATAAAACCAGCACCACCGGCACCTGCACCGTGAGTGATAACGTCAGCACAGGCTCTGCCCCTGGTTTCCTCTTAAAGAATGTTTTCAAGGGACTCCAATGCTACACTATACATTTGGGGCAAAGGTAAGAACTGGAGTTTCATTGTAAGTCCATTGCATAGATAGGCTCCATACAAATGTGGCCACAGAATTACCTCAAGCCTAGACAGTCTTGAAGCCTTGTTAGTATTCTAGAGAATGAAATCCTTTTTATATACCTTTTGACCCTTTTAATATACTGTAAGACAAATCGCTTCTGCTGAAAAAGAAAGCAGATCAATTGAGGAAAAAATGAAACTTACATTTTCACAGGCATTGTATGAAACAGCTGTTTAAATCTTTGATACTCCAAAGAAAAATACTGCAAATTATGTTTAGTTTTCTAGATTTCTAGAAAATGACTTTTACTGCTTTGTTTCTCCCTTGCTCAATTTATATCCTTTAAGTCTGTAGTTTTTTTTTATAAAGAGTTTAGAGTGTTCAGAGCAACACAATAATTAAGGCTTGAAAAAAAACAAAAAAAACCATTGAAATGACATCAGATTCAACTATGGCCTACATCTTCTTGTGTTCTATGCGCTTTCACCTTTTTTACAGTTCTGTCTAGACAATGTAGAAAAGAAAGGATGTCAAGGATGTCTATAAATGTAGGCTCATATAGGCTGATATATGAGACTTTAATTAACACGAAAATGTAATTTATCGTTTTATGTGACACTTATAATGTTATCTCAGATAATCAGAATTCCCATTGGATATGTGCCTGAGATAATGAATATTGTGATGTAACAGATACCATATAAAAACTGTGGGGGGGGTAACTAAACTAAAAACTGGAGAGTGCAAAATCTGGTGCTTCTCTGCATAGAAACCAATCAGTTTCCAGGTTTTATTGTCAAAGCTTAATTGAACAAGCTGAAGTTAGAAGCTGACTGGCTACCATGCACAACTGCACCAGTTTTAGTAAATCCATCCCTGTGTGTTATTCTTGGAATTTGTCACTCTGCCATTGATGCTTTGTGATCCAAAAATTTCTAAAAGTTTCTAAAAGGGGAGATGCCCTTGCTTTGGAGAGATTTGCTCTTACTACTGGGCAATCAAAGTCTCTTGTCGCTAATAACTTTTTTGCATTTCTCATCAGTAGATCATGTCACATGTATGTAGCGCTACTCACATAGGAGCCAAAGGGATTACTGTCCAGGTCTTCCCAACATCTACCATTCAGCCAGGCACACAACATGCTCATTCACTATTTCTCCAAAGACCAATCTAGGAGATATTGTTTTTGTTGTTTTTATTTTCAGAGAACTTGGATAGGGATGAGGGAAATGGTGGGATACTCCAAAGATAAGAACGATGTACAACTGGTGACTTTGTTTTACTTTAGGACAAGCTACGATGAAGTCCTGGGCTTGTAACAAACAGTAGACTTCAGCTTATGTAGAAGTAGAACCATGCATGCAATGTCCTCCAGTGATAGCAGACTGATCTATGGCAGACAGCTCCCCTCAGTCAGCTTCTTCCAAGTACCTGGGACTGAGCATTCCTCCCTTAGGTCACCCTCCTGAGGCCTCTTTACTGCAGCCTGTGCCTGGGAGGGCAGCGTGTCCCCCTCAGGCTGAACTCCTCCACTCTGGGACAAGACCCAGAGCTCGGTGGGCTCTCAGAATAAATACAGTCCCCCAGCCTGCCTCCAGAACCTGCCCTCTCTTGAATAGGCTGGGGCTGTATCAATATTCATGCTGCTGTCTGCTTAGCTTCACACCTATCATCCAGAAACAAAAGTTACCTAGATACAGAGGGAGTTGTCCAGTGGACTGGCAACAGCAGAGCACACAGGTCAGGCCTAACTAAACAATTAAAGCTCACTGGGTACAGTGAGCCAAACTATGCTTTTACCTTGCCCAACATTTATAGCCACACTGCCTACAGTGTGTCAACTAAATTTACTAAAAAACAAACACTAATGCCGCATACACACGAGCGGATTTTCCGTCGGAAACAACTTGAATGGTTTTTCCGCCGGAATTCCGCTCAAGCCTGGCTTGCATACACACGGTCACACAAAAGTTCTCTGAACCTTCGACCGGCAAGAATGCGTGATGTACAACACTACGACGAGCCGAGAAAATGAAGTTCAATGGTTCCGAGCATGCGTCGAATTGTTTCCGAGCAAGCGTAGGAATATTGCGTGTCGGAATTTGTACAGACAATCGGAATTTCCGATCGGAACTTTTTCCGACCGAAAAGTAGAGAACATGCTCTGAATCTTTTGCTGGCTGGAATTCTGCCAGCAAAAGTCAGATGGAGCATACACACAGTCGGAATTTCTGACCAAAAGCTCACATCCGACTTTTGCTGGCAGAATTTCTGATCGTGTATATGGGGCATTATACTTATCTAAATTTCATGTCACCCACCTAGGAGGGCGCTACATGTAGGAGCCACAGAAAAAATTATTAATTATGAGAAAGTCCCTAAGCTGGTAGGCAACTGCCAGAGTCTGTAGAGGTCACTGTAGTTTAGAGAAGTTAAGTAGCACTCTTCCTATATGTTGTTTCTGCTTTAGGGGTTGTATAGTACTTTTAACATGAGTTTACCATTCCTTCTCATTTCCCAGGGACAGTCTCCATTGTGAGAGGTCTGTCCCAGGGAAATGGGCATCCCTGTAGGTCCCAACCCAAGTCACATTGCGCAAGCGTTAATCCAAAAATGGCCTCCACGGGTGCAGTGATCCATTTTGGATTGATGCTTGTGCAGTATGACTTGAGTTAGAGGATGCGCACTGCAATATTTACACTACACTGCCTGGCTTTAAAGGATAATGCTGGGGGGGAATCATGAAGTCAGACGAAAATACAATCTGTGAGTTACTTAATCCTGGCTCCTCAACTTAATCTTGGCCCCTGCACTCTGGGGGTTACTTAATTCTGACCTCTCAAATTTATGCATTACTTACTCCTGACCCCGGAACTCTCTGCTTTACCTACACCTGATCCCTGCACTCTGTGGGTTATCTAATACTGACCCATGAACTCTGTGTTACCTAATCTTGACCTTGAACTGTCTGCATTAAAGAATACTGAATCCTGCACTCTGGGCATTACTTAATCCTGACCCCTGAGCTCCCTGTGTTTCTTCCTTTTATGGTGGAAATTCAAAATTTTGGATTTGCCCTCACCTTTATTCTTGGTGGCATTGGTGATCGAGGCAATCTCTGAATCTCCCTGATGTGGACATAGAAAATTGAAACACAGCAACAAAAACCTGACAATTGTTCTAATCCCTCACCATTCTATCCATATAAAAAAAAAAAAAAAAAGTTTTGTGTTTAGTTATATTTCAAGACATTTGATAAAGCACATTGAAGACATGCAGTATCATGGATTTACCTTCATCGGAATATGGTATGGTAAAAAGCTCACATCAGTCTATGATCTCCCTGTAGATAACGTGACCTTAATGTTCAAACATGACATGTTCTGTGAAACTATCAATGGCCACGGACTATAGAACAAAAACCTTTCATGTTTGGTTTTCTTTGGTTACACATAATACTCACCCATAGTGTGACCTTAATGACACAACGGTTTCATCTATATAATGTATTATAGGATTACATACCATAGAAGATTGTTTGATCAGGTTATGTCAAGAACATAGATGAGGCTAAAATGCATACTATTCGAGAAACTAAGAACAGGAAAAGATGGTGTGGAACAATGATCTGTTTTTAATATTGAAGAACTTGAATCCATTAAAAGAAGAAGTCAGGAGGGAAGATTGTCATATTATAGCTTATGATAGAATGACACTACATAAATTAAGACTTTAGTGGTATTGTCAGAAGCCTACTTGTTCAGCCCTTGATACTTGGGACCATTTTAGGTCAAAAGGTCGCCAAATGAGAAGATCAGATAAGAGGTCTACATTCACCTTTATGGATTATAGTTGCCTGCAATTTAGAGGGAATAAGAGTAAATTTTCTTAAATGAAAGCAGAAGAAGTTAACCACTTTCTGACCATAGGACGTCCTCGGGTTGCAGTGGTTATACCAGGACGATGCTTGCACCTGAAAATTTTCAGCCGGAAATTCCCTGTACTGCAGAAGTGATTTGAGTGGCTGAACAGGTGATCACTTCTGTAGGTGGCTTAAGGGGTGGCCCCCTCCTTCCCTCTGCCCCCATCTTTCCTGTCAGCCGGTCAAACGGCGGGCTTCTGTCAGACAGACCGGCATACAGAGGGCCTGAATATCGGACATTTTTTTTTTAACCGGTCATTGTCTCCTGACATTCGGCTCGTGTGTACCCGGCCTAAGGCTCCATTCACAATTGCACGACTCCAAAGTTGTGCCGACTCGCTGGGAGAACACAATAGCTTTGCGGGATTGATTCACAGTTAGTATTGATGGAAGACACCTGGTTGCAGGAAAGAAAATCACACCATCTAAGGGCTGCTTAAAACAGGAAGTATATTGCTGGCAGGATCACCAGGTGAAATAAAAGAAAGAAAAAGCCTCACAAAGAAAATGAATGCAGCCATCACATCAAAGGATTGGTAAGCTGCATATTACATTACTGTTTTGGGGTTTAATACCGCTTAAAAAGTATATGTAAACCAGCACCTTGTAAAACATCTGTGTATAGATATATATACAAAAAAACAAAAACATTATAAACCCCTTTTTTTTCTCTTTTTTATAAGTGGTCACATTCCCTCTAATCTCAGCTGCATAAGAGCTGGGGATGGAGAAGCAGTAGCACACTCATCTTCCCAGTGAAAGCCTGTGCAGGGGGGGTGGAGGGGTCGGGACAAGTTTGATCATTGGAGGAGAACATACCAAGTTTCCAGCATAGCTAGAGAACTGACCGTGGTGTGTTTTCCTGCTTAGTGTGGTCAGTTTTCAATAGGAAAGCAGAGGGACCGACAGGAACAATAGGGAATTCACATAAAGGAAACAATACAATACAAAGAGAACAGGATATTTCTCATACAATACATGGTACAGCAGGCACATATCAGGAATATGAAATGTTGCGTTTATATACTCTTAAGTCTAGATGGTTGTAGAAGAGGTTGCATTACTTACCTAACTCCTTGCTCTAGCAGGCTGCGGTGATCTCCTCCTTTTCTTGAAGCTCCAGTCTGTAGGAAAGAAAAAGATCCTGGACGGCCGCACACCATAGAAGGCATCTTTGTTGATATGAAGAAATAAAATCCAAATGCAGTCACCTCATGTACAGGGAGGAACAGGAAAGGTAACTAACACGTTTCACGCCCCATCATGGCGCTTATTCATGAATAAGCACCATGATGAGGCGTGAAACATGTTAGCTACCTTTCCTGTTCCTCCATGTACATGAGGTGACTGCATTTGGATTTTATTTCTTCATATCAATAAAGATGAATAAGCGCCATGATGAGGCGTGAAACATGTTAGCTACCTTTCCTGTTCCTCCATGTAGATGAGGTGACTGCATTTGGATTTTATTTCTTCATATCATTAAAGATGCCTTCTATGGTGTGCGGCCGTCCAGGATCTTTTTCTTTCCTCAAGCTTGTGCAGAGCCAGCACCTGTGAGTTCCATTAGGGCGGGTGTCTTGATACAGATTTCAGGGACTGGAGCGGCAATCTTTTGCTTAAGCTCCAGTCTGTAGGTGGAATCTAGGCATACATCACATACAGTGCAGGGCTATTAACCCTGTATTGTATGTAATAGGAGTGGGAATGCAACAGATCCTTAACAGCTTATAGAGGAAGCTGTGGTGGTGCCATTGCACAGATCAAGGGAGCCTGCTGGAGCAGAGATTCAAGTAATACAGTGTATTCTCCAACCCCTAAACTTACCAAGCATATAACCTTTGCAGTTTGTGGGCTCCAATGTAAGGGTGCTTTTTTTTGTGGTGTCCAGAGTTGGGCTTCACTCTGCAGCCCCATAATTA
Organism: Aquarana catesbeiana; assembly: GCF_042186555.1. Taxonomy (NCBI): domain Eukaryota; kingdom Metazoa; phylum Chordata; class Amphibia; order Anura; family Ranidae; genus Aquarana; species Aquarana catesbeiana. The sequence goes on from NC_133336.1 coordinate 36,647,175, forward strand.
GGTTATACTATGTAAGAGAGAACACATAACATATGTAAAGTAGGTGTTATCCCAAATTGGCTGCAAAAATAGAAATATACTTTAAAAGATTCCAGCTACTGCTGAGTCATAAACGGGGATCTGAGACAACTAATCAGCTTTCTTTGAGCTTCCAAGTTGCAAAAAAGCATTTTTAAATAAGAATAAAAATGAAAAGTTCTGTGATTAAAGCAATTTATAGAACACTAGAGGTTTCAGATCTTAAAACTGCATTTATTCATTGAACAAATGGTACCACAGGAACTACATATAAAGTTATTGCAAGTAAAGTAGCAAAGTTGCTTAAGGTATACCTAAAGTAAAAACTTTTTGGATAGAGTAAGGAATGATCAAGCCATTTTGCATTCTCTTTTTGCTGTTGTGTGCCCCATTGAGGAATTTTCTTGTCAATACATTGGAAGATTCCACCGCTATTCCTGTTTTGGTGACAATGCAAAATGTTTAAACAGTAAATCCACTTTTGTTGAGAAAAAAACTTTCCCCTCTGGGTGATCTATGTACATTGTTGTTGTTCAGTTGTTTAGTCGTATCCGACTCTTCGTGACCTAATTGGACCATAGCATGCCAGGTTTTTCTGTCCTCCACTGCCTCCCTGAGATTGCCTAACTTCATGTTCATTGTTTCGATGATGCCATCTATCCATCTTGTTTTCTGTCCTCCTATTCTCCTTTTTCCTTACATGATTCCCAGCCTCAGGGTCTTTTCCAATGAGTCCTCTCTTCACATTAGGTCGCCAAATTTCAGTTTCAGCTTCAGGATCTTACTTTCCAGTGAATATTCAGGGTTGATTTCCTTCAAGATTGACTGGTTTGATGATTTTACCATCCAGGGGACTTTTAAGAGTCTTCTCCAATACCATAGTTCAAAAGCATAAATTCTTTGGCATTCGGCCTTCCTTATGATCAAACTTTCACAGCCATAGGTTACTACTGGGAATACCATAGCTTTGACTATAGGGCACTTTGCAGGTAGGGTGATGTCTCTGCTTTTTATAATGATGTCTAGGTTTGCAATTGCTGTTCTCACAAAAAAGCAAGCGTCTCTTAATTTATTGGCTAAAATAACTGTCTGCCACGATCTTGGAACTTGGGAAGATAAAATCTTCCTTAAAAAAATGTACATATCCGTGCATATGTGTACATATGCGTGTTGGTGTAGTAAAGACAAAAAACACCAAGCCAACTGGCTCTCGAGCAGCAGCGCTGCTCAGGCTTGTGCTTCAGCCCTCTTGGCTCTATAACAGAGTTCCTGTACAAACCCTGTACCTCAGCACTCTTTTCCAGCTTCCTTGGACCCACTGTTTGCTCTGACAGATGGAACTGTGCAGACATGCATACTTCTCCCTTGCTCGACTGGACTCCTTGTGAGGGTGGAGCCCAGAACCATGATCAGGTGTCTACAAATAGTCCAACACACACCTGACCAGTCAGTGTGCTGGTGAGTCTCAAAATCAGGACCCAGGACTGGGGATTTCATCCCACCTGGATCGCTACCAAATCCCCGAGCTTCAGATCCCAAAACGGATTTTCCTAAACATCGGGGAAACTGAAAAGCCAATTTCCTCCCAAATAAGCAAATCCCCTGGAGCCCCTCAACCCGTCTGGTTGAGAACCTTGCGTCCTTCCGCTGGTGGATTACTGTACTACCACAGTGTGTACATAGTGCATGTCATAAAACACTAAAATGTTTATCCCTGTTGAGTGGGCGACTGTACCAAAAAGAAAGGTAACCTTCAATCCAACAGGGAAAAGGGACTTTAAATGTGCCACACAAATGAGGAAGACCAAAAAAATCCACTATTACAAAATCATCAATGTATTATTTATCATTAAAACTGCCATTGATTTAAAATCACAATATAAATGAAAGGTACAACAGACACTTCATAGATGGTACAAGCATGTGAATCAATGTGTTTCGCTATAATTGCTTCTTCATGATTCACACTTGAAAATGGCTCCTGGGAAGAAAAAAAGGAAACCATGACACAATACAAAAAAAAAAAAAAAAGCAACAATATATAACACGGAGCAATCATATTAACCAAGGAGGACCAGGGGGAGTGAGAAAAAAAACAAACAAAAAAAACAAAACAAAATACCATAAAAGAGTCATTCATGGGGGGACATCAAAAAATACAAGGGGTCACAATTTACCCTATTGAACTGCATTGAATGCAAAAAACAAGAAAAAGAAGAAATAAAATCTTATACACAATATGTGTATAAGGTATTTCTTCTTTTTTTTGCATGCCATACAGTTCAGCAGGGTAAATTGTGACCCCTTTGTATATTTGATGACCCCCCATGGATGACTCTTTGTGGGGGGTTCTCTCTCCCTGGTCCTCCTTGGTTAATATGTTTGTTCAGTGTTATATATATTGTTGCTTTTTGTTGTTTTTAAATTTTTGTATTGTGTCATGGTTTCTTTTTTCTTCCCAGCGGCCATCTATGAAGTGTCTGTCGTACCTTTCATTTATAGTGTTAATGTAAATCAACGGCAGTTTTAATGATAAATAATAAATTTATGATTTTATAATTGTTGATTTTTTTGGTCTTTTTCTCATTTGTGTGGCATATTTAAAGTTCCTTACCCCTGTTAGATTGAAGGTTACCTTTCCTTTTAGTACGGTCCTCCACTCTACAGGGATAAACATTTTTGTATTTTTTGACACATCTGGGATGGTGCCACAATAAGATCATATTTATGATTGTGCTGGGTTCACACTATCTCTTGTTACATAACATACATGGTACATGTCTTCATGGTAATGCCTGGCTTCCAATATCCCCTTTTCAACAATGCTTTGCCTATTAACCTTGAAAATGGTAGGAAAAAGTTTTTTTTCGCCTCACATTGACTTCAGTAAGGTTAACCACTACAATCGGGGTTTGATAAACCCGTCTCGAACAGTAGGGCCGAATCACTTATATCTACTCCTCATTGATATACCCTACATCTCCAATTATCCAATAAACCAGAAATTAAAGTTTTAATCAAAAAATTACAAACTTTTTTTTACATTTTTTTAGTTTATTAAAAGTCAGCAGCTACAAAAAGTGTAGCTGCTGACTTTTAATAAACTGACACTTACCTGCCCCATGGTCTAGCGATGCGGGCGCCCGGAGCCTCGCTCTTCTCCGCCCTGCTCTCTTCGGCGCCGTCATAGCAACTGTGGGCACCCAGCCGTGACAGCTTACGGCCGGGCACGCACTGTGCATGGGCGAGTTGCGCTTCACTCTTCTATTGGCCAGTGAATGTTCTGGGACCTGTGGCGTGTCCCAGAAGATTGCTGTCAGGGAGGGGCCGCCTAGGGCGAGAGGAGGATTCGCCTAGACGGCCGAAAAGAGGAAGAAGGAAGTGGGACAGGAAGTCCCACTAAAAAGAAGTTATCCACTCCCCACAAAAAAAGTTACATGCCAAATGAGGCAGGTAAGGGGGCGAGGAGTGCTTAACCACTTGCCGACCGCCGCACGACGATGTACGTCGGCAGAATGGCACGGGCAGGCAAAAGGACTTACAGGTACGTCCTTGCCTGCCCGCGGGTGGGGGGTCCGATCGGACCCCCCCCGGTGCCAGCGGCGGTCGGATTCAGGTCAGGGTCGATCGAAGGTGAGGGGGAGGCCACCCCCTCGCGATCGCTCCTGGCCAATGATGGGCTTCCTCGGCTTCTGTGAATGTAAACAGAAGCGGAGGAAGTGATGTCATCTCTCCTCGAGCCGGTCTTTTTGATCAGGCGCCAAGGAGAGAAGACATCCAAGTAAGTGCACCAACACTACACTAACAGTAGAACACGCAGGCACACTTGTCACCCCCCTGTCACCCCCCAGTCACCCCCTGATCACCCCCTGATCACCCCCCTGTACCCCCACACATACTGACACCAATAGCAGGTTTTTTTTTTTTCTGATTATTGCATTGGTGTCAGTTTGTGTCAGTTATAAGTGTTAGGGCAGTTAGGTTAGCCCCCTTTAGGTCTAGGGTACCCCCCCTTAGGTCCAGGGTACCCCCCTAACCCCCCCCTAATAAAGTTTTAACCCCGTGATCACCCCCCGTCGCCAGTGTCACTAAGCGATCGTTTTTCTGATCGCTGTATTAGTGACACAGGTGACGCTAGTTAGGGAGGTAAGTATATAGGTTCGCCGTCAGTGTTTTATAGCGACAGGGACCCCCATATACTACCTTCTAAAGGTTTTAACCCCTTGATTGCCCCCTAGTTAACCCTTTCACCAGTGATCACCATATAATTGTTACGGGTGACGCTGGTTAGTTGGTTTGTTTTTTGTAGTTTTTTATAGTTTATTATAGTTTTAGGGCACCCGTCGTTTATTACCTTATAAAGGTTTAACCCCCTAATTGCCCGGGGGTGATATAAGTTAAGTTTTTAGGGTCAGATAAGGTCTGCGTCGCCCCAGGCAGCGCCAGGTTAGCGCCAGTACCGCTAACACCCACGCACGCAGCATACACCTCCCTTAGTGCTATAGTATCTGAACGGATCGATATCTGATCCGATCTATACTCCCCAGCAGTTTAGGGTCCCCCAAAAAAACGCAGTGTTAGCGGGATCAGCCCAGATACCTGCTAGCACCTGCGTTTTGCTCCTCGGCCCAGCCCTGCCCAGCCCACCCAAGTGCAGTATCGATCGATAACTGTCACAAAACACTAAGCACACATAACTGCAGCGTTCGCAGAGTCAGGCCTGATCCCTGCGATCGCTAACAGTTTTTTGGTAGCGTTTTGAATCAGTCGCTGACAGTCAGGAGCTTTTTTGCCTGTGAGTCTCACTAGTGTACCCCTAAATTTAGAGCCCAAAATGGCAAATCGAAGGTACACTAGTGAAGAGGCCTACACGTTTCTGAGCATGACAGATAGTGAAGAGGAAGTCACTTATCTGTCAAGTTCAGGCTCAGAATATGATCCTGTAGAGGACAGCGGCTCCATGACAGATAGCTCTGACGACGGAGTTGTGGTCCCTGCTAGGGTCAGGCGTACCAGACCCCGAACTTCTTCTTCTGTCCTTGAAGTGCAAGAACCGCAGGTCCCTCGTATGGAGCAGAGCAGTACTAGTGCCGCTATTCCTTCTGGTGAACTGGCAAGCACCAGCGGCCTAGTACACCCTGGTCGTACATCCAGCACTGCAGTATCACGTGGTGATGTGGCGAGTCCCATAAGTGCAGTTCAAGCTGGTGAGGTGGCAAGCACTAGTAGGGTCCCGCTGCCACCAAGAAGACGAACACAGGCCCGTCGTGCCCATAGTGCCCTTCCTGCTGCATTCGCCAATCCGAATTGGGTACCCACCACTTCTGCAGCACCCGTATTGCCCCCATTCACTGGCCAACCCGGAATTCAGGTGGAAACAGTTGATTTTACGCCACTGGATTTTTATTCACTGTTTTTCACCGAAGATCTCTATAGATCTATTGTGGACCAAAGCAATTTATACGCTGGTCAACACATCGCCACTATTCCCCAGTCCTCCCTTGCCAGAGATTGGAGACCAATTACGGTCTCCGAATTTAAGATCTTTCTGGGCCTTTCCCTCAACATGGGCATAACCAAAAAGAGTGAGTTGCGGTCATATTGGTCCACTGACCCAATTCACCATATGCCCGTGTTCTCTGCTTCCATGGCCAGGGCACGATACGAGCAGATTTTGCGGTTCATGCACTTCAACGACAATGAACTCTGTCATCCTCGTGGAGACCCTGGATACGATCGGCTCTACAAAATTCGCCCCCCCGTAAACCACTTCATCCAACGTTTTGCAGACTTGTTTACTAACCATCAAGTTGTCTGCGTTGATGAGTCCCTGATTAAATTTTCTGGCCGCTTGTCATTCAAACAGTACCTTCCCAGCAAGCGTGCCAGATACGGGGTCAAGATGTATAAGCTCTGTGACAGGGCCACAGGCTATACATGTAGATTTATGGTTTACGAGGGCAAAGATAGTCATGTAGAGCCGACAAACTGCCCTGACTACATAGGAAGCGCTGGCAAGATAGTGTGGGACTTGGTGTCACCCTTATTCGGAAAGGGGTACCACTTGTACGTGGACAATTATTACACGAGCCTGCCACTTTTTAGTCACCTTTTTGATCATCAAATTGGAGCATGTGGCACCGTGCGACCTAATCGCCGGGGCTTTCCTCAGCGGCTTGTAGATTCCCGTCTTAGGCTGGGGGAGAGAGCCTGCTTGCAGTGTAATAACTTGCTCGCTATGAAGTGGAGGGACAATAAGAATGTTTTCGTTCTTACCTCCCTTCATGCAGACACGACGACCCAAATTACTACGGCGACTGGTGTTGTGGAGAAACCCCTCTGTGTCCACGAATATAACCAAAATATGGGAGGGGTGGACATCAACGACCAGTTGTTGGCGCCGTACCTAATTGCCCGTAAGGCCAGACGCTGGTACAAAAAAGTGTCTGTATACTTATTTCAATTGGCTTTGCTGAACGCTCATGTGCTATACAGAGCTTCAGGACGGACTGGATCCTTCCTTAAATTCCAGGAAGAGATCGTCAGAGCCCTTCTGTTTCCAGACGGTGCTCCACCTCACCTTCCCCAACCAAATGCAGTAGGCCGGCTGCATGAGAGGCATTTTCCTTATGTCCTCCAGAGTACCCCTACCCAACGAGCCCCCCAAAGAAAATGTCGTGTCTGCAGCAAGCGCGGATTTAGGCGTGACACCCGGTATTATTGTCCCTCCTGTCCTGGCAATCCTGGTCTTTGCATTGGTGAATGTTTTGAACGCTACCATACATTAGTTGAGTTTTAGCGTAGGGTACAGCACTGCACAGACTAGGACACACTTTCACAGGGTCTCCCAAGATGCCATCGCATTTTGAGAGACCCAAACCTGGAACCGTTACAGTTTTAAAAGTTACAGTTATAAAAAAAAAAATGTAAAAAAAAAAAAAAAGTAAAAAAAAAAAAATACACAAAAAAAATATAAAATAAAAAAAAAAATATAAAATAAAAAAAACAAAAATAGTTGTCGTTTTATTGTTCTCTCTCTCTCTATTTTCTCTCTATTGTTCTGCTCTTTTTTACTGTATTCTATTCTGCAATGTTTTATTGTTATGTTTTATCATGTTTGCTTTTCAGGTATGTAATTTTTTTATAGTTTAATGTGTTTTAACCATTTTTTTTGTTTTCAGGTACGCCATTCAGCTGCAGCGCGGATTTATTTATCTTGAGAGCAACAGCGTTTGCTCCCACGATACATAAAGCCGTGACTCCAGCGCTGTCGGAGGTGATTTCACCACCACAGTTACATACTTCAGCATATATGCCGAAGCGTGGGGGCAGCAGTGGGTGGAGGAGCGATTTGCTCCTGCCTTTTGTGGGAGGATGCCCCCATGCTTCGGCATATATATATTTTAGGTAGGCACAGGTTGCGTTAAATGTTTTATTTTTTACTATGTTTTTTTTTTGTATTTGCTCTGCAGGTATGGTAAGTATTACTGTTATACTGTAATGTTACTTTGTTTTTTGTTAACCATCATTTGCTTAGCAGGTACGCCATTCAGTTGCAGCGCGGATTTATTTATCTTGACAGCAACAGCGTTTGCTCCCACGATACATAAAGCCGTGACTCCAGCGCTGTCGGAGGTGATTTCACCACCACAGTTACATACTTCAGCATATATGCCGAAGCGTGGGGGCAGCAGTGGGTGGAGGAGCGATTTGCTCCTGCCTTTTGTGGGAGGATGCCCCCATGCTTCGGCATATATATATTTTAGGTAGGCACAGGTTGCGTTAAATGTTTTATTTTTTACTATGTTTTTTTTTTTGTATTTGCTTTGCAGGTATGGTAAGTATTACTGTTATACTGTAATGTTACTTTGTTTACCATCATTTGCTTAGCAGGTACGCCATTCAGTTGCAGCGCGGATTTATTTATCTTGACAGCAACAGCGTTTGCTCCCACGATACATAAAGCCGTGACTCCAGCGCTGTCGGAGGTGATTTCACCACCACAGTTACATACTTCAGCATATATGCCGAAGCGTGGGGGCAGCAGTGGGTGGAGGAGCGATTTGCTCCTGCCTTTTGTGGGAGGATGCCTCCATGCTTCGGCATATATAAAACGGTGCATGTATGCCCATCATTAGAAGTGGGTGGATGAAGGGAGGTATTCTAATGGTGGGCATACCCACCGATCAAGATCTTTTTTTCGTTCAGCCCACAGGCTGCATGAAAAAAAAGTTTACAATGTATGCCCAACAAGGACCAGCAATGTACTGGTATGTTGCTGGACTTTGAGTGGTTATACCAGAATGATGCCTGCAGGTTTAGGTATCATCTTGGTATCATTCTTTTCAGCCAGCGGTCGGCTTTCATGTAAAAGCAATCCTAGCGGCTAATTAGCCTTTAGACTGCTTTTACAAGCAGTGGGAGGGAATGCCCCCCCCCCACCGTCTTCCATGTTTTTCTCTGGCTCTCCTGTCCCAACAGGGAACCTGAGAATGCAGCCGGTGATTCAGCCAGCTGACCATAGAGCTGATCAGAGACCAGAATGGCTCCAAACATCTCTATGGCCTAAGAAACCGGAAGCTACGAGCATTTCATGACTTAGATTTCGCCGGATGTAAACAGCGCCATTGGGAAATTGGGAAAGCATTTTATCACACCGATCTTGGTGTGGTCAGATGCTTTGAGGGCAGAGGAGAGATCTAGGGTCTAATAGACCCCAATTTTTTCAAAAAAGAGTACCTGTCACTACCTATTGCTATCATAGGGGATATTTACATTCCCTGAGATAACAATAAAAATGATAAAAAAAAAAAAAATGAAAGGAACAGTTTAAAAATAAGATAAAAAAGCAAAAAAATAATAAGGAAAAAAAAAAAAAAAAGCACCCCTGTCCCCCCCTGCTCTCGCACAAAGGCGAATGCAAGCGTTGGTCTGGCTTCAAATGTAAACAGCAATTGCACCATGCATGTGAGGTATCACCGCGAAGGTCAGATCGAGGGCAGTAATTTTAGCAGTAGACCTCCTCTGTAAATCTAAAGTGGTAACCTGTAAAGGCTTTTAAAGACTTTTAAAAATGTATTAATTTTGTCGCCACTGCACGTTTGTGCGCAATTTTAAAGCATGTCATGTTTGGTATCCATGTACTCGGCCTAAGATCATCTTTTTTATTTCATCAAACATTTGGGCAATATAGTGTGTTTTAGTGCATTAAAATGTTAAAAAGTGTGTTTTTTCCCCAAAAAATGCGTTTGAAAAATTGCTGCGCAAATACTGTGTGAAAAAAAAAAATGAAACACCCACCATTTTAATCTGTAGGGCATTTGCTTTAAAAAAATATATAATGTTTGGGGGTTCAAAGTAATTTTCTTGCAAAAAAAAAAAATTTTTTCATGTAAACAAAAAGTGTCAGAAAGGGCTTTGTCTTCAAGTGGTTTGAAGAGTGGGTGATGTGTGACATAAGCTTCTAAATGTTGTGCATAAAATGCCAGGACAGTTCAAACCCCCCCAAATGACCCCATTTTGGAAAGTAGACACCCCAAGCTATTTGCTGAGAGGCATGTCGAGTCCATGGAATATTTTATATTGTGACACAAGTTGCGGGAAAAAGACAATTTTTTTTTTTTTTGCACAAAGTTGTCACTAAATGATATATTGCTCAAACATGCCATGGGAATATGTGAAATTACACCCCAAAATACATTCTGTTGCTTCTCCTGAATACGGGGATACCCCATGTGTGAGACTTTTTGGGAGCCTAGCCGCGTACGGGACCCCGAAAACCAAGCACCGCCTTCAGGCTTTCTAAGGGCGTAAATTTTTGATTTCACTCTTCACTGCCTATCACAGTTTCGGAGGCCATGGAATGCCCAGATGGCACAAACCCCCCCCAAAGGATCCCATTTTGGAAAATAGACACCCAAAGCTATTTGCTGAGAGGTATAGTGAGTATTTTGCAGACCTCACTTTTTGTCACAAACTTTTGAAAATTGAAAAAAGAAAAAAAATATATATGTTTTTCTTGTCTTTCTTCATTGTCAAAAACAAATGAGAGCTGCATGCCTCTCAGCAAATAGCTTGGGGTGTCTACTTTCCAAAATGGGGTCATTTTGGGGGGTTTTGTGCTATCTTGGCAATTTATGGACCTCGAAACTGATGGGTAGTGAGGAGTGAAATCAAAAATTAACGCCCTTAGAAATCCTGAAGGCGGTGATTGGATTTCGGGGCCCCGTATGAAGCTAGGCTCCCAAAAAGTGCCACTCATGTGGTATCCCCATACTCAGGAGAAGCAGCAGAATGTATTTTGGGGTGCAATTCCATATATGCCCATGGCCTGTGTGAGCAATATATCATTTAGTGACAACTTTGTGCAAAAAAAAAAAAAAAATGGTCACTTTCCCGCAACTTGTGTCAAAAAATAAAATATTCCATGGACTCAACATGCCTCTCAGCAAATAGCTTGGGGTGTCTACTTTCCAAAATGGGGTCATTTGGGGGGTTTTGTGCCATCTTGGCATTTTATGGCCTTCAAAACTGTGATAGGTAGTGAGGAGTGAAATCAAAAATTTATGCCCTTAGAAATCCTGAAGGCGGTGCTTGGTTTTCGGGGCCCCGTACGCGGCTAGGCTCCCAAAAAGTCCCACACATGTGGTATCCCCGTACTCAGGAGAAGCAGCAGAATGTATTTTGGGGTGTAATTCCACATATGCCCATGGCATGTTTGAGCAATATATCATTTAGTGACAACTTTGTGCAAAAAAAAAAAAAAAATTGTCACTTTCCCGCAACTTGTGTCAAAAAATAAAATATTCCATGACTCAACATGCCTCTCAGCAAATAGCTTGGGGTGTCTACTTTCCAAAATGGGGTCATTTGGGGGGGTTTTGTGCAGTCTTGGCATTTTATGGCCTTCAAAACTGTGATAGGTAGTGAGGAGTGAAATCAAAAATTTATGCCCTTAGAAATCCTGAAGGCGGTGCTTGGTTTTCGGGGCCCCGTACGCGGCTAGGCTCCCAAAAAGTCCCAGACATGTGGTATCCCCATACTCAGGAGAAGTAGCTAAATGTATTTTGGGGTGCAATTCCATATATGCCCATGGCCTGTGTGAGCAATATATCATTTAGTGACAACTTTGTGCAAAAAAAAAAAAATTTGTCGCATTCCCGCAACTTGTGTCAAAAAATAAACTATTCCATAGACTCAACATGCCTCTCAGAAAATAGCTTGGGGTGTCTACTTTCCAAAATGGGGTCATTTGGGGGGGTTTTGTGCCATCTTGGCATTTTATGGCCTTCAAAACTGTGATAGGTAGTGAGGAGTGAAATCAAAAATTTATGCCCTTTGAAATCCTGAAGGCGGTGCTTGGTTTTCGGGGCCCCGTACGCGGCTAGGCTCCCAAAAAGTCCCACACATGTGGTATCCCCATACTCAGGAGAAGCTGCTGAATGTATTTTGGGGTGCAATTCCACATATGCCCATGGCTTGTGTGAGCAATATATCATTTAGTGACAACTTTTTGTAATTTTTTTTTTTTTTTTTTTTTTAATTTTTTTTGTCATTATTCAATCACTTGGGACAAAAAAAATAAATATTCAATGAGTTCAACATGCCTCTCAGCAATTTCCTTGGGGTGTCTACTTTCCAAAATGGGGGGGTTTTGTACTGCCTGCCATTTTAGCACCTCATGAAATGACATAGGCAGTCATAAACTAAAAGCTGTGTAAATTCCAGAAAATTTACCCTAGTTTGTAGACGCTATAACTTTTGTGCAAACCAATAAATATACGCTTATTGACATTTTTTTTACCAAAGACATGTGGCCGAATACATTTTGGCCTAAATGTATGACTAAAATTGAGTTTATTGGATTTTTTTTATAACAAAAATAAATATCATTTTTTTTCAAAATTTTCGGTCTTTTTCCGTTTATAGCGCAAAAAATAAAAACAGCAGAGGTGATCAAATACCATCAAAAGAAAGCTCTATTTGTGGGAAGAAAAGGACGCAAATTTCATTTGGGTACAGCATTGCATGACCGTGCAATTAGCAGTTAAAGCGACGCAGTGCCAAATTGTAAAAAGTGCTCTGGTCAGGAAGGGGGTAAATCCTTCCGGGGCTGAAGTGGTTAAAGCGGAAGTTCCACTTTTGGGTGGAACTCAGCTTTAAGACTTGAGACATAAAATGTGTTGTATAATATACACAATAAAATTAAACCATATTGATGCGAAGGACAAAGCGAGCAAAGTCCTTTCTTGTAGTAAGAGAGGTATGGACTCCAGAGAGAGAGATATCATTTTGCCCCTGTACAAATCATTAGTAAGACCTCATCTGGAATATGCAGTTCAGTTTTGGGCACCAGTTCATAATATCAGGATATCGGGGAACTGGAGAAAGTGCAGAGAAGGGCAACTAAACTGATAAGAGGCATTGAGGAGCTCAACTATGAGGAAAGATGAGAGGAGCTGAATTTAATCTCTCTTGAGAAGAGGAGATTAAGGGGGATATGATCACCATGTACAAATACATAAGGGGTCCATGTAGTGAACTTGGTGTTGAGTTATTCACTTTACGGTCATCACAAAGGACAAGGGGGCACTCTTTATGTTTAGAGGAAAAGAGATTTTATCTCCAAATACGGAAAGGTTTCTTCACAGTAAGAGCTGTGAAAATGTGGAATAGACTCCCTCCAAAGGTGGTTCTGGCCAGCTCAGTAGATATAAAAAAAAAGCTTTAAAAAAAGGCCTGGATTCTTTCCTAAATGTACAGAATATAACTGGATACTAACATTTATGGCTAAAGTTGATCCAGGGAATATCTGATTGTCTCTCAGGGGATCGGGAAGAATTTTTTTTTCTCTCGCTGTAGCAAATTGCTTTGCTGGGGTTTTTTGCCTTCCTCTGGATCAACTGTGGGTGAAGGATTGTGTATATGGGATTTTATGGTTGTTGTTTTTTTTTTTTGGTTGAACTAGATGGTCTTTTTTCAAATTGACTAACTATGTAATTGGAAAAAGTATGAATTTTAAAGACCATATGGTAATATTGAGAATACCTGGAGACTTTTTGTTGATCTCCTCAAGATACAAATGGGAGATAATTGTACAAAATGGTAGCTAAGGTTACACCAATAGCACTAGAATACTTTTATCAATTACTTTTTACAGTTTCCAAGGTAACACAGTGGTAGCATTCCCACTGTGCCAAAGGAATACCAGAAGATGAATGTTTATTAACGTGTATTATGCTGCAGCCGTATTGTTTAAGGTTAAGTTCCTTAACTAAAAATAGATTCTTATAAAGAATATGAACAATTTATTGTGTAATCTCACAAGAGAGTGGAAAAAAACCAATATTCCATTTTTTTTGTCTTGGTATGTAATTTGCTTAACACAAATCACACTACTGCAGAAGAATCAAGTGTGGCTTTACCACAATGTTAATAAGTATCCTGGGTTTAAATCCTCATATTGGTTTTGCTCTATGATCCCTAATAAAATTAAGTAATGAGTGAATTCTGTTTTATAGGTTGATCAGTAAGGTGGAGAGAAAAAAAATATATAATTACAGTACATTATACGGTGATATTGATTTTGAAATATAGAGAGCTTAGTTCATAAAGAATTCAGGTTTTGTCCGAAGACCAGTTTTTGAATTTTGTAGAATAGATTCAATTTTGGTGTTTGAAAACTGTTGGGGGGGAAAAAAAATTTTTGGCCGGAACACCACTTTAATAGCCCTTTCTTTTCCTACCACCCAACCTATGGATACATCACCATCCAGCTATTATGGCCACTGACTATACCCCTAAGGATTACTCCATTTGGAGTGCCAGATGAACACTGACTATACTGCTAATGGAATCTTTCCTCTGCTGCCCTCTGTGGCTTGTCCCACAAGCTCCTATGTCACTGGTTGGCAGGAGAAACAACATAGCGCAGCGGGGGACATAGAATGAAGTAGATGGAAAATTGCACAAGCAGGGTGCTAGATAGGGTAAGTTCATAGGCTCTTCCTTCATAGGAGACATTTGGTTGACATTATTTGTTGCCCAACATGGTCAATTTAAATTGCAGGATGGTTAAGTAGGTACACACTGCCCATGTGTGGGTGCTTTTAAAAAGCGAAGCAGTTATACACATTTTCAGAAACACACTAAACTCTTTTGAAATCTGATTTTCCTTTGTAGATGCAATAGTAACATACACTATATTGTCAAAAGTATTGGGACGCCTGCCTTTTCACGGGCATGAACTTTAATGACATACCAGTCTTAGTCTGTAGGGTTTAATATTGAGTTGACCCACCCTTTACAGCCATAACAGCTTCCACTCTTCTGGGAAGTCTGTTCACAAGATTTAGTATTGTGTCTATGGGAATGTTTGACCATTCTTCCAGAAGCGTATTTGCGAGGTCAAGCAATGTTGGATGAGATTTTTTTTTTTTAACTTTGTTATATAACATATCCAAAAAAAGTATATATAATTTTCATAAGTTTAGGCCAAAAATATTCTGATACATGTCTGCTACATGTTTTTGGTTAAAAAAAAATATATAATAAAATCCCATTAAGTGTATATTACCGTAAATGGTTTGTGTGAAAGGCTATCGTCTACAAACTATGGCATATGTATATACTGGAATTTACACAGCTATAGATGCTTTACTGTAATGGTGGTGATCAGCGACTTGCTGAGCCTGCACCTGCCAACCACTTACAGTATATTTACTGTGAGCGGTTGGCAGGTGGTTAACTGCCTGAAGTCATCCTGGTTTGTAAGCAAGCAGGCTATGTGATGACTAATAACAACAAAAACAAACATGGAAATTGACAGATTTTGCAACTTTTGATCATATCCAGATCACTCAGTTACATACAGTGCCTTGAAAAAGTATTCATACCCATTTTGTCATGTTACAACCAAAAACACAAATGTATTTTATTGGGGTTTTATGTGATAGACCAACACAAAGTGACACGCAATTGTGAAGTGGAAGTAAAATGATAAATGGTTTTCAAAATGTTTTACATATACCGGTAAATAAATATGTGAAAAGTGTGGTGTACATTTGTATTCAGCCCCCCTGAGTCAATACTTTGTAGAACCTCCTTTCACTGCAATTACAGCGGCAAGTCTTTTTGGGGATGTCTCTACCAGCTTTGTACATCTAGAGAATAGGGATGAGCTTCGAGTTTGAGTCGAACTCATGTTCGACTCGAACATTGGCTGTTCGCAAGTTCGCCGAACAGCGAACAATTTGGGGTGTTCGCGGCAAATTCGAATGCCGCAGAACACCCTTTAAAAGTCTATGGGAGAAATCAAAAGTGCTAATTTTAAAGGCTTATATGCAAGTTATTGTCATAAAAAGTGTTTGGGGACCCGGGTCCTGCCCCAGGGGACGTGGATCAATGCAAAAAAAAGTTTTAAAAATGGCCGTTTTTTCAGGAGCAGTGATTTTAATAATGCTTAAAGTCAAACAATAAAAGTGTAACATCCCTTTAAATTTCGTACCTGGGGGGTGTCTATAATATGCCTGTAAAGGGGCGCATGCTTCCCGTGTTTACAACAGTCTGACAGCAAAATGACATTTCGAAGGAAAAAACCCATTTAAAACTACCCGCGGCTATTGCATTGCCGACAATACACATAGAAGTTCATTGATAAAAACGGCATGGGAATTCCCCACAGGGAAACCCCGAACCAAAATTAAAAAAAAAAAATGACGTGGGAGTCCCCCTAAATTCCATACCAGGCCCTTCAGGTCTGGTATGGATATTAAGGGGAACCCCGGCCAAAATTTTTTTTTAAAAATGACGTGGGGTTCCCCCTAAATTCCATACCAGACCTTTCAGGTCTGGTATGGATTTTAAGGGGAACCCCGCGCAAAAAAAAAAACAAAAAACGGCGTGGGGTCCCCCCAAAAATCCATACCAGACCCTTATCCGAGCACGCAATCTGGCAGGCCGCAGGAAAAGAGGGGGGGACGAGAGTGCGCCCCCCCTCCTGAACCGTACCAGGCCACATGCCCTCAACATTGGGAGGGTGCTTTGGGGTAGCCCCCCAAAACACCTTGTCCCCATGTTGATGAGGACAAGGGCCTCATCCCCACAACCCTGGCCGGTGGTTGTGGGGGTCTGCGGGCGAGGGGCTTATCGGAATCTGGAAGCCCCCTTTAACAAGGGGACCCCCAGATCCCGCCCCCCCGTGTAAAATGTAAGGGGGTACTTACCCCTACCATTTCACTAAAAAACTGTCAAAAATGTTAAAAATGACAAGAGACAGTTTTTGACAATTCCTTTATTTAAATGCTTCTTCTTTCTTCTATCATCCTTCATCTTCTTCTTCTTCTGGTTCTTCTGGCTCTTCTGGTTCTTCCTCAGGCATTCTCGTCCAGCATCTCCTACGCGGCGTCTTCTATCTTCTTCTCCTCGGGCCGCTCCACACCCATGGCATGGGGGGAGGCTCCCGCTCTTCTCTTCATCTTCTTCTTCATCCTCTTCTCTTCTTCCTTCTTCTCTTCTTCATTTTCTTCTCCGGGCCACTCCGCATCCATGCTGGCATGGAGGGAGGCTCCCGCTGTGTGACGGCGTCTCCTCGTCTGACGGTTCTTAAATAGCGGGGGGCGGGGCCACCCGGTGACCCCGCCCCCTCTGACGCACGGGACATGATGGGACTTCCCTGTGGCATTCCCCGTGACGTCACAGGGAGGTCCCGTCAAGTCACCATACGTCAGAGGGGGGCGGGGTCACCGGGTGGCCCCGCCCCCCATTATTTAAGAACCGTCAGACGAGGAGATGCCGTCACACAGCGGGAGCCTCCCTCCATGCCAGCATGGGTGCGGAGTGGCCCGGAGAAGAAAATGAAGAAGAGAAGAAGGAAGAAGAGAAGAGGATAAAGAAGAAGATGAAGAGAAGAGCGGGAGCCTCCCCCCATGCCATGGGTGCGGAGCGGCCCGAGAAGAAGAAGATAGAAGACGCCGCGGAGGAGATGCTGGACGAGAATGCCGGAGGAAGAACCAGAAGAGCCAGAAGAACCAGAAGAAGATGAAGGAAGATAGAAGAAAGAAGAAGCATTTAAATAAAGGAATTGTCAAAAACTGTCTCTTGTCATTTTTAACATTTTTGACAGTTTTTTAGTGAAATGGTAGGGGTAAGTACCCCCTTACCATTTCACACGGGGGGGCGGGATCTGGGGGTCCCCTTGTTAAAGGGGGCTTCCAGATTCCGATAAGCCCCCCCGCCCGCAGACCCCCACAACCACCGGCCAGGGTTGTGGGAATGAGGCCCTTGTCCTCATCAACATGGGGACAAGGTGTTTTGGGGGGCTACCCCAAAGCACCCTCCCAATGTTGAGGGCATGTGGCCTGGTACGGTTCAGGAGGGGGGGCGCACTCTCATCCCCCCCTCTTTTCCTGCGGCCTGCCAGGTTGCGTGCTCGGATAAGGGTCTGGTATGGATTTTTGGGGGGACCCCATGCCGTTTTTTTTTTTTTTTTTGGCGCGGGGTTCCCCTTAAAATCCATACCAGACCCGAAGGGTCTGGTATGGAATTTAGGGGGAACCCCACGTCATTTTTTTTTTTTAAATTTTGGCCGGGGTTCCCCTTAATATCCATACCAGACCTGAAGGGCCTGGTATGGAATTTAGGGGGACTCCCACGTCATTTTTTTTTTAAATTTTGGTTCGGGGTTTCCCTGTGGGGAATTCCCATGCCATTTTTATCAATGAACTTCTATGTGTATTGTCGGCAATGCAATAGCCGCGGGTAGTTTTAAATGGGTTTTTTCCTTCGAAATGTCATTTTGCTGTCAGACTGTTCTAAACACGGGAAACATGCGCCCCTTTACAGGCATACTATGGACACCCCCCAGGTACGAAATTTAAAGGGATATTACACTTTTATTGTTTGACTTTAAGCATTATTAAAATCACTGCTCCTGAAAAAACGGACGTTTTTAAAACTTTTTTTTTGCATTGATCCATGTCCCCTGGGGCAGGACCCGGGTCCCCAAACACTTTTTATGACAATAACTTGCATATAAGCCTTTAAAATTAGCACTTTTGATTATTCATGTTCGTGTCCCATAGACTTTAATGGTGTTCGCGTGTTCGAGCAAACTTTTTTCCTGTTCGCATGTTCTGGTGCGAACCGAACGGGGGGGTGTTCGGCTCATCCCTACTAGAGAATAACATTTTTGCCCAATCTTCTTTGCAAAATAGCTCAAGCTCTGTCAGATTGGATGGAGAGCATCTGTGAACAGCAATTTTCAAGTTTACCACAGATCCTCAATTGGATTTAGGTCTGGACTTTGACTGGGCCATTCTAACACATGAATATTCTTTGATCTAAACCATTCCATTGTGGCTCTGGCTGTATGTTTAGGCTTGTTGTCCTGCTGGAAGGTGAACCTCCGCCCCAGTCTCAAACAGGTTTTCTTCTAAGATTGCCCTGTATGTAGCTCCATCCATTTTCATATCAACTCTGACCAGCTTCCCTGTCCTTGCTAAAGAAAAGCATCCCCACAACATGATGCTGCCACCACTATGTTTCACTGTGGGGATGATTTGTTAAGGGTGATGTGCAGTGTTAGTTTTCCACCACACATAGCAATTTGCTTTTAGGCCAAAAAGTTCAATTTTGGTCTCACCTGACCAGAGCACCTTCTTCTACATGTTTTCTGTGTCCCCCACATGGCTTCTTGCAAACTGCAAACAGGACTTCTTATGGCTTTCTTTCAACAATGGCTTTCTTCTTGCCAATCTTCCATAAAGGCCACATTTGTGGAGTGTACGACTAATAGTTGTCCTGTGGACAGATTCTCCCACCTGAGCTGTGGATCTCTGCAGCTCCTCCAGAGTTACCATGGGCCTCTTGGCTACTTCTCTGATTTAATGCTCTCCTTGCCCAGCCTGACAGTTTAGGTGGACGGACATGTCTTGGTAGGTTCGCAGTTGTGCCATACTTTTATCATTTTCGGATGATGGATTAAATAGTGCTCCCTGTGATGTTTAAAGCCTGGAATATTTTAGATAACCTAACCCTGCTTCTCAACAACTTTATCCCTGACCTGTCTGGTGTGTTCCTTGGCCTTCATGATGCTGTTCACAAAGGTTCTCTAACAAACCTTTGAAGGCTTCACAGAACAGCTGCATTTATACTGAAATGAAATTACACACAGGTGGACTCTATTTACAAATTAGGTGACTTCTAAAGGCAATTAGTTCCACTAGATTTTAGTTAGGAGTACCAGAGTAAAGGGGGCTGAATACAAATGCACGCCACACTTTTCAGATATTTATGTATAAAAAAATTTGAAAACTATTCATCATTTTCCTTCCACTTCCCAATTATGTGCCACTTTGTGTTGGTCTATCACATAAAATCCCAATAAAATACATTTACCTTTTTGGTTGTAACATGACAAAATGTGGAACATTTTAAGGGGTATGAATAATTTCAAGGCACTGTATATGCAGAATATGAAATGAACAGTGTCTATATAGTTCAATCCTACAGCTTAAAACTTCAGCAGACCGCAGGAAGGCAAACAACTCAATTCTCTACCTCAATAGTAACTGAATATACAGTAATCTCAAGCAGTATATCATTTCTAAAAACAATTTTTATAAAATAAGGGTGCCCAAAGAAGAAATACTAGCACAAAATTCAGAGCCCATGTCCTACTCAAAGATGCTCAGAACTGCTGGACAAAGATTTACCCCTCAGAAGTCACATTACTCACCCGGGCAATGCCTTTTATCCAGGAGGACAGCACCGTTTTTGTTTGAGTATTTTCTAGGGTCACCATTTACTTCTGCACTGAGATTCTGCTCACCAATCTCTCACACAGATCAGCCTCCTCTTTTTTCACACCCCTTTCAACTTGGACATGCTTAAAGTGGACCTTTCCCCCCTTTCCCTAAAATTCACATAAGCATGCATCTCTGTATGTTGAAGTGAAGTCTCCTAACACGGTTTTTTAACACAGCCTTACAGATGCCTTCTGGGAAGGAAACATCGCCATTGCCTTCAATTAAATTTCACACCTAAATGTACACTAAAAAGCATTGTCATACTGCACATACGTGAAATGAAGCACAGGACATCATGCTCCCCATTTCATGCATGTGCTGGATTTATAAGGGGGCAAAAGGGGAAGTTGCCCTGGGCCTCCCTGCCATAGGGGGCCCCCAGACCTCATTTATAAAACAAAATAATAGTTATAAAATTAATTTTATAATTAAAAAAAATAAAAAGTGTGTGGGTGTCAGGATACGGAATAGTTTAGCCTGATTTTGAAGGCAAATAAAGGGATGAGAGCTTCTGGCAGATGTTTTAAATTTCAGCTTCTCATATTATTTTACTATTTAAGATGCTTGTTTTAATAACATGACTGATACAGAATTTATTGAGACAAATGGGTTGGACAGGAGATTGGGTCAAGGAGCAAATTCAACACTCAGTGATCTCGAATAAGGTAAAGCTCTGGTAGTAACTTTTACCTGAAATTACGAGATGTAATGATGGTCAAATTCAGGACAGACATGGCCCTGTATTGGAATTTGGCCAGAATGGCATAGCAGACTGTCGGAAGAAATTGGTAGAGAGTAGAGGGGCCCCTGAACTTGAAGTTCCCCGGGGTCACCTAAGGTCTAAATCCGGCACTGGCATTACCCAATTATACTCATTTGCTGAATAAGAATAAGCCTCCCCCTGTGATCTTGGAAGATCTTGGAGAAAGGTTTTTTTTTTCCATTTCAACAGATGCATGTAATGTTGTACAGAGCATGTGCAAGATGAGGTGCATGATGCCATAGAACAGGGGGCACAGGCAGCACAGAGGAAGAAAAAAAAATAAGTGAAAAAATAAGAAAAAAAGTTACATGGACATAGGTAGGTATATTTATTACCCCTTTACATATTATTCACAATTTTATAGAGTGGGAAGGGGGATCGGGGGTCCCCTTTAAGAGTGGAAATTGTCACACAAAAATTAAAAAACAAATATCTTTAAAACTATGGGAAGACCACAGAGTTTTTAAATTGCTATCATCTTTTTTTTCCTGAAATTACATCGAGAGCTGTGTTATTTTGGTTCAGGTAATAATAGTGATCGAATCAAAGTTACGGTTTTATATGCGTACTCTGTATACATTTACCTTTTTATTTTGTTTGTTCACCCAAAATTCTGCTCTATAGTGTTAGTATTTAATTAGGCCTGCCAGGGGGCTTCCAGGCCAGGCACGTCGGCACTAACAAATGATCCAGCTATTCCATTCTGTTCGTCTTCTTGATTAAAAAGCTATTGCTCCAGAATACCTTAATTAAATGTGCGTGTGGTCAATATTTCCTTCACATCTATTCAAGAAGTCTTTATGTGTGCATAATTGCTTTGTAGATAAACCTATGATGAGCCAATTACATAGCTAGTGAACACACCCTTTGTCAGACATGCATTACTATACTTGTCCACGTTTGAATACATCAACAAAATCTTACTGGACAGCTGCAAAAGCTCCTATTGTATCTGTATCTCCCTAGGCTATATTCATATGTAACAAGGAGTACTATGGGTATAGAATAACAACAGATACATAGGTAGAAGCCGAGTAACTGTAGCATTTAGAGGTCTATTCCAAGATGATAATAGCTGTATTCATTTCAGTCCACAAGAAGCCCACTTTGTTGGCCAGTTATTGAAGATGTGAATGAATCTCACCTCTCCGCATAGGCGGCAACATAACAGAACTTGGAGGTTGCCTTTGGCCAGAATCACTAAGAAATATGTCAATGGGCGGTTGCATACCTCCCAACATTTTGAGATGGGAATGAGGGACACCTATTAACAAAAGTATGTAGGAATAGGACACGCCCCCTGCCACACCCCCTTAAATAAGAATTAACAAAAAAAAGGTTAATTAAATCCACAAAGACTTTTTTTTACCACTACTATTCCTTTATATTGGCTTTTAAAATGTACCAAAGCAGCAATTTAGAATTTGGATGAAAGGTTTAGCACTGGGAAACACTTTTAGAAAGAAAAAAAAAGTGCATTTTATATACAACTATATAGATCAGACCACAATGAGGGACAAACGAGGGGGAAAGAGGGACAGAGGGACATTGCTCCAAATCAGGGACAGTCCCTCGAAATCAGGGACAGTTGGGAGCTATGCGATTGTTACCAACTGCAGGAACCTATAGATCTACTTTCCATTTTGGAAGTCTGATTTTTATAATAAAAAATGTTAGGCTACAATCACATGGCCATAAAAGTTTTACTGATCACTTTTTCTGGAACAAAAGTTCTTGTGTAAATGATCAGTAAATACCTTTTAACCCATTTTGTTAAATGTTTAAAACTCTCCTGTTTTTTTTTTTTTTCAGTACCAGAATTTATTGTTTGCATTTGGCATAAGTGTATGCGCATGTCCTCAGATGCAGATTTTTGGATTTTGCATTACTGATCTAAACGCTGCGAATGTTTACGCACCTGTGTGAATGTCTCTATTGAAAACAATGCAGCTGCCTTCAGATCCATAAATAAATAATTGCAAATGCGCATTTACTTATTTTTTTTAAGCCATAGAGTATAGATAAAACCTATTAATGAACTTCTCTTCTCTTTTTTGTTCCAATTTTATATATACCGGTATATATATATATATATATATATATATATATATATATATATATATATATAGATAGATATATAGATAGAGATATACTGTAGACATAGATATCTATCTATCTATCTATCTCTCTCTCTCTCTCTCTCTCTCTCTCTCTCTATATATATATATATATATATATATATATATATATATATATATATATATATATACACATACATACACAGTTGAAAAACATTTTGCTAAATAGGAGAGTGACGGTATATATATTTTTTTTTTCTTGTTTGTCTGGTTATCAGTCTATGTTTGTCCCAAGTATTAACTACTCTTTCGGTAGAAAAATAATACTTTCTAATATTAGTTATGAACTTTCCTCCTGCTAGTTTGATGTCATGCTCCTGTGTTCTTAATCTTGACTTCTACATATTGAAAATACTGCCCTCCTGAACCTTATTCACCTCCTTGATGCATTTGAGGCTGAGTTCACGGACGCGGCTCGCAGCATGGGGGTCCGGTGGGTCCCTGTTCTCCATTTCAGGGACTAATCAGGGACACATTTTTGTCTGAATTCGGCCCTGAAACAGAGCCAAAGACACACAGCGTTCCTGTGCAAGCCCGCTCCGTAGCCGCAATGAAGATATGTGAACCGACTCCATATAGAGCCGGTCACAATCTCCTGTCATGTGAATTGGATGCGGAGAAACCCGCATTCCAATTCGCAATAGGTGTGAACCCAGTCACCCCCCTTTTCCTTCTTATCTACAGACTGTACAGTACATATTAAGTGTCTGAAGTCTCTCTTGACCTGGTTTTATCCCTCAGACCTTTCATTGTTTTTGTTGCCTGTCTCTGGACTCATTCTACAATGTATGTTATCAATCTTAAGATCTGATAAATCTGTGAAAAATAATACCGGTTGATTTTTCCAGAAATCTAATGAGCTAATAATGTCTTGTGCTACACTGTTATCATTTAGCATTGTTCCAAGGTTTTCCCGTGGACTACAACACACTTCCCTCCCATGGTATGGAGAGGAGGAGAGTGGAAGGCGTGTTCCGTATTTCTAATCACTTCCTATTCTAGCATGACACCACTAACTAACGTTATCTAAGGAGGAACAACGTAGTCATCTTAGGACAGGCGATTACACAACTCCTTCCCTCTCTTTTATGGTGATGGAGAGAAAAGAGGGATTTTTTCCGTAGCACTAAAACACTTTGAGGTTGATCTATTAATACCAGAGAGTGCAAAATCTGGTGCAACTCTGCATAGAAACCAATCAGCTTCCGTTTTTTTTTTTTTTTTTTTTTTGTCAAAGCTTAATTGAACAAGCTGAAGTAAGAAGCTTATTGGCTACCATGCACAGCCGCACCAGTACTTTGCATTTTCCAGTTTTAATAAATCAGCCCCTTTTGGTTTTAAACCACCCATCTCCTTAGATCTTAGGTTTCCCTTGGACAGGAAGTATTTTGTCAGTAGGATGAACAGGTGACTGTAAAGGAAAAAAAGTCAGGGAAAAGAAAACTACTGCAACCATCAAAACTAAAGGTGGGTAAGCTGCAATATATTACATTTTGTTTTAGCCTTATTTACCCAAAACTGATTATATCTGCACATATGGCCCCTAGTGCGCATAATTTTTTACCATCCCCCATACATTAAAATTATTTTTAAGTAATAGGTATGAAATTAAACAGCAAGCATGCATGCTGGGGTGGAAGTAGAATTGGTAGGTGGAGGGTGGACAACAGCAGCTGTAAGTACAGCTGCAACTATTTGTGGCGGTACTGAACTTAGCACATCCATTTGTCTGACTTGATGGAACCCAGACAAGCTATCTCCTGTATAATTGTCAACATGTGAAAGTATTTAAAAAGGATGCCTTAAAAGGATCTGGAGAA
This sequence comes from Aquarana catesbeiana, assembly GCF_042186555.1. NCBI lineage: Eukaryota > Metazoa > Chordata > Amphibia > Anura > Ranidae > Aquarana > Aquarana catesbeiana. Next base: position 36,671,719 of record NC_133336.1, read on the forward strand.
AAAAATATATGAAGATATGGCCAATAAAATGGGCGTTCTATTACAAAATAGTGCTTGTACAGTAGTGTGGGAGGAAAACAAACCATCATTGGTGGCAGTGGCAGTAATTGTAACCTCCAGTATTGGTGTAAGTAGCCAGAACAATCCTCCCTTTGTTGAGGTTCAGCGGTTGTAGTGTTAAAGCGCTCAGCATTGGTGATCAGTGGCAGGTTGTAATAATGCCCCCCCCCCCACCATAGCATTGGTGGTCAGTGGTCATCTCAGGCCATAACATCCCCCAGCATTTATTAGACACTCCCACCCCCCCCCCCGCATTTCTGTTTAGTGGTTTACTTTATTGAGCACATGCTCCCGCATTGCTGCTTTTACCCATTGGCCAGGACTATTCCTAGGACTAGTGTTAAGCCTCGTACACACGAGGTTGGCCAACAAAACCGTGGAATTTTGTCCGAAGGGCGTTGGCCCAAACTTGTCTTGCATACACATGGCCACGAATGTAGTGACGTACTACGTGGTTTTTCAGCTCTTTAGCGCCACCCCTTGGGCTCCTTCTGCTAATTTCCTGTTAGTAGAAGTTTGGTGAGTGTTGATTCGCGCTTTTCTTTTTGCGTTTTTCAGTTCGTTTCTGAACGGCCGTTCGTCAACCAGCTATGTTGCGGAATCAGAGGAGATAACGTGTTATTTATTATTGGCCTTGGAATTATTGCTTTGGCATTATTTTTTTGGTTGAATAATGATTTGATTTGGTATATTTTCTATATTTTTGGATGCATAGAATGCACTTTTTGGTTAAGTTCTATTGGCAGATAGCATGTCTATTTTTTTTTATTTATTGCACAATAAAAAAATTGTGTAGAATAATACTTGGCTATGTGTTTTACTTCAAATGACAGTTTGGGAGTAGGCAGTTACATTTAAAAAAATACAATGTAAAATTAACAAGGGACACCAACATAGTTGTATCTTTGATCTTAAAAACTAAGGGATAATGGTGTTGTGGTAACTTGCCCACATAAAAAAAAAAAAAGCATAATAATATTATTCTTGATATCACTAGAAAAAAAAGCCTTTGAAAATTTGTTTGCAATAACTCCATCAGTATCACCAGCAAAGCAGCGTCATTATTATCCCATTAAAGAAGAAGAGAATTGTGTGCTGCATTTCCAGATTTCATAATTTGCCGCGTCACAAATGTTAATTCTCCATTACGAATGCTAGTTTACAAGACCGACCGCTTCCGGCTCGTCCTTGCTACCGATCATGCGTGTTTGAACTTTGGACTTTTGTCCGACGGCCTTGTGTACACACGCTTGGAAAATCCGACAACACACATTTGTTCGTGGAAAATTTGAAAACATGCTAGCCAACATTTGTTGGTCGGAAAGTCCGACAACAATTGTCCGATGGAGCATACACATGGTCGGATTTACCAACAGCCTGTCAGTGAACATTTTGTGTCGGAAAGTCCGATCGTGTGTACGGGGCTATAGGTGAAGATCACCCCACACCATTGTGGCTTCTTTCAGTGCCTGGTGCTGGAATGGAGTAAACATCCCAGCACAAAGCACACCAATTCTCCATGATGCCCGGCAGCCATATTGGGACACCCTCTAAGCGGCGATCCCCCCCACCTCTATTTGAAAGACCACTGATAAAAACAATTTTCCATTTTTTACATCATTGCAAATGCAACAATAACATTGTGGAACATTTATTTTCAGTTTGGGCATGCCTAACCTGATTTTTATCTTTGGTGGCGGCTGTCTATTATTGTTTTGAAGCAAACAAAAAAAATTGAAGGGTAAGTTGAAAGATGAACGTGTATACTGTAATTGACGGCACTGCAGTAAATACATGTATCACTGTCAATAAGTTTATGTGCTTACATGAAAGAATTGTGTTAAATGAAAAATAAGACTGAGCTCTTGTTATATGAGAAACAGATACGCGGCATTTTATGTCTAAATAATTGAAGAGCAATGGATATTTGATGTTGTACAGTAGTAACGTGAGGGGAAAAAAATTCTCAGTAAGTCTGTTATTTACACATCATTGGTGGGATTTTCATTAAGCAAAGTCAGTTCCTGAAGAGACCATCACGTATGCCAACATTCCAGGGAGCAAAATGATTTCAAAACGTCCACAAGTGTTCTACAATATTGTTCTGTTTTCTACCCGTGTACAATATTATTAGCGATCTATAAGCAAACGCAATATCTTACGATCTCAGCTATATACTTACATCCCACCTCAGTCCATTGTCAGCATCTCATTTACATAGAATGTGGATTATTGCTGTAAAGTATCAAGGTTGTGTGATGTGAAACTAATAATAGAGGCTGGAAAAAAACATCGATTGCCATTATTAATTGCCCTATATGCGCCAATTTGCTAGAAACCAGACAGGTAAATGTATACCAATACACAATTATTGATGAACTGAGGAGATGTACACGAGACAGGACTCATTAGGGTTGATTTATTAGGGCAAATATGCTGTTCACTTTGCAAGGGAATTATCCTTTAGATCAGTGAATCTGATGAAAATTCACTTTACAAAGAATACCTGATCATTTGCAAAGATGATAAGAAAAAAAAATGTGCTTGCACATGATTAGATGGAAGGTCAATTCCCCTTGAACAGCCTTTAGTAAATCAACCCCATTATATCAGCAGGAGGACACCAATTGGTTTCAGCTCCTCTAGAAGGTCCTCTTACACCATGTGCACAATTCTGGGACTGCAAAGTACCTTAAAAAGGATTAGTCTTTTTATTTATACGTTGGAACTACATAGTTAGTAACATGGTTATTCAGCATGAAAAAAAAGACCATCTAATTCAACAAAACAAATGAAAAACCTTCATATACAAAATCCTATACCCAGTTTTGATCCTTAGAAAGATACCAGTAAAAGCATGATCCAATTTGCTCCAGCAGGGAAAAGAATCCTTCCGGATCCCCCAGGAGGCCATATTAAAAAATGTTATTACTAGGGTTGCACCGATACTGGTATCTGTATCGGTTCCAATACTAAGCATCTGCACGAGTATCAGTACTCATGCAAATGCTCCGATACCTAAAACAGATAACTTCAGGTTTGGGTCTTTCATCTGTCAGCGGGCTGACTGACAGCAGCGGGAGCCAATAGCGCCGCTGCTGCGTCTCAGCCAAATCAGGAAGGAGAATCTCGGATGGCTGAGGCATTCATGGATATCGCTGGAACTAGATGGACCTCGGGTAAGTATTAAGGGGGCTAAGGGGTGCTGCTGCACACAGAAGGCTTTTTATCTTAATGCCTTTACAACCCCTTTAATATCTAGGTATATGTTTTGGGATTTAGGAATGCATCCAGCTATATTCAAAACAATCTACTGAGCTGCACAGAACTAGTTCATGAGGGAGTCTATTCCACATTTTCACAGCTCTAATGCCCTGTACACATGGGCGGACTTTTCGGCAACAAAGGTCCGACAGTCTTTCCGACGGATTTTCTTTGGACTTTCGACGGACTTTTGAATGAACAGACTTGCCTCCACACGATTCCACCAAAGTCCGACGGATTCGTACGTGATGACGTACACTGGACTAAAATGAGGAAGTTGATAGCCAGTAGCCAATATCTGCCCTAGCGTCGGTTTTGGTCCGTCGGACCAGCATACAGACAAGCGGATTTTTCGACCAAACTAGAGTCCGTCGGACAAATTTGAAACATGTTCCAAATCTAAAGTCCGTCAGATTTTCCACGAAAAAGTCCGCTGCAGGTCCGATGAAGCCCACACATGGTCGGATTGTCCGCCGGATTCGGTCCGTCGGACCAGTCTGGTCGAAAAGTCCGCTCGAGTGTACGCGGCATTGAACCTCTGCTGTGTCAGCAACCTAGTGCCATGTGCCTCTCTGATGTTCCAGGCAGATACCCTCCCGCCCATTGTGAATATCTGTTGAATAAATGAATGAGCTGCTTCATGTGCAAGTGCTCTTTTCTTGGTGACATGTTCCATCTGAGATTAAAGGGGTTGTAAACCTTCGTGTTTTTTTCACCTTAATGCATCCTATGCATTAAGGTGAAAAAACACCTGTCAGTGACCGCCCCCCCAGCCCCCCCGGTTTTATTTACCTGAACCCTTGAGCTTGACCCACGAGGATGCATTGTCTCTCTCCCCGGGGTTCTTGACTCTTGATTGGATAGATTGATAGTAGCGCAGCCATTGGCTCCCGCTGCTGTCAATCAAATCCAATGACGCGAGCGCCAGGGACGGGGCCGAGTCCTGCATTCGGCCTCTATAGACGCCGAATGCTGGACTCAGAAGCGCGCCAACAAGGTAACCCCCTAGGAGAAGAGCTTCTCCAAGGGGGTTATCAGATGTGGGGAAGAGCCGCGAGAACCCAAAGAAGAGCAGGTTCGGGGTCACTCTGTGCAAAACGAGCTGCACAGTGGAGGTAAGTATATGTTTGTTATTTTTTTTTTTTTTTTATATTTTTTACCTTTACAATCACTTTAAAGAATATGTCAGCAGTGCATTTCTTTTACCCTAATGGCAGGAAGACGTGGGCCACGTTGTACCGGTGCTTAATACGATAATTTATTTTCTTCCACGTGAAATTAATGTGTTCAAGCTTTCAAAAAAAAAGCTTGATTGCTTCATTCAGTCAGGGTTCCAAAATACTTCTGAAAATGATGTATATTTATATTTGAGAATCAGACTCACTTCTAAATTTAGCATGCCTCCTTCCCTTCAAGGGTTTCTCTTTGGGGGAAAAATAACATCAAAACACAAATCTTACATTCATTACCCTCTTGGAGGGGTTTTTTTTTTTGTTTTTCTTACAAATACAAAAATGTCAACCTAAGTTGCCTATTAAATAAAACATTGTGATGTAACCGCTGTTTATGTCAACTTTTAATTTCAGTTTAAAAAGAAAATGCTTATTTAAAAAAAAAAATATGTTCCATCATTATTGCAGATTGTTCTGATAATGCAGTTTTCCAGTGCTGCTAATGGAGAACTATATGTAACAGTGTATGCAAATTATTGTTTTGGAACATTACGGTTCTGCAAAAATACATGAAATTATACAGAAGAACTCAAAAGGTTTAAAAGAAAATTAAATATGTATAATGTATATTCATGCTAAGCAATAGAGATGAGAGAAAATAATTAAAACAAACCTGTGGGAAAATTAGAACCAGAAAAAACGTACTGCAGCAGCAGGCAGCTGATAGCATAAGCTGCCAGAATCTCCTAACGCAATACCGGCTAGTGTGCTCTCCTCCCCCCCGACAGCGTCTCCATGGGCTGTCCTGTCCCCATCCCACAATGCAATGATCAGTGTCTAAGTAACAACACAGTAGGCCCATTTTTTTAACACGGGGAGCAGGAAGGTTGTCTATGCATAGCAAATAGTGACTTTGAGAATGTTGATATTTGCATAGCAGTTTTGGAAGGGCTCCTGATGATGCTGGATCTAGAGAGTCTGCAGTAAGAGACATACATTGGCAGCTTATGCTGTTGTCCTCCCTGCTGACTAATTTAGAGGCCCTGTCTTAAGCTAGAATGTCCCTAGCTACATGTAGTGTTGTTTGACGCGAGGCTGTAACCAGACTAAGAATTGTTTATATTATCTTTATTTATTGGGTTTCTCCTAAGCTCAGGCCATTAATTATTTCTGCCTGTTGCTGCTGAGTTGACCCCAAAAGTTAGTGTGAGAAGTAACAATGTATTGAGTTCAGGGCTGGTGCAAGGATTTTTGACACCCTAGGTGAAACTTCATTTTGCAGCCCCGCCATTAGCTCCACCCCTGACTCCACCCCATTTGCCTTGCCCATATATACCTCATCTATTTAATGAAGCACCCATCAAATGCAGCCCGCCAGCACCCATCAATGCAGCCTCACCAGCGCCCATCAAATGCAGCCCCACCAGCTCCCATCAATGCAGCCTCACCAGCTCCAATCAAATGCAGCCTCACCAGCTCCCATCAATGCAGCCTCACCAGCTCCAATCAAATGCAGCCTCACCAGCACTCATCAATGCAGCCTCACCAGCGCCCATCAAATGCAGCCTTACCAGCTCCCATCAATGTAGCATACCAGTGCCCATCAAATGCAGCCTCACCAGCTCCCATCAAATGCAGCCTCACCAGCTCCCATCAAATGCCGCCTACCATTATGTTTCACGGTGGGAATGGTGTGTTCAGGGTGATATGCAGTATTCGTTTTCCACCACACATTGAGTTTTGCTTTTAGGCCAAAAAGTAAAATTTTGGTCTCATCTGACCAGAGCACCTTCTTCCACATGTTTGCTGTGTCCCCCACATGGTTTCTCATAAACTGCAAACAAGACTTCTTATGGCTTTCTTTCAACAATGGCTTTCTTTTTGCCACTCTTCCATAAAGGCCAGATTTGTGGAGAGCACGACTAATAGTTGTCCTATGGACAGATTCTCCCACCTGAGCTGTGGATCTCTGCAGCTCCTCCAGAGTTACCATGGGCCTCTTGGCTGCTTCTCTGATGAATGCTCTCCTTTCCTGGCCTGTCAGTTTAGGTGGACGGCCATGTCTTGGTGGGATTGCAGTTGAGCCATACTCTTTCCATTTTCAGATGATGGATTGAACAGTGCTCCGTGAGATGTTCAAAGCTTGGGATATTTTTTTTATAACCTAACCCTGCTTTAAACTTCTCCACAACTTTATCCCTGACCTGTCTGGTGTGTTCCTTTGCCTTCATGATGCTGTTTGTTCACTAAGGTTCTCCAACAAACCTCTGAGGGCTTCACAGAACAGCTGCATTTATACTGAGATATTACACACAGGTGGACTCTGTTTACTAATTAGGTGTCTTCTGAAGGCAGTAGGTTCCACTAGGGCTGATTACAAATGCATGCCACATTTTTCAAATATTTGTAAAAAAAAATTGAAAACCATTTATCATTTTCCTTCCACTTCACAATTATGTGCCACTTTGTGTTGGTCTACCACATAAAATCTGAATAAAATACATTTACGTTCTTGGTTGTAACATGACAAAATGTGGAACATTTCAACAGGCATTAAGACTTTTTCAAGGCACTGTATGGCAGAAGACTAACAAACTACAACTGGCTACTGTGAGGGAGCAGGGCGGAGCAACGTGCTGGAATTCATAAAAAGACTGGCGCAGGCAGATTATGCAAAAGTGTTTCTTATGCATTCTAAAAATAGCAAAGAATGCGCCAAATTCATATACCCATCTAGAACTTGTACTTGAATTCGGCTCATGCTTCACCACTTTTAGAATGCACGAGAGAAACTTTCTAAAAATCTGTTTGAGAAAGTTTTTCTCTCTGTACACCAAGAAAGTCGGTCTTAAAAGAGAGATAAGGGTTTTTTGGTTTTTTTTAGGATCATACTTACCTAGGTGAATGCAGCATTGGACTGATGCTGCATCTGTCCCCCGGCGCCTCTAACACAGTGTTCGATCGCTTGGTTCTCACAGCTCCCTGAGCAGAGAGCTTCTGACTGTCAGTCAACAGCTCACTGCTCTGTGCCCACCCCCCCCTTCACGCTCACTGGAGCGATGGGCTGTGCAGGGGGTGGGAGCAGCTGGCTCAGGCTCTCAGCAGCTTGCTGAGAGGCTGAGCCGGGTGCTGGTCCAGGAATGTGTGTGAATCCCGACTCCATTGTCAGCATCTTGCCTGAGCCTGGACGGGGTTTGTGACATCAGCCAACAGGAGGCTTCAGCGCAGTGCAGAACAAACTGCCCGCCTGTGATCCTCAGCAGAAGTACAACCAAATAGGCTTTGGCTGTTCTTCTCCTTTATTTAGCTCCACTTTTACATTTGGCGCATTCATTGTGACACAATGTAAAAGTGGCACATTTTAGAACTACCTAACTTTGGTGCATGAGTCACTGTCAGAACCAAAAGTGTTGCAAGTGCTTCATGAATTTGGCACACTACATTAACAAGAGGCATTAACACAAGAAAAGTGGCTCTATTAAACCCCCCTCCCCATGTTTACACAAATGGGCTTCAATTAAAAATAGTTGAGCGCTTTTTGTCTATTAAATGCCTTTTCAGAAAACCTCCCACAGATCTGGTCACTTCAAATACAAAAAATGTATAAGCAGAGGTTATTTCCAATAAAAATGTATGTATAAGTCATACATATTGGGGGGGGGGGGGGGCGTACAACTAGGGGGATCCATAGTGGAGAAGGATCTGGGAGTTCTGGTAGATTATAAGCCTAATAACATGCAATGCCAAGCTGCGGTTTCCAAAGTGAGCAAAGTCCTTTCTTGTATTAAGAGAGGTATGGACTTCAGAGAGAGAGATATCATTTTGCCCCCCTGTACAAATCATTAGTAAGACCTCATCTGGAATATGCAGTTCAGTTTTGGGCACCAGTTCTCAAAAAGGATATCGGGGAACTGGAGAAAGTGCAGAGAAGGGCAACCAAACTGATAAGAGGCATGGAGGAGCTCAGCTATGAGGAAAGATTAGAGGAACTGAATTTATTCTCTCTTGAGAAGAGGAGATTAAGGGGGGATATGATCACCATGTACAAATACAAAAGGGGTCCATATAGTAAACTTGGTGGTGAGTTATTCACTTTAAAGTGGTGTTCCGGACGAAATTATACTTTTTAAATAAAAATACCCCTATAATACACAAGCTTAATGTATTCTAGTAAAGTTAGTCTGTAAACTAAGGTCTATTTTGTTAGTTTATAGCAGTCGTTTGTTATTTTATAAACTTACAGCAGGCCATCTTAAGTGTGGGCTTCTGAAGCCAGACTGTATTTCTTCCTGGATCTCATCCTTGCAGATCTCGCACATGCACAGTGCAGCACAAGCAGTGTAATAGGTTTCAGGCCAGGTTTCCATAGCAACGTCAGTGTCAGAGGAAGTTGCCGCCCCTTCCCAGAAGGCATTGCAAACAGGAAATGATGCGATGGGCCGCGGCCAGGGAGGAGGAAGTGAAAAATGAATACAGCAGATATACAGGAGGTGCTGAGAAAATTTTTTTTAAATATCCAATTCGTTTACAGTGCAGAGTTTAGTGAGGGATGATGAAGAGTTGTAAAAGTGGGTGGAACTCCACTTTAAGGTCATCACAGAGGACAAAGGGGCACTCTTCACGTCTAGAGGAAAAAAGATTTACTCTCCAAATATGGAAAGGTTTCTTCATAGTAAGAGCTGTGAAAATGTGGAATAGACACCCTCCAGAGGTGGTTCTGGCCAGCTCAGTAGATTGCTTTAAAAAAGGCCTGGATTCTTTCCTAAATGTACAGAATATTAATGGGTACTAATATTTATAGGTAAAGTTGATCCAGGGAAAATCAAATTGCCTCCCAGGGGATCAGGAAGGAATTTTTTCCCCTGCTGTAGCAAACAGGTTCATGCTTTGCTGGGGTTTTTGCCTTCCTCTGGATCAACTGTGGGTATAGGATTGTGTATATGGGATTTTATGATTTATTTATTTATTTTACTGGTTGAACTAAACGGACTTGTGTCTTTTTTCAACCTAACTATGTAACTATGAAAAACACAGAAATATAGGCCTCTTAAAGCGGAGCTCCACCCAAAAGGGGAAGCTCCACTTGTTTGCACCCTCCCCCCATCCACCGCTACACTTGGTACTTATGGGGGGGGGGGAGCGGATACCTGTCAAAACCAGGTACCTGCTCCCACTTCCAGGTAAGATCGCCATGCTGAAATCTACAAAATTTCTGCCCCCCCACGCTGCCTTTTGGGAGACACACGTCTCAGAAGACAACAGGACCATTTAGCGAGTGCTGTGTGACTCACGCATGCACAGTAGGAAACAGGCTGTGAAGCCGCAAGGCTTCACTTCCTGTCTCTCTTAGTGAAGAGGCCGGCGCCTGCACCCAAATCCAAATGACGAATTGGCTAGGGGTGCTGACATCACAGGATTCCTGGACAGGTAAGTGTCCTTATATTAAAAGTCAGCAGCTACAGTATTTTTTTTTTTTTTTTTTACAGGCTGGAACTCTGCTTTAACTCCCCTGGCGGTATTCCCGAGTGTGGCTCGGGGTGGATTTACAGTACCAAAAGCGGTAACCCCGAGCCACACTCGGGATTGAATTGCAGGATCCATGTAGAGGTTACTTATCTTGTCCCCTGGATCCTGCGTTGTCTCCCCACAGTGATCTGCGAGCCGCCGTGTCTCGCTCGATTCACAGTGCAGAGCTCCGTTCCCTGCGAACATTGCGATGCACGGGGACGGAGTTCGGCGCCAAATTCAAAACGTAAAAAACACAGTATAGATATAGTATACTGTAATCTTACAGACTACAGTACTGTATCAGATAATTACACATCCCCTTTGTCCCTAGTGGTCTGCCCAGTGTCCTGCATGCAGTTTTATATTAAAAATACTATTCTTTCTGCCTGGAAACTGGTGATTGTCCATAGCAACCAAAAAATGTCCGTTTACGTCAAAAGTGCTTTTAGACCAGCTGGAAAACAGCGATAATAAATTAGAATCACTTGCAGAATATAGCGATAGTGATTTGGGGGGAAATTCATCATCAAACACTGAAAGTAATGACAGCGACAATTCTGCAACTGAGCAAATTTCAGCATTTTTGATTTGATTACATCATTGAATAATGTTTATTATTATTATATTATTTCTTATAATTATTTATAGTTATTTATTATATTATAATTTTTTATTTCATTTTTCAAACTGTATCATACCCGGGATGTCTACTAGACTCTTGTTTGAACAGATTTAAGTGAGTTATTCCTAAGAATTACAGGCCTACAATATAAAAGTATAACAATATAAAAATATGAAATAATCATACCGCCAGGGAGGTTACTATGCAAATCCTAACTTTTTCTATAAAAGTCTGACACCGTAACTGTACAGTTCTTGCTACTGGCCCTTTAAATCCATGCGTTACCTTACTGGGGAGGCTTGGAAGGTGGGAAAGGATGGAGACATGCCTATATCTCTTTATTTGCTAAACATTTTCAAAGTGGTTTCTCCAAAGGGTAACCTTTGCTTATTAATTTTTACCACCATAGGGTCCATTTGAATTGCTATGGTGACAGGTTTACTTCAAGGGCAGTTTAAAAAATTGTAGTTGCAATGGTCATTTACAATCATGCTGCACCAATTGTCTTTACATTAAAGATTAGTTCTGCAAAGCTTAGAGTAATCTTTCACTTCACACCTTCTCAAGTTAATAAGTGGTTTCTTTTTGGTGTACATTTCCAACATCTAACAATATTACCTCTCAATTTTCACTGAGCTAATACAATGGACGAAAACGTAACAAAAGCTGCCTGTGGTTCATTACACCAGTCAATATTCTCCTTCAGTGAATATTATATAATGCTATTTTACATCCCAGCAGGGGAATTTGGTTTGCTTAGGGCTTCCATGCATTATATACTATACATCCACCAGACCAGGTTCCGTGATTAAATGGAGACTATAGAATATGTTCATTGAGTTCTCATGTTGCATCATCAATGTAAAATGTATCAGTATTTTTCAGTGTTCACATTTCTGCTTTAATGCTGTTCCATACTTCCACCAAAAAATTTATATTTTTTCTGTGCATGTCTGACAATGTAATCTGCATCACGGCTGAGCAATTGTATGAAGAGCGATGACAGTATGAGCCTCCAGGGGGCTGATCTTGTAAAACTGGAGAAAAGAAATTGAGCACAAAAGTGAAGCTGCGGCCCTCAACAACTAAACAAGTTTCACTTTTAATTTTATGGAGAAGTTAAACAATCCTAATTGGTCACTACGGGCAACTATTCCTCTTTTCTGATCCTTTTCTTTCATCAATTTTTTACCAACTAAAGAACCGAGCCTCTTTTTTAGATGTGTTGTTTACAAGTTAAAAACATTTTTTTTTGCTAGAAAATTACTTAGAACCCCCAAACAGTATACGTTTTTTTTTTCTAACACCCTAGAGAATAAAATGGCAGTCGTTGCAATACTTTCTGTCATACTGGATTTGGGCAGCGGTCTTACAAGCGCACTTTTTTTTTAAAAAAACACACTTTTTTAAATTAAAAAATAAGACAAGTTAGCCCAATTTTTTTTTATATTGTGAAAGATAATGTTACGCCGATTAAATTGATACCCAACATGTCATGCTTAAAAATTGCGCCCGCTCGTGGAATGGCGACAAACATTTACCCTTAAAAATCTCCATAGGCGACGTTTAAAAAATTCTACAGGTTGCATGTCTTGAGTTACAGAGGAGACCACTTTTATCTTGTAGCCGACCGCCGGCCGAACACGGGGATACCGGGGTTATGGCAGCTAGCGGCTGCCATAACAACGATATCCGTCCTCAAAGTGAGACTCCATTTTGTATTTGCTATACACTTTGAGCTCTCCTCATGTGAGTGGAATTTTATCAATTGTATCCTTAATAAAGTGTTTTATTTGGATTTTCTACACTATGGAATGAGTTTAATTTTCTTCCATGTGGTATGTTGGAGCTGTCTAGAGCAGGGGTCTCCAAAGTATGGCACGTGAGTCACATCGGCCCGTTAAGATATTTTTTCCGGCCAGCAGCTTGAGTACCCAAGACGCACTGCAGGGACAGTCTGTGCCCTAGCTTTGTCAGGTTGCAGTGCAGGTCCTGCTACTAAACAAACCCCGCCCCTCCCAGCGCTGACCTGTGTTACTGTTTGCTAGGACCACCGGAGTCCTATCAACCAATGAAGTACTTCAGTGCAGACTCGCTGCACCTCCTGGCTCCTGCCCACTGTTAACATAAGTGTCTTTTACAAAGCGTGCTTGTGTAACAGCAGGGCAAGAGCCAGAAAGTGCAGTAGATCTGCAAAGCTAGTTGGCGGTTGCTAGTTGTTTCAGAGGTACACTGATGTAATAGGGTACCGTGAGATGGACACAAATGTGGGGGAGATTGATGAGAAAACAAATGTGCCAGGTGGAGGGCGTTTTTCTGATGAGGACACATGTGCAAGGGGGAGCTCTGAGGGGGGACACAAATGTGCATGGAGGAGCCCTGAGGGGGACGCATAAATGTGTGTAGGAAGGCTCTGAGGGGGACACAAATGTGCATGGAGGAGCCCTGAGGGGGACTCATAAATGTGTGTAGGAAGGCTCTGAGGGGACATCATTGTGTGTGTGTGAGGGGGGCTGAGATGGGGACACAAAGATGCATTGGAAACTCTAGGGGAGGCATTAATGTGCATGGGGGCTCTGGGGGAGGCATTAATGTGCTTGAGGGGGCTGTGATGGGAACACAAATGTATGTGGGGGTCTAAGAGGGGGACACACATAAGTGGGGGTCTCTGTGAGGGACACAAAAGTGCAGGGGGCTTTGAGTGGGGGGGACAAATAAGCGGGGAGGCTCTGATGCGGACACAAATGTGTGGGGGGAGGCTCTGATGGGAACACATATGTGAATGTTCTGATGGATGATGGGGAAACAAATGTGCATGGAAACTCTGATGGGGACATAAATGGTTGGAGGGCACTGACGGGGACAGATGTATGGGGAGACTCTGGTAAGAACAAAGATGTAAGGCCCCATGCACATTTTATTATTATTACACAAAGATAACCCGAGTAAATACAAAATACAGTTTTTAAATAAATTGTCCTGCTGCATAACCCAAGTGCACTTGAGCTTGAAGTGACAAACTGATGGCCGACATTCTCCTTTAGAATTTTCTGGTAGAGCTCAGAATTTATGGTTCCATCAATTATGGTAAGTCGTCCAAGTCCTGAAGCTACAAAGCAGCCCCAGTCCATCACTCTACCACCACCATGTCTGACTGTTGGTATGATGTTCTTGTTATGAAATGCTGTATTAGTTTTATGCCAGATGTAACGGGATGCACACCTTCCAAAAAAGTTACATTTTTATCTCATCAGTCCACAGAATATTTGCCTAAAAGTCTTGGGGATAATCAAGATTTTTTGGTAAATGTGAGATGAGCCTTTGTGTTCTTTTTGGTCAGCAGTGGCTTTGGTCTTAGAACTCTCCCATGGATGCCATTTATTGGATAAGTCTCTTTCTTATTGTTGAATCATGAACACTGATCTTACCCGGGGAAAATGAGGCCTGCAGTTCTTTAGATGTTGTTCTGGATTCTTTTATGACCTTCTGGATGAGGAGTTGTCATGATCTTGGAGTAATTTTTGCAGGCCTGTCACACCACTGTTCCAAGTTATCTCCATTTATGGATAATGGCCCTCCCCGTGGTGCACTGGAGTTCCAAAGACCTTAGAAATGGCTTTGAAACCCTTCCTAGACCGATACATATACAGTACTTTGTTTCTAATCTGTTTATGAATTTTTTTAGATTGTGTCATGATGTTTTGGCTTTTTGAGATCTGTTAGCGTGCTTCACTTTGTCAGATAGATTCTATTTCTGTGATTCCTTGATTCAACAGGTCTGGCAGTAATCAGGCCTGGGTGTGGCAAGTGAAATGTAACTCAGCTTTCCAAAAAATTGTGGTTAATCACAGTTTATTTACGATTCAGCATGGGAGAGGGAAATTACTTTTTCACATAGGTTTGAACAGCTTTTTTCCCTTAAAAATTGAAATAATAATTTAAAAACTGCATCTTGGATTTACTCGGGTTATCTTTGTGTAATATTAAAATTAGTTTGATGATCTGAATCATTTAAGTGTGAGAAATATGCAAAAAAAAAAAAAAAATCAGAAAGGGGGCAAATACTTTTTCACAGCACTGTATATATATATATACCGTATTTGTCGGTGTATAACACACACTTTTTTCCCCCTTAAAATCAGGGGAAAATTGTGGGTGTGTGTTATACGCCGATCCCCCACCGATTGTGAGCCTTTTGGCCATTCTCGGCCGAGAACGGCCGCGTGCGCCCGAAAGCCGCCGAGAACGGCCGATTGCGTCCGAGAGCCGCCGAGAACGACGGCGCCATTTTTAAACGGCAGTGTACCTACAAGTTTTCAAATGACACAGGGACAATGCTACACTGATACTGGCTACAGATGGACACTGATGAGGCTGCATTGATGGGCATTTAAATGTAAGTTTTTTTCCTTAAACTTCCCTCCTAAAACTTTTTTACCTTAAAATTCCCTCCTAAACTTGGGGTGCGTGTTATACGCCGATAAATACGGTATATATATATATATATATATATATATATATATATATATACACATTTTTTTTCCTCTTTTTATAAGTGACCACATTCCCTCTGTTCTCAGCTGTATAGGAGCTGGGGGGAGGAGAAGCAGCAGCACATCAAGCTTCCCAGTGAATGGCTGTGCAGGAGGGGCGTGTCAAGACAAGTCTGATCATTGGAGGAGAGTTCCCAGCATAGCTACAGAACTGACCGAGATGTGCTCTTCTGCTTAGTGTGGTCAGTTTTTAATGGGAAAGCAGAGAGACTGACAGGAACACCAGAGATTTCACATAAGCATTACAAAGCAATACAAAGAGAACAGGATGCTTTTTCATGCAAGTACGCGGCACAGCAGGCTCATATCCGGAATATGAAATGTTGGGGGTAACAAATGATTTAACATCAAGGGGTCATATACTTGTTAGGGGAGTCGATCTAAATGATTTTTTGCTGCCCAGTGGTGAATATAGAGGGGAAGATGATAACATCACTCGGCTGTGGATACAGTTGAATTGTAATTTTGAACATCTCACAGGTCTGATTTCACGAAAACTGAGGTTTTGGGGATATGTGTGTTCATGCAAAATAGTTTTTTTTAAATCACTGATTTTTGTTGTATATATTTTAAATTTTATTGATTGAGAGCACAATTTTAATATCACCATATCTGATGTTTGGAGAGCATTAAAGAGTGAGGGAGTTTTTTTGGAACTGGTATTTTGTTATCCTATGTTCACTTGTCCAGTGGGATAAGAACATTTCCAGCTGCTGAAGGGTTATACACTGTATTTATCATGTATTCCGTCACATGTTTTTGAATGATTTTATTTATTTATTTTGTAATAAATTAGAAGTTTTAAAATAATTTTCCACTGCATATGATGATAGTAAAAAAGCATGGGGTCTTTAGGAGTTATAGAAAGAATGCAAACAAATAATATCCAGCAATAAAAACTTCCACAAACCGCTGGCTTGACTAACTTGGTACAAGCAACATCTCATGCTCGCTGGTTGCTAAAGGGAAATGTAGAGTAAACTTGTATATGTTTTCTAGCCTAAGAATGCAAGCTCCATATATTTTTTTTTTGCCTCTATCTATGGCAACAGATCAGCGACCTCCATGAAAAACAAGTCTTCAAAAAAACTGTTTACTGAGCAAATTTAGCCATTTCTAGATTCTGCGGAATAATATACATGAGACGAATGATGTGAATTGGCAGGGAAGCGAAACCTTACAAAAGCAATCTACAGCCTGACATTCTAGATTTGAAGCTGAAGCACATTATTTATTTGCCTTAGCAAGTTGAGGTGCTTGTCACTCATTAACTACAGTCATGTCACTTCTAAGGAGGACTAACCAAAGAGACTCTCTCTCTTTTAGGATGGGAAAATTGTGTTCTCTGTGTGTTAACTGGCAGGGTGATTGGCAGGCTTGTTTACATGGGAAGTAAATAAGATGTTTTTTTTAGGCAGACTTGGGGTTCTATACTTTAGTAATATAGTTGCGCTTCTTTGCATTTTGAAAGCCAAGGCAAGTAAATACATATTGTAAATAAAACACAAAAGTATTAGGACACCTGCCTTTACACGCACATAAACTTTAATGGCACCCCAGTCTTAGTCCGTAGGGTTCAATATTGAGTTGGCCCACCCTTTGCAGCTATAACAGCTTCAACTCTTCTGGGAAGGCTGTCCACAAGGTTTAGGAGTGTGTCTATGGGAATGTTTGACCATTCTTCCAGAAGCGCATTTGTGAGGTCAGGCACTGATGTTGGTTGAGAAGGCCTGGCTCGCAGTCTCCGCTCTAATTCATCCCAAAGGTGTTCTATCGGGTTGAGGTCAGGACTCTAGGCAGGTCAGTCAAGTTCCTCCACCCCAAATTTGCTCACCCATGTCTTTCTGGACCTTGCTTTGTGCACTGGTGTGCAGTCATGTTGGAACAGGAAGGGGCCATCCCCAAACTGTTCCCACAAAGTTGGGAGCATGAAATTGTCCAAAATGTCTTGGTATTCTGACGCCTTAAGAGTTCCCTTCACTGGAACTAAGGGGCCGAGACAACCCCTGAAAAACAACCCCGCACCATAATCCCCCCTCCACCAAATGATTTGGACCAGTGCACAAAGCAAGGTCTATAAAGACAAGGATGAGCGAGTTTGGGGTGGAGGAACTTGACTGGCCTGCAGAGAGTCCTGACCTCAACCCGATAGAACACCTTTGGGATGAATTAGAGCTGCGACTGCGAGCCAGGCCTTCTCGTCCAACATCAGTGCCTGACCTCACAAATGCGTTTCTGGAAGAATGGTCAAGCCTTCCCATAGACACACTCCTAAACCTTGTGGACAGCCTTCCCAGAAGAGTTGAAGCTGTTATAGCGCAGAGGGTGGGCCAATGCAATATTGAACCCTGCGGACTAAGACTGGGATTCCATTAAAGTTCATGTGCGTGTAAAAGCAGGCATCCCAATACTTTTGGTTATATAGTGTATGTGGGATTTGTAATTCTGCGTGACCAGTTTTGTGATCCAGTAAACCCTGCCGGATAGCCAGATCACCAATCCCCAGTGCAGATAAAAGAAAACTGGTAAGCGATCAATGAAAAGCAACACCATATTAAAAATGTAATGTTGCTCCTTGTTCTCTCTTCCCATCTTCATTTTTACAGTAATTGTTCTCTAGAACAAAGCTTAATAGGCTCATAGCACTGACCCTACTTCTCTAAAGCCTCGTACACACTACTAGTTTTTTTTCCGTTCAACTCAGCAAAAAAAAAACGCCAGCTCAGAAGGAGATGCTGTACTAACTATCTGATGTTAGTACATCGATCTCCCCTGCTGTACTACTGTGTTCTGACAGGGGGTACGGCCTCCTCGCCTCATCCATTGGCTGAGAGCGCTGAAGCCGATTGGCAGACCTTTTTCAGCCATGCCCCTTTGGTCATGCCCCGTTCAGCCAGCTTCTATCGGACTGGCTGCAGTAAACACGGGCCAAATGTCAGCCGGTATCTACTTAACCGGCCAATGCCGTCCAACATTCGGCCCGTGTGTACGAGGATTTATTCTGGCAGGGGATTAAAAGTTGCTAATACCAAGACAAGGCACCATAGCACTGGAGTGAAGGTGAGTATGGCTTACAATACTCAACTTTTATTCATTTGAGTGAAACTTTTAATCCAGAAAGAGAATAAAAAAACTGTTTATTGTAACTGCTTAAAAAGTGTTAGCTGGAGTTCAGCTTTAATTTGTTAGTCAAGTTCATCGTAATCTGCCAGTCTCCAACACTGCCCACTCCCTATATTGACAATTCTCCTGTCCAAAGGTGTCCATGTTGCTGCTCTAGTAGAATGGAGACAGGCTTAGGCCCCTTTCACACTTATACGACTTGTCCCATGATTTTGTACTGCAAAATTGTATGACAAGTCATTCTCCATGATTTTCAATGACTACCATTCATATTGGCACAACTTTTAAGTCGTGCCGACTTGAAAGTAGTCCCTGCACTACTTTGGTCCAACTTCTATGCGAGTTGTACTCCATAGACCTCAATGTTAAACCCTCAAGTAGCATGCAAATCGTACCTGAATAATATAGACACGATTTCAGTACGACTTTGTAAACACAAGCCTGGCTCGCTGATCGGGAAAGGAAAACTTTTTTTTCCTTTCGCGATGAGCGACAGGCAGTGCTGACAGCTGTCTGGTATGAATCCTAAGGGGGAACGCTGCGCCAAGTTTTAAATGAAAAAACCGGCATGGGTTCCCCCTCAGGGGCATACCAGGCCCTTAGGTCTGGTATGGATCTTAAGGGGAACCCCCTACGCCGAAAAATCGGCGTGGGGTCCCCCCAAAATCCATACCAGACCCTTATCCGAGCACGTAGCCCGGCCGGTCAGGAATGGGGGTGGGGACGAGCGAGCGCCCCCCCTCCTGGACCATACCAGGCCGCATGCCCTCAACATGGGGGGTGGGTGCTTTGGGGCATGGGGGGCACCCTGCGGGGCCCCCCCACCCCAAAGCACCTTGTCCCCATGTTGATGAGGACAAGGGCCTCTTCCCGACAACCCTGGCCGTTGGTTGTCGGGGTCTACGGGCAGAGGGCTTATCAGAATCCGAGAGCCCCCTTTAATAAGGGGGCCCCCAGATCCTGGCCCCCCACCCTATGTGAATGAGTATGGGGTACATCGTACCTCTACCCATTCACCTAGGGAAAAAAGTGTCAATAAAAAACACACTACACAGGTTTTTAAAGTAGTTTATTAGGCAGCTCCGGGGTCTTCTTCCGACTTCGGGGGTCCTCTTCTGACTTCAGGGGTCTTCTTCCGACTTCGGGGGTCCTCTTCCGACTTCAGGGGGTCTCTCCGGCGTCTCCTCCCAGTGTCCTGATCTTCTGCCGGCTCCTCCGCTATCTTCTGCAGCTCAATTGCTAGCGGTGGCCTGGACTTCTGCCTTCTGCCTTCTTCTTTTCTTCCAATGTTGACATGACGCTCTCTCCAGCTGCAATGGTCTCTGAGCTCTCCGCAATGGACTTATATAGGCGGTGACCCCGCCCCCTTATGAGGTCACTGTTGCGGGGCATGCTGGGACTGTGCCGTCATAAGGGGGCGTGGTCATCACCCGGTGACCACGCCCCCTAAAACATCACAGTCCCAGCATGCCCAGGGACTGTGACGGCATAAGGGGGCGGGGTCACCGCCTATATAAGTCCATTGCGGAGAGCTCAGAGACCATTGCAGCTGGAGAGAGCGTCTTGTCAATATCTCTGGAAGAGAAGAGGGAAGAAGACGATCCAGAAGTCCGGGCCACCGCTGGCAAAAGAGCGGCAGAAGATAGCAGTGGAGCCGGCAGAAGATGCGGACACTGGGAGAAGACGCCGGAGAGACCCCCGAAGTCGGAAGAGGACCCCCGAAGTCGGAAGAAGACCCCGAAGCTGCCTAATAAATTACTTTAAAAACCTGTGTACTGTGTTTTTTATTGACACTTTTTTCCCTAGGTGAATGGGTAGGGGTACGATGTACCCCATACTCATTTACATAGGGTGGGGGGCCGGGATCTGGGGGTTCCCTTATTAAAGGGGGCTCCCGGATTCCGATAAGCCCCCCGCCCGCAGACCCCGACAACCAACGGCCAGGGTTGTCAGGAAGAGGCCCTTGTCCTCATCAACATGGGGACAAGGTGCTTTGGGGTGGGGGGGCCCGCAGGGCGCCCCCAAAGCACCCATCCCCCCATGTAGAGGACATGCGGCCTGGTACGGTCCAGGAGGGGGGGGGGGGGCGCTCGCTCGTCCCCACCCCCATTCCTGACCGGCCGGGCTGCATGCTCGGATAAGGATCTGGTATGGATTGTGGGGGGACCCCCACGCCGATTTTTCGGCGTAGGGGTTCCCCTTACAATCCATACCAGACCTAAGGGCCTGGTATGCCCCTGGGGGGGGAACCCACGCCGGTTTTTTTATTTAAAACTTGGCGTGGAGTTCCCCCTTATGAGTTATACCAACTACTGTATGTTTTCATTTGTTAATGCCAAAAATGTGGCAAAGTCGTACAAAGTAGTACTGCTCCCAAATTGCGGTAAAATCGTGGCCGTGAAATCGCGGTAAAATCGCACGACTTTGAAGTCGTATAAGTGTGAAAGGGGATAAGACTGTGTGTTTTTTGGCCAGATCACCAACTGCAAATAGTGGAAATAAAGCCTAAAGAAAATACATGCAGCCACCACGTCTAAGGGTTCAGAGGCTGCACGTTTCGGGGGAAAGAAGTTGATTGAACTTAATGAAAACTTTTTAAAATTCATGCTTGGCCACACAGCAATCCTGGAATAAATCCCGTTCCTTTTATCTATTACAAAAAAAGGGTGTTTTTAAATAAGGACCTTGTCTTCTTAAGCCATATCTTTACAACCCATCAAATGTTTAGTACAAAAAATTTCACAGCAATTGTTAAGATTTAAAAAAAAAAAAAAAAAAAAAAAAAGCTATAACCATCTCCTGGAGTATGCCTATTTTCAATAAATACCTTGATGAAGGGCAGATTGTTCTGGCCCCTGAAGCACGTTGGCTCTATATTCGGAATGTATCATCCACTTTAATGGAATATGTGTAGTGCGCTTTACTTTTCTTCTCTCTGGTTATAATCCAAATTGTTCTTGGAGAGCCTTCAGTAAGCATGAGCTGCCTGCCCAGTGTCTAAACACATCTAATTCCACATGAAACCTTGCGATACTCCCGTAATAGGAGAATGTAAACTTGCAAATGCTGAAAAGGTTTGAGGAAAATTATCATATGGCACTATTCTCTGCAGCATTTAGGCCCACCATCGCAGAAGATGACATGGGGCATCACATGACTGGACCGAAGACCCATGGAAAAAAGCTATGAAAGTAAAATCAAGAGTGTTCCAAGTGGGGTGGAGGAAAAAACTGGGGGAGCATGAAATTTAGTTGCCTTGAGTTTGGATGAAATGGACTTTCCAAACTGCACTATTTATCTTGCTGAATCTATAATGCTTTGTTTAAATGTTCAGCTGCCATAAAATGGAAACATCGTTTGAAACTTCCCTTTGTAATCTTATGTTATGGATGCTATTACAGTAGTTCACTTTGGTGACCTCCTTGGATGATACAGAAATACTAAAAGTGTAGTATAGTCATCAAGCATATGGGATAACCTTTTCATGTAGAGGAGTACCCTCCACCAGAGGGTAACAATGTTGCGTTGAACTGACGCACTTGGGGTGATGGAAATTTTAAGATAATAAAGTCTCCTTTTTTTGAACTGAATGTGATGATCTCATTAGGTCCACTGTAAGGTGTATTTGACAGCATGTACTGGTCTCCTGCGATTTTTCTTCAGTTCCCAGAAGTCTGCATGTACCCTTTTATCTATCAAAGGCTCATGTGCCACAGCATGAAAGACTTCAAAGGAAGAGTAGGAAAAAAAAGTTTTAGCGAAACCTACCTTTAAATTAAGCAAGTGTACTAGTAGACGACTCTTGTGGTTAGAAATAACCAGATATTGCTCCAAGGGCTTGCTGCTCATTTTTAGTTTCATTATATTTTTTGCTGTTCCTCCAGCATCATGGGGTTGAACTGTTGGCAAACTCTGATAGACTTCAGGAAATAAAGTGCTACTAAAATATGTTTTTTTTTCTCTTTTTTTGACAATTTCATTTCTTAATAAAATGGTGCATAATCATGGACACCAAACTTGCATGGAGTTGAGAACCACTTCCCTAGGACATGCTGGTGGGAAGTGGAACACACAACCCCAGGATGTGCTGGTGAGAGGTCAAACACGTAACCTCTGGGCATGCTTGTAGGAAGTGGAACACACAACCACAGAACATGCTGGTGGGAGGTGAAATACCTAGCCCCAGGACATGCTGGTGGGAAGTGGAACATCACTTCATTGTGATAAAAGTTTTCATTATAAGAACACCTTAAGTCTATAAAGAGTGGTGGCAGTAGGCCCAGGTGCCCTTGCTTTCCCTGTCCCCTTTGTCCCCAATGGGGACACAACAAGCAATAGAAACTTAATAGCAGTTCTAAACCTTCCTAGCTCTGTATAAAACCAAAATAACAATTTGTCTGAAGACTTCCATTTAGGGTCTTCTAAAGGCAACCATTCTAGTGGGATCTGATGAACAGAACTGCATTTACTTGGTAGGAACTCAACTTGCATTCTTTGTCAACTAAATGGGACTTTGGGGTTGTGAACCAAACAGGACTGATGTGGCACAACCTTTTAGAGAACTAAAATGTGCATACAGTAGTTTTCACAATGCTATCCTTCTCTTCTGCCTGTGACCTTTCATTTGGCCCTTTTGCGTTTCATATTGAAAAGTTCAGTTAGTATATTCATTAAAAAAAATGTATTTGTTCTAAATTACCGTATATACTCGAGTATAGGCCGTCCCGAATATAAGCCGAGGCACCTAATTTTACCACAAAAAACTGGGAAAACTTATTGACTCGAGTATAAGCCTAGGGTGAGAAATGTGCAGTTACTGTAAGTGGAAAAGAGGGTCAACAATGCCCATTTGCAGCCTCACTGTGCCCATTTGCAGCCATAGGTCCCCCGAACTTCAAACTCGGTAGTTAAGGGTTCCTAGATGCCCCCTAGCTGCAGCCAAAATTTGGGGTCTCTGGACCCAAAGGTTTCCGAAATGACATTGCTGCAGATGGACACAGTTGACCGAATTTGGGGCCTCGTATCTCGGGGCCACTTGGTGCTAGGAACCCCAAATTTGGTGTGAAAACCCAGTGGAACTAGTATTGCAACATATCCAAAGCTAGGGTTCCTAGCACTAAGTAGCCCCGAGATACGGGGCCCCAAATTTGGTTCGGAAAATGTCAAGCACTTTTCTGCAGCAGAGAATGACATTTTCCGAACCGAATTTGAGGCCCCGTATCTCGGGGCTACTTAGTGCTAGGAACCCTAGCTTTGGATATGTTGTAGTGCTAGTTCCACTGGGTTTGCACACCAAATTTGGGGTTTCCTATCACCAAGTGGCCCCGAGGTCGGTTCGGAAAATGTGATTCTCTGATGCAGAAAAGTGCTTGACTCGAGTATAAGCCGAGGGGGGCATTTTCAGCACAAAAAAATGTGCTGAAAAACTTGGCTTATACTCGAGTATATACGGTATTTGACTTTGCTTTCGGCTAATAACAAACTTAGGCTTCTTTTATAGTCACAGTGCAATATAGAAAATCACTCAGGTATTCACCACAAACACAATCATGCCTGTTCAGAAAGCACTAATTTTTTTTTTTTTATGGTTCTTGCTAATGTTTTCAGAAAATAATACCCTTTTATCAAGCAATAACAATGCATTTCACTATGGGACAAACCATAAAAAAAATCTTGTGTATTCAAGAGAACCCCCTTTTTTGGCTTATTTCACCAAGCTGAATTGTTTTTCGATGTGAATTAATAATTTTGTATAAGCAGGAAAGAATTCTTATTTACTTACAGTATACATCCACTCGTATAGATTTTATTGCAGGGGAACCAAGCCCGTTTTCTGCTTTGCAATAATATCTGCCTCCCTGGTGTCTCTGGATATTTGTAATCTGAAGGGTCTCATTGAAAACGCTGGAGTCTTGGAATCGATCTGATGCACTTCCTGCTGTTTTGGTCCACCTGATCTGAGCAAGCATCAAAAAACAGAGTTAGTGTGGCTCACTTGAAAACTAGGTGCAGTTTCATAATGTTTGCAAGTTTAAAATGGATCAGATGCAAAAAGATCAACATGTACGAGGTGTACCCACCTAATTGCAGGTACATTTGTGGGTGAATGTTAATAAGACACCATCCATGAAAATCCTCTTAGAAGTTCTATACCAGAAATCACCACTGGGTACAGGCTGCATATCCACAGAATTCAAATTTCATGGAAATAAGAAATCACAGGAAAAGTAATTGTACCAATCTTCACTGACTACAGTATGTCAAAAATAGAGGACAACAAAATACCCTTTTGGTAAGGTAGAGGGACCATGACACCCATCCGTCATTCCATCATATATGAGAGGATCAACATACCTAATGTTGCACTAGCTAATGACTCCAGTAGGTCTATACTTTTAGGCTCCATTCACATCCATGCGCTGTAGTAACACACGTGTTGTGCATTGGATTGCTGCAGTTCCAGTGCCCACCTTGAGCTGGACAATTTAAAACCACCACAAAAAAAAAAAAAAAACTAAAAAGGAGTATATAAACCCCAACAATGAATGTAATTTATTTGTCCCCTTTCATTTTGTTAAATATAGCAAGTGTTCTCATTGTATCGATATGATACATGCAAAAAAATACCTGTATATTGTGACAGAAATCCAGTGCTGTCCTATGTCCTATGCACCCTGCAATGTTATCTCAAGCAGTCTTGTCTTCCTGCCCATGAGAACTCTAATGCCCCGCACACACGGTCGGATTTTCCGATGGACAATGTCCGATCGGAGCGTGTTGTCGGAAATTCCGACCGTGTGTGGGCGCCATCGGACATTTTCCATCGGATTTTCCGACACACAAAGTTGGACAGCAGGAGATAAAATTTTCCGACAACAAAATCCGATCGCGTCAATTCCGACCGTGTGTGGCCTGTTCCGACGCACAAAGTGCCACGCATGCTCAGAAGAAATTCCAACACGGGACAGCTCGTTCTGGTAAACTTAGCGTTCGCAATGGCTACAGCACTTTCGTCACGCTGCAATGTTCAAAATGGTTTAATACAGCGCACTCTCTTCTTCTTTATAATGTGACAAGAATATCTTAGTTTTGCTGCTCATATTCACACACACTTCTCACAAACTTATTTCGTTACTATTTATCGGGATTCCCTCAATATATTTTGATTTCTCACATCTGACAACATATTTTTGTATCTTTTTTTTTTTGCCTTTAATGTAGAATCTTTTTTTGTGTTTCTCTTTTTTTTTTTTTTGGTGATTTTGATTTGTACTCCCGAAAATGTTTGTGTGTTTTTTGTGACAAGTTCCCACAACACCACTGATATGTTGTTCTATTTAATCTGTAGGAGATTGTTTGGTGTTGTTGTCTCTTGTTAATTTCACATTTTATGTTAGAAATGTACCTGAATCGTCACCGAAAACTGTCCTTTTTGGATGAAAACACACACAGGAGAGTAGAATTTACCTTAAAAAATGTTATTAAGGGGTCACAACTATAAAAAAACAAAGAGGGAGGCAACGCTGGAGAAACTGCAGAAATTGGCGAAGCCTTGGACCCCCAGGGAAGACATCAATTATTTAAAAGCAAAATTGGTGGCCTGAGGAGTCCATATCTAAGGGAGGGAAGTCTGGTCCAGAAGTCCCAGAGATCCGGAAAGCAGCAGATGACATCTGGGTCCCCAGGCTGTGGTCATACGAGAGACTGCATCTTCTGTCAGACCAGACTGAACCCAGGGCCATCACTCTCTGGTCTTCTTTCCATGCCTCCTTCCACGCGGTGGCTGTGGTGGTGGAGTTGTGGCAGCAGGAGGAGGAGGAGGATCGTCGATCTCAATGACATCCGTCTTGGGTGTCAGTTCCCCACTCTCCCCCTTACGTAGGACTTTATAAATCAGGTCCTCAGAGATCCTGCGTTGGTCCTCCTGCATGCCCTGCAATTTGGTGGCAGCCATGCAGGCAAAGGCCTCTGCAGGACTGGGGAAGGCTCTGAGGGACGCCGAAGCCTCCTGGATCAGCCTGTATGCTGAATCCTGCACAGGACTGGGAGTGGCCTTCCTGGCTCGTTTATGTGGCAGACGGAGGGGAGGGACCTGAGACTCAGTCAGGCTGCGACTTGTCCCAGGCTTCTCTTGGCTGACACTAATCCCCGCCTCCTCCTGACTGCCACATTCCACAACCTCCTCCTGGCTGAGGTCTTCCTGTGTATGAAAAAGGGACATAGTTTTAGTATTGTTTTCATCAATCACACACAATTTTCACCTCCTGACTGCTGCAAATTGAATGTTAACAAATATAACAGACTATCCTTCTGAGCCCAGCATTTTGCATTCTTGTCCCAATTTTGGGTGCCCACTACTGTCTATTGATATGTAAAACACTTTTTTTAATCAGCAATTAGTGATCAATAATAACATCTAGTAAACATTTATTTATTGTCCAGAAATCTGTAGAAGAATGTTATACCTGACTCCAGCTGGGCTCCTCCACTTCTTCCTGGCTGGAAGGCCCAGATTGGACATCAGAAGCCTCAGCTGGGATGGAAGGAAGAGTGGAAGGAAGAGTAGAGAGGGATTCCCTGACTTCAGTGTGGTCTGACAGAAATCGCAGTCTCTCGTAGTACCACAGCCTGGGGACATAAACGTCATCTGCTGCAGCTCCGGACCTCTGGGAATCTGTGACCTTCTTGCGCTCCCTAAGATATGTGCTCCTCAGGCCACCAATTTTAGCTTTTAAATAAGAGATGGTTGCTGTGGGGACCACCGGCTTCACCAACTCCAGCAGTTTCTCCAGCGCTGCCTGCCTCTTCTGTTTGTGATTATAGTGGGGGTGTCTGACCTGCCACAGACAGGGCAGCTCCCTGTACTTGTCTATGAACAGGGGTAGGAAATTGTGGTCATTGAACCCATCCATTTTCTCTGCAAGACACAACACAAGACAAACCCTAATGTCAGGCCAAACTCCCCTAATCTTGTTACAATATAGGCTTCCATTTCGAAGCAGTATAGGCCCAAGTTTAGATCCTACCTTCGTTAGCACGATCGGCGTCTCCGATGCTCCTTCCTCCGCTCACAGATCGTACGTAAGACGCGCGCATTACGATTTATACACACTGCGCATGCGTATAACTCCGCCCGCCCCTGACGTTCTTTCTAGTCTATTCCCTGCCCCTTTTCGTTCAGCGCAGTGGGGGAAGAGCACATGGCGGATAGACAGCAGGATCGTGCTAATTGTAACAAAGAGGAGGAGGGGGAGGAAAGGCCGGAGCCTGAAACGTCCCGATCCAGAAGGAGATTAAAGGACTCAAATATGTCCTTTGGGGAGATGTTGGAAATGGTGGACATCCTGAAGAAGGCCGACTATGATGGAAAGTATGGGCCTTACCCCAACCCCAATGTCCGAAAGGCCAAGATAATGGCGAAAGTGGTCAGAAGTCTGCACCGGAAATTCGGGGTACGACGATCGAAAGATCAGCTCAGGAAGCGGTGGTCGGACCTGAAATTACGAGAACATGAGCAGTACAGAAAGATCCAGAGAGTGCTGCAAAAAAGTAAGTATTTGTGCTGTGCTCCTATTCTTTTTGTGTTTATTACGTTAGTGCTGCTCCATGTGCTTTTAGGAACTGTTGTACAGTTTAAAATGGCAACTTTCATGTTCATGGGCACATTATTCGTTCGGATCACACATTTTTATTTCGGACGATAAAATACCATTGTTTAGGCCATATGCATTTGGCCACCATTTTGACGCCCTATACTTGGCTTCAAAGAATTGGGTTGTGTAGATGGCTTTGTTACTAGAATGAAATGCAAACTAGATTGTGTGTAAGGAGAGGACACTCAGCAGCTGTTTTCACATCTGGACACTGGAGCACTAGTGTGGGACCCCAGAACACCATTTTTATTAGGGGGCCACACAGGTGCTCCAGTGTATACTATAGGGGGGGCTACATCTGTGAAGCTTGTACCAAACAGATAAAGTATTGCAGCTTGACAAAGGACACTAAAAAAGCTACATCTTGGAACTCTGCTAAAATAGATCATTGTATCCCACTTCCAAGCAATGTTTCATCTTTATAGTTCTGACATTAAATATCTGTGTGCTAATTATACCATTTTTGTTTTACATAGGGGAGAAAAGACTCGGAGGACACCCCTCATCCCAGGAGACCAGAGAGCCCCCCCCCTGGAAGAAGGGGAAATCCCAACAACACAAGATGAGCAGGAGGAGGAAGACGTGGTGGAACTAGTCACCACAACAGGTGAGTGTCTGCAACCACAGGCTCACGTAAGAGATGGATGGCGGCATTTTTTTGCAAACCTAATTTATTTTGGGGTTCCTCTCTTTTTAGGTGATCATGAGGTTGTGGATGAAGATCCTTTCACATCCGAAAGTGCCCAGATCCTGATCGGGGAGATCATGGGGTGTAATTTACAATTGGAAAACATCAAGCAAAACATCAATGATGTTATTCCAAAATATAAAAACATCATTGATGTTTTGGGGCGAGTTTAAAGCCCCTCCAAATCACTTTCTTCTTTTGTGTGCTACAATGTGCTAAATGTTTTTGTGATTTTTCCCAAAGCCAAATTTGGAGGATGCACACAGTGTGCCAACATGTGCTATCTGCCATCACGGGAGATCAATGGAGGCATTTTGGGGGTGCAACCCCTTCCTCAAAAACAAAGTAGTGGTGAGGAAGGGCTTTCTCCCCCAAAACACGTCCCTTGATCCCCTGTGATGGCAGCTAGCACATGTTGACATTGTGAAATTTGTGTGCATCTTCCAAATTTGGCTTTTCCTGGGGTGATTTCCCCCCATCTGAATGCAATATCAAACACAGTTCCTAAATACTCATGTCTGATATTGCCTTCCAGTTCTACCAAATGTGAACTTTGTAAGATCAAGATTTGTGTCTTTTCTTGTGGGTTTTACACAGGCCTGTTTTCTATAAAATGCACATTTTGATTTTGGATAATGACACCACAAAATTGTTATACAACAAACATGTTGGTTTGTCAGAAAAACCTTTGGTAAATGCACATGTGATTGTGCAGGTATTAAAAAGATTGCTCATCAAGAATGTGTGGATTATTGTCTCAACGCTACAACACTTTTGGGGTGATGTAATTGTTGTTTTATGAGAAAATGGGGGTAATTTCCTAAGGGCAAATCCTCTGCACTACAAGTGCTGTTTCAGTGCAGTTGCAAGTGCACTTGTAGTGAAAAGTGTCTTTGCATTTAGTAAATAACAGCCAACAGTGCTTTGTATAAGGTTACACAATCACGACATTTTCTGGACTCCACACATTTCTGTCAGGGTCAGCTAAAACAAACACAAGCAGTAAATGTCCACAAAGAAGAGCCTGGGGGGAGATGCCTGTCGAGAACTTGAGGTCCTGCAGGCTTCTCCCTGTGGCCAAATACCGCAGGGTAGCGACGAGCCTCTGCTCCGCAGTGATGGCTTGCCTCATACAGGTATCCTGCCTGCTGATATAGGGGTCAGCGAAGCCAACAAACGGTGAAACACGGGGTCCGTCATCCTGAGAAAGTTCCTGAAATCATCAGGATTATTCTCACGGATCTCACGGAGCAAAGGCATATGAGAGAACTGGTCACGCTGAAGCAACCAATTCTTGGTCCATGAACTCCTCCCCACCCTGTTCATGGACTGGACTTGTGTCAAGGTCAGGACCCCAACACCAAGCCCCCGCACAGCACGAACTCTACGAGGAGTACGCATACGAAACATGGCTAGAAAACGGTCGGCTGCTCAGAACGAAGTAACAGAACGCACTGAAGAACAGCAAGGCCTGTGAAGAGCGACCTGAAAACCAGTAACGAACGAACAAGAATAGAATGACTAAGTCACGCGGAACTTGCTTGCACGCACTGAAGAGCAGATACAAACCCACAAGCACAAACTGAACGGCAGAAAACGATCTGAAAGCCACGAGTCTGAAAAAGCGCGAATCGTCTCTCACCAAACTTTTACTAACACGAGATTAGCAAAAGGAGCCCAAAGGGTGCCGCGCTTGGTTCTGAACCGGCCTTTTCTAGTCTCGTCGTACGTGGTGTACGTGACCGCGTGGTTGTCGATCGGAAATTCCGACAACTTTGTGCGACCGTGTGTAGGCAAAACAAGTTTGAGCCAACATCCGTCGGAAAAAATCAGAGGATTTTGTTGTCGGAATGTCCGAACAAAGTCCGACCGTGTGTACGCCCTATATGAACTACAGACCACCTTGCATTTTGTTTAGGAGAATGAGAGGTTTATAGTCCTGGAAGGGAAAGAAACCTTAAAAAGGAACTAATGCAGCCCTACAGCCAAGGACGGGTGAGCTGTATACATTATATACAAAATGTATGTTCTTGGGTTTAGACAAACTTTGGTTTAAAGATACAAAAGAAAACTCTGATAAGAATCAATCAAAGATTTGAACAGAATGCCTTGTCAGCCCTTTGCAATGCTGAGTTCCTCAAAAGGAACATGGTATGCTATAGTGATATTTGAAGAGCCTTTGCCCTTTAGATACAAAATTGGAGGACTTATGCCTATGTACTTATGTACACACGGTCGGACTTTGTTCGGACATTCCGACAACAAAATCCTAGGATTTTTTCCGATGGATGTTGGCTCAAACTTGTCTTGCATACACATGGTCACACAAAGTTGTCGGAAAATCCGATCGCTCTGAGCGCGGTGACGTAAATTACGTACGTCGGGACTATAAACGGGGCAGTGGCCAATAGCTTTCATCTCTTTATTTATTCTGAGCATGCGTGAAAATTTTATATCCTGCTCTCAAACTTTGTGTGTCGGAAAATCCGATGGAAAATATGTGATGGAGCCTACACACAATCGGAATTTCCAACAACAAGGTCCTATCACACATTTTCCGTCAGAAAATCCGACCGTGTGTACAGGGCATTACACTGCCTGAGACACTCACAATCAGCACACACACCATTTCAACACACCTACTTGAACAATTCTCAAGCTACCATAGCAATGCTGCCTTGTTGCTGGGATCAGCACCACATCTCTTCACATTGAGCCCCTTTCACTACCCATATTAAGCTATTGGATATCCTTGAAGAACCTATGAGGCTGTCTGTATGGGCTACACTCTTGAGTTTTTAAGATACGAGGATTTCCAGTGTATTTGCTGTACATACCTGGCTATTTGTGGCCATGCCTAATGGTTTTCAAGGGGGATCCTTGTGTGGAACATGTGGGGCTCTGGCTACCGTATCGGGGACATCTGAGATGCCTTAAGCTGCGGCACAGTGAGATTCCTTCACATATCTGGGATGATCCACATGTGTTGCATTTAAAGGGATGAATTCAATGCTTGTAAACTCGTCCTAAACACCCCTGAAGAAAGGATTGACCTCTTCCTGAAATGCGTCTGGTATCAAAGAGGAGAGTGTCACCAGTTTTGTATATACCCCTTTAAGTCAGCAGATTCACTGTTGATTTTTTTATCATTCATATTGATGTTGTACTATACTATTTTATGATGTATAAATAAAAAGCTATATATTTTATACCAACACTTCTTTTACTTTTTTTGCCTTAAAAGTCCCATTAGTATCTTTGAGGGTTACTCATTTTATCTTCATTGGAAATGAATATCCCATTCCTCATTAGCCAAAGGCAGATAGAGCTGGTTCACTTGAGGCAGCGGTCTCAGTGATTTATTTGCTGAGACATTGACAAGCCCCTTTCTTCCCCTTTCCCACTCTCCTGAATACTCCTTATGATCCAGAAGACTGTAGGCGGGGTGCAGCGTGTGTGGCGACAGTAACTTACACAGCCAGGTGCAAAAGAAACCTTGTATTGAAGTAATACAACAACAGTTCACAACAACCCTGAGGGACACCTGCCCAACCGGGTACACTCATAGTTCTCAACAAGGTAAAGATGACAGGTATCAGCCGGATTGACAGCATCTGTAAAGAAAGCTTAATGTAGCCTGGCCGTCTGGTAACCAAGCAGGAATGTGTCCATGGAGTTGTGACCCTTACTCTTTCCCTCCTCGTCAGGAACCTTCCCAACCACTAATACTGTCCCTAACAGGCGGGGTACCTGTCCCTTCTCTACCAACTTGCATAAAGTGCACCAAGCCTGGAAGCCAGGGCCTTCTATAGGCTCTGCCTGACCCAAGATGGCTGGCGGAATCACATGGGGTAGCAGCATCCAATGGGGTGCTTCCCCAGTGACCAAGGAAACCATAGAACTGTGACCATAAAACTGTGTTCTTCATGACTTTCTCTCCAGCTGCAGCACCACTGTGGAGGAGTGCCACCTGCAGTGGAAAAAGTAGACTGCACCTGCCTACAACACCATCTGCAGTAACAACAAGAATGGACACTATTCCATAATATAATTGGTAGTGTGGAGAAGCAAGCAAAGTATATTTTATATATATTTTCTATTCTATTCTATTCTATTATAAGTATATTCTACTTATATTTTACTGTACTAAATGAATACATTGCTTAAAACACCATTAAGAAAAACAGAACTTTAGCTCTGTTTTTCCAGGCCATGGCTCGCCGCTTAGTTTTAATTTTGCGAATTGCAAAACACCTGTGTGACTCACAGCCTCACAGCCAAATGTACAGTTGAAATACATATAAAGGAGTAAGGTTTCATTTCTGTCTTTACATTCCTGACATTTATGCAAACTTACCACATGGCACAGCAAGCCTGGTGACCTCAATTTTTCTGCTGTATATAAGCCAGCACTATGGTTGCCACCTCATCCCTTTAGGCCCCTTTCACACGATCGGACCGTTCAGGTCCGCCTGTCAGTTTTGACGGCGGACCTGAACGGGCGATCCATGTTAGCCTATGGAGTGTCGGATGTCAGCGGAGACATGTCCGCTGACATCCGACCCCGTCCGATCCGCTAAAAGCAGACGGATGGCTCTACGTCCAGATCCATCGCTGGCGGATCGGATCGGGTGAGATCTGACGAAAATGGACACGCTGTCCGTTTTCGTCCGATCCCTCCATAGGCGGCAGCGGCGCCTGACAAGCCCCTCCCCGCTCAGTGAGCAGAGAGGGACCTGTCATCCGCCGGCTCAGCGGAGATCAACGGACAGATCTCCCGCTGAGCCGGCGGACCGAGGCGGGCTCCGTAGAAACAGAGTCCGTCTCATGTGAAAGGGGCCTAAAACCCGAACACATAATAATTACACAGGTTCTGTGGCTGATTAAGGTGGTAATTAAACTCACTTGGTGCCTTATCTGCATTTAATTAGCCTCAGAACCTTTTTAATTTAAAGGTGTTCGGGTTTAAAGGGATGAGGTGGCAACTCTAGCCAGCACTGCAAAGTCACCTCCCTGCCCCCAGCCTATGACGGTCTTCATCTGTCAGCATGTTTCATATTAGCACTATGGATGAGGACGTGTTTGGATCCTAGTGTGAACCTACCTGAGCAAGCCCACAAAACAAAAAAGCTATACTGAGCCAACCATCTGTGATTGGGGCATTCCCCATCCCATAGCCACATCCATACAATGAACATGTATATATGTGGCTGTGGGTGGAAATTTTTTGGCAACTTATGATTGGCCCAGTATAGTGATAGTTCCTGGAGGGATCACTCAGGTGGGTTTGGACTAGGACCCAAACATGCCTGGGCTCATCCCTGATCAGCACATATCAATGAAGCAGCACAGAGTAGTTCTCAGTATTGCCCCTTCATTTTTCTTAGTCTGAGCGCTGCCATACAGGGGATTGCAAGAGGCTGAAATCAAGTCAAGTTCAGGTATTCATACTAGCTGCATGTAAAATGTATTTAATGATGTTTCAATAAATACAAAAGTATATTTATTGCTGTTTTAATATCTGGCTAGAATGTACATATAACCAAAAGAGAAAATCTCTCTCCTGCGCTCAAGTGTCTAGATTCTCAGTGTGTAATAGGGCCAGTAGGCTTTAGTGGTATCTGGCGTCTTGCAGCCCTCTTCAGAATGTTGGGCATTCAAAAACTACAAAGAGGAAACAAAAAGAAGAGAGGGCGCACCGACCTAGCGCATTACCACTGGTAGCGTTTATTAAAAAGTAAAATAACAAGTAATATACTCACAAACGAGCTTGAAATACAGGCATGGACATAGACTGCAGGTATGCAGTAACAGACACCAGGATAAAGTGGGACTGGACACCAAGTAGATGCGGCAACGGCTAACGCTTTTCGGGGGCGGGCCCCTTTCCTCAGAGCCTAAGCGGGTGGTCAGAATGTACATTTCTGTGATAAATTAGGCCCCTTCTGTTTTCTTTGGGCAGTTGCGGTGCTTTAATGCATTATGAATTGCCTGCCAATGTATGATAATAGTCTGAAAATCAGATTTGCCCCTTTTTCCTAACACAGTGCATCATGGCTATAATGGTGGATTGGGGGTCATCCCACACCTCCCAACTTTTTGAGATGGGAATGAGGGACACCTATCAGCAAAAGTATGCAGGCATAGGACACACCCCTTGCCACGCCCCCTTAAAGGAGAATTGTAAAAAAAAAAAAAAACAAGATTGGTTAAACCCACAAGTGTTTTTTTTTTTTTTACCACTACTATTCCTTTATATTGACTTTTGGAATTTAGAAATGCAGCAATTTAGAAATCAGATGAAAGGTTTAGCACTGGGAAACGCTTTAAGATACATAAAAATGGCATTTTATATACAACTATATAGATCAGACCAAAATGAGGGACACATGAGGAGGAAAGAGGGACAGGGGGACATTGCTCCAAATCAGGGACAGTTGGGAGGTATGGGTCATTCTAAATTAATAAATGATTGAAATGCACCAAAAGTCATGCACTTAAAGCATGTTACAGTAACACGTGCATTTTAAAGCATGCTGCTACAATGCTTTGTTACATGGGTGAGCTGAAGTTTATGTTATAATAAGGTGGTTGTAAACCTCAGACATGAAATATGAACTTGTCTCACTTAACCTCCCTGGCGGTATTCCCGAGTGTGGCTCAGGGTGGATTTTCTGTACCAAAAGCAGTAACCCCGAGCCAGACTCAGGATTGCATCGCAGGATCCATGTACAACATGTTTACCTTGTCCCCAGGATCCTACGATGTTCTCCCCGCTGTGTGCGGAGGCTGTGTCTCGCTCGATTCATCACAGTGCCGAGCTCCGTTCCCTGCGAGCGTTGCGACGCACGGGGACGGAGCATGGCGCCAAATTCAAAAAGTGAAACACACAATACATACAGTACACTGTAATCTTACAGATTACATTACTGTATGAATTTATTTCACATTACTTTTGTCCTTAGTGGTTTGTCCAGTGCCCTGCATGCAGTTTTATATTATATATACTGTTCTTTCTGCCTGGAAACTGGAGAACGTCCATAGCAACCAAAACCGTCCCTTTACTTCAAAAGCGGTTTTAGACCAGCTAAAAAACAGCGATAATAAATTAGAATCACTTGCAGAATTGAGCGATAGTGATTTGTGGGGAAATTCTTCAAACACTGAAAGAATGACAGCGACAATTCTGCAACTGAGAACATTTCAGTGTTCTTGATTTGATTACATTATTGAATAATTTTTATTATTATTATTATATATTTGTTATAATTATTTATAGTTATTTATTATATTATAATTTATGATTTTGTGTTTCAAACTTTATCATACCCGGGATGTCTACTAGACTCCTGTTTGGACAGATTTAAGTGAGTTATTCCTAAGAATTACAGGCCTACAATATAAAACGCCAAATTTCTATGCAAAAGAATTGTAACGCTTTGAGCATCAAAAATTGGAAATAATCATACAGCCAGGGAGGTTAAGAGCACTAAGTGTCATTTCTGTCTGCTGCTTGACAAGTTTTCAAGACACCAAGAGAAAAAAGGTGACAAGGGAAGGAGCTCGAATTGATTGACAGCCTCAGCTCTGTTCCTGTGTGCTGGGTGAAGGGTGTATGTGTGTGTGGGGGGTCCTCCAATTAATCAGCTCTCAGAGCTCTCCTCACTGAGCGTCACAGAGTGTAACTACAGCTCTTCGCCCCCTTTATTCTGACAGATCAGACAAGCCGTTTAAATTCTGGACTTTAGAAAAAAAAAAGTACTACTTATGGAGGAGGATTTGTTTTATCTGTGCATCATCTGAGTATCTCGGTATCTCATATGAACATTTGTTTATCAGTACTGTATGCTGTTAAGCCTTGGTTGGTAGATTTTACCTAGATTGGGGGAGATTTACTAAAACTGGAGCACTCAGAATCTGATGCAGCTGTAGAGTGTATACAAGAACCGCGCTAAACACAAACCATAATCAAAATAATTGAAAAATGTATAAAGTGATTAGAAAATGCTAAACTCAAATAGCAACATAATGTGAAAAATTAAAAAATGCGCTATAAACCACATAGAAATAATAAATATTTAGAGCAAAAAATATGAAAATTAATTAATAAAAAAATGTTAATTGGAGATAAAGAAAACAAAAAACAAAAAACACAGTCCGTGAAAAAAAAAGTGACTTTCGTTATCAACAGTCCTTATTAGATTATCTTCCACCCAAAGTGACTGAAGACTTTAAAGACATCTTGTGAAAAAACTCCACCACCTATAAAGGTATATGATTACCAGAGGTAAGCTGTAATAAAGCCTTATGCCAGAGATCCACTCAATAGGGACATCACCATCTGTCTCTGCATGGAGGGGAGATCACCCAGGATTCATCAGTAGTGATTGGCTCGGTAATGGAGACCCAAGAAGATAAGAAATACATCTAAGTTTTATGTGTTGATCTTATCTTGGTCTCTGGCCTCTTGCTATTCCAACTTTAGAAGCGAGAAAGTTGGAATAGCAAGAGGCCAGAGACCAAGATAAGATCAACACATAAAACTTAGATGTATTTCTTATCTTCTTGGGTCTCCATTACCGAGCCAATCACTACTGATGAATCCTGGGTGATCTCCCCTCCATGCAGAGACAGATGGTGATGTCCCTATTGAGTGGATCTCTGGCATAAGGCTTTATTACAGCTTACCTCTGGTAATCATATACCTTTATAGGTGGTGGATTTTTTTCACAAGATGTCTTTAAAGTCTTCAGTCACTTTGGGTGGAAGATAATCTAATAAGGACTGTTGATAACGAAAGTCACTTTTTTTTCACGGACTGTGTTTTTTGTTTTTTGTTTTCTTTATCTCCAATTAACATTTTTTTATTAATTAATTTTCATATTTTTTGCTCTAAATATTTATTATTTCTATGTGGTTTATAGCGCATTTTTTAATTTTTCACATTATGTTGCTATTTGAGTTTAGCATTTTCTAATCACTTTATACATTTTTCAATTATTTTGATTATGGTTTGTGTTTAGCGCGGTTCTTGTATACACTTTATCTATTTTATTCTACACCTAAGAATTAGAACTGCAGCTTGGAGTTAGAGGGAAGCGCGGTAATTTTATATTATTTTCTGATGCAGCTGTGCCTGGTAGCCAATCAGCTTTCTTACTTCAGCTTGCTCAATTAGGCTTTGGCAATAAAACCTGGAAGATGATTGGTTTCTATGCAGAGCTGCACCAGATTTTGCACACTACAGTTTTAGTAAATCAATCCCATTGTGTATTAAAATTGTGATTTTTTTTTTATTATTATTATTTTTATATTAAAGTTTGCAATTTTCATACAAAAAAGTAAGACTACCAATCCACACAAAATAGTCGACAGTCCAAAAAAGATAACCAAACATAGAAACAAACAGTTTTTTAAAGGTTGGAAATAAAACATACACAGTTTGCCTGTCACTAACACAGAACACCCGTAATTAAGGAGCATGCAGGATACATGGGCCCCCCCACAACTCTGCACCATTAACCAGTAAGACATTGCAGGTGGATCAGCTTCAACTATATGTATACCCATTGGCGGATCAAGACAATTCAGTGCCCAGGGCGAAGATGCCAAAATCTTCAAAGGAAAAATTTCCAACAAAGAATCCTATTAGATCAACTTCTCTCTAGCAGGAATGGCCACAGATGGATTATTATGCCCCGTACACACAGTCGGATTTTCCGACAGAAAATGTGTGATAGGACCTTGTTGTCGGAAATTCCGACCGTGTGTAGGCTCCATCACACATTTTCCATCGGATTTTCCTACACACAAAGTTTGAGAGCAGGATATAAAATTTTCCGACAACAAAATCCGTTACACAAATCTGACGGACAAAGTGCCACGCATGCTCAGAATAAATAAAGAGATGAAAGCTATTGGCCACTGCCCCGTTTATAGTCCCGACATACGTGTTTTACGTCACCGTGTTCAGAACGATCGGATTTTCCGACAACTTTGTGTGACCGTGT
This sequence comes from Aquarana catesbeiana, assembly GCF_042186555.1. Classification (NCBI taxonomy): domain Eukaryota; kingdom Metazoa; phylum Chordata; class Amphibia; order Anura; family Ranidae; genus Aquarana; species Aquarana catesbeiana. The sequence goes on from NC_133336.1 coordinate 36,710,372, forward strand.
GTATGCAAGACAAGTTTGAGCCAACATCCGTCGGAAAAAATCCTAGGATTTTGTTGTCGGAATGTCCGAACAAAGTCCGACCGTGTGTACGGGGCATAACTCCTCTGGTCCTTGCTGAACCAGCTGAATTTCCATCCATCTATGGCCAGCCTTAGTAGCTCCTGTGTAAAATCCCTATTGCTTTCTGATGCCTGGAGAGCTGGGGAATTCACTAAGCCTCCATGTACATGAGTTCTTTAGGGCACGTTCATATGTGGCACAGACGTGTGTCTCTTGTGCATTGTGTACATCCCCATGCCAACGTCCCATTCATTTCTATTAGGACCCGCACCTGCATGTCATATTAGGATACAGTGGCTGTATCCAGGCAGCCTTATGTCCCAGAAGAAATGAATGGGGTGCTGGCACAGGGATGCACACAATGCCCATGCATAACCATCCTAATAAAAGACAGCCCTGTATGGGAGCCACATGTCTGCACCTCATGGTAACAGGTCCTTAAAGTGGTTGTAAACCCTTACAGACCACTTTGTGCTACAGGTAAGCCTATAGTAAGGCTTACCTGTAGCTACCCAGGATATCTCCTAAACCTGCACGGTTTAGGAGATATCCCCTGTATCTGCATGTGCCGACATCATCGGCACATGTGCACTGAAACAAACAGAAGCAACGGTACGTATGTGCCGTTGCTTCAGTAAGTGTGCCGTTACCGCGCTCATGCACGGGAGTGACGTCATGGCGGCTCCAGCCAATCACAGCGCCGGAGCCGCGATACCCGGGAGTAACCCCCGGGAGTGATGTCGCTGACCGGTGCTGTGTACAGGCACCACAGCGGGGGCTTCGATCTCAGGTGAGTATTACATAATGAGCTAGTATGCTATGCTATATACTAGCTCATTATGCCTTTGTCTTGCAGGTGTTAGTTTTTTGGTTTTTTTTTTTAAATGGGTTTACAACCACTTTAATAAAAACAGAATGTGAAAGAATAGTCGTTTCCACGGCTATAACTGATATCATGCCTGGCTTTGTTACCTTTTAGCTGAGTAGTGGCAGCCCCAGCAGCACAGAGACAGAGGAGAGAGCACCGCTCACTTTGGCAGTAGGGCTGGAGAGGAGGGGACCCGAGGGGAAGAGCACAGGAGGAGAGGTCACTATACAGCGGAGGAGTGACCTCCACATTGTCCAGAGGAGGGAGGAAAAAAACAGGAGGCTAGGGGGCAGAGCTGCCGATGTCACACAGACATTGGGACACTCTGAAAGTAGGGGTGATAGAAATGAAGGGCGAGGGAGAAACATGTGGTCCAGACTCCAGGCACGCAGAAGAGTAGGTTGTGCATCTAGAATCAATCAAGAAAGCATTTATATGCTTTCCCAACCTCCTGTACCTCACCCACTTCACTCTACTGTCGCTCATGGAATAGTACAGTGCACTGTGCAGGCAGGGAGTGGGTGCAATGATACGATCTAGCCTACATGCAGGAACAAAGCTGCTGGCTGTTTACTGTGTTATATTCGGAAGCATATTCTGTGCTGGGCAAGGTAGCACCCAGCAGACTGCGCCCCCTTCCCGCACTAAATCAGGGCAGCTGCCCCCTAATGCCCCCCCAGTCCCGGCCCTGTGTATATCAGAGGCTTAAACCCATTCAACTTATGTTTAAAGGGAATGTAAAGTCTGTTTTCTTTTTTTTTTAATAACAAACATGTTATACTTACCCAGATCCTCCTCTTCTTGGGTCCCTCTTCGCTGCTCCTAGCTCCTCCCTTCTGTCACAAGCAGCTTGCTATGGGGGCACCCGAGCTGAGCTGCAGCTCTGTGTGTCCATTCAGACACACAAAGCTGCGACTCGGCCCTGCCCCCTTTCTTCTGATTGGCTAACTGACTATGACCGACAGCAGCGGGAGCCAATGGCGCCGCTGCTGTGTCTCAGCCAATCAGAGTCCTGGACGGCCGAGGGACTCGTGGACATCTCTGGATAGCGAGGGGCTCGGGTAAGTATTAGGGGGGCTGCTGCGCACAGAAGGTTTTTCTATCTTAATACATGCATTAACTAAAAAAAAACAGAAATGGAAGGCGTGCACACCTAGTGCATTACCAAAGATAATTTAACCCCTTTCCGCCGAGCGTACGCAGATGTGCATGTTCGGCTTTCGGGGGTTATACCGGGATCATGCCCACAGCTGCAGGCATCATCCCGGTACTGTTTTTTAGACCCGGCGATCGGCTTTCCAGGTATAACAACTGATGCGGCTAAAAGCCGCTCGGCTGTTATACCGGAGGAGCGGGAGGGGACGACCCCCTTCCCGCCTCCCGCCGCTCTTACTGGGCCTCCCGTTCCATTGGTCATCCACCGATGACCAATCCGCCGCCTCCGGCGGCTAGTGACAGTCTGGAACGAAGCCGTGAGTGGCTTCGTTCCAGCCTCCTATATGGAAACACGGAAGCGACGTCATGACGTCACTTCCCGTTTACTCGGCTGCCAATGGCGCCGGTTTAAAAAAAGTACACAGTATTCAGAATCACCCTTTTCAGCGATCTGAATACTTTGAAGTGCAAAGGAGGGATTGGAGGTCTTTTAGACCCCCGATCCCTCCATAAAGAGTACCTGTCACCACCTATTACTGTCACAAGGGATGTTTACATTCCTTGTGACAGCAATAAAAGTTAAAAAAAAAACATTTTTTTTAAAAACACAATTTATAAGTCTAAAAATAAATAAAATAAATAAAAAAATAAAAATTTTTAAAGCGCCCCCCGTCCCCGCGAGCGCGCGCAGCGAAGAAAACGCATACGGAAGTCACATTTTTTTTTTTTGTTAAAACACAATTTATTAATATAAAAATAAATACAATAAATAAGAAAACCGTAAAAAAAATTTAAAGCGTCGCCTATGGAGATTTTTAGGTACCGTAGTTTGTCGCCATTCCACGAGTGCGTGCAGATATAAAGCAGGACATGTTTGGTATCTATTTACTCGGTGTAACATCATTTTTCACATTATACAAAAAAATTGGGCTAACTTTACTGTTTAGTTTTTTTTAAATTCATGAAATTGTCCCTTTTCCCAAAAAGTTACGTTTAAAACACCGCTGCACAAATACCGTGTGACATAAAATATTGCAACAATCGCCATTTTATTCTCTAGATTCTCTGCTAAAAAAAATATATATATATATATAAATAATGTTTGGGGGCTCCAAGTAATTTTCTAGCAAAAAATACGGATTTTAACTTGTAAACACCAAATGTCAAAAATAGGCTTAGTCATGAAAGGATTAATAATAAAAATGTTTTATATAAAAGTGGGTACTCACAAAATGCAACTGACAAAAGGCCATAAAAACAAAGCATGGACATGCACAGAACACGGGGTACAGCTAACGCGTTTTGGGGCGCACCCCCTTCCTCAGAGCTAGGCTGTGCTTAGCTCTGAGGAAAGGAGTGCACCCCTGAAACGCGTTAGCTGTACCCCGTGTTCTGTGCCTGTCCATGCATTGTTTTTATGGCCTTTTGTCAGTTGCATTTTGTGAGTACCCACTTTTATATAAAACATTTTTATTAATAAATGATCTTTGGTAATGCACTAGGTGTGCGCGCCTTCCATTTCTGTTTTTCTTGTATTTCCTTTCGGATTACTCCATCTCAGGAAGGCAGCATCCACCCAGTTTTGGATACCATTATATAACCCCTTCCCGCCGACCGTACGCAGATATGCGTACTCGGCTTCCCGGGGTTATACCGGGATGATGCCCGCAGCTGCAGGCATCATCCCAGTACCGTTGTTTAGAGCAGGCGATTGGCTACCCATATATAACAACCGATGTGGCTAAAAGCCGCTCGGTTGTTATACCGGAGGAGCGGGAGGGGACATCCCCCCCTCCCGCCGCCTCCCGCCGCTCTTACCGGGCCTCCCGTGCGATCGGGAAGCCCGGTGTCCAATCGGCTGTCTCCAGTGGCTGTGGGCGGGCTGGAACGAAGCCGTGGGTGGCTTCGTTCCAGCCTTCTCAATGTAAACGCGGAAGCGACGTCATGACGTCACTTCCCGTTTACTCGGCTGCCAATGGCGCCGAATTTAAAAAAATATACAGTGTTCAGAATCGCCGTTTTCGGCGATCTGAATACTTTGAAGTGCAGAGGAGGGATTGGGGGTCTTTTAGACCCCCGATCCCTCCATAAAGAGTACCTGTCACCACCTATTACTGTCACAAGGGATGTTTACATCCCTTGTGACAGCAATAAAAGTAAAAAAAAAAACATTTTTTTTTAAAACACAATTTATAAGTCTAAAAATAAATAAAATAAATAAAAAAATAAAATTTTTTTAAAGCGCCCCCGTCCCCGCGAGCGCACGCAGCGAAGAAAACGCATACGGAAGTCGCGCCCGCATATGTAAACGGTGTTCAAATCACACATGTGAGGTATCGCCGCGATCGTCAGAGCGAGAGCAATAATTCTAGCCTTAGACCTCCTCTGTAACTCTAACCTGGTAACCGTAAAAAAAATTTAAAGCGTCGCCTATGGAAATTCATAGCTACCATAGTTTGTCGCCATTCCACGAGGGCGTGCAATTATAAAGCATGACATGTTTGGTATCTATTTACTCGGCGTAACATCATCTTTCACATTATACAAAAAAATTGGGGTAACTTTACTGTTTGGATTTTTTAAAATTCATGGAAGTGTCCCTTTTCCAAAAATTTGCGTTTAAAACACCGCTGCACAAATACCGTGTGATATAAAATATTGCAACAATCTCCATTTTATTCTCTAGATTCTCTGCTAAAAAAAATATATATAATGTTTGGGGGCTCTAAGTAATTTTCCAGCAAAAAATATGGATTTTAACTTGTAAACACCAAATTTCAAAAATAGGCTTAGTCATGAAAGGGATACCTTTCACACCACCATTTTATTTGATATCTGTTACTCCAGACCTTCGAAGACCTATTAGCGCTGGAAGTGACTGCATTTTATGCATTAATTCAACAATGCTGAAACATAAAAACATTATACAGCTGCACAGTAAAAGTAATGATAGCTTTGGAGCTGCTTGGCGGTACTCCTAAAACAGTCTATTGGTGGTGTTTCTGGAGACCCTACTGGTCGTCAGCAGGGAGGATATAGGCAGAGATGTTCCACTCTCTATTTAAAAAAATGAAAAAAAAGCTCTTTAACAGGCTTGCTATAAAAGGCTATAAAATGCAGCGAAATTAGAAAGATAAATTAGGCATGCAAACCCATTAAAGCAGAAGAAAATATTTCCAGCCACATTAATTTGAGCATTTGCTTATTCAACAATACATTTTCATAGAAAGTCGGGAAATCTGCTATTTTATGTTGCAAACACTGCAAAAAAAAAAAAAGAAATATATATATATATATATATATATATATATATATATATTTTTTTTTTTTTTTTTTTTAAATTTTTTTTTACAATGTGTAGAAACACACACAAAGGCCTATACTGTAAGCACGTGAGACTGCTTATTACATACAGCAACACAGTTCATTTATCAAACACCGGCATCATCTTATTCGAGATAACACTTAATCCTGTGTTATTTTATAGAGCCAATTGATCAAACTGTAAAAAACATAAAAATAAGACTCTCTCTGTGATAAATTAGAACCATCCTATAATATAATATCAAGTGATTTAGCTCACATCAGAAAATATCACTCTTTGATTAATATACCCACTTGTGCTATACAAGCATTGTGCCTTTTCCCCATTGTATCCACACAGATGACAAATAACGGTTCACAGCATAGCCCAGCAAATGCGGATTTACATCTAGAACTCGATGAAGCAGTTTCTTTACTGCAAATAAAAATGACACTTTTCTAGTAAACAAAATTGCCTTTTCTCAAATAAAGGCATAAAAAAGTCAAGATTTCTTTTTATGAAAGAATAACTAATTTAACCACTTCAATACCGGGCACTTTCACCCCCTTCCCGCCCAGGCCAATTTTCGGTTTTCAGCATTGTCGCATTTTGAATAACAATTGCGTGGTCATGCAACACTGTACCCAAATTAAATTTTTATCATTTTTTCCCCACAAATAGAGCTTTCTTTTAGTGGTATTTGATCACCTCTGCGGTTTTTATTTCTTGCGCTATAAACAAAAGAAGAGTGACAAGTTTAAAAAAACACAATATTTTACTTTTTGCTATAATAAATATCCAATTTTTTTTTTTTAAACAAATTTTTTCCTCAGTTTAGGCCGATATGTATTCTTCTACAAATTTTTGGTAAAAAAAAAAAAATCGCAATAAGTGTATATTGATGGGTTTGCGCAAAAGTTATAGCGTCTACAAAATGGGGGATAGATTTATAGCATTTTTATTATTATTTTTTTTTTACTAGTAATAGCGACGATCTGTGATTTTTATCGTGACTGCGATATTGTGGCGGACATATCGGACACACTTGACACATTTTTGGGACCATTCACATTTATACAGCGATCCGTGCTATAAAAATGCATTGATTACCATATAAACGTGACTGGCAATGAAGGGGTTAACCAGGAGGGGGCGCTGCAGGGTTAATTATGTTCCTAGGGAGTTCTTCTAACTGTAAGGGGAGGGGACTCACAAGGGGAGGAGACCGATCGGTGTTCCTCTGTACAAGGAACACACCATCGGTCTCCTCTCCTCTGATAGGACGTGGATCTGTGTGTTTACACACACAGATCCACAGTCCTGCTCGGTCACCGGGCAATCGCGGGTTGCCCGGCGCGCGCACCGGGTCCCCAGTGACGCGGCGGGCACGTGCGTGCCCCATAGGGGGCCTGGAAGACGATCACATCATATGACGTCCGCCCAGAACAACAGCTGCACCGTCCCGCTGTCATATGACGGTGGGCGGGCAGCAAGTGGTTAAAGGATTAACTAATGCCAAATAACATGATATGAAGACAAGTCAGTTAACCACTTAAAAGACCCCCCATAGCAGTTTTATATATATATACGTAGTTCTGCACTTCCACCTGCAGGGGGCACGTGCGCAGAGCTGGTGTTCTGTCAATCTCTCCAACCCATCAGAAACTCCAACCAGGTCACTTTCGGTTCCTTTAAACTAGGGCTGTTACTGATTAAAATTTTCGTGTTCGATTAATCTTTTTTTTTTTAATCGATTAATCGACTAATTTCGATTAATTATAACGCACATACAGAATCAGCTATTTGTAGCTGATCTCCTTGCATTGCAACTCTGCATTAGTCCGTGGTAAATGTGGTATATGCTATATACAATCACCCGACACTAGTTAGTTTCCACAATCCATGACTTAACTTCACAGTTAACACAAATACGTTTTAAATTCAAACTGTAGCACTGACGTAAGTAATTTTTTTTTTTTTTTTTTATTAAACTTTAAGAAAAACGTAGAAAGTTAGTTTAACTTTAATTTTAAAACGCATCTAGTATATTGACTGTCAAATTTGGTTATCAAATTTGCTTACACTTAGCTCACTGAATGATCCCAGTTAACCACATCCATATTTACCATCACTGTCCAGGCTGTCCGGTGACGTCACGTCACCAGACTCCTCCCCCCTTCCCTTCGACAGCAGACGGAGGCACTTGGGGAAGGGGGGAGGAGTCCGGTGACATTGATGTCCGTGACGTCACCGCATCTCCAACGGAACTCCCTTAAGACCCGGAAGCCGGCGGAGAGGTGAGTACCGATCAAAATAATTTTGATCGATCAAAAAAAATTAACGATTAATCAAGGAATTAATCTTTAATTTCCACAGCCCTAATTTAAACCCTTAGTAATTGCAGATTTTGACAAATTGGTTTTTGGACACAACACTGGCAACGGAATAGAGTCCGGTACAGGAAGATTGAGCTGTTTTGACAGCACAGCGGCTAACGAGGACAAAGTTGTCGGTGCCACGGAGGCGGCCATTTTGTTGGCTAGCATCGGAGTGGAGTAAGAATCTCCACTCATAATATCCTGCACCGGACTCTATTCAGTTGCCGGTGTTGTGTCCAAACACCGATTTGTCAAAAACTCCAATTACTGCTGGTTTAAAGAAACCGGAATTTAAGTGGTTGGAGTTTCTGATGGGTTGGAGAATTTGACAGAACACCGCCAGGCCGCTTCTGGCACCTGCTGATCTTTAGTAAAATTCACAGAACAGAGATCTGCCTATGTAAACAAGGCAGATCCCCCTTCTGACAGGGGAGTATGAGAAGGATTTTGTGTCCCTACAAAGCAGGTAACAAAATATATCTCTTCCCTTAGTAAAAGAACCTAACACAGTGCACAAAAACACTGGCTAGGCACACAGTTAACCCACTGATCGCCCTAGATGTTTAACCCCTTCCAACCAGTGTCATTAGCACAGTGACAGTGCATATTTTTTTTTTAGCACTGATAACTGTATTAGTGTCACTGGTTCCCAACAAAGTGTCAGTTAGTGTCCGATTGTCCGCCATATCGCAGCCCTGCTGTAAGTCGCTGATCGTCGCTACTACTAGTATAAAAACATAAATAAAAATTCCATAAATACCATTGTTTGTAGACACTAACATTCCCATAAACCAATCAATATATGGTTATTGGGATTATTTTATCAAAAGTATGTAGCAGAATACATATTGGCCTAAAAGTATGAAAAAATTAGATTTTTTTACATGTTTTATTGGAAATGTTTTATAGCAGAAGGTAAAAAATATTGTTTTGTTTTTTTTTAAATTGTTCGCCTTTTTTTGTTTATAGGGCAGAAAATCAAACACCACCACCAAAAGAAAGCTCTATTTGTGGGGAAAAAAAGAAAATTTTGATTTGAGTACAGAGTTGCATGACCGCGCAATTGTCAGTTAAAGTAACGCAGTGCCGTATCGCAAAAAAAATGCCCTGGTCACGAAGGGGGGTAAATCTTTCGGCGGTCAAGTGGTTAAAGAATGTCTAAACCCAATAAAAATAAAAATGCAATATATTGCAGCTTACCAGTCTTACCATTGGTGGCTATATTCGTTTAGGCTTAGTTTCTGCAAGTGCAAAAAAAAAAAAACCCACCTGTTGACCCCTCTATGAAAATGGAGGTGAAAAAAAGGGGGAGGATTTGTAGTTCAGATCAGGACAGCAGCCTACAGAGACATTGCTGCACCTCTATAAATAAAATATTTTTCATTTGTTGTTATGTTTCACAATGTTTTTCATTTAGGACCATTTAGAGGATTTTATCAAATGGCACTTAGACTCTTTCGGCCCATGGTGCTTCAAGAGCACTTTTGGAGAGAGTAACTATGCACAAATGTAGAGAAAAGGTCCTCGAGAACGAGAAGACCTTGAAACTACGCCTTTTAACCACATAGAAAGAAAGGCTTTGGGTATCGCTTGACCTTTTTAAAAGCATAAAGGCCAAAAAGCTTCTCTTTTTTTTGTTTTGTCGGTGTACAGAAGAATACACTCTGGAGTACGGAATTTCGGGAAGCTGCTTTAACAATCTTTTGACTAAATGATCCAATGCAAAGCTTTTAGAGGTAATAGCAGAGACTAGCCAAACATATATATCTTAATGGTAATAGGCGTCAAGTCTGCCTAAAAAAAAAAAAGAAAAAAGGATGGAAGGCTGAGGGTTTGAAGACTAAGGGCTCTTTCACACGGGGCGGATCAGTGATGATCCGCCCCGTGAACACCCGCTGGCTCAGCGGGGATCGCTCCGCCGATCCCCGCTGAGCAGAAAGATGACAGGTCCATCGCTGCACGCTGTGCAGCTACGGACCTGTCAGAGCGCCGCTCTCCCCTATGGGGGGATCGGATGATGACGGACCGTAGTGTCCGTCGTCACCCGATCCGATCCGAAAACGGATGGAAAAGTAGGTTTTTCCTCCGTTACACTTTTCGGATCGGAGCGGCGTCGGATGTCAGCGGACATGTCACCGCTGACATCCGACGCTCCATAGGGATACATGTATGTCCGTTTTTCATCCGAAAACGGAAGGATGAAAAACGGACATACGGATCCCTCGTGTGAAAGAGGCCTAACTCCACTTTTGTTGAGAAAAAAACTTTCCCCTCTGGGTGATCTATGTACATTGCAAGGATTTTAACAAACTTTGTTGCAGATACCTAACTTTTGTTATACTGAAGAGACCCCTGTTTGTTCCTCTGTGTCCATGTGCCAGTAGAGTCTAATGTGAGTGGTTTCATAATGACCAACCTGCTGCTACACTGCTCTAATGAGGAAAGTGGCATGGTCTACATCCCTTTAGACGTGATTTCCTATTGGAAGTATCTCACTAAAAATGACATTTTTGTTGCAGGGGATGCCAAAAATCTGACTCTTGGTGCAGACTTCTGGGGAAATCAGTGAGCCAATCACACAAGCAGGAAATTATGTTTCTGGGGGGGGCGTTCTGTATACATTCTTTGTACAGAACACCTCCAGGTAGCCATGTTGCACTTTACAGAAATAACAGAGCTGCAGATTGAGAAGGAAAGGTCATTTTTAATAACATTTAATTACAATATGACTTGTGTCACAATTGTATACGCTATTTTATTTTTTTATTTGCCATTTTTTTTTCCCCCCATGAAAAGTGAAGTTAACCTTTAACAGGAGCAATTGTTTTTCTTTAGACCATCTGGAAACTAGTTACTAGAGCTGGCATATTCTAGAGCAGTGGTCTCCAAACTGCAGCCCGGGGGCCAGATGCGGCCCTTTGCTTGCTTTTATCCGGCCCTTGGAGCGCTATTTCATCCACTGATACAAACTTTGGGGCATAATTCCCCCCTATAGACACCAATGAAGGGGGCACATTCCCTCCCAATGTCACCAACGATGGGGCACATTTCTTCTCAATGACACCAACGATAGGGCCCAATGACACCAACGATAGGGCCCAATGACACCAACGATAGGGCCCAATGACACCAACGATAGGGCCCAATGACACCAACGATAGGGCCCAATGACACCAACGATAGGGCCCAATGACATCAACGATGGGGCACAATTCCTCCCATTTACATCAACAATGGGGCAGAATTCCTCTCAATGGGGCAGAATTCCTCTCAATGACACCAACAAAGGGGCCCAATGACATCAACGATGGGGCACAATTTCTCCCACTGACATCAACAATGGGCACACAATTACTCTCACTGAAACAAACAATGGGGCATTATTTTTTCCCACTGACATCAGACCTTTTCTACTCTCACTGGCCACACTCTGGCCCTCCTACACTCTGAAGGACAGTAAACTGGCCCTTTGATTAGAAAGTTTGGAGACCCCTGATCTAGAGTAAGTCTTGGAGGTAGAATTACTTCTTGACTTTAACCACCTCAATACAGGGCATTTTCGCCCCCTTCCTGCCCAGGCCATTTTTCAGCTTTCAGCGCTGTCGCATTTTGAATGACAATTTCGCGGTCATACAACACTCGACCCAAATGAAATTGTTATCATTTTTTCCCCACAAATAGAGCTTTCTTTTAGTGGTATTTGATCACCTCTGCGGTTTTTATTTTTTGCACTATAAACAAAAGAAGAGTGACAAGTTTTAAAAAAAACACAATAATTTTTACCTTTTGCGATAATAAATATCCAATTTTTTTTTCTTTAAAACAAATTTTTTTCTCAGTTTAGGCCGATATGTATTCTTGTACATATTTTTGGTAAAAAAAAAAAATCGCAATAAGCGTATATAGATTGGTTTGCGCAAAAGTTATAGCGTCTACAAAATAGGGGATAGTTTTATAACATTTTTATTTTTTTAAATTTTTTTACTAGTAATGGCGGCGATCTGCGATTTTTATTGTGACTGCGATATTGCGGCGGACACTTCGGACACTTTTGACACATATTTGGGACCATTCACATTTATACAGCGATCCGTGCTATAAAAATGCATTGATTACTGTATAAATGTGACAGGCAGTGAAGGGGTTAACACTGGGTGGTGATCGAGGGGTTAACTGTGTTGCTAGGGGAGTGATTCTAACTGTAGGGGGCGGGGACTCACTAGGGGAGGAGACCGATCGGTGTTCCTCTGTACTGGGAACACACCATCGGTCTCCTCTCCTCTGACAGGACCGTGGATCTGTGTGTTTACACACACAGATCCACGGTCCTGCTGTGTTACTGGTAATCGCGGGTGCCCGGCGGAAATCGCGGCCGCTGGGCACGCGCACCGGGTGCCTAGTGACACGGCGGGTGCGCGCGATCGCCGGCGGCGGCGCGCGCGCGCCCCCTGGTGGCCTAAGAAAGCGAGGACGTCATATGACGCCCTCCCGCAACGAGAGCTGCGCCGCCTGGCCGTCAATTGACGGCCGGCGGTCGGCAAGCGGTTAATAAGGTCTCTAACTTCTGTAGCAATGGGGGTTATTTACGAAAGGAAATTCCACTGTGCACTACAAGTTCATTTTTAAGTGCAGTTGCTGTAGATCTGAGGGGGGCATGCAAGGAAAATAAAAACCAGCATTTTTGCTTGTACATGATTAGATAATAGAAATCAGCAGAGCTTTCCCTCTCTTCAGATCTTCCTCTTGTAGTGCACAGTGGATTTGCCGTTAGTAAATCAACTCCAAAGTCTTAGGCTTTTAAGTTGAAAGTGATTGTAAAGTCTTGTTCCTTTTTCTATAAAAATAACAAACATGTTATACTTACCTGCTCTGTTGCAGTGGATTTGTACAGAGCGGCCCGGATCCTCCTCTTCTGGGGTCCCTCTTCTGTAATCCTGGCCCCTCCCTGCTGCTCAGTGCCCCCACAGCAAGCAGCTTGCTATGGGGGCACCCAAGACAAGTCACAGCTCCCTGTGTCCATTCAGACACGGAGCCCCGCCCTTGCCCCACCCCCTCTCTCCCCTGATTGGCTAGCTGACTTTGATTGAAAGCAGCGGTAGCCAATGGTGCCGCTGCTGTGTCTTAGCCAATCAGGAGGGGGAAACTCAGCCAGCTGAGACACTCGTGGACATCGCTGGGCAGAGAGGGACCTCAGGTAAGTATTAGGGGGATGCTGCACACAGAAGGCTTTTTATCTTAATGCATAGAATGCATTAAGATAAAAAAAAAACTTCTGCCTTTGCAACCACTTTAAGCTTTCAGACTCTGAAATTGCTGAATCGCTGGTAAAACAGAGGGTAGTAATTGCAGACCCAAATACAAGTATCAAAAATTATTACATGAGTATAGTGAGAATCGTAGATCAAGAAAAAACCCAGGAATAGTACACTCTAATGCCCCGTACACACGAGTGGAATTTCCTTTGGAAAAATCTTGGATGGTTTTTCGGACGGAATTCCGCTCAAGCTTGCCTTGCATACACACGGTCACACAAAAGTTCTCTGAACTTTCGACCATCAAGAACGCGGTGACGTACAACACTACGACGAGCCGAGAAAATGAAGTTCAGTGCTTCCAAGCATGCGTGATTTTTTGCACGTCCAAATTGCATACAGACGATCGCATTTTCGGATAGGAACTTTTCCTGACTGAAAAATAGAGAACATGCTCTCAATCTTTTGCTGGCTGGAATTCCGCCAGCAAAGGTCCGATGGAGCATACACACAGTCGCATTTTTTCGACCAAAAGCTCTCATCGGAGTCTTGCTGGCGGCATTTCCGATCGTGTGTATGTGGCATAACAGTATAAATAATAGGCAGTACTCCAAACAGTTAGCTTTTTACATTTCATGCATTCATGAAAGATATCAATATATTATACGAGGAGCATTCAAGTCAAACCGAGACTTTTAGTTTTACAGTATCAAAAAGGGATGCTAGCATGGTGGTACAACATGCAGTAGTAAGTGGCAAGTGTGTCCTAATACGGATAGGCGGCGCACATGTCGCGGGCGAGTCCAGAGACCATTATTCAAGATGGCAGACAACAGTGTTAGTACATGCATGTGGAACAGCTCCACCACAGACTCACTACCACCAAAAACATTTTGAACAACTGTGTTTGCAGGTAAGGTGATGTCAAGTGTTTTCTGGGACAAACGTGGCATTTTTCCATGCAGATTTTCTACCCTGTGGTGCCACTATTAACAGTGAATATTACTGTCGTGTTCTGAGTAATGTACATACGCATCTGCCTGGATTGATCGCAAAGGGCATCCAGTTCCTCCAGGACAACGCACAAGCTCATGCTGCTCAACGCACTAGGCGCACATTACAGCAACTCAGCTTGGAGGTATTGCCACATCCCCCTTACAGCCCAGAACTCGCTCCCAGTGATTTCCACCTTTTTGAACCCCCAAAAGAGTTCCTCAGAGGTCAGCATTTCAGCACTGATGACAAAGTGAACCAGGCTGTCCTAGAATGTTTAAGGTGTACTGACAAATCTTTCTATGCCGAAGCTATCCAGGCATTAAATGCTGGGATAAGTGTAAAAATGTAGCAGAGGAGTATGTAAAAAAATAAATGCAGATTCCACTCCTTGAAATTTGTTATTTTATCATATAAACTCAAAAGCTCCAGTTTGACTTTGACACCCCACCGTATTGTAATATATGCATAAGACTTCCCCAAAGTGAGCTTTCCAGCTTTAGTAAATAAACCCCATTGTGTACTTAAAAGTGGGGTGTGCCTGTATAGTGGCAATATTTTAATGTTACTGGGTTTAGTAACACTTTAAGTGGGAACCACCTTCTCAATTGTTAGCCTCCAATATGCTCCACTTGAAATAATGGGTAATTCTGCAAACCAGGCTGCTCTTGGCCAATACAAGGATCTCGAAATGTATCGAAGCCATGTTTTTTCTGATGTATCAGTTGCTGTAGTGTTGTGGCGTTGACAAGGCAATAAGGGTTTAAAGTGTACTGTATGTAAACCTTATTATTAATAGGCCATTGATCCAGTTCTCTTCACATCTGCCTTGTTTCATTAAAATACATTTTTAGCAGCAAATACCTTGTTATCCTGCAAGTCATTTTCCCTTCCTGGAGAATTCTTTCAATGCTAACTATGGAAGTAAATCCATGATAGCATGGTCAGTTTGCATCCTTCAACTTCTAATCTGAGCTACATGACATGACACTGTTTGGATGCACAACATGCCTGGCGTCCTATGGTTAATCTGGTTAACATGCCCCCCACCCAGCCACCCAATGAACCCTGCTATACTTAAAGTGAATGTAAACCCTCACATATACCCAGTGAAGTGAACAGCATCAGATGATACACAGGGATGAAAAAAATCATTCTACATACGTTTAACATGTATATCTGCTGTCTTCAGCTTTATCTATTCTTTAAAAAGTGCACATTGTGTTAGGAGATTTTCTCTTCCTGTTTGGCATTGAGTGTGAAGTCTGGGCACACAGCCAATATAGCTGACTGGAGGAAAGGTACACACCTCCTCTCCACATAGAGAGAGACTTGCAGAGCTGTTTTGTGAATAGTTCAGCTCTCTGCTAATCTATTTACAGCAACCTCCCACGACATACAAAATTCAGCCTGGTTTTATCTCCTGTGTCGGACAGCTTGTCAGAAGTTATCATGCTGATAACAGAAGAACGGAGCAGGAGAAAGCCACGGGATTTGGTGCTTTGAAGAGATAAGAAAACACTGCAGATATACAGTTGTGCTCATAAGTTTACTTGGCAGAATTTGATTTCTTGGCCATTTTTCAGTGACTATGAATGATAACAAAAACATTTCTTTCACTCATGGTTAGTGTTTGGCTGAAGCCATTTATTATCAATCAACTGTGTTTACTCTTTTTAAATCATAATCACAACAGAAACTACCCAAATGATCCTGATCAAAATTTTACATACCCTGGAGATTTTGGCCTGATAACATGCACACAAGTTGACACAAAGGGGTTTGAATGGCTATTAAAGGGAACCATCCTCACCTGTGATCCGTTTGCTTGTAATTAGTGTGTGTGTATAAAAAGTCAACGAGTTTCTGGATTCCTGACAGACCCTTGCATCTTTCACCCAGTGCTGCACTGACGTTTCTGGATTCTGAGTCATGGGGAAAGCAAAAGAATTATCAAAAGGATCTGCGGGAAAAGGTAGTTGAACTGTATAAAACAAGAAAGGGATATAAAAAGATATCCAAGGAAATGAGAATGCCAATCAGCGGTGTTCAAACTCTAATCAAGAAGTGGAAAATTAGGGGTTCTGTTGAAACCAAACCACGGTCAGGTAGACCAACTAAAATTTCAGCCACAACTGCCAGGAAAATTCTTCGGGATGCAAAGAAAAACCCACAAATAACTTCAGGTGAAATACAGGACTCTCTGAAAACATGTGGTGTGGCTGTTTCAAGATGCACAATAAGGAGGCACTTGAAGAAAGATGGGCTACATGGTCGCCAGAAGAAAGCCATTACTACACAAATGCCACAAAGTATCCCGCTTACAATACGCCAAACAGCACAGAGACAAACCTCAAACCTTCGGGCACAAAGTCATTTGGAGTGATGAGACCAAAATTTAGCTATTTGGCCACAACCATAAAGGCTACATTTGGAGAGGAGTCAACAAGGCCTATGATGAAAGGTACACCATTCCTACTGTGAAACACAGAGGTGGAACACTGACATTTTGGGGATGTGTGAGCTACAAAAGGCACAGGAAACTTGGTCAAAATTGATGGCAAGATGAATGCAGTATGTTATCAAAAAATACTGGAGGAACATTTGCATTTATCAGCCAGGAAGCTGCGCATGGGACATATTTGGGCATTCCAACATGACAATGATCCAAAACACAAGGCCAAGTCGACCTGTCATTGGCTACAGCAGAATAAAGTGAAGGTTCTGGGTGGCCATCTCAGTCTCCTGACCTCAATATCATTGAGCCACTCTGGGGAGATCTCAAACATGCAGTTCATGCAAGACAGCCCAAGAATTTACAGGAACTGGAGGCTTTTTGCCAAGAAGAATGGGCAGCTTTACCATCTGAGAAGATAAAGAGCCTCATCCACAAATTCCACAAAAGACTTCAAGCTGTCACTGATGTTAAAGGGGGCAATACAAGGCATTACGAACTGGGTTATGTAAACTTTTGATCAGGGTCGTTTGGGTAGTTTCTGTTCTCATTATGATTTCAAAAGAGTAAACACAGTTGATTGATAATAAATTGCTTCAGCCAAACACTAACCATAAGAAAAAAAAAAATTTGGGTTCTCATTCATATTCTCTGAAAAATGGCCAAGAAATCATAAATTCTGCCAGAGCATGTAAACTTACGAGCACAACTGTATGTACCCAGCTCAAATTTCATGAATCGGGTTTACATCCACTTTAAATCTGATGACTTTTATAGGAACATGCTATGGCTTCTCAGGTTTATTTCTTTTATAAAGTGAACTATGGTTTGGAGTTCATGCCATTTTCTTATTGGGATACTATATACTCAAAAAAAAAAAATCCCCAAAACGAGTATATATATATATATATATATATATATATATATATATATATATATATATATATATATAAAAATGGACTCGATTAACCACTCTCTCTTTTTTCTGCCGTCACTTTCTATGTTGCTGTATGAATGTGGACACCTCAACTGATTCAACATTTGTAAAAGATTTGTTGATGTCTACCCAACTAGCATTAGGTAGTGCTGCAAATTTGAGTGCCATCTTTTTTTAGATATTACACATATATGCAGCAGTATGCCATCATTTTAGGACAGTGGCAATCAGTAATGGAATGCAACGATTTTATGAGCACAGAAGACAAGCATGTGCAGATTCGTAATGGGGCAGAGATAATGAACCTAAATGGAGCCACCACGGGAAGGGCACTGCACAAGGCATCCGCTCTGTACTCCACATAAAAGCCGAGATGGAGATTTGATGGTCTTTGACCTAGGTGTCATAGGCAATGTAAATTCTGATAAAGCAGGCATATCTTGTATTATACAGCAGAAGAGGTACAAAGACATGATCCATAATTCATATCCCCTTCTCACCCCACAGAATGTAAGAATGCTTTCAAATTCATCTGATGACTCTCCCAGGAAATAACAAGCTCTGATTTGACATCTGCAGACAGCACTGCTACGATATACACTATGTTATCAAAAGTATTGGGACACCTGCTTTTATTGGCATCCCTGTCTTAGTCCGTAGGGTTCAATATTGACTTGGCCCACCCTTTGCAGCTATCAACTTCAACTTCTGGGAAGGCTGTCCACACGGTTTAGAAGTGTGTCTATGGGGATGTTTGACCATTCTTCCAGAAGTGCATTTGTGAGGTCAGGCACTGAGGTGGATGAGAAGGTCTGGCTCGCAGTCTCCACTCTAATTCATCCCAAAGGTGTTCTATGAGGTTAAGGTCAGGACTTTATGAACCTTGCTTTGTGCACTGGTGTGCAGTCATGTTGGAACAGGAAGGGGCCATCCCCAAACT
The DNA here is from genome assembly GCF_042186555.1 of Aquarana catesbeiana. Taxonomy (NCBI): domain Eukaryota; kingdom Metazoa; phylum Chordata; class Amphibia; order Anura; family Ranidae; genus Aquarana; species Aquarana catesbeiana. Next base: position 36,728,714 of record NC_133336.1, read on the forward strand.
GTTCCCACAAAGTCAGAAGCATGACATTGTCCAAAATGTCTTGGTATGCTGACGCCTTAAGAGTTCCTTTTACTGGAACTAAGGTACCAAGCCCAACCCCTGAAAAACAACCCCATAACATAACCCTCCCTCCACCAAATGATTTGGATCAGTGCACAAAGCAAGGTCCATAAAGACATGGATGAGCAAGTTTGGGGTGGAGGAAGTTGAATGGTCTGCACAGAGTCTGGACCTCAACCCACTAGAACACCTTTGGGATGAATTAGAGCAGAGACTGCGAGCCAGGCCTTCTTGTCCAAAATCAGTGCCTGACCTCACAAATGCATATATGGAAGAATGGTCAAACATTCCCATAGACACACTCCTAAACCTTGTGGACATCCTTCCCAGAAGAGTTGAAGCTGTTATAGTTGCAAAGGGTGGGCCAACTCAATACTGAACCCTACGGACTAAGACTGGGATGCCATTAAAGTTTGTGTGTGTAAAGGCAGCCGTCCCAATATTTTTGGTAATATAGAGTATATGATCCATATGTAAATGAATGGTCCAGTAATCCTGAAACATAGCCAACATGGTCATAGTTCATCTAAGAGGTTTAATGGTTTGACTGATCACTAAAGGAAACCTATAGAGATTGTTGTTGTAAGAAAATGCTCTGGATTGAAAATGTTGAATGTACAGAAATCAGTGTCAGGTTCAGGTTTAAAACCAACGAAGAGTAGATCCCTCAAAACTTGTGCAGTAAATGAACATGTGAGATGCGACTAGGCATTTTCTAAGGGCCCAATGCATTTCTCTACGATCAGCTTTAGAAGTGACTTACTTTCTGTTCCTGCCAACCTTCCTCTTTTGTCACAAACAAAATCATTTTGGCTTGGAAAAGCACAGGAGTTTACAACAATCCACAACACACCTGCCTTTTCCAGCAAAAACCTGAGTTTGCCAAAAATTTTAGTCTAAGCTAAAATCTGGCATAGGTTACTGGCACTAGGTTCTCAAATAGGGATACTTACCATACCATAAAAAAAAAAGCAAGGCATCCCTGTTCATATATGACACTTTCTACTTTTCTGAACATTCAACTAATTGCACATAAAACTCCAGCATAACGTGATTGCTCTTGGGATACCTCAGTAGTTTCACAAGTGTATATTTATACATTAATCCTTGGCAAATCGTACTCTCCAACTTCTCAGGTTAATGAAATGGCAAAATGCCTCCAGTAAAACCTTCTAGTGTTATAGCTCAATAAAACAATACTTATGGAAGAATATTAAATATAGTTTAGCATTTAATTTTATATCCCACTTGTTCCTTTCTAAATACATATTGTCTTCATCAAGGTCAGTCTTTTAATTGGGCACCTGAGCCATATACCTTTCAGAGATGAAGAGAGAAAATCATCTTAATTAATTGAATGTAACTAATTTTACCTAAGCACAGATTACATAATTATTTACCCCTTTGCCTCCACAGACCTTATTCCAGTTGTAAAAATGTAATTATTTAACCTCTTAAACATAACCTAGCTTTAGCTGACATGTGCAAAGTGCAAAAGAACCAATCAGTTTTAGGTTTACTGGAGTCCATTCTTCTTCCGTAAATTTGCTAAGAAATGTATCAATGTGGGTAAATGATTGAATATTTTTGCACCACATCCCTAGATAATCAAAACTATTTTTTAGAAATAAAAAACGGATAATTGGCATGTGCGTATGTATTCACCCCCTTTGTTATGAAGCCCATAAAAAGCTCTGGTGCAACCAATTACCCTTTAGAAGTCACATACCGTATATACTCGAGTATAAGTCATTCTGAGTATAAGTCGAGGCCCTAATTTACCACAAAAAAATGGGAAAAACTTAGTGACCCGAGTATAAGACGAGGGTGAGAAATGCACAGCTACTGTAAGTGGAAAAGAGGGTCAACAATGCCCATTTGCAGCCTCACTGTGCCCATTTGCAGCCTCACTGTGCTCATTTGTAGCCATAGGCCCCCCGAACTTCAAACTCGGTAGTTAAGGGTTCCTAGATGTCCCACTAGCTGCAGCCAAAATTTGGGGTCTCTGAACCCAAATGGTCCTGAAATGACATTGCTGCAGATGGACACAGTTGACTGACTTTGGGGCCCCGTATCTCAGTGCTAGGAATCCCAAATTTGGTGTGCAAACGCAGTGGAACTAGCACCATAAAATATCCAAAGCTGGGGTTTCTAGCACTAAGTGTCCCCGAGATACAGGGCCCAAAAAAACGGTTAAGAAAATGTCAAGCACTTTTCTGCAGCAGAGAATGACATTTTCCGAACCAAATTTGGGGCCCCGTATCTCGGGGCCACTTAGGGCTAGGAACCCCAGCTTTCCACTGGGTTTTCACACCAAATTTGGGGTTCCTAGCACAAAGTGGCCCTGAGATACGGGGCCCCAAAGTCGGTTCAGAAAATGAAATTTTTTGCTGCAGAAAAGTGCTTGACTCGAGTATAAGTCGAGGGGGCACTTTCAGCACAAAAAAAGTGCTGAAAAACTCGACTTATACTCGAGTATATACGGTAATTAGTGAAATGATGTCCACCTGTGTGCAATCTAAGTGTCACATGATCTGTCATTACATATACACACCTTTTTGAAAGGCCCCAGAGGCTGCAACACCTAAGCAAGAGGCACCACTAACCAAACACTGCCATGAAGACCAAGGAACTCTCCAAACAAATAAGGGACAATGTTATTGAGAAGTACAAGTCAGGGTTAGGTTATAAAAAAATATCCAAATCTTTGATGATCCCCACGAGCACCATCAAATCTATCATAACCAAATGGAAACAACATGGCACAACAGCAAACCTGCCAAGAGACGGCCGCACACCAAAACTCATGGACCGGGCAAGGAGGGCATTAATCAGAGAGGCAGCACAGAGATCTAAGGTAACCCTGGAGGAGCTGCAGAGTTCCACAGCAGAGACTGGAGTATCTGTACATAGGATGACAATAAGCCGTACGCTCCATAGAGTTGGGCTTTATGACAGAGTGGCCAGAAGAAAGACATTACTTTCAGAAAAAAACAAAATGGCACGTTTTGAATTTGCGAAAAGGCTTGTTGGAGACTCCCAAAATGTATAGAGGAAGGTGCTCTGGTCTGATGAGACTAAAATTGAACTTTTTGGTCATCAAAGAAAACGATATGTCTGCTGCAAACCCAACACATCACATCACCCAAAGAACACCATCCCCACAGTGAAACATGGTGGTGGCAGGTTTTCAGCAGTCAGGACTGGAAAATTGGTCAGAGTTGAGGGAAAGATGGTGCTAAATACAGGGATATTCTTCAGCAAAACCTGTACCACTGTGTGTGTGATTTGAGGCTAGGAGGGAGGTTCACCTTCCAGCAGGACAATGACCCCAAACACACTGCTAAAGCAACACTTGAGTGGTTTAAGGGGAAACATGTAAATGTGTTGGAATGGCCTAGTCAAAGCCCAGACCTCAATCCAATAGAAAATCTGTGGTCAGACTTAAAGATTGTTGTTCACAAGCGCAAACCATCCAACTTGAAGGAGCTGGAGCAGTTTTGCAAAGAGGAATGGGCAAAAATCCCAGTGGTAAGATGTGGCAAACTCATAGAGACTTATCCAAAGCGACTTGGAGCCGTGATAGCCGCAAAAGGTGGCTCTACAAAGTATTGACTTTAGGGGGGTGAATAGTTATGCAGATTGACTTTTTCTGTTATTTTGTCCTGTTTGTTGTTTGCTTCACAATAAAAAAACCAAACATCTTTAAAGTTGTGGGCATGATCTGTAAATTAAATGATGCAAATCCTCAAACAATCCATGTTAATTGTAGGTTGTGAGGCAATAAAACACGAAAAATGCCAAGGGGGGTGAATACTTTTGCAAGGCACTGTAGATACATCCAGTTTAAGTGTCATGGTATATTCACACATCATGACACTTAACCAAAATGTATATGTTGTGTACTTTTTAACAAATTTGAATCTTGTATATCAATAAATTGTTACATTTTATATTCTTTTGTATTTATTGTATATGGCACCTATAAAATCCCAAATTGCTACTAATACTTTCTATTAGAATTGCGAATGCTTTTCAAAATCAATGTCCCTGCAGCCAAATTGAGCAAGTCCCTCAGAATGCATCTGCATAGAACTGCATCCTCTTCTTGACATTAAAATGCAGATTTGCAAGCTTACTTTATAAGATCTACTGCAGCCTGGGTGGATTAGGGGTGAGGATAATTCCCTGTGAATGATTAGGAGTGTTCACTACATGAAAGAAGTCTAGAGGAAGTGAGTGAATGAGAATGCCACAACAAAGTTTCAGAAGACCTAAGGCATGTTTATATCATTATAAAATGTATAGTATAAAAGCAAAGGCATTTTGGGGGCTAAAATATAACCCCTACAGCCAGACTTAGACCCCTTTCACACTGGGGCGGTTTGCAGGCGGTATTGCGCTAAAAATACCGCCTGCAAACCGCCCCTAAACAGCCTCCGCTGTTTGTTCAGTGTGAAAGCCCGAGGGCTTTCACACTGAAGCGGTGCGCTGGCAGGACGGTGAAAAAAGTCCTGCAAACCGCTTCTTTGGAGCGGTGAAGGAGCGGTGTATTCACTGCTCCTAAACCACTCCTGCCCATTGAAATCAATGGGACAGCGCGGCAATACTGCGGCTATAGCTACGCTGTACGAGTGATTTTAACCCTTTTTCGGCCGCCAGCGGGGGTTAAAACCGCACCGCTAGCGGCCGAATACAGTTGCAAGAGCGACGGTACAGCAGCGCTAAAAATAGCGCTGTTGTGCCGCCGACGCCCCCACCGCCCCAGTGTGAAAGGGGCCTTAAAGTATATGTGACTCCTCACCTTGTAAAACAAAACAAATATTGTTTAAAATACAAATGCAAGGAAAAACATTTGTGTTTATATAAAAAAAAGACACATTATTAACACCTTTTTTTCCTTTTTTTTTTTTTAAGAAGTGATCACATGACCTCTGTTCTCAGCTGCATAAGAGGCTTAGAGAGTCCTGGGCAGAGACTGCAGGGGGGGCTGTCAGAAAGAGGCAGAGAAAGTGCAATATACTGATATTCCCAGTGAAGAGCTGTGCAGGGGCATTGTTAGCACAAGTTTTGGCCATCAGAGAACAGGCAGGTTTTTCTCCCAGCACAGCTGAAAACTGACCACTTTGAGAAGGATGTCCTTCTATGCCCAGCGTGGTCAGTTTGAAATCGGAAAGCAGCGGGTACTTCACACAGCGAAAAAAATACAAAGAGAACTGGATACATTTTAACGCACGTATGGGATACAACATTTACATATTAGAAAAAAGAAATGTTGGGGTAACATACACTTAAACTGTTACGTGAAGAAGAACCTTCTAAAAAGCGTTAATTTCTGAAATATTTTAACAAACTGGTACTTTACTGCAGCATACATTACCATTTCAACTTGGAGCAGGAGCAGTTGTGCATAGCTGAACAAGCCGAAAATAGAAGCTGATTGGTTGCCATGCACAATTACTCTAGATTGTCCCTGCTCCCACTTTAGTAACCCCCCCCCCCCCCCCCATGAGGAAGTGAGAAGAGATCACTTAATTTTCTTCACTTTAAAGCTACTTTCACACTAGGGCGGGTGGGCACCGGCGGTAAAGCGGTGCCATTTCTAGCGCCGCTTTACCATAGTTTTAGCGGCGCTATTCAGCCGCTAGGGTTAAAACCGCCCACAAAGCGTGGCGCTGCCCCATTGTTTTCAATGGGAAAGGGTGCTTTAGGAGTGGTGAATACACCGCTCCTATAGCGCTGCAAAGATGCGGCTTGCAGGACTTTTTTGAATGTCCTGCCAGCACCGCTCCAGTGTGAAAGCTCGAGAGCTTTCACATTGGAGTGAATTGAGCGGCTCTTTCGGGGCGCTTTGCAGGCCCTATTTTTAGCACTATAGCGCCTGCAAAGCGCCTCAGTGTGAAAGTAGCCTTTGTCATCAGGACAAACAAGTTAAACCTCACTGGGGACATAGCAATGAAAAAGTAAAAGAGGTTTTAACCATTTTACAATGTATCCAAAACAAAAAATTACCTTTAGATACAACCTTACAGTTGGATTTGATTATACGGGGTGTGTCTGTACTATAAGGGAGTCCTAGGTCTAAAATATGTGTTAAAAAAATCTTATTTGTAGGGCTTTTTGGATGATTTTTTTTATTGTATACGTGGGTCTAACATAAAGTTGCAGTTAGGTGAACTGCCCAGCACCAGAGTGTGAGTTGCTTCTCTGTGGCGAAGCTAGCAAAACTTTGGCTGAGGGTCTAAGGGTAGGAGGGTATGGAACAGTTGCAAGGGTACTAAATAACTTGCTACCACAACTAGCAATATGGGAAGAAAATCATAACAGATGTACTTGTTTGAAAAAAAGAGAAGTGTATGAGGGTTTTGGGATTGAGGGTATGAGGGTTTTGGGGTAAGTTGATCTAAAGTTTGCACGGATACTATGGGGCAGATTTACTAAAACACATAATCTGGTGCAGCTGTGCATAATAACCAATACACTTCTAGTTTTTATTATGTGCCCACGTTCACATCAGGCCGTTTTGACATTCGATTTGACAGATCGCCGCCTATTGCCCTCACCAGCCTCGTCCGAATTGGTGCAATGCCAACGCCGCACTGATTCCCAAAAGCAGTTCCTGCGCCACTTTTGGCAACTTCAGGGGCGATTTGAATAGACATCGGTGCACAAACCCGCACAGGTGTCTATCAAATCCCCCCCAAAGTCGGACTAAAATGCCGGTTTGAAATCGTGCAAGATAGAAATGAAAGGTTTGCCACTCCAGATACGTTAGGTATGCCTGATTGGAAATCCAATTGTTTTCCCCTCCTCCGTGGGTATATTGGAATAAAGAAGAAATGGCTGCACATTGCCACCAAAGTGACACCAGGGGACACTAACACACAGTCTTGTAGACGGTAATGATTAAGCACAATTATATTGTGTGAAACGCGTCTACAAGACTGTGTGTTGGTGCCCCCTGGTGTCACTTTGGTGACTAATAAAATGGCAAAACTTACCACAATTATTTATCTTACATAGGGCTTATTACACACCAGAGAAATGATTTAAATGGAAGCGCAGATATACATCCCAATATCCTAGATGTAAAGGGAGCCCCACTAATTTTAATACACACGTTATGGAGATGCCCAAAACCCCATCGTTATTGGCATGGGGTTGTGTCTATGATTAGGAACCTCTTCAGGAACAAGTTGTTTCCGGAGCCGGGTGGATGTCTTCTGAGTATACTGGATGAGTCCAGGATCCCGGGAGACATCATGGTATCAATAATAAGGAGCTTATTTCAGGCCTGTAAGCTTATAGCACAAAAATGTGTATCCCCCATATCCACCAACAATAGCGGAATGGAAAATACAAATAAGAGAAACCTTAACCAAAGGAAAATATATCTTTTTGCATAGAGGTTGTCCAGGGAAATTTCGAAAAGATATGGAGAAGGTAGTGTGATATTTTGGATTAATGACGAGATGAAGTAGATAAACTTAGTGAGTGATAGGGAGAGAGAGAGGGAGGGGGGGTAATTTGGGGTTTTATGTTATTGGGGGGGGGGGGTGGTTTGTTTATTTTCCCTTTTTTTTGTGTGTTGTGAATTATATGTACATGGGCTGGTTGTATGTTGTTTGTATATAAAAGCAATAAAAAATGATTTGATAAAAAAATAAATAAAAAATAAATAAATAAATGGCATTTGGAATCTACCGATGTGCAGCCATTTCTTCTTTATGGAAATCATGCAAGTTAAGGTGAACTCTTATAGGGCGTACACACGGTCGGACATTGATCGGACATTCCGACAACAAAATCCTAGGATTTTTTCCGACGGATGTTGGCTCAAACTTGTCTTGCATACACACGGTCACACAAAGTTGTCAGAAAATCCGATCGTTCTAAACGCGGTGACGTAAAACACGTACGTCGGGACTATAAACGGGGCAGTAGCCAATAGCTTTCATCTCTTTATTTATTCTGAGCATGCGTGGCACTTTGTCCTTCGGATTTGTGTACACACAATCGGATTTTCCGACAACGAATTTTGTTGTCGGAAAATTTTATCTCCTGCTCTCCAACTTTATGTGTCGGAAAATCCGATGGAAAATGTCCGATGGAGCCCACACACGGTCGGAATTTCCGACAACACGCTCCGATCGGACATTTTCCATCGGAAAATCCGACCATGTGTATGGGGCATTACGATTTCAAACCGGCCCTCAGTGTGAACGTGGGCTCAAAGCTTAATTCAACAAGTTGAAGTTAGAAGCTGATTGGTTACTATGCACAGCTGCACCAGATTCTGAGTGTTTTAGTAACTTTCCCCCTATAAAGCTGAGAATCAATTAAAAAAAAATATATATATCAACACTTAACCACAAAGAAAATCCTCAGTTGGCACAAAACTTACACTCCTACAATAGACCGACAAGCTTGGCAGATTATACTTAAAAGTTACATGACTATTAGGTTTACAGAGTTACTTGCTTTGTCAGTTTGACATTACTGTGTCACAATGAAGAGTTGTTTTTAAATATGAGGCATTTTGAGCTATAACATATAATAGAAAGGGAAACTTGTCAGGTTTATCTTTTCTCCTGGAAAGTTTTGGGAAATATATGCCTTAAACGAGAAACAGTGACAATTGGTCCTATAAAATACCTGCAAATACTGGAAGACAGTGGAGAGCTCAACTATACACCAAATTATTGTTCAATACTGGTGGCAAGTTTAGCACCGCAGCATAAAGGCTTTGCAGAACGCATCACTAACAATACATCGATCAAATGTCCTGTCATCTAAAAGAACTCGGACAGCAGCAATTGTTTACCAAATGTTGGGAAATAAATTGGGTGAAGATGGTCATTGAAAAGTCAAGTTGAAGCTCAGGGAAGTAAGTGGTCCCTGAGATAAAGACTATATGAAATCATTTCCCTTTGGGCTTGTTCACACTTGTGTTAATTATGGGAAATTATTTCATATCGTCTTTATCTCAGGGATCACTAACCTTCACCTTGACTTTTATGAATGAAGCAATACTCATTAACCACTTCAGCCCCGGAGGGTTTTACCCACTTCCTGACCAGGCCATTTTTTTGCGAAACCGCACTGCGTCACTTTAACTGAAAATTGCGTGGTCGTGCAACGTTGTACACAAACAACAAAATTGATGTCCTTTTTTTTCCCCCACAAATAGAGCTTTTTTTTTGTGGTATTTGATCACCTCTGTGGTTTTTATTTTTTGCAATATAAACAAAAAAAAGCGACAATATTTTTGACTTTTTGCTCTAATTAATATTAAAAAAATTAAAAAAAAAAAAAAAAAACTAATTTCTTCATCAGTTTAAGCCAATATGTGTTCTTCTACATATTTTTGGTAAATAAAAAAATAAAAAATAAATAAATCGCAATAAGTGTATATTGATTGGTTTGCGCAAAAGTTATAGCGTCTACAAAGCAGGGGATAGATTTATGGCATTTTTATTATTTTTTTTTACTATTCATGGCGGTGATCAGAGATTTTTAGTGGAACTGTGACATTGCGGTGGACAGATCGGACACTTTTGACACTTTTTTGGGACCAGTGACATTTATACAGCGATCAGTGCTATGAATTAGCCACCGATTACTGTATAAATTTCACTGGCAGGGAAGGGGTTAACACTAGGGGGCGATTAAGGGGTTAAGTGTGTCCTAGGCAGGTGTTTCTAACTGTAGGGGGAGGGGACTGACAGGGAGTAGAGAGAGATCGCTGTTCCTGATCACTAGGAACAGCAGATCTCTCTCTCTTCTCTTCTTCCTGACAGAATGGGGATCTGTCTGTTTACATTGACAGATCCCCGTTCTGGCTCTCTGAGGATCAGTCGCGGGTCGCCAGCGGATATCGCAATGCGCATCGGCTCCGGAACCCTATAGCTCTTAAATCCTCCGACGTATACCTACGGCAGTTTGCACAGCTGTGCCAACCTGCCGTAGTATAATGACGGCAGCTGGTCGGCAAGAGGTTAACATGCCTATAGCATTTAGGCGAGCACTGATAGGTGGCACTGATGAGTACTTATAGGTGGCACTGGTGGGTACTGATTGGCACTCAAAGGCTGCACTGATGGGTACTTATGGGTGGCACTGATAGGCGGCACTGATGGGCTATAAAAGGCAGCACTGCTGGGCATTGATGGGCACTGATGGCTGGCACTGATAGGCATCACTGGTGGCACTGGCAGTCAGGGAAGGAGAAAACTTACTTATTTACAAAATGTTATAACAAAAACAAAGAAAAACTTTTTTTTTTCAAATTTTTCAGTCTTTTTTTATTCGTTTAGCAAAAAATTAAAACCACAGGGGTGATCAAATACCACCAAAAGAAAGCTCTATTTGTGGGAACAAAAAGATAAAAATTTAGTTTTGGCACAGTGTAGCATGACCGCGCAATTGTCATTTAAAAAGTGACAGCGCTGAAAGCTGAAAATTTGCCTGGGCAGGAAGGTGCGAAAGTGCCCCGTATTGAAGTGGTTAAGGGAGGTCATGGGGCTTTAAAAATGCTGAATAAATGTTGCTTAAGCACAGGGTATTGATGCATGTGTGATTGAGCCCCTTGAGTACAAGGATTTAGTAGTCACTTAATTTTGCTGGCTCCACTAAGTGGTGTGATTATTGTGTGTGCAATAAGGAGTTTAGTTTCCTCTCTGAAGATACCCAGCTGGGCAGAAGGCAAAATGTTGTCACTAGGGAGACTTGCTTTCCCATCCAAACCTGCAGAAGTAAATCTTGGCCGTTTTACTTTTTAGATTGAGGCTAAATTTCAGCTCAAGATAGAACTATTAGTAATTTTAAAACACAATATATATTTTTTTCTTTATATTTGACTTTTAATGTTTAAAATAGTTGGCTGTATTGAGAAAAATACAGCATTTTTCTTGTAAGTACTATGGAAGATATCCAAACTTTCTCTACCATTTATCAAACAAGGATTTAGGAGTCACTGTCATTGGTGACTAATTTGTCTACTAGCAGGGTGAACAGCTGTTACTTGGGCTGGCCATTACTCCAGAATTGTGGTTATACTGTTTGGAAAACACAAAGAACTGTGTATTAGGGTTTTAATAAAGTTTTTCTTTTTTTATCCATGTGATCAAATTCCATCAATTAAAGTATAACCTCTATATTCAATTGGTGTCTGTGTATTTTTTTGCTGAAACAAATTATTCTTCCAGGAGCACATTTGTGATGTGGACGAGAAGGCCTGGCTCGCAGTCTCCAGTCTAATTCATCCCAAAGGTGTTCTATCGGGTTGAGGACAAGATCCTCCACCCCAAACTCGCTCATCCATGTCTTTATGGACCTTGCTTTGTGTACTGGTGAGCAGTCATGTTGGAACAGGAAGGGGCCATCCCCAAACTGATCCCACAAAGTTGGAAGCATGAAATTGTCCAAAATGTTTTGGTATGCTGACGCCCTAAGAGTTCCCTTCAATGGAACTAAGGGGCCAAGTCCAACCCCTGAGAAACAACCTCCACACCATAATCCCCCCTCCACCAAATGATTTGGACTCAGTACACAAAGCAAAGTCCTTAAAGACATGGATGAGCGAGTTTGTGGTGGAGGAATTTGACTGGCCTCAACCTGATAGAACACCTTTGGGATGAATTAGAATGGAGACTGCGAGCCAGGCCTTGTCGTCACCATCAGTGCCTGACCTCACAAATGCTCTTCTGGAAGAATGGTCAAACATTCCCATAGACACACTCCTAAACACTGTGGACAGCCTTCCCAGAAGAGTTGAAGCTGTTGTAGCTGCAAAGCGTGGGCCAACTCAATATTAAACCCTACGGACTAAGACTGGGATGCCATTGAAGTTCATGTGTGTGTAAAGGCAGGTGTCCTAATACTTTTGGTAATATAGTGTAATTTGTCTGAGAAACGTTGGTGGATAGATACTATTGTCACCAATATGAACATTTGTTAACTACGTGATCCTTTTAGATAATTCGTTTTTTAAAGCAAAATGTTGAGCAAATGTGATATAGGTTACTGCCAATATTGTGCATGGCATCTAAATGAGTAAATAATATTATCCAGCTCTCTAGCCAGCCATCCAGCTGGCTAGCTTGCACAGTTTGGTTCTGCATAGTTTCACTCAGTTGGCCAGTCTGACACACTGCGCCACCATTGTTTTTTTTTTCCTAAATGGCTTTACAAATTATTTTAATGATCATTTCATGGTAATTAAATATACCTTCATTTTTTACTAGACTGACAACACGGATTCAAATCTAGACGTGTGTTAGCCCAATTTGCAAATTTGTGTTTCTATGATTTAATGTAGTAAACCTAAAATACACAAACATAACAGCACAGGCCAGAACCCTGGCCATAAATACTAGAATCCATTTGCAACATCTAAAACCGTATCTGCAAATCAGTGTTTATATATATATATATTGCGTTGTCTGTAAAGACAAAAGCTTTCCACAAAACTTTGAGCTTATTGTATAAAAAAGTAATCTCCAACATCCAGTTCCTGTGGGTCTCGGCATCAACTATCCATTATGATAAACACTTAAAAGCTTGCCATTCGTTACAAATTATTACTTTACTACTTCAGCTTACAGCCATTGAAAAAAGATAAAAAGTGTACACAACCTAGCATTTAGTACATTTTTTTTTTTTTAATAAAATCTGACTATAGTCCTCTTTAAATGTCGAAAGTATAGACATGTTATTATGTTTAAATCTGTATGTATTAGTTGTTGTTCACTGAGTTTTTCTGAAATGGTAATATAAAATATCAGCTCGGACATTGGTTAATAAATTGCATCTAGTTCCTAAGCCTTGTAATGAAAATATAATTTATGCTAAAATTAGGAATAATAAAATGATATAAAGGAAAACTAAAACCAACGTAATAATTCCAGCTGCATGCTGGAGAAAGAACCCCATTTTCTCTTGCATGCAAGCCCTAGGTTAATAAAAGAATGGAAAAGAAAATGGCCCGCTGGTCTCAAAGAGATATTATTCTTTGATAACTGGTGTAGAATATCGTGCTGGAAAGTTAGTCTGTCTTGGCTTTGATCCATGTACCCTACAGTGTTAAAAGCTGCACATACCAGTACTTTACTTTCTGGTACAAATATATATCTAGTGAACCACTCACAATTGTTATTGCTGCTGACTATATACAGACACTATTCCTCCAAACATTAATGTGGCTGTGCTAAACATAAAATAAGACAGCGCTCCAAAAAAAAAAAAAAATTAACAGAAAATAATGGGCTATTAGCTTATGTCTGATCTGATCAATTGTTAATATATAAGAAAACACTCCACTTAGGTTTAAAAATTGATATGGAACACCATTTTATAATGCAACACATTTATGAACGTACACCCAGCATGCTGGAAAACATTGATCTAAAGCCGCGTACACACGAGCGGAATGTCCGACAGAAAAAGTCAGACGGAAGCTTTTCATCGTATATTCCGATCGTGTATATACCTCATTGGACTTTTTTTTTTTGAAAATTCTGACGGACCTAGAAATGGAACATGTTCTAAATATTTCCGATGGAACCAATTCCTATCGGGAAAACCGCTCGTCTGTGTGCTGTTCCGACGGACCAAAAACGACGCATGCTCTGAAGCAAGTACAAGACAGAAGCTATTGGCTACTGGACTTCCTTTTTCTAGTCCCGTCGTAAGTGTTGTACGTCACCGCATTCTGAACGGTCGGACTTTGGTGTGATCGTGTGTATGCAAGACAGCTTGAGCGGAATTCCGTCGGAGAAACCTTCGGGTGTTTATTCTGACGGCAAAACCGGTCATGTGTACGCGGCATAAGACTACAGACAGAATGGAGTTAAAGGATCAGTTCACCCAAAAATTATATTCTGCTCAAAAGGTGATGTCTGATGGGTGGAGTTCCCGATGGATTTCATCTATGGAGGGGGAGAGAGGGATTCACTGGTGCGATTTCTCTGCCATGGCTCCTGGTTCTATCCCCACCAATCTTGGAGTTTTGGGCTACCTCGAGGTGTTCCTACTCTTCTCAATACCTTCTTCATAATATATAAAATAAAAATCCTAGTACAGGTATGAGCATTATATTGCGACATTGGGTAACTCCCTACTCGCCTCCTCATTTTGACAAATCCTTACTACTCCTATGATGGCCCTTCTACCATAGAGATTCTGCTCAGCGGCCCACAATCTCAGATAACCCCCTGGGATATACCACCCTACCTCCCTCCCATACTCCTCCATTCTTACTATACTCCTCTATTTACTTTCTGCTGACTTTCCTTGTTTACGTCTTTCCTTCTTTCTTGCTTGGATGCCATTTGTATAGTCTTCTTAATTCCAGTTGTTGGTTTTGAGTATTTTCTTTTTATGATCCGGTTAATGGTTTATATACCCCACGGATCCTTGTGTATCATTCCTCTGTTAGAGATTTTAACGCCTGATCCGTTATAGTTTCTGGACTAATAATGTAAATTAATTTTTTATGTATGCTCTACTCTCTGGTGACCCTTACTTTTCTATTTTACTTACTTTGTCTTCCCACAGAAATCTTGCAAATATATAACCGGCATGGGAGTCATGCCCATTTTAATAGCGTGCAGCAACAGGTCAGTTCAGAAATATAATTTTTTATTTTTTTCCCACGCTTACACACAGCTTTACATTATCCAATATCATACTTTGTCGTAAGTATTTTTCACATGGGTCAATCTATCAGCCCAATGTTGTACACATTTCTAATGCTGAATTTTTCAGCTTGTTGATTACCATCATTACTTTCCATAGCATTACTATTATCAATATTATTCCTACTGTAATCTTTGTTATTATGATCCATAGCTCTTAATACTTTTTATAATTTAAGAACATTTTTTTACCTTGGGATTACTTGCTTATATTTTTGGTTTTATATATTTGACATTAGGTTCTCGTTTTTATATATCCACTTTCCGTATATTTCTTGTACTTGTTCAATAGCCCTGAAGAAGGGAGAGCATCTCTCCTGAAAAACATGTTGGCTTGATGTACTTTTAGCTACTCTCAATAAACGCCTCTTAATCTACCAAACTTGTATTTTTTTGGACATCGGGCTCTCATTTTTTACTATTTAAGTTTACATCTTTGGTGTCCACGGAATAGTTGTTAATTTTCTTTTTTTCCGTATTGACTCCAATTGTTCTAATCTCTGTCATCTTATTTCTATTGTTTCAATAAAAGCTAATGAACAAAAAAAAAATCCTAGTACAGGCTTTAGTAGGTGTCCACAAAAGGTAGCTCAAGCATATACTGTATATTTCAATATTGGTTCCATAAATGATGTTACAACCAAGTTTACCCCTCCTACATCTACCAAAAACAAAATAAGAATAAATGGATAGAATGATAGCTGCATTATAAAATAAAATAATAAAAAAAAAAAAAACTGACCCAGCATTTTGGATTATCCCTTGCATATCTCTGTAGAATTAAATATAGAGAACACTGCTGTAACACGTCTGTGTGATGAAAAATCAAACACCATTTACACATACCTTCCAATCTGTACACTGTGAAAAATATATGAACAAGAGACATTCATTTTGATTCTTGCAGATAATGCTAGGTACTAATTTAGGCACGAGTCAAGTTGAGTTTTGTCAGTTGCTCAGTGAACATTGGTAAAATCTTTCAGTGAGTTGAATAATGTCACACTAAATCATTTTCAATTTTCATAACAAGAACTTGGTTAATAATGAAACAGCTGTCTCATTCTGGGCAAACCCCCGAAAACTCAATTTATTTGAAAGCATTAGAAGTTAATAGGGATTATACACTTTAA
Organism: Aquarana catesbeiana; assembly: GCF_042186555.1. Lineage (NCBI taxonomy): Eukaryota > Metazoa > Chordata > Amphibia > Anura > Ranidae > Aquarana > Aquarana catesbeiana. Next base: position 36,744,603 of record NC_133336.1, read on the forward strand.
CTCTATTATTCAGGTATTCATACATTGTTAATTCAAGTAGTGCATAAATAGAGCCAGCTGTGAGCTGATTCAGAGACTAAACATATTTTTGTATTTGGAATGTGCTATAATCTATGGTAGGCTGCTTGTTTTCAAAGAACAATTTTAAGAGAAATAGAATGATTATAATGCTTCTGAGAAAAAAAAATGTTTTTATTTATTTATTTTTTTCAAATGCATACCTTTTTAAAACCATATATACACATATATATATATATATATATATATATATATATATATATATATATATATATATATATATATATCTATATAGACAGTATCTTACAAAAGTGAGTACACCCCTCACATTTTTGTAAATATTTTATTATATCTTTTCATGTGACAACACTGAAGAAATGACACTTTGCTACAATGTAAAGTAGTGAGTGTACAGCTTGTATAACAGTGTAAATTTTCTGTCCCCTCAAAATAACTCAACACACAGCCATTAATGTCTAAACCACTGGCAACAAAAGTACAGTACACCCCTAAGTAAAAATGTCCAAATTGGGCCCAATCAGCCATTTTCCCTCCCTGGTGTCATGTGAATCGTTAGTGTTACAAGGTCTCAGATGTGAATGGGGAGCAGGTGTTATCGCTCTCACTCTCTCATACTGGTCACTGGATTTTCAACATGGCACCTCATGACAAAGAACTCTGAAAAAAAGAATTGTTGCTCTACATAAAGATGGCCTAGACCAGGGATGGCGAACCTTGGCACCCCAGATGTTTTGGAACTACATTTCCCATGATGCTCAACTACACTGCAGAGTGCATGAGCATCATGGGAAGTGTAGTTCCAAAACATCTGTGCCAAGATTCGCCATCACTGGCCTAGGCTATTATAAGATTTCCAAGACCCTGAAACTGAGCTGCAGCACTGTGGCCAAGACCATACAACAGTTTAACAGGACAGGTTCCACTCAGAACAGGCCTCCCTATGGTCGACCAAAGAAGTTGAGTGCACGTACATTGTAGCAAAGTGTCATTTATTCAGTGTTGTCACATAAAAAGATATAATAAAATATTTACAAAAATGTGAGGGGTGTACTCACTTTTGTGAGATACTGTAATATATATATATATATATATATATATATATATATATATATATATATATATATATATATATATATATATCCATGGACTGTTTTATTTAGGTTCCTAGAAAGCCACCAAATGTATATTTTATGCCATCTTTCACAGACTACATTGAAATGCAAGTATGTTGTAGAAATTTGCAGATTCTATGTTAACATCCCCTCGCAGTGTTCTATTAGTAATGCAATGCATATGAACACTTCCAGCTAGTGCCACTTTCTTGTAAAGCTGAACAAGTATGAACTAGTATACCAGCTCACTCACAGGCTGCCTGGTCCTTTTTCGGCAAATATTTAGCACACAAAGGGTTATTCATTCAAGTACAGTGTGGAGGAAAAAGCCTAAATTCACAAACATACAAGGCATTATCTTTACTGTTTATCGTTTACATAATTTTAATGTTACATATTTTTGTTGAGTTTACTAAATGCATAGATGTGTACATCAGGTACATTTACAATATGCATATAGCTAATTTTCACATGCTCTTTACTTTAGCTATTTGTTAGTTATTTTGACTACATTTTACAAATTCTGGCTCCTTTAGGGCTCACGGACATGTTAGAGTTGTGGTAATGTACGCTGTGATGGAACCGCTTGGCATCCCCAACTAGGTGCTTCCTTCTGCCAAAGAGTGCCTCCTGCCCTCCAAACTGTTCAGAGCAGACAGAGAGCCAATACCAGCTCTTTTTACCCCAATCATTGTACACAGACAAGATGTGAAGTAAACTCCAAAGGAAAGACTGTTTATTGAAACTCAGACACATACTTTATATCCCACAGGAGGAATTTCCCCTCCTGATCATATTACCCTAACAATACAAACTGTAAACAGGAATATAATTACTATAGCTAAACAACAACCAAATTATAATATAAACAAGTTAATTAACCTGTTGCCGGCTAGACGCTGTCGTTATACGGCTGCGCAAACCACTGTAGGTGTGGGAGGCTCCCGCGGTGTGACGCCGGAGCTGATGTGAATGATGTCCGCCGGTCACCCACGATCGCTCTACAGAGAGCCAGAACGGGGATTTGTCAATGTAAACAGACAGATCCCTGTTCTGACAGGGGAGGAGAAAGAGATCTGCTGTTCCTAGTGATCAAGAACAGCACTCCCTCTCCTCCTCCAGTGAGTCCTCTCCCCCCACAGTTAGAAAGACTTCCCAGGGAACACATTTAACCCTTTGATCTCCCCCTAGTGTTAACTCCTTCCCAGCCAGTGACATTTACACAGTAACCAGTGCATTTTTATAGCACTGATCGCTGTATAAATGTCAATGGTCCCAAAAAAGTGTCAAAAGTGTCCGATCTGTCCACCGCAATGTCACAGTCCTGCTAAAAATCGCTGATCACCTCCATTACTAGTAAAAAATAATTAATAATAAAAATTACATAAATATATCGCCTATTTTGTAGACGCTATAACTTTTGCGCAAACCAATCAATATACGCTTATTGCGATTTTTTTACCAAAAATATGTAGAAGAATACATATTATAATCAACTGATGAAGAATTTTTTTTTTTTTTTTACAATTTTTTGGGGGGATATTATAGCAAAAAGTAAAAAATATTGTTTTTTTTTTCAAAATTGTCAGTCTCTTTTTGTTTATAGCGCAAAAAATAAAAACCGCAGAGGTGATCAAATACCACCAAACGCAAGCTCTATTTGTGGGAAAAAAAAGGACATAAATTTTGTTTATGTCGCATGACCACCCAATTGTCAGTTAAAGCGACAAAGTGCTGTATCACAAAAAATGGCCTGGTCAGGAAGTGGGTAAATTCTTCCAGGGCTGAAGTGGTTAAACAGCTTGCCCCCCAGACAATGTTGTGATTAATCAGAGATCTCAATTCAGGTCAGACTTCCCCGCCCCAAGGTCACAACAAAGTACAATACACATCAAATAACATCCTACAAAAATGTTATAGCAGACAGACGGAACAATAGGTGACTTAATTAGCACAATTAACAATAGGTGAAACATACTTAGCAGAAAAACATAACACCTTAATAAACAGACTATAGCAGGAGACTCCAGACAGGTGGCTTTAAGTTGATGACATTAACATCTGCTATGAGTCTCACAGTATAAAGCAGTCATTGCTAGTAATGGGGCATCTAGGCCCTAAACATGGATCCAAGGCTAGATTTCCAGAGTCTGTGTGTCTTAAATCAGAAACAAGACCAGTTTTTTGGGTTCAGGTATACTTTAAGGTGCACAGTGCACAAAATGAATGGCCTGCCATAACATAGAAAGTGGAACATGCTCTACTTTTTTTAAAACAATAGACATTATATCACTTTCTGACAGTAGATACTGACAATAGACATGTGCAATTTGTTTCGTTCCAAATTAGTTGTTTATCTAATTTTAACAAATTCTTTAATTCTGAAATATCCCAATTAACAAAAACCCTTTGAACACATTTTTCCGAATATACATACCGGTAAATTAGAATATTCGAAAATATTTTGAAATTCGGAAGTCTGAAATTCTAAAATTCGGAAATCTGAAAATCCGAAATTTCAGAAATTCGGAAATTTTAAAAACTGAAAATAAGAACGAAAATTCGAAAACCTGAAAATTCAAAAATCTGAAATAACTAACTAATAATAACATAACTATTGCTAACTATTAAATGACAGGTATTGGATTTTCCTTTCAAATTTGGCTGTTAGTGAATGTAACAAATACGAATTTATCCGAAGTTACGAATTATCGGAAATAATGAATGCCGTATCTAAACAAATGGAACGTAACAAATTAATAATAATAAATAATAATAAAAAAACTTTTTATTATTAATTCATTCCGTTCCATTCGTTACTTCGGTAAATTAGTAACTTCAGATAAATTCGTATTCTTTACGTTCACTAACAGCCAAATTTGAAAGGAAATTCCAATACTTATAATGTAATAGTTATTAGTTAGTTATTTAAAATTTTCGGATTTTCTTTCTTATTTTCGGATTTTTGAATTTCTAAAATTATCGAATTTACAAATTTACAAACTTTTGAATTTACAAATTTTTGAATTTATGAATTTACTCATTTCGATCATAACGAATGACCCAAAAAACAAAAAAAAAACAAATAGAATGACATTGAACAAATTTTTCGGCAGTGCACATATCTAACTTTGCTGGCCAGTACACCCTAATTGCAAAAAGCTGAAAGGAGACCTGCTACAGAGGCAGCAGCAGTCAAACCAGGGTTTTTTTGGGGGTTTTTTAACCAAAAATGGCCCAAAAATGACCAGATCAGTAGACTTTCATGCTATGGCTCTAAGATTTTGTGTATGAAACTTTTCCAGAAGTTCAGTATCTCTCTTTAGTCAGTGAAAGGAGCAATTCAGTAAAAATGTTTTTTTTTTAAAGTCCACATTTGTACTGGTAATGTTCCTGAAACTAAGTGGCATGCACATAGGTGTGATAAGGTAGATGTAGAGCTTTGTGAACTAAAAACAAGCTTTTATTCCACCTGCAGGCTTAGGAGAGGGTATGGCTTGAAGTTATCAAAAATATAAATTTGAAGATACAACAGCAAACACACAGTTCTTCACATCAGTTAGGCTCTGTTTCCACTAGTGCGACTTTTCATGCGACTTGGGACTGAAAAGTCGCATGACAAATTGTTTCCCATGATTTCCAATGAGTACCGTTCATATCTGTGCGACTTCAAGTCGCAGCGACTTCAAAGTAGTCCCTGCACTACTTTGGTCCCACTTTGATGCGACTTGAGGTCCATAGATACAGGCATTGCTTCAAATCGCGGTAAAAAGTCGCGGTAAAATCGCGGTAAAAATCGCGGCAAAATCGCGCGACTTTGGGGACGCACTAGTGGAAACCTAGCCTGATACTTTAACAAAATGGATTTTTGTCTCCACAGCCTTATGGATGCAATACGAAGACAAACTTGTACAAATCTTTCTTTAAAATATTTATGTTCCAAGCAAACATTATTCCTTGGCTCTTCCCCTCTTTGTTTCTTCTTTAGTCCCTGGTTTTTTTTTTTTTTTTTACAGTCATAACAGAGTTAGAGTATTGGGTATGGATTCTCAATTGTATTAGTTGGTAACTGCTGATTGTGGAGATATTACTTAGTCGAGTTTGCTACAACCCTGTGCATTGTGTTCTTTGGACATACGCGGTATGCTTCATACTTATTGATACATGTCCTTCACTGTACCATCTCCTCTCTGACTCTCTAAGAAGACTGTATGATTTTGTAAATAGAGGCATCATCTTTGTGAAAAAAAAAACTGACAAACAATAAAAATAAAAAATTTGAAAAAAATTATTATTATTTTTTTTTATCTTCACAAGCAAATTGAAAAAAAAAGAAGTGTGAAACAGTTCCTAGGCAGCATTTGCTATACTGTATAAAAATCAAACTCATGCCTTAATAAACCACAAATGCCAAACCCTAAATGCCAATATAGGTGTAAATATAAGTACCGTATTTATCGGCGTATAACACGCACTTTTTTCCCCTTAAAATCAGGGGAAAATCGCGGGTGCGTGTTATACGCCGATCCCCTGCGATCCTGACCTGTCAGAATAAAAAAATCGCTGACCGCGATTTGAAAATGGCGCCGCCGGCGCCGAAATACACAGTGCCGGTGTCTTGTCGAATACAGTCCCCTATCCAGAAGTGTCCGCCCTGTACTGCGCAGGCGCAGTACGGAGGACAAACGAGACGCCGAAAGTCTCCGAAGTTCAACAGCTGATCGTCAGCTGTACACGGCGCCTGCTCATTTATTCTCACCCTATGTCCAGGATCATTCCCTACTATCCAAGTGGACATAGAGTTAGAATAAATAGTTGCCGAGTGCAGCGAGGCCGTGCCCGAAGCGTGGCGAGCGAAGCGAGCCCGCGAGGGGCCCTCTTACACAGCCATCGCTAACAGGTGCCCGAGCGCCGTGTACAGCTGATGGTCAGCTGATCAACTTCGGACATTTTCGGCATCTCCTGCTGCTCCGTACTGCGCAGGCGCTGCGCCTGCGCAGTACGGGGCGGACACTATCTGATAGGAGGACACTATATGTCAGAGGAGGACACTATATGTCAGAACACCGGTCCTCGGCTCTTCTCGGCGGCTTTCGGTTTCACTCGAGCGCCGCCCGAACCTAGCCGAGTATACTCGACTAGTTTCGGATAGCTCCGCTCACCGTCCGAGTGGAACCGAAAGTAAACGAGAGCCGCCGAGAAGAGCCGAGGACCGGCTCTGTGTATTTCGGCGCCGGCGGCACCATTTTCAAATCGCGGTCGGCGATTTTGAAGCTCACAGGCTTCAGCAAGACTGCACTGGGGCAAGGCTGGACTGGGGCAAGGCTGGACTGGACACTGGGGAAGGCTGCACTGACATGGCTGCACTGACATGGCTGCACTGACATGGCTGCACTGGCAAGGCTGCACTGGCAAGGCTGCACTGACATGGCTGCACTGGCAAGGCTGCACTGGCAAGGCTGCACTGACAAGGCTGCACTGACAAGGCTGCACTGACAAGGCTGCACTGGGCAAGGCTGGACTGGGGCAAGGCTGCACTGAGAAGGCTGCAATGATGGGCATTTAAATGTAAGTTTTTTTCCCTTCAACTTCCCTCCTAAAAGTTTTTTTTCCTTAAAATTCCCTCCTAAATTGAGGTGCGTGTTATACGCCGGTGCGTGTTATACGCCAATAAATACGGTACATAAAACACAATAGTACAAAATTCTTAGAGTGAAAAAGTCCTTATAGAATGTGCAAACTGGATTGCTTCAGTGACTGGTTCCCAGTGTATCCCCTGTTGTGAGCGATCCACCTTGTGCTAAATGTTTGTACACCGCACTCATCAGATGTTGATGACTCCCTGGCCCCACCTTTTGCTTGCTGGAAGTTTGTCTAAGTGCCTGCCCATTAAATCCTTTGGAGCAACACTGGGACTCTACAGAGGAGGAGTAAGGATCTGCACCAGGAAACCATCAGGAACACCGGGACAGGTCTCCCTAAAGACATACAAGCCTTTATGACTTTCCTTGTTGTACAGTAAGGGAGTCATCAACTTCTGGTGAGTGTGGTGTACAAACATTTAGCACAAGGTGGATTACTCCCAACAAGGGATACCCTGGGAACCAGGCACCTAAGCACTCCAGTTTTTACAATCTATAAAGAGTTTTTGCACCATTTTCATGGCATTTATATTTTGGCATTGCGATTTATGAAGGCATGAGTTTGATTTTTATATGTTATAGCAAGTGCTGCCTAGAAACGAACATAGGTTAATATTTTTCATTTGGAATATTAGACAGCAGCTGCATTCACTGATAACTATGGTTTAAAATGGGCGTGAGTATTTTTTCTTGTTTAAAATTGAAAAAGAGCCCTTTTTCTACCAACAGTACCAAAAAACACGGCTAATGATTTAAAATGCATTTATGACATCAGAGTACCACTCGGATAACACTTATGCCAAATTGATAGATTTCACATCCTCCAAAAGTTATAGGACAGTGATGGTGAACCTTGGCACCCCAGATGTTTTGGAACTACATTGCCCATGATGCTCAACTACACTGCAGAGTGCAAGAGCATCATGGGAAATGTAGTTCCAAAACATCTGGGGTGCCAAGGTTTCGCCATCGCTGTTATAGGAAATCACCAGATTTCTGCAAAACTTTGAAATTTTGGTCCCTATACTTATTTTTGTTTGGTTGTCCCACAAGAAAAGAGGGTGTCAGTGTAAGAGAAGTCTTAGCAGTGTGGGTGTGGTCTGTGAGGGTAACAATGGTTTGTTTGGGTGTATGACCAGTCTTTGTCACTTGAAACAAGTTGATCAATGTCAAATCGTAAAATATGTATTTACTTAAAATTATTTTTCCTTTGGTTAGGAACATGTCAAAAATAAACTTTTTTTTTTTATCCCTATCATCACAAGGTACAATATGTACAGAGAATATTTTTTCCATTTAACTGACTGGGATGAAGCCAAAAAGAGACTTGAATTTATAGCCTTTGGAATGAAAACCCATCTGTGGCCGAAAGGTGTTTAATCAAACTTGGTGGCAAGCAGAGAAGGAGCATTTGAACAGAAGCCAGTTGAACATTCAGGTTCACATGGCAAATTAACGTTTTACCGATATTTGATTTTCTATAAGTAATAAGTATATATATGTCTGGGCTTTCATCTTCAGAAGAATCTAACTTATTCAAGCCATCGTACTATATTTATTAAACAAATTGCTTTTTGTAGTCAGCTTCCTTCTGAGATCTATTTTTACTTTCCACTAGTTACACAAAAAAAATGAATTGATTTCTGGAAATACTATATTAAAACATTGATAGTATGACAGAGCTCATCTGAATTTAAGACAACAGAAGAAAATAAGATACATGATATAGGTTTATTGTGTGCATATAATTGTTTAACCCCTTCGCACCTAAGGGTAAAACAAATGTTAATGCCGAAGCACAATTTTGCAACTTTGACATGTGTTAGTAAAACCGTACATATCATCACAAATACTTTGTGCATCCAGGTGGATTATACATTTTTTTTTTCAGGACAAAGTGAGCTTTCATTTGGCGGTAAATGGTAATGGATCTCTTCTGATTTTTTTTTTTATTGTCAAAGAAAAAAATTGGACAAAAATAATAAAAAAAAAATTTTTGTTTTAAATTTATCTGTATATTTCTTGCTACTACCATAACTTTCCACCAAAGAACAACCCTATAAATTCTCCTGCTCCTGATGATCGCAGCAATGCCACGAATGTGTATGTTATTTGTCGTTTGTACCCGTAGTACAGCCCAGACATTTGACCTAAACATTAAACATGGCACTGATCTAGATCAAACCTTGATCTAGTTTTTTTTTTTTTTTTTTTTATTATTATTATTATTTTCTCTCTACAATGTATCTCTCTCCTCCATTCACAGAGAGAGAAAACACAGGGGTGAGCTTCACCCCTGAATGATCACTATGATAGCCAATCAGAGGCGATCAGGTGACCCGGAATCGGGAGTTCCGGGTCCTTATCGTTAGTACAGGGCCCGGAGATCTCGCTGTGTGATGCGCTCCCAGCACAAAGGGAGATACACAAATATGCGAGCCTACGGAAAAAAAGTCATATTTGCGTACGCTCGGCGCCAAGGGGTTAAATATTATAAAAAATAAGGTTTGTTTTAATATATATATTTGTTTTTATATATATCCCAGTAGCAGGGGTAATTGGAATAGGTAATTTTTCCTTAGCTGAAGTTCCAGCAAAAGAATCTGGACATTTGTAGAAGGCTAAATAAAGGTGTTTGGTGGTTTTTAAAGGGTGCCATAGGCTTTAATGGCTACTGAAGGCTAATTAAATGCCGTTCAACTATCCTGAACTAGTTCTTGTGACAAAAATATTACCCTTTCTTTGCTGGGAACATGACATTATATGGCATTTGATATTAAGAAACATAGATGGATCTTAGTTTTAGTCCTGTAGTGGACGGGAAATAGTTATGGGCTCATACACACAGATGTAGGTCCATGTATATAAGCCCCAATGCTTAACATATGCTCAGAGTGTTGTGCAAGCCCTCAAATGCATTAAGCATGCTAATTTGCATATTATGTGTAAAGGCAGCCCATTAATATGAATAGGCTGCCCAATGACTGAAAACACACAAACATTTATGGATGTACTGTACTTTTTTTTTAGTGGGTTACTGTGCATTGTGCAATGCATATCCATTTGCAAAGGGTGTTTAGAGAACATTAAACTGGTTCTAAAGGCTCAAAACTTTCTCTGTGCAGCAGCCCCCATGCCCCCCTAATACTTACCTGAGCCCCATTTCGATCCAGTGATGTACATGAGTGCCTCTGCTCTCTGGGAACTTTGCCTCTTCATTGGCTGAGACAGCAGATGGAGCCATTGGCTCCCACTGCTGTCAATCACAGCCGCTGAGCCAATCAGGAGAGAGAGGGGATGGGGCTGAGCCTCGCTCTGCATGTGAACAGATACACATAGCTGCAGCTCGGATGCCCCCATTGCAAGCTGCTTGATATGGGGGAACTCGGCGGGAGGGAGGGGCCAGGAGCGCCAGTGTCCATAAAGGGCGCAGGAGTGTCGCCCCCTATGTCCTGTCACCTCTCTCTCACCATAGATCGATTCATGCATTGCATGAATCTATCCATGATCGCCGCTGCCGCCCCCTATTCAGGTGTCCGGACCCTTGTCGGGTGCCGTGCACCTGAATTACAGCGGCAGGTTTTTTTTTGGAAGCACCCGATTAGAGCCGTGGGCTCTAATAGGCATCCTGATTAGAGCCATGGGCTCTAATAGGCTTCCAAAATGGTAAACAGCGGGCGCAATGCTGTGCATTCGCTGTTTACTCAGTGTTGTGTTAGGAAAGCAAATTAATCGCTTTCCTAACACTGACCCGCTTCTTGGCCAATCAGGTGCTCGGGTCTGGTTACCTGTCACCTGCCTGGCTGAAACAACAGGTGCTGTGATTGGACGCCTGATAGAGAGGACCGGAGACAGCGAGGAGCGTGGACGAGGAGGACGCCACCATAACCCGCTGCGAGACAGGTAAGTCCTGACTCCTGGGCGATGCACACTGGCAGCATTTTATGGGGCACAGTAGCGGCAATTGATGGGCACACTGGCAGCAATTGATGGGGCACAGCAGCAGCAATTGATGGGCACACTGGCAGAAATTGATGCACACTGGCAGCAATTGAAGGGCAAACTAGCAGGAATTGATGGGGCGCAGTAGCGGCAATTGATGGGGCACAGTAGCGGCAATTGATGGGGCACAGTAGCGGCAATTGATGGGGCACAGTAGCGGCAATTGATGGGGCACAGTGGCGGCAATTGATGGGGCACAGTGGCGGCAATTGATGGGGCACACTGGCAGCAATTGATGGGCACACTGGCAGCAATTGATGGGCACACTGGTAGCAATTGATGGGGCACACTGGCAGCAATTGATGGGGCACACTGGCAGCAATTGATGGGGCACACTGGCAGCAATTGATGGGGCACACTGGCAGCAATTGATGGGTACAGTGGCTGCGTTTGATGGGCACAGTGGCTGCATTTGAGGGGAGTGGCTGCGTTTGATGGGCACAGTGGCATCACTTGATGGGCACAGTGGCTGCATTTGATGGGCACAGTGGCTGCGCTTGATGGGCACAGTGGCTGCGCTTGATGGGCACAGTGGCTGCGCTTGATGGGCACAGTGGCTGCGCTTGATGGGCACAGTGGCTGCGCTTGATGGGCACAGTGGCTGCGCTTGATGGGCACAGTAGCTGCGCTTGATGGGCACAGTGGCTGCGCTTGATGGGCACAGTGGCTGCGTTTGATGGGCACAGTGGCTGTGTTTGATGGGCACAGTGGCTGCGTTTGTTGAGCACAGTGGCTGCGTTTGTTGGGCACAGTGGCTGCGTTTGATGGGCACAGTAGCTTCGTTTGATGGGCACAGTGGCAGCAATCGATGTTTTTTTTTTTCAGTTTGTTTGCGCCCCCCAAAAAATTTTGAGCACCAGCCGCCACTGGATTGAACAATTCACTTACTGTATGTACATAAATTATAGTCCATACGTGACATCAAAAAGAAAAATGTTTATAAATATAAAAAGCCCAAAGTGTATCAAACTTCCATATTGATAGAAGAAAGCCTTTATATTCCAAAGATCACCATGGTGTGTAAGCCCTCACCAGTATATAGGCTCAAATGCACTCACCAGATAATGTGGACTCAAATGTTTTTAACAGAGTCAGATGGGCAACAGGAGATTAAGCTCTCCCAGACTTTAAAATTGTGTAGCAGATCCACCATCCCTTCCAACATCAGTCACAATAAACTTTTTACTTGGTAGCAGATTCACCATCCCTTTCAACATCAGTCACGGTAAACTTCTCGCTCAGTAGGTAAATTGTCATAGAAGCAAAACGAATCCCCCCACATAGTGTAAAACTATTTATAGCAAATTTATTAAAAGAATATTGCACTTACATCCAACAGGAATAAAACAGGAATGTTACATAAAATCCAATAAACCATAGTAATCAAACGCAGTTGTTAGATGAACATCAACTTCACATGTTTCGTCTGATAAGACATCATCTGGAGACTCCAGATGATGTCTTATCAGACAAAACATGTTGATTCGACATGTCGATGCGTTCCATTACTATGGTTTATTGGATTTTATGATGACATGCCTGTTTTCTTCCTGTTGGATATAAGTGCAATACTCTTTTAATAAATATGATAGAAATAGTTTTACACTATACGGAAATTCTTTTTGCTTCTATGACAATCGATCTACCGAGTGAGAAGTTTACCATGACTAAAGTTGGAAGGGATGGTGGATCTGCTACACAGTTTTAAAGTCAGGGTGAGCTTAGTCTCCTGACTCTGTTAAAAACATTTGAGTCTACATTATCAGGTAAGCGCATTTGAACCTATATACTGGTGACGGCTTACACACCATGGTGATCTTTGGAATATAAAGGCTTTCTTCTATCAATATGGAAGTGTAATACACTTTGGGCTTTTTATATATATGAACATTTTTCTTCTTTTTTTTTTTTTGATGTCACATATGGACTATAATTTATATACATAAGTGAATGGTTCAGTCTGGATAGGATTGTACGATACACCTTTTTCTGAATTTGTTTTATCAATACATGTCACTTTCTGAATAAGTCACTGTATATCAATGTATATGTATAGCGCAGCACTTTTTAACTTTCTAAAAGTATGACGTGTGTTATTTAAAAAAAAAAAAAAAAAAAAAAAGAAGGCCTTTAACCTCCCTGGCAGTATGATTAGGTCAGATTTTTTATGCTGAAAAGCGGTACATTGTTTCGCATGTGAATTTGGCATTTTATATTGTAGGCCTGTATTTTCTAGGAATAACTCACTTAAATCTGTCCAAACAAGAGTCTAGTAGACATTTCGGGAATGATAAAGTTTGAAACACAAAATCATAAATTATAATATAATAAATAACTATAAATAATTATCAAAAATAATAATATAATAATAATAAAATGTATTCAATAATGTAATCAACTCAAAAACACTGAAATTTGCTCAGTTGCCGAATTGTCACGGTCGTCACTTTCAGTGTTTGATGACGAATTTCCCCACAAATCACTATCGCTCAATTCTGCAAGTGTTCTAATTACTTTCGCTGTTTTCTAGCTGGTCTAAAACCGCTTTTGACGTAAAGGGACACTGTTTGGTTGCTATGGACATTCTCCAGTTTCCAGGCAGAAAGAACAGTATATATAATATAAAACTGCATTCGGGGCACTGAACAAAGCACTAGGGACAAAAGGGAGGTGAAATAATTTGATACAGTATTGTAATCTGTAAGATTACAGTGTACTGTATGTGTTCTGTTTTTTGCACTTTTTGAATTTCCCGCCGGGCTCCACCCCCGTACATCGTGCCGCTCGCAGGGAACAGAGCCCGGTATACAGTACATCGGGCAGAAGACACAGCCGCTGCACTCAGCGGGGAGACATTGCAAGATCCAGTGGACAAGGTAAGTAACTTTCCCTGGATACTGCGATGCAATCCCGAGTGTGGCTCGGGGTTACAGCTCTTGGTATGGAAAAATCACCCCGAGCCACACTCGGGAATACCGCTAAGAAGGTTAATATCACTTTAAGAATGAACCAAAGTAAAAGTCCAGGCTAAAACTAACTAAATTTAAAACAGCTCCCACCCACCCACCTGCTAACTCCTATACAAATTACCCTGTAAAAGGAAGATGCATATACTTATTTATTCTCAGGGCATTCGGGTCAAGTCATGTGATCTCCACAGCAGCCGGCTACCAGCGAGATGAGAGAACAAATGAAATGCCTTGGCAGGGACGTCAACCATGGGCTTACTATGGGGTATCTGTTTTCCATGATATAAATGTGTGGTGCTACAACCTTAAGGCTCAATATGAGATACAGGACATTTTCACCCTTGCCAAGACCACAGCCGTACAAGCAGTAAAACTATAATGCCGCGTACACACGGTCGGACTTTTCGTCTACAAAAGTCCGACAGCCTGTCCGACATACTTCCGACGTACCTTCGGCGGACTTGCGGCAGACTTTCTTACGAACGGACTTGCCTACACACGACCACACAAAAGTCCGACGGATTCGTACGTGATGACGTACACCGGACTAAAATAAGGAAGTTCATAGCCAGTAGCCAATAGCTGCCCTAGCATGGGTTTTTGTCCGTCGGACTAGCACACAGACGAGCGGATTTCGGGGTCCGTCGTACTTACGATGTAAAGATTTGAAGCATGTTTCAAATCTAAAGTCCGTCGGATTTGAGGCTAAAAAAGTCAGTTGAAAGTCCGGAGAAGCCCACACACGATCGGATTACCAGCCAGCTTTAGTCCGTCAGCGTCCGTTGGACTTTTGTAGACGAAAAGTCCGACCGTGTGTACGCGGCATAAAAGTTTCTTTTTTACATACCCATAAAGGGACGAAAGGATCCTATACACAAGAGATAGGTACGTGTTTCCCTCCTCTTTCTTGAAGCCGGCCGATGGGAACTGACCAAGTGACCAGACCAGAAAGCCTTAGGAAAAGGTAAGTATAAGCATCTTCATTCTACATGGTAGTTAGTATAGGAGTTGGAAGGTGGGTGGGAGCTGTTTTAAGCATAGTTCTAGCCTGGACTTCTACCTTAGGCTTGGTTCAATCATGAACTGACTCCTTAAGTAGATTTCACTGACAATATTTCCCACCATATTGTGTGTCTCTCCCACATTACTTGGAGCTACAAGGTGTCAGTCATTTGCAGTTGGGCTGACATAGCTTTGCTTTGTAACAACTACAACAGTTAGGTGATGCTGAGCATTCTAGCACAAACAGCTTAGTACTGCAGGGTGAGTTGCCAACCAGGGATTTATTTTTATTTTTTTATGGATAATGGTCCACAGAAATTTCCTTTAAACTAGTATGGGTCCATCACCACAACAATACTGGAATCCCTACAAAGGTAATCTGAGCTAAATGCTGGCAACTGTAACATTTTATTAATGATCGTATATTGGAGCATGCAACTATTGTGTGACAGAAGCAAAGTTCAAGCAGGCTGGATCATAGTTGTATTTGGCTGACAAATAACGTCCTACCATAAAGAAGTCTACCGCCGGGTTACAACACGGAAAGGCTATGCCTGGTTTTTACCCAAACACAAAAAATGCAATGGGCTTGATTTACTAAAACTGGAGCTTGCAAAATCTGGTGCAGCTCTGCAAACAAACCAACCAGCTTCCAGTTTTTTATTTTGTCAAAGCGTAATTGAACAAGCTGAAGTTAGAAGCTGATTGGTTACCATGCACAGCCGCACCAGATTTTGCACTCTCCCGTTTTAGTAAATCAACCCCATTGTTTTTTTTTGTGTATGGATAACAATCAGAAAATCAATCCCAATGTATTTTTTTTCCCTAAATTCATTTTTTCAAAGACTATAAAGACAGCTCTAAATATAGAGCATATTTAATGGATTGTCAATAAGCCTATTGGGATTTGGTAACTCCAGAATATTAGTTATGGATGGAACTTAGCATTTAAATGTTTTCTATTTTTTTTATTTTGTGAGGACTTATGATTAAATGTAAGGCTAAATTTGGAAGTAGCCTTTATTTACTGAGCTTGTATTTATCAAGATGACCTTGACATTCAGTTTTATCTCTTTATTTATTCCAGAAGCCTTTAAAGATGTAACTTTTTTTTCTATTACATTCCGCTCATGTTTCTAGGAGAGCTGAGTAATATATATGATTAGGCACACACTTTTCTTTTCCTTCCTTACAGCAGAGTACAATACTAAACACTTACTGTATATCTAACTTGACATTGACCTTTTAAAACAAGGAATAGGAGATAATGTAAGATTAGAGTGTTAAAGGAACTAGACAATTATAAGTGGTTTCTTCAAACTGTGCAGCGATAAAAATAATTTGCAGTATAATATTAGATTTCTATTGTTTAATTTGCAACAGAAGTTAGAACGCTATATTATACAGCCTATTGCAGTCTTTCCAAAACCTATATAGTCCCACCAACAGTACATATATATGTGCAGGTAATCCCACGTGTGAACAGGCAAAGGAATACATTTTTCTAAAGGGTGATGTACAGTAGCTAATGTGTTCTATGTGAATCTCTACTGGTGATGAGTGAAATTAAGAGTTTTTATCTTTCTGAAATTTCAGTGGGAAAGATGAGATTTTGGTGAAATGTCTCAGTTTTGCCAAAACGCACTGGAGTCAAGGAAAAGGTCTTTGGGGGTTTTTATGGGTTACTTTTGTCTATTGTGGACCAATCAGGGCCGGTGCTACCACTAAGCAAACTAGGCAGCTGCCTAGGGCGCACAACTGCCTAGGGCACCTGGCCACTGGTGTTCAAACTCTCTTCTCTCTGCAGCAAGCAGCTAAGTCTCAGCATCAGCAGGCAGCCGCTGCTCCGTTCGCACATAGTGTCAGAGACACAGCGGCAGTGGAGGACTGTGTCCTCTGTGTCAAGACTCCCGAATGAATGGAAGCAAGCAAACATTCATTGATGGGCGCTGGTGAGGCTGCATTGATGGGCGCTGGTGAGGCTGCCTTGATTGGGCGCTGGTGAGGCTGTATTCATGGGAGCTGGTGAGATTACATTGATGGGCGCTAGTAGGCTGCATTGATGGGCGATGGTGAGGCTGCATTTGATGGGCGCTTCATTAAAAAGGTGGGGTATACATGGGCAGGGCAAAGGGGGTGGAGCCAAGGGGGGCAGCAAAATGAGATTTCGTCTAGGGTGTCAAAAATCCTTGCACCAGCCCTGACACCAATGCACCATACTCATCAGCCTCATTATTTGACCGAAAAAAAAAGTTAAAAAATAATCAAGCATCATAAAACTCAAATGCAAAAGAACAAAGATATACTTATTAAAGTGTAACTAACGGCAATTAAAAAAAATTAAAATATATAAGGGAGGGTTGTAACTCCCTGTCAGTTTTTTCCCCATCTGTGTCCCATTGGGGAGATTTCCCCTAACTTTCTGTCTAAAAGCTAAAGCAGGAAGTGAGAGGAAATCCCTCCAAAGTGAGGGAATCCTGGTGTGTCACCAGAACTAGTGTCCCCATTGCAAGATTTCCCCTCTTTCAGTGTTCTGATGACAACCCAAAATGTGGGATTCTCTTTTACTTACATATTTCATGGTAACAGTAAACATGGCAAATACAGAGGGTAAATCTCTCTAATAGGGACACACGGGGAGCAGTAAAACCTGACAGGTGTTGAAATTCCTTCTCAAAACCCCCCCAAAAAATGTTGTCTTCCCAAAAAAAAATGTTGCCTTTAGTTATACTTTAAACAATGAATGTGACAGTCTCCAAACATTCACAGGTTGTGAATCATTCGCTGGAAATTAAAACACGTCCACCAGGAAGATTTACCAGCACTGAATATTTATTGAATGCCTCATAAACTGGTTTATAAATATGCCCTTAAAAACATAAGAAAAAACCAAAACACTAAAACTACCCTAAATACGCCTCTAAAAAGAAAATCACACATGCTAAATGAAATAAAATTAAAAAAAAAACAATTAGTCAAATTTAACTAAGCAGCTTAGAGAGTTTTCATGCAAGTTAAAGTTTGCAATTGGGGAAATTCTGTAATTTTGTCACCAAAATCAATTTCACTGAATCATTTTGCTAATCCTAATTGCCACAAAATCTGTAAACTGTTGGTTTGGCTCTGAGGGCTCCAAATATTCTAAGCAAAGGGACAGTTAGCTGTTCTTCAGACTTTTGGTGGGCCAAATTGTGGCAAGTGGGAGTAAAAAATTCCTCATGCTTTGTGGTCAGTGGGGGTAAAATAATTACAAAATGCCTTTGCGCAGTAGGAGGTATTGATATTAATGGGAAGAATTTCTGTTGTTGGTGTCAGTGGGAGAAATGATACCCCATGGTTGTTTTCATTAGGAGGAATAGCACCCTATCATTTGTATTAGTGAGAGGAATAGTGCCCCACCACTGGTATTAGTGGGAGAAATAGTGCCCCATCATTGAAATTATCTGTATCAAGCCACAGAGTGGTCCTGTGGATACAGCAGCAGTATAAAGTGCCACATCGTATAGATTTTGGGATTTTGCACCATCATTGGTATTAGTGGGAGGAATAGTGCCCCATCATTGGTATTTGTGGGAGGAATAGAGGCTTGTCATTGGTATCAGTGGGAGGAATAGTGCCCCATCATTGGTATTAGTGGGAGGAATAGTGCCCCGTCATTGGTATTAGTGGGAGGAACAATGCCTCGTCATTGGTATTAGTGGGAGGAATAGTGCCTCGTCATTGGTATTAGTGGGAGGAATAGTGCCTCGTCATTGGTATTAGTGGGAGGAATAGTGCACCATCACTGGTATTAGTGGGAGGAATAGTGCACCATCACTGGTATTAGTGGGAGGAATAGTGCCCCATCACTGCTATTAGTGGGAGAAATAGTGCCCCATCACTGCTATTAGTGGGAGAAATAGTGCCCCATCAATAGAATTAGTGGGAGGAATAGTGCCCCATCACTGGTAATAGTGGGAGGAATAGTGCCCAATCACTGCTATTAGTGGGAGAAATAGTGCCCCATCAATAGAATTAGTGGGAGGAATAGTGCCCCATCATTGGTATTAGTGAGAGGAATAATGCCCCATCACTTGTATTAGTGGGAGGAATAGTGCCCCATCATTGGTATTAGTGAGAGGAATAGTGCCCCATCACTGGTATTAGTGGGAGGAATAGTGCCCCATCACTGGTATTAGTGGGAGAAATAGTGCCCCATCATTGAAATTATCTGTATCAAGCCACAGAGTGGTCCTGTGGATACAGCAGCAGTATAAAGTGCCGCATCGTATAGATTTTGGGATTTTGCACCATCATTGGTATTAGTGGGAGGAATAGTGCCCCATCATTGGTATTTGTGGGAGGAATAGAGGCTTGTCATTGGTATCAGTGGGAGGAATAGTGCCCCATCATTGGTATTAGTGGGAGGAATAGTGCCCCATCATTGGTATTAGTGGGAGGAATAGTGCCCCATCATTGGTATTAGTGGGAGGAACAATGCCTCGTCATTGGTATTAGTGGGAGGAATAGTGCCTCGTCATTGGTATTAGTGGGAGGAACAATGCCTCGTCATTGGTATTAGTGGGAGGAATAGTGCCTCGTCATTGGTATTAGTGGGAGGAATAGTGCACCATCACTGGTATTAGTGGGAGGAATAGTGCCCCATCATTGGTATTAGTGGGAGGAACAATGCCTCGTCATTGGTATTAGTGGGAGGAATAGTGCCTCGTCATTGGTATTAGTGGGAGGAATAGTGCACCATCACTGGTATTAGTGGGAGGAATAGTGCCCCATCACTGGTAATAGTGGGAGGAATAGTGCCCCATCACTGCTATTAGTGGGAGAAATAGTGCCCCATCAATAGAATTAGTGGGAGGAATAGTGCCCCATCACTGGTAATAGTGGGAGGAATAGTGCCCAATCACTGCTATTAGTGGGAGAAATAGTGCCCCATCAATAGAATTAGTGGGAGGAATAGTGCCCCATCATTGGTATTAGTGAGAGGAATAATGCCCCATCACTTGTATTAGTGGGAGGAATAGTGCCCCATCACTGGTATTAGTGGGAGGAATAGTGCCCCATCACTGGTAATAGTGGGAGGAATAGTGCCCCATTACTGCTATTAGTGGGAGAAATAGTGCCCCATCAATAGAATTAGTGGGAGGAATAGTGCCCCATTACTGTTATTAGTGGGGGAATCATCCCGAACCATTGGTGTCAATGGAAGGAATAGTACCCCATCTATGGGGTCAATGGGATATATAGTGTTCCATTCATGTTTTCAGTGGGATGAGTAGTGCCCCATTGTTGGTGTCAGTTGGAGGAATAGTGACCTAAGGGCAGGATAGAGGCAATAAAAGGGCCACATCTGGCCCTCAGGCCACAGTTTGGAGACCACTGGTATAGCTTGATAAAGGTTTGGGCAACAGGAGTTCTGTGTGTCTTTTATTTGGGCTAAATTTAGACCTGACACACAGAGGAGAAACCCAGTATTGCTACCAGGATCTATACAGATAGCTACTTCTGCAAAGGAAATCCTAAACCACTTGGTTCCAAAAGTTAAATGCAAAATTTATCAATAATCTAAAAATAATTCATTACACAATAATTGGAAAGATTATGAAAAACAACTCCACATGTAAAGCTCTTCGGGTCCCATCCATAGGAGGGATGACCCGACAAAAGCTCAATATATTCAAACACAGAAAGACATGGACAACACATACACAGTACTACAATGTCAAACAAACACAAAAACCCCACCCCTCACATACACACAGACGGTCCGGACAGTACTAACGACAGTAGAAGGGGTGACTTTTACCGGGTCCTCCTCCAGAAGGAATAGAGATGGATATACCGTCTGGGGTCCCTTGCCCCCCTGGGACTCAATACGGAGTTAAATCCCCAAGTGTTTCTTGAGAATTTAGATCTTTTTTGACGCCAATATAATCTCTACTGTCGTTAGTACTGTCCTCAGTCTGCTTGCATGGTTGAAATGTTTGGTTGGAACCGTGATGTATGCTGTCTAATGAGGGAGGATACAATGTCATCAAGTAGGGACGACTATGTGAATATTGCTTTTTAGCAACCAGGGCTCTGTATGGATAGAACCAATAGATGATGCTGTGTTAGCCCTGTAGTAGAAGTACATAGTGTTGAGTTAAACAAATGTTCCTTACAACATTCAACCATGCGGGGTGTTCATTGATTGAGAAATGGATAAAATGTGGCCTGTCAAATAGCGCAGTGGGGTAACCGTTCTAAGTGAATATGAATAGGGTAACACAGAGAACTGGAATTTAAGTGATTGACACCACGGGTGATAACACAGGGCGGCTCTACAGGAAGACCTACCGGGATAAAAGGGAGTGTCAGCCCCTACCTTCATTGAGTCCAGATGAAGCTACGCCTACCAATTTAGCAAAACGCGTTGATGTCACAGCGGTCATGTGACGTCGACCTACGCCGTGCCTCTGTCTGTGGGAATTTTGAGCCAGGATCTGTGACCAACACAATCCCGTATAGGAAAATACGCGCAGCATGCTTCAAACCGATCGGTGGTTGCAGCTCACGGATCCCGGTGAACGAAGGTCACTTTAAAGAGTGACATTGCGGAACTGAGCAACGGCATATCAGATGCGGAAGGGGACCGAATACATTACATGATCAACAGAGTGGTAAGATGTATTTGCATCGGCTTGAATACGTACCCCCACTGAACTAGGAAGTGACGGACTATTTGGTGTGACTATATTGCAACAATACCATCAGTACATTTTCTTGTGGGAACTGCATATTGCAACCTTGGAGTCAGTATAGTGTTTTGGCTGGTTACAAACTTTGTTGAGCCACATATCGAACGGATTCCTTAGCAAAGGTGTTTTGCTAAATTGGTAGGCGTAGCTTCATCTGGACTCAATGAAGGTAGGGGCTGACACTCCCTTTTATCCCGGTAGATCTTCCTGTAGAGCCGCCCTGTGTTATCACCCGTGGTGTCAATCACTTAAATTCCAGTTCTCTGTGTTACCCTATTCATATATATGATATGCAGTTTCCCCTCTGTAATGAACTGACTTTGTACTATCTACACCATTGATTGAGATAACTCCCGTTAGTTTCTCTTGGAGGACATTATATGATGCATAATCCCTAGTTCACTGTGATATAGTCGTCTGGTCACCCAATATACTGGAGTACCTACTGTTGGTAAACATCAGGACTGTTAACAGAGGGAACACATAGGCGACCCCGCAGTACTAGATATCGTTGAGTGTGTGATCATTTCAATTGTTCCCATGTCCCTTCTCCATGCTGGTGGGAGGTTGTATGTATACTTGCAATTACAAATTACATTTTAAACATCCCCGGGGGCCATCCACTGGTAACTTGCATTCGGTGGTGAATTCATATAACTTTGAATTAATGCCAATATACTTCACATGTGATTCAGTTATTCCCCACCAATTGACAAGTTCCCAGTGAATAATTTTGCTAGGTAGATGTCTGGACCGTCTGTGTGTATGTGAGGGGTGGGGTTTTTGTGTTTATGTTTGACATTGTAGTACTGTGTATGTGTTGTCCATGTCTTTCTGTGTTTGAACATATTGAGCTTTTGTCGGATCATCCCTCCTATGGATGGGACCCGAAGAGCTTTACATGTGGAGTTGTTTTTCATAATCTTTCCAATTATTGTGTAATGAATTATTTTTAGAATATTGATAAATTTTGCATTTAACTTTTGGAACCAAGTGGTTTAGGATTTCCTTTGCAGAAGTAGCTATCTGTATAGATCCTGGTAGCAATACTGGGTTTCTCCTCTGTGTGTCTAGTTTCTCCAGCTACAGCAGCAGCACCTGAGTAGGTGTAAATCATTAGGAATTTTCTGGAATAACCCCACAAAGGGTCTTTGGTCTCGCAGGATTAGCTTTTCCTTTTTCTGTTTCTTAGTATAAATTTAGACTTGAACCAGTGAATGGAGATGCACAGGACCCCTACTGTGAGCCACTCCATGCTCTAGTGTCAACCCAGCCTCAGTCTCTTGACTCACCAGTCAGTTTCTGCCTTCTAAAACCAGTCATGGTTTATGAGGCTTAATGCAGATTTTGGTGTACTTTAATTCAAAAAAAGTAAAAAATTGCGTGTCCTATGGTTTTAAAAATTTTAAAAATCCTAAGTTATATGCTGTTTGTAATTATACCTGTACATGTGAGCACCAATATAAGCGTATTCTAAGGTGAACAATGCCAAATCTCTCTTATTTTAAACTCCTGTTGAAAAACGATTTAAAAAAACATTGCTCAGAATTTGGTTTTGTCCCATTTGGTGGAAGTGATTAGGGTGGCTGTAAAGCTACCAAAGCAGTTTCATGGGAGTGGAAATTTACTCATCATCATTACCAGACCCCCTACCCCTATGCCATATATCCTGGGCTCCCTGCACCTCCTGCGTGCCAAGCATGGCCATTACAGTTGTGGGCAGAGCATTGTTTGCAGAGCAATCATTAATGCTGCCCCACTCCCACATATACATGAACATGCACATTGGATGTGCCTACATACAAAAAAATTGCTCTACACATATTAGGTATTGCCCCATATCCAAGTGTGAGTACAATAATTCTATAGTTATATAGTTGCCAATAGTTCTAGTTAACGCTAAACGGATGACCTGTAGGTTTTTGGGTACCATAGTTTGTTGCCATTTCACAGATGCACACAATTTTAACACTGGACTTATTTGGTATGTATTTGCTTGATGCAAACTCATCTTTTGTATTTTAGCAAAAAATGCATAATAGTCTGTATGCGCTAAAACTAACTTTTGTGTATTTTTTATGGCAAGCATCGTTGGATAACAGCTGAGCTAATATCATGTGACATATAAAATTGCATTAAATTCTCCAGGGTCTCCACTCCAAAAGCATATGTTTGGGGGTTTTTACATGTCTGCGAAAAATGCAATAATGGCTCTGGCACCAAAAATAATTAAGTTTGGGGAGGGGGGTCATATTTTAAAGGATTAAGAGTACATGTTTTAAATTATGGGTAGAACCCAGCACGCTGAAGCAGCTCCTAGTGTCTTAAATGTCTTGCATACTCAAAAAGTGAGACTTCCCTGTCATTAATATCACTGTTCCCATCTACCTTATAGTTTTGGGTATTCTCACCCACTGTTGAATGCACCAGCTCCTTCCTCTTTAATATAATATACGGAATTTAACATAGAGAGTGGGACCACCTTGTAATAGACACGGCAGGTATGCAAACCCACGAATAAGAGAGATCACCAACAGAGGGAAATGTTCAGGTTTTATCTCAGGTAATTTTACGTGTCGGAGAACTTCTCAGAAGTGACTCTGCCGATAACAGAGGAAAGGAGCACAGAGAGAAATGACACTTTGGAGACAGACAAGTAAACACTACAGATATATGTGCTTAGTTCAAATTTCATGAATGGAGTTTACAACCACTTTAAGTTGACTCTTTAACAGGCGTGGTGGCATCTGACCATTCTGGGGAGAGTTTAGGGATGGGCTTGGTGAGCCAAGCAGATAAGCCTAGCCAACTCCAGGGAACAAGCCAAACATTTAGGGAACAGAAAATATAGCAAAGTGTGAATATTCAAGTACACCGATTTCCTTTGAGTGATAATATCTCTTTAACAACCTCCTTCCCAACTTGTTTTTCCAAAGGCAGCAAAAAAAATCACATTAAACTCTTCTCTCTTCCACTTATTTCCTACTAATTTATTCATCAACTTACTGCAGTGACTAAGCCAATGAAAACAAATGGCTTTCTTGTCATCTGTGTTTTTAATTGTTTCTGGTCTATCTGTTTTGCTTACCATCTGTTTTAAACCTGAAAATTAAAATGCTTATCAATTGTTATAAGCTGAGCATTGTTATATCAAAATCTATGGCGTATAGTTTCTGTTGATGTGTAGTGCTGGATGTTTTTACATAAGCGAATTTCCATGCTGCTATGTGACTATGAATGCTAAACCTAAACTCCCTGCGGATATAGAAAAACAAAAAAAAACAAAAACAAAAAGCACTATTCAGTCAAGTTTTGTATTCATTTAAAACCATTAAATGCATTTTTAATTATCACCAATATGAACAACTGAATGTGCTTTTATATTAGTTTCTGTCATTTGTGCAGTAAAGCATGCCCCATAGAGTACCATACAGAGCAAAACAATAGGTTCACCTTCATCCCACTCCCCAGCAGCACATACTGTGCTTTTTATTTCTTACCTGCCGCTCCGTTCAGGGAGGTGGAGAAGTCACCCTGTGTAATCTTCAAGTTGCTTCAGTCACCATAAAACCAAAACCATGGACTCTTCCCTTATGCCAGTGGTGGTGTATTGTGATTGGCCCAGGTCTGTCATATGGACTGAGCCACATTGTATTCTATACTTAAGAAAAAACAGCCATTTTCTTTGCTGTACAGCTAGAGTGGCTGGAGGGTGAAGGAAACTTCTTGTTCTGTTCAGACCCTGGGAGCAGAAACCACCCGTGTAATCTGTGAGTTGCTTAAAGAGTATGTAAACAGCAGTTGAGGAAAAATATATAATAAATCCCCTGCAAGGCAATGTCATAATGTGCTAGTTTGCATGCCATACTAGCACACTATGAGAAACTTACTTCAAAACGAAGCCCTCCACTGCTGCGCAGTCACAGCTGAGAGGGCTTCCATCTGCACCCGGTCTTCCTTCCGGGTTTGCAGGCCTTATGAGTTGTTGGGGGGGCGTGATGATGTCACTCCCGTGCATGAACGCAGGAGCCGCTGTTTATGGCATGGGCTCTGAAGGTTCAGCACTGTATGCCGGACGTTCAGAGTGCATGTGACGGTGACGTTACCGGCTGCATGCACTCTGAATATTTCCATAACAGTGCAAGTTTAGGAGATATTCACAGGACCTACAGGTAAGCTCTATTTTAGGCTTACCTGTAGGTACAAGTGGTAGAACAGAGTTTAGTACCACTTTAAGTATGTTAACCCATACCTTTCATATTCCTGATATGTGGCTGCTGTACCATGTTTTGTATGAGAAAGTATCCTGTTCTCTTTGTTTTGATTCCTTTGTGCGAAACCCCTGGTGTTCCTGTTAGCCCCTCTGCTTTCCTATTAAAAAGCTGACCACACTAAGCAGGGAAGCACACTGGTCAGATCTCTGGATGTGCTGGGAACTCCTCAAATGATGAGACTTGTCCTGACACACCACCCCTCCCCCCTTTTCCACGAACAGCCATTCACTGGGATGCTCGGTGTCCTGCTGATTCTTCTCCCCCAGGTTTTATGCAACTGAGAACAGAGGGAATGTGATCACTTATAAAAAAAGGGGGGAAAAGTATTCTTTTTTTGTATATCTAAACATATCTTCACTGCTGCGTAGTCACCCGGAAGTTGGACCTCCTCCTCCTTCCCCCGCCACTGAGCCATTCACAAAGCACAGCGCGTTTGGCGCATTCACAGTAGGGAGCCGGCTTTGAAGCCGCAAGGCTTCACTGCAAGTTTCCCTTACAAGAAATGGCGGCAGCAGCATCCAGGAGCCGAGTGAAAAATCAGCTTGGGTGAAGACACCGCTGGATGCCTGGACAGGCAAGTGCCTTAATAGTAAAAGTCAGCAGCTACAGTACTTGTAGCTGCTGACTTTTAATTTTTTGGGTGTGGGGGGGGCAGAACTCCTCTTTAAAGTTTGCCAAAAAACCTGGAAGCTGATTGGTTTCTATGCAGAACTGCACCAGATTTTGCATCTCCGGTTTTAGTAAATCAACCCCAGTGTGTTCAGTTAGAGGGGCAACTCTGTAACAGCTACAAAATCACCAGAGAAGGCATAGGTTTGTAGCTGCTACATACAATTGCTGCTATTGGGACATGGCCCTAAGCACATTTCTGAGCAGTAATTGGTGTTATGGGATCTAGTACCTTGTAAAAGACTCCATAATATGTAAATAAATACAGGAAATTAAAATACTACAGCTCATCTACTTTTTTTTTCTAAATACATAGAGAAGCGACATATACAAATGATATCTCTGCTTTATGTTTTTTTGGCATGCTAAATGAATCTATATATGTGGTCTACTTTCTGTTATGATTTGATGGAAAACTGAGTAACTCTACTTGTCAATCTCATTTTACTGCAGTGAATTTAAATTAGAAAGTCTTTTGAAACACGCCGTGTGGAAAATGGGTATGCAGAGGGGAATATATACTTTCAGGGATAAACCAGCTGAAAAAAATCAATACTACCTTGCAACAGGAAAGCAGCAATGATACTGCAGAAGATTAAACTCTAAAGTGTTTCTTCTTAAAAAAAAAAAAAAAAAAAACAACAAACCATTTAAAAAAAGTCTTTAGGAAACTTCAGTTATCCGAATTTAATTTAAACAGGCAGAGGTGGGGCAACCTTGAGTCTGGAGTATTGCCGACGGGGGGATCCTAACGGATTTATACGAGGATGGCTCTATGGCCTAACAGTGGTGTCTCCGGCACCTTTGGATCCCCTTAGGACTCTTCTCGCAATCAAAGCTGTCAGTCAGGTCAAGCACTTTGCTATTGGCAGGAAGCTGATTGCCTCATCACTATCAGGGTTGATTGCTCCTGGGGAAGAGAGCAGCGAACCAAATAACTTAATTGGCTGGAAGTCAAAAAGCATATTGTGGAGTCAGGAGAGGCTACGCTAGATGTTGAGTAAGCTAAAAATTCAAGTGTGTTGCATGCTACAATGGAGCATTTGGAAGCTAGGTTGAATGATGTGCCAGGACAGGCATGGCTTTAGACAAGATTTTCCAGGTAAACCTTTTTTTGTTTAAAGGGAAGTTTCACTTTTCTGTAGTTTATGATTTTAGGTTGGCTATAAACAACAGCTCTTTTCAAAGACAGGATTGAGTCGGAGACATTTTTTTTTTCAATAACAGCATAACAGAATGATCATGACATCTATTCACAGGGCAACTTAACAGACTGGAAAGTTAAAGGGAAGTGGTCATGTATCTTCAGTGAGTATTAATCTGAGTTCTTATTGAAGAGGTTAGCAAAAATGTTGCTTAATACAAATTTCTTAAATTTTCTTTGCTTGCTGAGCCATAATTTCATGAGCACTCTTCATTCTTCAATTTGAATGTCCACCATCTAACTACTCTCGCTCGTAAAGGGAATCTAAAGCATGTAGTATTAGTGAAATCTAATATTATGCCTAATACTTTTCATATGTAAGTGTTTTTTTCTATAATTATGATTAGAATCCCGTTACCCTTTTGCGGGTACACCCCTATAACTCATGTACTTTCCTAAAATGTCTTGGTACACTGTACTTTCTACTTGTCAGGGCTGGGCTCAGCCCTTCCTTCTCTGAGCTGGCCCACTCAGCTGTCGACTAATTGCCAGCTCCCATCTCTCTCCACAGTTACTCAGCTGTTGATGATATCCTGCTCGTCAGTCCTGCCTACTTAAGCCGTCCAGTCCAGAGGAGCTCTGCCTTCACCTTGGTCAACATCACAGTGACGATCTCCTGCGTTCCTGTTTAAAGACTTGCTTTGCTGACATCCCTTCTGGCTCCAGTTCCTGCTTGCTGTTTCTCTACGTTGATCCCTGACTTCTGACTTGGCTGACTATCTGTTCCGATTACTGAACTTTAGCTATGTTTTGACTATGTTTATTCTCTTTACTTTTATTATTAAACAAGTGTGATTTACCTGTACTCCTGTCTCAGTCTGATTTCATGGTTTCTGACACTACTACCCTGTTCCCCAAATCTTACTCTTAATGCCCTAATGGTCCTCCCCCCCACATACAGTAGGCCACATGGACATACAGGGGAGTAAATAGAAAATTCACAAGATTGCATTAAGATGTCACAAGAAAGCATGCCACTATTTTAAAGTTATCAGACACTGGCAAAAGTTTTGCTGGATCTGCCCCCTATTTATGACCGCTCCTACTTTGTGAGGCTCCAGTTTTGTTAGCACGCTGCGGGAGCAAGGGATAGTGGAAACTTAATACCTGCCAAGCAACCAACAGGCAGGCAAACACATGAAACAGATATTCAGGCAGTGGTTTCACTCAAAGGAGGAGCATAGTCACTAGGTGT
This sequence comes from Aquarana catesbeiana, assembly GCF_042186555.1. Lineage (NCBI taxonomy): Eukaryota > Metazoa > Chordata > Amphibia > Anura > Ranidae > Aquarana > Aquarana catesbeiana. The sequence continues at coordinate 36,773,448 of NC_133336.1, forward strand.
TGTATAATCCCCAGAACCCAATATAGGGAATAGGCTCAGGCAAAGAAGCTGGGGCATGTTTCTAGAGGGAAGAAGCACTGTAGAAGAGGGGGCAAAGTGACTACCCAACTGAGAGGAAGTGGGGGAAGTGAACCCTAAAGCAGTATGGCAGCTTACCAATTGTTTTATAGTATATACAGCCTTCAAGGACAGAGGTTCCCATGTAGGAGTTGGTGGGTAATTGAATTACTGTACTTCCGAGAAGGAAAGGAGATAAACACCTATTGTACTGAAAAGGTCAGAATGGGTTTATAGAAAAGAGCAAGAGAGAGAACACAGAAATTACGATTCCTTGTGTACCTCTTCCAGAACGTAGAGTGAAAGAAAAGTCCCGGACAACTGTTTTCTAAGTTGGGGTAAGTGTCAGTAGCTACCTGTTTGCCTTCAAAATGAGGGAGAACCTTTAGTGCGAGGAAGGCTTTTAAGTAGCTCTGGTGGGTTTTGAGGGGGAAGGTTTGCCACAACCAAAAACGTAAATAATGGTGCCCGTGGCGGCAAACAGATCCTATCTGTAAGGTAGGAGATATTCATTCCATGGGGAATTGTGACCTTGGATAATGGGGTCTAAATCAACTCCCTTCTGTAACTGCTTCAATACATTCATTAAAGAAATTGCTTAAGAGAAGCCTGCCCATGCATGCACAAAAGGCAGGTTTCCTGCACCGCATCAGTGACCCCAATCTTTAAGCCAGCAGATTGTGCGCATGGGTGCCATAGGAAACGATCACTGCCTTGGACCTCTATAGCATCCTGCAGCTAACTACTCTTTTTTGCACCACATGCCAAGGTGGGTGCTAAAGACAGGTACAGTTCCTGAAGCAAGCATTACAGGGCGGCCCAGCTGCCACAGGCTTCAGGTATGGTTCTCAAGGTGTACTCAAGGGTCACAAGTATGGAAACTGCTATTTACAGAAAAGTGTCCATAGGACGAGGTAAATAAACCTGGTTACAAAATAGTAGGAAATTCTTCTCCAAGAGAAAAAGGCATTCATCATCTAAGGGCACTAGCAAAAAACTGGAGCCCCCTGGGATGGGTAGGGTTATATGGGAACACTTGGAAAGGTTAGCAAATCTTTTTCCTGTGTCCAATCACCAGCAAGGTAGAACCATATATCCCATGGTCTATAAATACAAATAAATACATTCCTGTGGCCTTTACTGTAATGATAAAGATAAAACACTATGGATACACTCAATACTATGTTGTTTTTCCTTGTCAAAAAAAATAAAAAGTTTAATGTGGCAGCATGTCTCCTGATGCCAAGCATACAAACATTACAAACAGAACATTACATGGTGCCAGCTGGAGATCTTTTTGCAAAGCAAGGATCTGTAAATACATGGTAAAGCCAAGAGCTTTCACAGAACATGTGAGTTTTCTGGCACACAACCACCCAGCATGATCCGGGACAATTTAAACCTTTCAGAGGAACAGAAAAGGTTTACACAACATACTGATCTCAGCTTCAATGCCCCTCAAAGAAAAACAAAAGAAAAAGTATTGTTTCCTAAAATGTGTTGAGGAAACATGTGGGCATTTTCATCTCATGAGGGGACAGGTCAGCAAAGGAGATCAAGCAGCTCAAACATAGAGAAATATACAAAGATGCGAACCCCCAATAACAGGCAGTTTTTCTTAGAAGAATTCAATAAGAGAATGTTAAGGAACCAACTGAATAGCTTGCAAAAGACCTCAAATTCTCAGAGACTGCATGTTCACCGATATAGATGAAATCATGCATGATGGAATTTGTATCTGGAACAAATTCCCACAAAGTGCAGAAGAATTTAATAATTCAAGGTACTGATCTTACTCTAAGCACAGCAATTGATATTGCAGGAACCCATGAAGCAACTCAGGCACAATTAAAACTCATGACTGAAACAGATGAAGTGCAAAGTCTGTTATATGGATGATCTCTTAGTATTTGGCAGCACTACTGAAGAACATGACTGTAATTTGAAAACCACGCTTGAAAAATTCATGGAAGGAGGAGAAAATTTCGGTGCCGAAAACACATAATACGAGTAGTTTAAGTCAAGTATTTCAGGTATATATTTGCCATCAGAAGCCCTAAAACTAGATAACATTACAGAAATCTCTCGCATGGGTCCATCTGAAAAAACAGTTATAGCTGAAAACGGTTCTACCCTGTTTCCCAAAAAATAAGACCTAGCGTGATTGTCGGTGATGGCTGCAAGATAAGCCCCACCCCCCAAATAAGCCCTAGTTAAAGTCCTTGTAGGTCTTATTTTCAAGGTAGGGCTTATTTTCGGGAAAACAGGGTAGGGCTTATTTGGGGGGTAGGGCTAATATTGCAGCCATCACTGACAATCACGCTAGGTCTTATTTTCGGGGGAAACAGGGTAGGAATGACCAACTGCATGCCACATCTTCCTCATGTTTTAACACCTCTGAGAAAACTTTAAAGAAAACTTTAGTTAAACCCAGTGATGATATTGATGCTTCTAGAAAGAAAAAAAAAAAATAAATAAATCGTTGCATGGTTTGAGCCTAGGTTCACACTGCTGTTGGATTAACCACATGCCGATCGGCTTAGGCCAATATACGTCACGGGTGCGCAAAACAACGTACGCGTATGTCACTGCGTCATCCGCAGCAAGCGCACGCGCCTACTGTGGGAGCATGCCCGCGGGTCCCGCGGACTCGATGTCCATCGGTGGCCCGCGATCACGGCACGGAGAGGCAGAACGGGGAGATGCCTATGTAAACAAGGTATTTCCCTGTTCTGCCTAGCAACATGACAGGGATCTACTGCTCCCAGTGATCTGGAGCAGTGATCTCTGTCATGTTCTAGTGAGCCCATCCCCGGCTACAGTTAGAACATGCTGAGGGAACACAGTTAACCCCTTGATCGCCCTCTAGTGTTTAACCCCTTTCCTGCCAGTGACATTTACACAGTAATCAGTGCATTTTTATGTGCTGATCGCTGTATAAATGCCAATGGTCCCAAAATAGTGTCAAAAGTGTCTGATCTGTCCGCCGCAATGTCGCAGTCATGATAAAAAAAAATCGCAGATCGCCGCCATTACTAATAAAAAAAAATTAATAAAAATGCCATAAATCTATCCCTTATTTTGTAGACGCTATAACTTTTGCACAAACCAATTAATATACGCTTATTGCGATTTTTTTTTACCAAAAATATGATACTTATTGGTCTAAATTGTGGAAGAAAAATTTTTTTTATATATGTTTTGAGGATATTTATTATAGCAAAAAGTAAAAAATATTGCTTTTTTTTTCCAAAGCTGACGCTCTTTTTTTGTTTATAGCGCAAAAAATAAAAGAAAGCTCTATTTGTGGGAAAAAAAGGACATCAATTTTGTTTGGGTACAGCGTCACACGACCCCGCAATTGGCAGTTAAAGCGACACAGTACCGTATCTCAAAAAAGGGTTTGGTCAGGAAGGGGGTCAATCCTTACGGGGCTGAAGTGGTTAAACCCGGCAATGCAGTCCGACCGGTTTCAACCCGGCAATGCAGTCCGAATTCAGCAGCGATTTGACAGACATCTGTGCGGGTTCCTGCACAGATGTCTATACAAATCGCCCCCCGAAGTCGCCAAAAGTAGTACAAAAACTACTTTTGGGAATTGGTGCAGCGCTGCACCGATTCAGACGGTGCCATTGCCTGCAATAGCTGCCGATTTGACATGCAATTTGACATGTCAATTCGCATGCCAAATCGCTCCAATGTGAACATAGGCTCAATAAGGTAAGCTAGTCATAAATGACAAAGAGAAATGATCTATGCCTGAAAAAAGAGATGCATTCCACTGCTTGGATGTAAATGTTTCCATCTTACGAACCAATCGGTGACTGCTGCCTCTCTCTGCCAATCTCTTCACTGGCTTACACTAGCCCAACTTTTAAAATTCATAATAATAACCACAATGTGCAAAGCCATCCACAACATCGCCGCCAGCTACACCAGGCTACCGCCCAAATAATAATAATAATATATATTATATAGAATGATTATTATGTAGGCAGGTGCAGTCTATTTTCTCCACTGCAGGTGGTGCTCGACTTGCAGATGCAAGAGAGGAGGGGAATTTTAGATAAGCTGTGTTTCTCTATAATTTTCTCGGTCACTGAGGCAATGAATCGGCTGGATGCACATGTCCCATGTGACCCGGACGGCCATCTAAGGTCAGCACAGTCTATTTAAGACTTTTATCCCTGGGTTTGGCGCATTTTATGTGAGTGGACAGGTTAGGAACAGGTTCACCGCCTCTCAGGAAAAGTGCCAGCGATAGGGAGAGGTTTCACTGGAGTAGGGAGAGAGCAGGGACCACGTCTACCTTCTCAGAATGCTTCTCGTTTGGGTCAGACCGGCCAGATCGCACTTCGCTACTCATGGCAGATGCTGTCGGCATCCCTGAGTCTTTTGACCGCTGTCAATTCTCTGTATAGAGTGGAACCTCGGATTACGAGCACAATCCGTTCCAGGAGAATGCTCTTAATCCAAAGTACTCGCATATCAAAGTGAGTTTCCCCATTGAAGTCAATGGAAATTAAAATAATTTGTTCCACATGGACTTCAAAGGCATGCAATACCGCATTGGGCCAGAGGTGGGGGTGCACCGGAGAGGCCCGAGGACACCTCGACTGACCTCGGCAAACCTTGGAAAGTCTCCGTTCCCAAGTTTTGCCAAGGTCAGCCGAGCTGTTCTCGGGCCTATCCGTGCATTTCCGAACAGCACCAATCGGCGCCGCTCGGCTCCGGCGCCCCCCCACCTCAGGCCAAGCATGGTACTGCACACGCTTTCACCTGAATCATGCTCGTTTTGCGAGACAAGGCTCGCAAACCCAGTTACGATTTTAAAAAATACAGTGCTCGTATTGCGAAATGCTCATTAACCGCGTTACTCGCAATCCGAGGTTCCACTGTAGTTGTAAGTGGTACCAGACGAGTGAGCCTTCCCGCTGGGCTTGTTTGTGCCGTTAGGAAGGAAAAGTAGCAGTGCCATGCCATAAGATTGGAGTCCAAGACACATTTATTCCACAATAAAAATTCTAATAATCTTCTCTTATTAAACATTTAAAATAATTATGAAATAAATGAATTATGGATTCCAATCTTTTTGTATGGTGCTCCTATTTCAAGAATGCTTCAGGTAAGAACTGGAAAATGTAGGCTCTTCTGTGAATGCAAGTGGCCTACTGTGTGTCAACACCCTCCAAAACACAAGTGACACCGTAGTACCTACACCTCCAGAAGTCCTTTAAAAAAAAACAATAAATACTTTAAGAAACAAACATTGCAAAAACAAATAAAAATATATGCTCAATGAAAATACCTAAATTAATACAAAAATGGGTAATATACTGTAGATAGCCTTTAGAGGCTTTGCAGATGATGCAGGTCCAAAGACGCTTTGACTTTCCAAAAAAAAAAAAAAAAAAAAAAAAAAACACACTTAATACTATTTATTTGTCAACCAGTTTAAAACTTAATACACAAAGTCTTGCATCATAAAATAAAACTACGGCAGACCTTGTAGAAATATTTTGACATTGCCGGGTGGCTCTTGTAAAGCTATTAGTGAATATAAAAATTTAAATGATTCTTTTTTTTTTTTTTCTTGCAGTGAATATGTTCAGAGGCGGAGTGATTAAATGGAAGACAGTCTGTAAGTTATGATAAGGTGTGAACTGAGCTGCTGCAGCACACAGCTATATTACGCCGGCGCACAGGAAATCTTTCTTTGTACTCTGCATACCTCAGATAAACATTTTCATGCTCAGCAAATATTTTGCAGATGTTCTGAAAAGTGTAATTGCTTTTTCTTGTTTTACTGTCTGCAGGAAAGAAAGAAAGAAAAAAAACTGCTTTGCACCAGCAATTTGTGAAGCGTGGTAAGGGTAGCTGAGAATTGGCTTTAAGAGAAGTTGCATAAGTTGTAATATTAGTATAAAAATCTTTAATGCACATCATTTGTTTAAAAACCCGATCTATTTCTTTCCACTGAATTATAACAGCAGACTGCTTTTATAGTAAACCTAACTAGTGCTTCGGTTTTGCATTGTTACTGAGAAGTTGATTCAAATAGAAGCTTCTTACAATTCTTGGGAGTCCTAGTGGTGAGTACAAAAAAGAAACAGTGCTCAAAATGCCTCATCCGTAAATTTGTGGAGAAATAAAGGAAAAGGATTCCAAAAAAGGAAAACCTGTGGTTGGACTTTAAAGGCACAACAAACAGTAGAAATATTCCAAAAATATTAGCATTTATTGAAATATATATTTAATACAAACAACAGGAACACGAAAGAACCATTGATAAAAATTATATATACAAAAAACAATTTATATATGATATGAGCCCTAATGCGTCTACGCGTTTCGTTGTACACTTCTTCAGGACACATTTGCAAAGAAGAGAAAGGGGTCTCACTATCTTGCAAAAGGAATCACATATTAATCAATCAGTGATCGACAAAGTAATTCCCAACAAAGGGAACAAGCAAGGTGGCGCAATGAGGTCAGAGCGAATCACCAGGCAAGTGTTAGCAAGTGTCCCTTTCTCTTCTTTGCAACTACTGAACATCAAATGTGTCCTGAAGAAGTGTACAAGGAAACGCATAGGTGCATTAGGGCTCATATCATATATAGATTGTTTTTTGTATATATGATTTTTATCGATGTTTCTTTCATGTTCCTGGTGTTTGTAATATATATATATATATATATATATATATATATATATATATATATATATTTCAATAAAAGTTAATATTTTTGTATATTTCTACTGTTTGTTGTACCTTTAAAGTCCGACCACAGGTTTTCCTTTTTTGGAATTCTTTTTCTTTATTTCCCCTAGTGGTGAGATTTGGCCTTCAGAATACCAAGATCTACCCAGCTGCACAGCTCCTAGTAAGCCAAGTGATGACCTCGGGATTATCTGAAGGATTATACCTAAACTGTATAAATAAAATGTGAGTCCAGCTGCAAAACACTGGGGTTGATTTACTGAAGGCAAATAAAGTGTGCACTTTGCAATCAAACTCATTTACTCCAAAGCTTAGTCAATGTGGCAAAGCTCTGCTGATTTCCATCATCCAATCATGTGTAAGAAAAATGCATTTATTTTTTTCTTGTACCCAATTGGATATCAAGAAGAGAAGAAAAGATTGATCACACACTTGGATCCAAAAGCTGCTGTAGAAATGTCTTTATTGTCATGAGCCAGACAAAATTGCAATGATGATCAGTTGACGCGTTTCACACGAAAACAACTGTACTTGTTCACAACAATTGAAATGCTCATAATACAATACAAGCTAACTACTTGACCACTAGGCACTTAAACCCCCTTCCTAACCAGACCAATTTTCAGCTTTCGGTGCTCTCACACTTTGAATGGCAACACTGTACCCATATGAAATGTTTGTCCTTTTTTTCACACAAATAGAGCTTTCTTTTGGTGGCATTTATTCACCACTGGGTTTTTTATTTTTGCGCTATAAATCAAAAAAGACTGAAAATTCGGTAAAAAAAAAATCTTTGTTTTTGTTGAAATTTATTGCAGAGTATTGGCGAGTATTGGCAGAGTATTGGCGAGTATTGGCAGAATATTGCAGAGTATTGGCAGAGTATTGGCGAGTATTGGCAGAGTATTGGCAGAATATGGCAGAGTATTGGCAGAGTATTGGCAGAGTATTGGCAGAGTACTGCAGAGTATTGGCAGAATATTGCAGAGTATTGCAGATTATTGCAGAGTATTGGCACCGAGCAGCGCTGTGGGCAATACAGATCCAGCCCACAGCGCTGCTGCAAATGATCTCTCCCTTTGCACTGTACAGACCGGTACAGAGAGGGGAGGGAGGAACCAGCGTCATTACATGACGCCGTTTTGTTTTACAAGTGATCGCTCCGTCATTTGATGAAGCGATCACGTGGTAAACGGCCGCTACCAGTGGCCATTTACTGTGATCCGTGATGCCCCGGGTCTTCCGGACCCGGCGGTCACGGATTTTTCCAGGGGGGCGCGCGGGAGCAAGATTCTGGGAGGACGTCCATGGACGTATTAAAAACAAACACAAAAATAGAAAAATGAGCAAACAAACACGTATGTATACCAATATAAATCACATATATCACTGTATAACAAATTGAGTCTAATTGTGTGATGTGATGCTTAGTATTAAAGACTTCTTAAAAACTGTTCAAGGATAAGAGGAAATAATGAGATACTAAACCATAAACATGATGGAAAGGATGCGCATACACATGAAAATCAACCATGTCCACATATATAAATCATGCGGAAGCAAAGTATTGTGTATATAAGCGCAAATGCATTGCAAATATTCCACACAGGACCACCCCAGATACTTATCAGATTTACCTTTCTATTTAGATCAGTTATGGGGTCAAACGGAGTGTTCTCAACACTCAACTAGAGGTCACAAAAAAAAAAAAAATTATATATATATATATATATATATATATATATATATATATATATATATATATATATATATATGAAGAACGCCCGAAATCGCTCGCTTTTCAAAGAAAAAAAATAAAATATGAAGAACGCCCGAAATCACTCACTTTTCAAAGAAAAAAATATATAAAGAACGCCCGAAATCACTCACTTTTCAAAGAAAAAAATATATAAAGAACGCCCCAAATCACTTACTTTTCAAAGAAAAAAAAATATATGAAGAATGCCCGAAATCACTAGCTTTTCAAAAGAAAAAAAATATGAAAAATGCCCGAAATCGCTCGCTTTTCAATGAAAAAAAAATTTAATAAGAACACCCAAAATCACTCGCTTTTCAAAAAAGATAAAAATGTATTTGACAACCAGCAAAGCAAGGAATTGTGAAGCAAGGGCAAAAACCCACCCTACACCCCCTCTTTTACCTCCATAATGGAGAGGAACTAATCATAGTAATGGGTGATGTCCTACTCAAAGTTCATCCCAAACGGAATACGAGTCTTAAAATAAAAAAAATCCCAAAAACTTCTCTTTTGCGGAGATGTCTAAAGACATCTCCAGCCCCGTTTGGGTGTATGAACCTTCTCTATGATTTGCATACCAACAGCCAAAGTATTGCCTTCATGAAATTGATTAAAATGTTTGGCTACATTGGTGGAGAATTTCCTCTCTTTGCTATATATATGTTCCTGGAACATGAGGCGTCTTGTGGTGCGACCAATGTACTGTACATTACAGATAGTACATGTAATGATATATATTACATAACGGGTGTTGCAGTTATAAAAAGATGTTAATTTATGTTGTTTACCATTAGAGTATGAACATACAACATTCCCCTTAGTAATATGTGCACAGCAGGAACACAAAGTCGCACCACAACTATAATTGCCCTTACAATGCAACCAAGTATGTGACTTGATTTTTTTTTTATTCAAAAGCACTTGGTGAGAGATAGTTTCCCAAAGTGGGAGCACGTCTGGAAACGAAATTGTTACCATATTTTAGTAAATTGGCACAAATCCGATCCTCAAATAGGATCGGTAAATATCTGTGAAAATTGTCTAATGCCCTGTACACACGGTCGGATTTTCCGACGGAAAGTGTTTAATGGGAGCCTTTTGTCGGAAATTCCGACCGTGTGTAGGCTCCATCGGACAGTTTCCATCGCACAAAATTTGAGATCTGGTTCTCAAATTTTCCGACAACAAAATTCATTTGCGTAAATTCTGATCGTGTGTAGACAATTCCGACGCACAATGTGCTACGCATACTCGGAATCTAGCAGAAGAGCAGCACTGGCTATTGAACGTCATTTTTCTTGGCTCGTTGTACGTCACCGCGTTCTTGACGTTCGGAATTTTCGACCAACTTTGTGTGACCGTGTGTATGCAAGACAAGTTTTGAGCCAACATCCGTCGGAAAAAAAACATGGATTTTTTTTTTCGGAATGTCCGATGCATTAATGTCACTAAATTCCTGACCGAACAAAGTACTGATGGTGGGTCTCCCTCTGTTGAAACACACTGCTGTGTTCTTGTTTTTACCAATATGGTTGTGTTTTAGGAAGTCATTCCTATTTTTAGAATTGCCAATAGAAACTGCTCTATCAAGAATGTATCTGGGGTACCCCCTCTCTGAGAAACGGGTGTATAGAGCGTGCGCTTCTTTTTCATATGTCCCCAGGATCATTAGATTCTGCGAATCTTGAGAAACTGGCCTACAGGAATACCTCTGATGGTATGTCGAGGATGGCCAGATCTGGCCATCAGCAAAGTATTTCCTGAAAGAGGTTTCCTGAAGAGTCCAGTATGTATTGAAGTACCTCGACCACACAAATGAACATCAAGGAAGTTAATTTCAAATTTATCACAGAGCCCTGTGAAATTTAGGTTCATATTATTGTGATTGAGGTATTTCAAAAATTCATCCAAAGAATTAGACGATTTAATTTTCAGTATGGACATAGCTTTTGGTTCTTTGGGTGAATACCTATGATAGAGTACCTATGATAAAAATTACAGACCTCTACATGCTTTGTAAGTAGGAAAACCTGCAAAATCGGCAGTGTATCAAATACTTGTATACAGTGGGGAGAACATGTTTTTTTTTTTTTTTATTGCCCCACACATTTGCAGTTTCTTTTTTTATATTATTATATATTATATTATTATTATACAGCGTAGCACCCTCCTAGTATAGGTGCTAGGATGTAAATAGTTAGGTTAGTGTAATTTGTTCCTCCGCCTAACAGAGGAGCTAGAGGGAAATTTATCAGAGCGCTGCAATTTACTAGTCAGGACTGCTCATGATGTTCTGGCGCTGTTAAGTTTGTCTGGACTCAAATGAGCAGCATGAATATGTATGTAGCTCTGGCCAATTACAGGGGAGGGTGCCCCTGAGCATGTTGGGGCTGGCATATATATTCTGGGAACACATGGGATCTGGGTTCTTCCCATATTGGCTTGCACCAACTAGGGTTGAGGCAGACTTGCCTGCCCTGGCACTTGCTGCCATGCGGCCTCAGGTGGGCGACCTGAAGGCCTTAAACTGGAATGGAAGAGTGGCCCTGGTACTTCTAAAGTTTGCTGAGGATCTGTCTGGTTTCACTGGGAAAGGCTGCTGGTTGCTCTACAAAGGCCTGTGAGTACAGACATCTGTGGGATCTCAGGGACTAGTGCTGTTAACCCCCCACTCTGCTGTTTCTGGTCAACTAAGGACCCAACTAAAGAGATCACTGGCTAGTGATCTGAAGAGCTCTGCCTATCTGTCACTTACTTCAAGGGACTTTGGTCAAGCTTCTTTACTTCTACACTGCCAAATCAGGAGAAGTCTGCCACCTTCTCCCAGCGAGGGACTTCACCTAATGCCTAGTACACATGATCCGAATGTCGGGAGAAATTAGCCTGTTCAATAAAAAAAAGGCTGACATTCTGCCCATGTGTATGTCAGCTGGTCTGACAGAAGTAGGCCGTAGCCGACTGCCTCCCAATCAGCACTCTCAGCCAATGGCCGTCCCCCTATCAGAACACAATAGCTCAGTGGGGGAGATCACTGTTGGCTCAAACTTGTCTTGCATACACACGGTCACACAAAGTTGGTCAGAAATTTCCAAACATCAAGAACGCGGTGACGTACAACAAGTATGATGAGCTGAGAAAAATGAAGTTCAATAGCCAGTGCTGCTCTTCTGCTTGATTCCGAGCATGCGTGGAACTTTGTGCGTCGGAATTGTGTACACACGATTGGAATTTACGCGAACTAATTTTGTCGGAAAATTTGAGAACCAGATCTCAAATTTTGTGCGACGAAAATTACCCCCCCCCCCCGCCGGCCGCGACGCTCGGATTCGATCAGGAACCGATCAGGAACCGAAATCTGGCCTGGACTTGGTGATCAGTCCTGACAAATGAGATCCTTCCCCTGTCTGTGTAACTGTAAACACTGACAGGGGAAGTGATGTCATCTCTCCTCGTGTTGGTCTTTTCATTCCAGACCGAGAGGAGAGAAGACATCCAAGTAAGTGCACCAACACTACACTGACACCAGGTCACGTAGGCACACAATTCACCCCCCGATCACCCCCCCCATTAACCCCTTCACCACCTGTCACCCAGTACAGCAATCAGGTTTTTTTTTTTTATTGCTGTACTAGTGTCATTAGTGACACTAATCAGTGTTAGGGTAATTAGTATTAGGCCCAGATAGGTTTAGGGACCCCCCTAACCCCCCCAATAAGGGTTTACCCCTTTATTACCCCGTCACCTGTGATCACAATAGAAGTGTCACGGGTGACGCAGTTTAGCTAGATTTTTTTTTTATAGCATCAGGGCACCCGCCATATTTTACCCAATAAAGGTTTAACCCACTAATCACCCAGCGGGTGTTCAAAGTTAGGTTCTAGCATCAGATAGGGTCTGCATCGCCCCAGGCAGCGTCAGATTAGTGCCATTACCGCTAACACCCACGCATGTACCATACACCTCCCTTAGTAGTATAGTGTCTGAACAGATCGATATCTGATCAGATCTATACTAGCATCTTCAACAGTTTAGGGTGCCCAAAAATGCAATGTTAGCGGGATCAGCCCAGATACCTGCTAGTACCTGCGTTTAGCCCCTCCGCCCAGCCCAGCCAACCCAAGTGCAGTATCAACCGATCACTGTCACTTACAAAACACAACACACATAACTGCAGCGTTCGCAGAGACAGGCCTGATCCCTGCGAACGCTAACAGTTTTTTTTGTAGCGTTTGAATCAGTCGCTAACAGTCAGGAGCTTTTTTACCTGTGAGTCTCACTACTGTACCAGTAAATTTAGAGACCAAAATGTCAAATCGAAGGTACAGTAGTGAAGAGGTCTACATGTTTCTGGGCATGACAGATGGTGAAGAGGAAGTCACTCATCTGTCAGATTCAGGCTCAGAATACGATCCTGTAGAGGACAGCGGCACCCTGACAGATAGCTCTGATGAGGGAGTTGGGGTCCCTGCCAAGGTCAGGCATACCAGACCCCGATCTTCTGCCGTCGTTGAGGTGCAAGAACCGCAGGTTCCTCGTATGGAGCAGAGAGCCAGTACTAGCGCCGCTGCTACTTCTGGTGAACTGGCATGCACCAGCGGCCTAGTACATCCTGGTCATATGTCCAGCACTGCAGTAACACTTGGTGGTCCCATAAGTGCAGTTCAAGCTGGCCAGATGGCAAGCACGAGTAGTGTCCCGCTGCCACCAAGAAGAAGACAAACAAACACAGGCCCATCGAGCCCATAGTGCCCTTCCTGCTGCATTCCCCAATCCTAATTGGGAACCCACCACTTCTGCAGCACCCGTACTTCACCCATTCACTGGCCAACCCGGAATTCAGGTGGAAACAGTTGATTTGACAGTTGATGACGTCACTTGATTTTTATTCGCTGTTTTTTACCAAAGATCCCTATAGATCTATTGTGGACCAAAGCAATTTGTATGCTGGTTAATTCATCGCCGCTAATCCCTAGATGACCCTTGCCAGAGTTTGGAGACCAATTACGGTCTCTGAATTTAAGACCTTTCTGGGCCTATCCCTCCTCATGGGCGTAACTAAAAAAAGAGTGAGTTACGGTCATATTGGTCCACTGACCCAATTCCCCATACGCCCGTGTTCTCTGCCACCATGACCAGGACACGATACGAGTAGATCTTGCGGTTCATGCATTTCAACAACAATGAACTCTGTCATCCTCGGGGTGACCCTGAATTTGATCGGCTCTACAAAATTAGGCCCCTCGTAAACCACTTCAACCAATGTTTTGCAGCCTTTTTTACTCCCCATCAAGTTGTCTGTGTTGATGGGTCCCTGATTAAGTTTTTTGGCCGCTTGTCATTCAAACAGTATCTTCCCAGCAAGCGTGTCAGATACGGGGTCAAGATGTATAAGCTCTGTGACAGGGCCACAGGCTATACATGTAGTTTTATGGTTTACGAGGGAAAAGATCACATAGAGCCGGAGAACTGCCCTGACTACCTAGGGAGTGCTGGTAAGATTGTGTGGGACTTGGTGTCACCCTTATTCGGAAAGGGATACCACTTGTATGTGGACAATTATTACACAAGCGTGCCACTTTTTAGTCACGTGTTTGATCATCAAATTGGCGCATGTTGCTGGCTTACCCCAGCGGCTTGTAGATTCCCATCTTAGGCTGGGGGAGAGAGCCTGCTTGAGATGTAATAATTTGCTCACTGTGAAGTGGAGGGATAATAAGAATGATTTTGTTCTTTCCTCCCTTCACGCAGATATGACAGTCCAAATTACTACGGCGACTGGTGTTGTAGAGAAACCCCTCTGTGTCCACGAATATAACCTAAATATGGGAGGGGTGGACCTCAACAACCAGTTGTTGGCGCCATACCTAATTGCCCGTAAGGCCAGACGCTGGTATAAAAAAAGTGTCTGTATACTTATTTCAATTGGCTTTGCTGAACGCTCATGTGCTATACAGAGCTTCAGGACAAACTAGATCCTTTCTTAAATTCCAGGAAGAGATCATCAGAGCCCTTGTGTTTCCAGACGGTGCTCTGGCCCAACTTGACAACGCAAATGCAGTAAGCCGGATGCATAAGAGGCATTTCCTGCATGTCCTCTCTGGTACCCCTACCCAAAGATGATGTCGTGTCTGTAGAAAGCGTGGATTTAGGCGTGACACTCGCATTTATTGTCCCTCCTGTCCTGACCAACCTGGTCTTTGCATTGGTGACTGTTTCGAACGCTATCACACACTAGTTGAGTATTAGCATAGGGTACAGCACCACACAGTCATAGGCACATGTACACAGGGTCTCGGGGTCTCGAAAGAATGTGATAGCCATCACATTTTGAGAGACCCTAATCTGCAATGTTCAGTTTATAGTTTTTTTTACAGTTTTTATAAAAGTGAAAAAAAAAAAAACGCACACAAAAAAAAATAAAAAAGCCAAAAATAGTTGTGGTTGTATTTTTCTTCTCTCTCGCTCTATTGTTCTCTCTTATGTTCGCTCTCTTCTTTCCACTCTAATGTTCGCTCACTATTGTTCTATCATTCTCTCGGTTTTATTTTTACTATGTTTTATGGTATTTAAAAACAAAATGGTGCATGTATGCCCATCATTAATAGTGGGTGGATGAAGGGAGGTATTCTAATGTTGGGTATACCCACCGATCAATCTCTTCTTTTCGTTCAGCCCACAGGCTGCATAAAAAAAAAAAAAAAAAGATTACAATATATGCCCAACAAGGACCAGCAACGTACTGGTATGTTGCTGGACTTTGAGTGGTTATACTAGAATGATGCTTGCGGATTTAGGCATCATTTAGGTATCATCTTGGTATCATTCTTTTCAGCCAGCGGTCGGCTTTCATGTAAAAGCAATCCTAGTGGCTGATTAGCCTCTAGACTGCTTTTACAAGCAGTGGGAGGGAGTGTCCCTCCCACCATCTTCCACAGTTTTCTCTGGCTCTCCTGTCCCAACAGGGAACCTGAGAATGCAGCCGATGGTTCCGCCAGCTGACCATAGAGCTGATCAGAGACCAGAATGGCTCCAATCATCTCTATGGCCTAAGAAACCGGAAGCGAAGAGCATTTCATGACTTAGATTTCGCCGGATCTAAACAGCGCCATTGGTAAATTGGGAAAGCATTTTATCACACCCATCTTAGTGTGGTCAGATGCTTTGAGGGCAGAGGAGAGATCTAGGGTCTAATAGACCCCAATTTTTTCAAAAAAAAGAGTACCTGTCACTACATATTGCTATCATAGGGGATATTTACATTCCCTGAGAGAACAATACAAATTATAAAAAAAATATGAAAGGAACAGTTTAAAAATAAAATAAAAAAAGCAAAATAAATAATTAAAAAAAATAATTAAAAAAAGCACCCGTCCCCCCTCTGCTCTCGCGCAAAGGCGAACGCAAGCGTCGCTCTGGCGTCAAATGTAAACAGCAATTGCACCATGCATGTGAGGTATCACCGCGAAGGTCAGATTGAGGGCAGTAATTTTAGCAGTAAACCTCCTCTGTAAATCTAAAGTGGTAACCTGTAAAGGCTTTTAAATGCTTTTAAAAATGTATTTAGTTTGTTGCCGCTGCACATTTGTGCACAATAATGTGCCTGGGCACACCCTAATCACGCTGTGCTGCGCAGATTCCCCTTACTGCTTGGCTGCAGAGAAAGGGACTGGGAAATCACTGTCCTCAGTCCCTTTCTCTGTCTCAAAAGTGAGGCTGTTCAGACCCCTGATATTTCACCAAAGTCCCTCAATGGGGCTCCTAATCAATTGTAAAAAAAAAATATAATAAGTTATAATAATAAAAAAATAAAAATAAATTACTGACACCAATCCCTGCCCTACTGACACCTTCTACTGCTCTCTATATAGTGTGTGTGTTTAAGCTTTGGGGTGCACACCCTAATGCAATAGGCTGCGCATGCCTATGCATGCCTCAATGGTTCAGGGCATTTTTGGAAGCAAAAGGGGGACCCTCTGAATATTAGGTGGGTGAATGATCAGTGTATGTGAGAAATATGCCAAAAACTATATATTATGATATCAAAATGAACATGTACATATGTTCGAGAATGCCTTCATTTTCTTTTTTGTACGGTATTGTTTTTTCCTTAAAATTCATGTCCGTATGCTGTAAAAAGTTCTGCCATTAATGAGCACTAACAAGGGTGACACTGTCTCTCTGCATGTCAAATATCCACTTTAAACCGAGCTACATATTGTACATTGTAAACCTGAAAATAAAGTGTCATGATTAAGCTTGGCATTGCTTCTCAAAAACAAAATTTTCCACTATACTGTTGCTGATATAATGCACAGTCCATTAAATAAACCCTTATACTAAGTTTTCCAGGCAAAGTGGTTCAACAACGCCATTCGAGCGTCCCTTTGATGTCTTACATAAAAAGCACAAAAAAAAGAAAAGGACCAAATAGCGGCCAACTTTGAACCAGAGCAGAATGATCTCTCATTAGTCTACTCAGATTGCTTCCAAAATTGTTTTTTACAAAGCATTCCACTTTCGTCATAATGCAACTTGTCAGGCTTTTTTCATGTTAAGTTTCTGTATTGTCACATAGTTTTTAAATACAGTAACACTACATCCATATGAACAGATCCATTCTCAGGGATGGGTCTCTCAGCTTTCATCTCCTGCTATTTGCACAATGCGTAGCAGCTTGCTGCTTAAGATTCACAGCACAGAAAGCCAGAGAGGAAGGCAGAGAGCCAGCAATAGGACCAAGTTGGCGAAAGCTACAGATTATTTGTTTTCAAGACTACATGACACGTTACACAACTGCAGGCATAATTACAGCGCAGCAATAATATACCCAGTCCCATCTTGACACAATCTCCAACAAGTAAAATGCAGTACAGGGCAGGCAGAGAGGTCGGGAAGGATAAATATGGTGTTCTTAGAGGAATGGAACAGAGGTTGGAGAAATGTTGTTCCAGGTAAAAGGAAAAAAAAAAACGTGCTTAAAAAAAAAAAAAAAAAAAACCTCCACCTTTTCATCCACATATCTTCCAGACAATTTCATTACTCCGTCTTTCATATAAGCCAGTTTGTGTATTAATATGTTTTTTTTTTTTAACATTGCTATAGATGTGCAGATCCTTTAGTGAAATGCATGTAAAATATACCATCAAACAAAACGCATGGTGTGAATAGGTCGGCCACCTCATCCCCTTAAAACTGAACACATATTAATTACACAGGTTCTGTGGCTGATTAAGGTGGCAATTAAACCCACTTGGTGCCTTATCTGCATTAAATTAGCCCTGAGGCGGTTGTATACCCGCAAGAAAAATAAAAAAAAACTATAAGGCAAAGGCATAATGAGCTAGTATGTACCGCATACTAGCTCATTATGAAATACTTCCCTTAAAACAAAGCGCAGGCATTAAGTCCCGGTCACCGCTTAGGGAGCTGACATGTTCCCTCTGCGTTTCTTCTGGGTTCATGGCTCCGGTGCTGTGAGTGGCCGGAGCCACGATGAAGTCTGGCAAGGAGCTCTGATTTTCCGCCAGCATCTGCCGGACCTTCAGAGCGCATGAGCCGCTGACGTCAGAGGCTGCATGCAAGGTGAATATCTCCTAAACCATACAGGTTACTATAATAAAACTTACCTGTAGGTAAAGATGTGAAAGCAGGATATACAACCAATTTAAAACCTGTGTAATTCATGTGTGTTTGGGTCTAAAGGGGTGAAGTGGCAACCCTAGGTGTGAACACCAAACCCAAGTGCATTCATTCATTGTCTATATTCATCCATAGGTTGCAGGTCAAGGTCAACTAAAACCAATATTTTTAGTGGGGGGCAACATTAAAGTGGTTCTAAAGGCTCAAGTTTTTTATACCTTAAAGTGATTGTAAAGTCTTGTTTTTTCTTCTTTAAAAATAACAAACATGTACTACTTACCTGCACTATGCAGTGGTTTTACACAGAGCAGCCCAGATCCTCCTTTTCTCGGGTCCCGCGCTGGTGCTCCTGGCTCCTCCCTCCTGCCGGGTGCCCTCACAGCAAGCGGGCACCCAAGCTGGCACACCCCTGACCAGTGTCCATTCACACACAGAGCCACAATTCAGCCCCTTCCCATCTCCAGATTGGTTCACTGGTTGTAATTGACAGCAGCGGGAGCCAATGGCTCCCGCTGCTGCCAAAAAGCCAATCAGGATTGCAAGTCCACGGAGAGGCAAGGTAATCGTAGAAATTGCTGGTTCGAGGGGGCTCAGGTAAGTATTAGGGGGGGCTGCTGCACACAGAAGGTTTTTCTATGTATGAAGGTAAAAAACCTTCTGGGTGCAGCTCCCCCTCTTATACTTACCTGAGCCTCATCTCTATCCAGCGATGTGCATAAAAGCATCGGCTCTCTCGGGTCTCTCTCTCCTCATTCGCTCACACAGCAGTGGGAGCCATTTGTTCCTGCTGCTGTCAATCACAGCCAGTAAGCTAAGGTGGAGAGTGTGGGAGGCAAGGCTAAGCCGCACTCTGTGTGTGTGAATGGACACACAGAGCGAGGCTCGGGAGCGAGCCTGCATGAGTGCCCCATAGCAAGAGGCTTGGTATTGGGGCACTTGGCATGGAGGAGGAGTCAACAACACCAGGGAGGACCCAAAAAGAAGAGAATTGGGGCTGCTCTGTGCAAAACCATTGCAAAGAGCAGTTAAGTATAATATGTTTATTTTAAAAAAAAAGGGGGTAGGAAATTCCGCTGTATGTCCTCCTTTTCCCTCCTTTTTTTTGGGACTTTTTTGGGAGCGAGTACCTAGTTTTGACGGGTACCCGCTCCCTCTTCTGGCCGGGATGCCATAGCCGATCCACTGCAATTTCTCTTCCCCCTTCCCTCCCGCAATTTTCTGGGACACATTTCTGGTCCCAGAGGGCTGCGGGACCATTCAGAAAGCATTGGGTGGCTTTCACATGCACAGCCAGCTGTGAAGCCACAAAGAATCACAACCAGCTGCTCATGGTAAATATGCCAGCTCCAGGGACTTGAAGTCCGGCAAAGAACCTGTGTGGGTGAGGACGGCGCTCGACCCCTGGACCCCCCTGGACAGGTGAGTGTGCTTGTTCAAACAGGGTGAAGAACCACTTCAAATACAAAACCTTCGTCTAACATGGACTTGGCAAGCTGGGTAGATCATGTCACTGGTATCCCTAAAAAGTATAAGAAGTCTGAGTTTGTTTTAACTAGGTTCACAGAAATCATAGTTGCAATTGAGGCTTACTTCTGGGGGAACACAGGTCACTTTACTCTGAAACCTCCTCCTCATCACCCTTGGAGATGAGCGCATAGGAGAGGGGGTACATTTCTCTAGTAACAGGAATTGTATAGCATTCTATTGCACATTTCCCATCACTAGAAGAGTAAATGGTAATGCCAATATCCTTACTCCAAAGAAGAATGGGTCATACTGGTGCAACCTACTCCATTGCTTACAGACCTGCAGTTTATTAGGGCGGCAGCAAGGATGTACACCGATACATTACTGAAGGCGAGAGTGATGGAGATCTGGACACTATCTTTGCACCAAGCTCCAAAGATAAGTGCTACTTGTGTACCAGCCATCACCTACCCTAAATTGAAATATCATCTTTTTAGGACTGGCTCTATTTTTTTAGCTTTAGACAGAGTAGAGAATACTTAAAGCAAGGAAATCTCTTCAATGTGAGGGAAACCTGGTGACATCCTATTCTGGTGTCAGCTCAACATTTTTGATTATTTCTCTCTTTCGGTCCTGGTCATAATCAGGACAAACTGGGTAAATCATCCCAGTGGGGACACAGATTGAAAATTAAAAAAAACTCAGGAGTTCTAATTATGCACTTATATATACAATTATATCCAAAACAAAAAAATCATCACTTTAGATACAGTTTAAATAGAGACTAAATCTACACTAGTGAAGATATACTAAAAAATTGTCAATTTGACATTTTCATCTGCATAGCTCCTTCATATTAAGATATACATATATTTTATTTCTCTTGTAATTACCAGCTGAGCCAACGAATTTAGTTTTAGTAAGGACGACTGCTTTTCTTACTCACCTGTGGGCGGGGGTGTCCTGTGACTAGGCAGGTCAACTCCAGAGTTTCACCCTCTCGTATCGTATAGACACGTTCTGAATATCTTTCTTCCTCAATATTACAGGCCAAGCCTGAATGGATGATCCGAACAGTAGGTGGAGCTGTGAAGAAAGAGATGACAATTAAACATTCTGATGGCATTGTACCAAAACAAAAAAAAACTACAAGAAAACAAGCATTATATAAAATGGTTACATCCATGAGAGATGATACAATGAATCAAAGTTTGCAACATTGACCAGGAGGTGGGAAGAGAGGGGGATTTCGAGAGAGAATATTTTTTTCAGTGTTGGGCTTCCTGCCTGGTCCAATGCTACACCTACTTTGATGTGATGCTGTTGCAAGCAAATGCTATATAAAAATTGTTAGACGTGTGCACACTGAAATATTTTGTTTCGGAATTTCGTTTTCGTTGGAAAAATACATTTATTTAGTTACTCCCGAAGTTCGTTTTTATTTATTTTGTTTCATTAAAAAATGCATTTGTCCGAAAATCCGAAATAATTAAGGTCGAATCTGTCATTGAAGGCTTATGGTGTCTGTCGAATGTTCTAAGAAGATTCGATGGAGCAGCTAAACTGTACGACGCCGCAATCGTACATTTCCGGGTGAATGTTCCGCCTACAAGCTATAGTAGAATTCTAATGTTGTATGACACTAATAATAATTATATTTATTAATTATTATTACTAGTCAACCAACATTAGAATTCTTCTATAGCCTATGGGCGGAGAATTTGACCATAAATGTCGGCTGGCGGAGAATTTGACCATAAAGGTCAGCTCGCGGCAACTGCTTCGTCGAATCTTCATGTCGAATTTTTCTCTCTATGTCGAATAATCTTGGACTAATAGAATTAGGTTAGGCACATTCGACCTTTTTTGCTATTGTCGCTATAATGTCGAATCTTTTCAATCTATGTATAATAATCTTGGACTAATAGAGCTAAGGTTAGGCACATTCAACCACAGGTTTGATGGACATAGATCGCTATTGTCAGCGTCATGTTGAATCTCCTATCAATATCGAACTGCTGTCGCAGCGAAAACGAAAATAAAGCATTTGTTTATGTCGGATCTTTCGGCTTTCGGATTCTGCACGTTTTTTATGGTTTGTTAAAACGATAACGAAAATACCCGAAATTCGGACAAAATTGCATTCGGACGAAAATGAATGCACATGTCTAAAATTTGTTATTCTTTCGTTCCCATCCTTTTTATTGGGTCCAAGGTGTTGATCTCGCTAAAGATGCTGTAGCCTCATAAAAAAAAAAAATCAAAATTCTGCATTTTTAAATGTTTTTAACCATCATCTTCAGGCATCTCTACCTAATCCAAGATGCTCACTGTCCTAATCCCCTTTTAAAATATATATTAAAATAAAATATATATATATATATATATATATATATATTAAAATATATATATATATATACTTTTTTTTTTTTTTTCAGGTCTACACAGAACATTTCTACCAGTTTACTTGGGTGGATTGGTTCATCCTGTGAATAGGCAGTCTTCAGTAAACATTCAATTGGTGTGGACTGCCATATTCATTACTAGCAGGCATAATTTTTATTCTGCCTTCTCAAAGAAATAAAAAAAAAAAAAAAAACAAAGCAAAACAACCACAACTATAAAAGATCACAGTCAGAATATTTGCAATCTAGTCATATTTTCACTCAGAACCATTATTGGCGCTCATGTTAACATGCTTGCTCATCTCCTGGTCTTGATACAGGCAATTTTAGTACCTTGTTTCCAGTTTACCAATTACCTACAACTGAGATGCTGACACTCTCCTCTATTATGTAACTGACCTGATCGGATGTTTCTTTGTGTTACATCTTCTTTATAAGACCTGCAAGCTAAGTGAGCCTTGAATAAGTGCTCTGTATCCCGAATTAACCTGTAACTGTTTTGCTTTTACATGCTACAAGCAAATGCAATTCTGCAATTTACAAACCAATGAGCCAAAAGAATAAACAAGTTGTTTCATAAGAAATGCTTTGGCGTAAAAGAATTAGCTACACTAAGCAATACACCAGTGTCCTACTGAAATTAGAAGTCCAAGTAAAGTTTGCCAGTCTCAAGTAGAGGCATAGACATGCGCACAGGGTGCGCCAGGTGTGCCTGGGCACACCCTAATTACTCAGTGTGGTGCTGATTCCCCCTGTTTAGACCCCTGATATTGCACCAACATCCCCTAATGGGGTTCCTAAAAAATAAAATTGTAAAAAACATAAAATAATAATAATTAAAAAAAAAAAAAAAAAAAACGACTGACACCTTCCACTGCCCTACTGACACCATCCATTGCTCTGCTGACACGGTCAATATATACTGTACACACATGCACACACACAAATCTAATACAATAGGCTGTGCACACCTATGAGTAGGGGGTAGCAGTGTGTGTGTGTTACTGTTCTCAGGATATCCAAAACACTACAGTATAAAAGCATTCATATTCCAGCCAGACTGCATAGCTGTGAAAGTGAAGTTAATCGGAGCTTTGTCTAAGTGGAATGAAGCAGCAGGTTGACTTTCATGACCCCTCACCACCAGCACATCACTTTTCTTCCTGTAGCTCTACTCAGCTGTCAGTTGCAAACAAAGACAACCATTTGTAAATTCACTCCATGTAGAGCTTACACAGGACTGAGAAGTCACCCTGCACTCAAGTAACTGGACTGTACCAATCATCAGTGCAGTCACATGGAGTGAGTTTCATGCTCCCCCATATCCCAGAGTACGGAGTATTATTTTCTCCTGGCCGCCTAACAGAGCAACAAAGGAATGAATTAACCACTTAAGGACCGAGCCTCTTTGAGATTTGTTGTTTACAAGTTAAAAACATTTTTTTGCTAGAAAATTACTTAGGACCCCCAAACATTTTTTTTCTAACACCCTAGAGAATAAAATGGCGGTCGTTGCAATACTTTCTGTCACACCGTATTTGCACAGCGGTCTTACAAGCGCACTTTTTTGGGAAAAAATACACTTTTTTTAATTAAAAAAAATAAGACAACAGTAAAGTTAGCCAATTTTTTTTAAATATTGTGAACGATAATGTTAAGCCTAGTAAATTGATACCCAATATGTCACGCTTCAAAATTGCGCCCGCTCGTGTAATGGCGACAAACTTTTACCCTTAAAAATCTCCATAGGCGACGTTTAAAAAAATTCTACAGGTTGCACATTTTTGAGCTACAGAGGAGGTCTAGTGCTAGAATTATTGCGCTCGCTCTACCAATCGCGGCGATACTACACATGTGTGGTTTGACCACCATTTTCATATGTGGGCGCTACTCACGTATGCTTTCGCTTCTGCACGCAAGCTCGGCGGGATGGGGCGAGTTTAAAATTTTTTTTTTTTCTTATTTATTTTACCTTTTATTTATGTATTTATTTTTTTTTAACACTGTTCTTTTAAGAAAAAAAAAATGGTGTCACTTTTATTCCTATTACAAGGAATATAAACATTCCTTGTAACAGAAAAAAAGCATGGCAGGATCTCTTAAATATGAGATCTGGGGTCAAAAAGACATCAGATCTTATATTTACACTAAAATGCAATAAAAAAATTTGAAAAATTGTCATTTGAAAAAAAAAATAAAAATAAAAATGGCCCTTTAAGACCTAGCTGCTGCCATAACAAAGATATCCCTCTTCAAAGTTAGGACATATCGGCGTGCGGCGGCCCGGAAGTGATTAAATGTATGTAATGCCGTGGAGAGGGCTGAGATGACCAAGTCACTGTAGGTGGTCAGTGGAATGAGATCATAGAACAGATTATCCATGAGGTGCTTCAGAAGCAGGAGCAACAGCAGGATGATCCTTCTTCAATGCTGAATGGTGGGAGAAAGAGTGAAAAGCATGTGAAACACTGCACATAGGGATGCCATTAGTGCTTATTACCTGAAGCCTTATGCCGCGTAAACACGATCGCACATTCTGACAACAAAATCCATGTTTTTTTTCCCGACGGATGTTGGCTCAAACTTGTCTTGCATACACACGGTCACACAAATCTTGTCGGAAATTCCGAACGTCAAGAACGCGGTGACGTACAACACATACAACGAGCCGAGAAAAATGAAGTTCAATAGCCAATGCAGCTCTTCTGCTTGATTCCGAGCATGCGTGGAACATTGTGCGTCGGAATTGTGTACACACAATCGGAATTTTATGAGAACGGATTGTGTTGTCAGAAAATTTGAGATCCAGATCTCAAATTTTGTTTCTCGGAAATTCCGACGGAAAATGTCCGATGGAGCCTACACACGAGTCGGAATTTCCGACAACAAGCTCCCATCGAACATTTCCCGTCGGAAAATCCGACCGCGTGTACGCGGCATTAGTCATCATTACCATAGTAAGACGGCAGAGGTGCCAATTTTAAAATGACACCCAAAAGTACCAACTGTGAGGTAGCTCCCGATCCTTCAGACAAGCCATACTCAGTTCTTGAGTACTTACACCAGAAGCTTTGCTATGGTTCTGAACCCAACAATGAACTGCAACTGGTGCAGTATCCACAGGTCTACAAGGCACCACGATGCAAAGCCAAGTGCCAAAGGTCACATTGCAGGCTAGCCCCGCAACCTTCAATCCGACGGGGTCTGGGTAGGGCTTCCAAAGCTATTGCTGAGGAATCGGATATGTCAATCCAGGAAGCTGCTGTGTAAAGGCCAGCTCAGGTGGCTTTATCAAAGTCTTGATTCACCAAAGTAAAAATATCTAAGGTGTACGGAGTATCTTGACTAACAAAAAGTGTGAAAACACAAGAATAAAGAGATTGTCAAAATATAGTTAAGACTTTTGCACTGATGAAAAGGCATCCAGCCTTCTAGAACGCTACCGAAAAAACCGAGGCATTACAGATCAAGGCAGGGTGGCATGTTGCCTGGCTTAACTTTTTTTCCCCCACTATCCCAACTATCTATATGTTTATCCCCTGGGAAATACAATGGGGTTGTGCAAATACAAACTGGAGAGTGCAAAATCTGGTGCAGCTGTGCATGGCAGCCAATCAGCTTCTAACTTGTTCAATCAAGCTTTAAAAAAAAAACAAAAAAAAAACAAAAAAAAAAACTGGAAGCGGATTGGTTTCTATGCAGAGCTGCAGCAGATTTTGCACACTCCAGTTTTAGTAAATCAACTCCAATTCGAACATAAATGTAAAACTAGGTTAAAAATCCTCAAAATCAACCTGAACTCTGATATAGAATTTCTCTTTCATAGAAAATTCCTTAGCCGGTTTTGCTGTTAAATATTAGATTACAGAATGAAAGGGTGGATGGTACATTTATCACAAGCAGTCATATGGATGTTTAGACTTTAAAGCTGGTCTACCAGGCCCAGGTGAGCAGAAGGCATGGAATAAACAATTTAGCCTGGCTTAGGTTCCATAGCTGTGATAATTGCATTTGAGGTTCCCTAAATCCTGTCACTCCTGTGAAAAAGGATTACTGATCATCTATAAAGAGGAATGAGCTCTGTATATGAATCCTAAAGATATGATAAGAACTAGCAAATCACAGACTCTAGAAACCTTGGGAGAAAAGATGTGACATAGGTTGCTATATACATTACCTTTATGTAAGATAGCAGTTAAAAAAAAAAAAAAGAAAAGGAAAATCCCTACGAACAAATATTAGCAAACATATAGCAATAGCTTTTCAGGAAGAGTCATAGAACAATCCTTTAAGTTTTTTTTTTTTTTTTATAGAATAAATGTGGAAGAGTTAAATAATTGTTTACCTGAATTCTTCCCACTTGGCCAATTTTTTCTGTAAAAAATGTTGCCAATATTTTGTCACTAAAAACGTGCCCATCTACCAATAAACTATGTGCTGTACGTGTCTGATCTCAATGTAATGTCCTTTTGCTCTCCCACATCTAGTCTTAACAACATACCAGTATTTTTCTAACACAGCCACTCCATCACACTCTAGCTAGTTCGCATGATAACTCAATTAAAAGGTTTCACAGTCTCCGCTAAAAAATTCATCCCAAAGGCCAAGTCAAGTTCCTCCACCCCAAACTCGCTCATCCATGTCTTTATGGACCTTGCTTTGTGCACTGGTGCGTAGTCATGTTGGAACAGGAAGGGGCCATCCCCAAACTGTTCCCACAAAGTTGGGAGCATGGAATTGCCCAAAATTTCTTGGTATGCTGACACCTTAAGAGTTCCCTTCACTGGAACTAAGGGGCCAAGCCCAACCCTTGAAAAGTAACCCAACACCAAATGGTTTGGACCAGAGCACAAAGCAAGGTCCATAAAGACATGGAACTTGACTTGGCCTGCACAGAGTCCTGACCTCAACCCAATAGAACACCTTTGGGATGAATTAGAGGAGAGACTGCGAGCCAGGCCTTCTTGTCCAACATCAGTACCTGAGCTCACAAATGTGCTTTTGGAAGAATGGTTAAACATTCCCATAGACATGCTCCTAAACCTTGTGGATGGCGTCCCCAGAAGAGTTGAAACTGTTATAGCTGCAAAGGGTGAGCCAACTCAATATTGAACCCTACAGACCAAGACTGGGATGCCATTAAAGTCCATGTGTGTGTAAAGGCAGGCAATACTTTTGGCAATATAGCGTAGCTTGACCTTTTGACATATATAACCTATAGCATGTATGATACAATCGTGCCATCTATAGGTTGAATTAGGAAATGTTCCACCCATAGAAGACTATGGCAAAGAAAGTATTGAAAAAGGATACTCCCATGTGGAATTGTCTACCTAAGCTTTCCAAATAAAAGGACCAAAAGTGGTTGTATACCCTTTTTTATATATTTTTACCTACAGGTAAGCCTATAATAAGTCTTACCTGTAGGTAAAATGAAGTTTAGGAGATATTCACTTTGCATTCAGCTGCTGACTTCAGCGGCGCATGCGCTGTCAAGTTCCGGCTGAAGGTCCGGCAGATGCTGCTGGACCTTGCTGGAAAGAAGTCTCCTGCGTGCATGCACGAGAGTGATGACACTGCGGCTCCAGCCACTCAGCGCCAGAGCCACGAACCCAGAAGACACGCTGAGGGGAAATGTCAGCTCCCTCGCCGGTGACCAGGATTAGCTGCAGATGCCTCGATCTAAGGTAAGTATTTCATAATGAGCTAGTATGCGGCGCATACTAGCTCATTATGTCTTTGCCTTACAGGCTTTTTTTTTAAATGTTGTGCGGGTATATAACCACTTTAAGCTGACAGGAAGATTCTACAATTACAGAAAAACAAAGGTCTGTGCCAGAAGAAACTATGATGTTATTGCGTGATTTCCTGCAATCACTACTAGAGTAGAGCCTGAAGCCACCATAGCTGCGTAATTTTTTTAGCGTATTCTTATTGTACACATACCATTATTCATGCTTATTCTCCAGTAAGTAGGTAGCATGTGCTGTATGTATATCTGCCTGCCTTGTATTGTTTTCCTCTAATTGTAAATGGTTTGTATGTGCAGCATTTGTGTAGTAAAAGCACATTAATATATTACAGAGATTTTAATTGCATCCTTGCATTTAACGCAAAGAACCTTAAAAAAAGTTGCAAGGCAAAACAACTTGCTACAAGGATAGTAATTTGCTCAACTGGTAAAGAAGATCTGTGGGTCTTGGCCAGTTGACTCCTGCAAAGGCTCCCAGACGCCTCGGGTCACTGAAAGTTGGACATATTTTCATAACTTGCCTAATTGCACCCCTATTTGGTAAATCATTCCATCATTTAAATAGCAAAACCACCACCGATTTTCTCTCTTACTAACCAAAAGTGCAGTCTACAGTAGCACGGAAGCAAATGGATGAACGACTCAAAGTTAATTTCTCCTGTTTATGGCAGTACTGACAGGCTATAGTCCCATAGAAAAATGCTTTGATTATGAACCATTAACTGGCCTATTGATGTTATTTTTAAATGGAGTACTTCACTGATCTACTGATCTTATCCCTTTTATTCATTTAACTGATATACTGCAGCTGTGACCATGCTCCAGGCTACCCTACCCTTTGTTGTCACAAGCTGGGCTTTATCTTGGTTCAATTATATATGAGCATACAATGATAAAACCTGTCTTTTCATGTGAAAACTCACTGTTGACTGCAATCAACAAAAATTATATTTTGTATAGCTTATAAAAGAACAATTTCCGGCATCAAGTAAACCCAGTCAGTCATCAAGGAAGATCTGCTAAGATCATATGACTAAATGCCTATTGTCAGGGGCCCTGTGTCATGGAGACCCTTTCGCCGCGTACACACGGGCGGACTTTCCAACGGACTTTCGACGATCACACCAAAGTCCTGATGACGTACGACCGGACTAAAATAAGGAAGTTGATAGCCAGTACCCAATAGCTGCCCTAGCGTTGGTTTTCGTCCGTCAGACTAGCATACAGACGAGCAAATTTTTCGACCGGACTAGAGTCCGTTGGACAAATTTGAAACATGTTCCAAATCTAAAGTCTGTCAGATTGTTGACCGAAAAAGTCAGCTGCAGGTCCGATGGAGCCCACACACGATCGGATTGTCCGCCGGATTTGGTCAGGTCGAAAAGTCTGCCCGTGTGTACACGGCATTACCGCACAGGTAAATGCATGTTCGGTTTTTTTTTTGTTTTTATTTAATCATTTCTTATAAACAAGGTGGAAGGGTACAGAAGAAAACGTGAGTTTATTTTTTTTAAAGGATCTGCTTTTACCTTTATTAAAACTTAAAAAAAAAATGACCAAAAAATGCTCTTGCAGTCTTGCAACCATAGGAATGGTGTCAGTACCGATTTAACCACTTGCCGACCAGCCAGTAGTAGTTTTACTGCTCCCCTGGGCCCTGCGTTGTACCTGTAAATCGCGCTGAACTTCCTGGTTTACAGGCGCTCACGTGAACTGCTTTGCTTGAAAGTCCTGAGTTATCACTGCCATTAATAGGTTTTACCGGTCTTTGTGGTCAGCCTGTATATACCACTGTTCAGCTCCCGGTCTGGCACTAAATTTTCAATTGTGTTCAAACCACTGAACCTCCCTGCAACATTACCTAATTAATCCACATTCATCCACCCCACCCCCACACCGCCACACCGCCTGTACTTGGACTTATCTGAGGTCTTACATTATCCAATTTCTTTTGTAAAACATTTATTGAAATAAAATGATAAAGGAATTACTCACAAGCAGTAGTAAAATCTGGTATCATAGACTCGAACGACAACAAGCAGCTTGGTGAGGATGATGAGCGAAGCCTGCCAAAGGTCTTAGAGGAATATGTAAGCTTCACTACTAGCTGACGCGTTTCGAAGGGCACGTCCCTTCTTCATCAGAGCACAGAGGCTGTGCTCTGATGAAGAAGGGACGTGCCCTTCGAAACGCGTCAGCTAGTAGTGAAGCTTACATATTCCTCTAAGACCTTTGGCAGGCTTCGCTCATCATCCTCACCAAGCTGCTTGTTGTCGTTCGAGTCTATGATACCAGATTTTACTACTGCTTGTGAGTAATTCCTTTATCATTTTATTTCAATAAATGTTTTACAAAAGATAATGCACATGGCTGGTGCGCCCCTCTTTCTTTTTATTTCCTTGTCTGGTAGGACTCCCCATCCTTGAGGGCAGCAAGGCCTGTGTTGTTCTTCTATCTATCTGGTCGACCACTTGTGCGCAGGAGTCAATTTGTTCTTCTGTATTATCCAATTTCTAGCTGACCTAGTTAGAATCTGTTGCTGTGATTGGTGTGTGTATGGGGTATGTTTGGCCGCGGCTCCGTTGTTTTTAATGATAACGTTATCAATTTTAATTAGTCAATTGATATCCTCCCTGATTTGCCCATAATTGCCTATTTTTGTATTCTTTGTGTGGTGTTTATAGTTTAATAAATATATTGTTTTTTGACAGATTGTGTTTGGGTTTCTGCCTTTCTTTGGGGAATCTCTTTTTCCTTGTTATTTTTTGTATGCCTTATAAGGCGACCCAAACTGCACCCATTATTACATTGGATGAATATCTGCCTATACCCAATTAACTAATTTAATCTGGAGGTTGATCCGGGCTAAAATCATTTTTTCCGCTCACGTGCCCTCTGCCTTTCCTGCTGTGGTTGGACACAGCACAAGTTTGTCAGCAGGCTTGCAGCCAATGACTTTGACTGTGAATACAACCCAGATCTGGTAGTTTTTTCTCCCTGATTTCACTTACCGTTCAGAGCTGAAAATCAGGAAGAAAAGACAGCCAGTCTGTGAATAAAATCAGCACACATACACTTGCTAGGCACACAGTTAACCCTTCGATTGCTCTCCTGATCAGTGCCATTATCACAGTGACAATCTACAGCATGGGTGTGTGCAGCCTATTGCATTAGGTTGTGCACCCCAAAGCTCAAACACACAGGCCTTTCTCTGCAGCCTCAGCTGCACTGGACAGTGAATGAATGGGAAGTGCTCTGTGCTGAGCGGCTTCCTGTTCATTTACAAACGGAAGCCTAGTAAACACAGTTTACTATGCTTTGGCTATGAATGAACACAGTGAGTGAGATCACCGTCATGACTAGTATAATGTCTGTCCAGGTCCGTATCCTGGTCACGTTCAGAACTATACTAGTGTCCCCAAAAATGCAGTGTTAGCAGGATCAACCCTGATCACTGCCAGCACTCTCGACATGTAGCAGAAAACATTTTCTCCAACATTTATGAAGAAATTAGACCCCTTTCACACCGAGGCGCTTTTCAGGCATTTTAGCGCTAGAAATCGCGACTGTAAAGCATCTAAAAAAGTGCCTCTCATGCCTCCCCAGTGTGAAAGCCCGAGTGCTTTCACACTGGGACGGTGCGCTTGCAGGACAGGAAAAAAAAGTCCTTCAAACAGCATCTTTGGGGTGGATTGGGAGCGGTGTATACACCTCTCCCAAAATGCCCTGCCCAATGAAATGAATGGGCAGCACTGCCGAAGCGCCTGCAAAGCACTTCAGCAGCACCGCAACATGGGCGCTTTTAACCCTTTCTTCGGCCGCTAGCGGGGGGGTCAAAAGCGGCCCGCTAGTGGCCAAAAAGCGAGCGCCGCTAAAACGACGGTAAAGCGCTGCTAAAGCTAGCGCCGCTTTACAGCTAATGCACCACCAAAACTAGCACCGCTTTACCGCTAACGCACCACCGCCCCAGTGTGAAAGTAGCCTTAGATTTTATTGGATATGTTTTATAACAGAAAGTAGAAATTATTTTGTCTTTTTTTTTTTTGTTTATATAAAAAAAAAAAAAAACAGTGGTGATCAAATACCATCAAAAGAAAGCTCTATTTGTGTTAAAAAAAAATATATGTAATATACATTTATTTGAGGTACAGTGTTGCATGACCAAGCAGTTGGCAGGTATAGTAGCACAGTGCTAAATAGCAAACAAAATATCCAGGTCATGAAGGGGGTAAAACCTTCCGGAGGTCAAGTGGTTAAATAATGTACGTGCCATTAGTCAGGCAGATCAGAATCAAAGGGTTGGGTAGATGGGGGAAAGATCTCCAGGTGGACTTCATAGCAATGAATTCAAACTAGAGTGCTTGAACGAATTGTAGTTATTATTGCATTACCCAGAAAAAAACATTAACAGCTTTGAGGAAAATGTCAAGGAAAGGAATAAGGTGTCTGAAAGTTCTCATTAATTCAGGCCATGGTATACCTTAGTAGTTAGTCCCATTCACCTGGACTTGTTCTGTAATGTTGATCTATGCTCATCTAGCTACACACCTTCAGCCATACAACTTGAACAATTACCACATGTTCCAATCTTCAGCGCACCATGGTGATTGTCTTACGTAATAAGAACAGGACCATTTCACAAACTTTCACACCTTCCATCATGTTCATGGACAATCAACATTTGCCTTGACACATTTCATGGTGTTTGGATTAAGTTGATTGAATCCCTCGTGTGGATTTAAACCCTGGGCTAGATTGCTGACTATCAGTAGAATGGTGGCAGCTGCTGGATACATAGAAAAATATCTTCCATATTATACAAGTTCAGTTTATTGTGACTACTTATTGATGGAGAGGGTTAGGAGCAACTTTTGTGAAAGCTGAAAAACCCCTTACAGCGCACACTCCGTTCAGAGAGGCCATCCATGGACGTCCTCCTGTAACCCATGCCCCTCGCAAGCCCCCTGTGGTGCACATCTGACGCGCTCAGTCCTTTGGATCACAGATCATGGGAGAGGGCCAATCACAGCAACCCTTTACCCCATGATCAGCTGTGTCCGGTCACAGTGTAAACAGAATTGCTGGTTATCGACAGTACTTTCCTGCCACAGCGTAAGGAGAGACGGTAACCGGGCAATACTGACAGGGGACATGCACACAGATAATCGGGGTTCATCAGTGCCATCAACGCTGCCCATCAGTGCCATTAATGCTGCCCATCAGTGTCTCCTCATCAGTGCTGCCTATCAGTGCCACTTACCAATGCCTATCAGTGACACCTATTAGTGGCTAGTGCCACCCATCAGTGAAGCCTCATCAGTGCCCATAAGTGACACAGAAAAATTATTTATTTGCAAAAATTTAGAACACAAACGAAGAAAAAGGGTTTTTTTTTCAAAATGTTATGTCTTTTTTCATTTGTTTAGCACAAAATAAAAATCCAGTGGTGATTTGATACTACCAAACGAAAGCTGTACCTGTTTAAAAAAAAAAAAAAAGTCATATGGGTACAGTGTTGCATGACCATGCAATTGTCGTTCAAAGTGCGACGGCGTTGAAAGCCTGGACAGGAAAGGGGGTATACGGTATGTGCCCAGTAAGCAAGTGGTTAAATGAATAATAAAACAAATGAAATAAAAAAAAATTATTGTAAAAGAGGGAGCAAGATCTTTTAAGAGCGATCTAAAACAAAGCGGCATACCACAACTCCAACTGCATTTATTTATTTATTCAAGTAGAACAACTCTCGAGAGTTTGTGTGCAAACATTACAGCTGATGCCACAGACAACAGATGTGTTTCCATACTGATATAATAATAGAACTGTAAACAACGAGATAAGAATGGAATGGTGAATTGATATAATCTACTTTCTCTGACTACTCTAGATCCACGAAAAAAAAAAAAACTGCAGATATGCCCTTGACACAAGTAGTTCTCATTCCTATAGGATGTCCACCTAATGCGCTCACTTTACATTCTTTGTTAACTTTATGAAAAGCATACAGATAATGCATATCAACACTGAAATACATCAGGCTTGTATACCAATTGTGTAAATTCTGACATCTGACTGTCTGGGAGACACAGCTAGAGTAAATGATGAACTGTATAAAGAATGAAAAATGTCTGCCCACAGCTCAGAAATGTTCTTTCAGTTCTATACTTCATGGTGTTTGATGAAGGATTTGGTATGTGTCCCATTTCCCTTGTGGCCCCAATTTTAAAAGCATAACCAGGGCTGTAGTTGCCATGAGGCACCCATGGACAAGTGCCTAGGACAGCAGGGTTAGAAGGGGCAACACGTTGGCTGGGTTCACACTATTGCAAATTGGATACGGATTTCCCCCGCATCCAATTCGCATAGCAGGAGATTGTGATCAGCTCTCTATGGAGCCGGTTCACACATCTCCATAGCGGCTCCGGTGCGAACTGCACAGGAGCCCTGTGTGTCTTTTGGTCAGTTTCAGGTCCGAATTCAGCCCAAAATTCAGCCTGAAATCGGACCTGAAACAGTGAATGGAGACGCACCGGACTCCTGCTGTGAGCCACTGCGTTCTCAAATGTGAACCCAACCTAAACCTCAACCGTTGCAAATTTTTATTTTTGTATCTGGTTTCCCTCAGTTTATTTCTCAACATTTGTGGCTAAAATATAGCAAGAAACCTGTGGGTAAAGGGGATTTTAGTCGATGTTGAGACACATCATTAGACTATTATGCAGCAAACATAAACATCTCAAATTTTTTGATTGGTGTTCTGTACAGTTCAAACATATTTTTGTATATATAGCAAACAGTATGCTGTCTTCAATAGGGCATTCTAGCATTAGTATTTATTAGAATTGCCCGACACAATGGACAGAACTTTGCAAATAAGTCTTCACCATTCAAGTGTTCTTAAGGTGGTACAACATCTAAATATTGATTTTCATTAAAATAGAACAACAGGCAGAACTTTTTTTTCATTTTGGATAGAGTAATGGAGGGTTATAACACCAGTAAGGTTTATTTTTGCCATCTTTGCCCCATTGAAGAGATTTATCTTGACTTCCTACCCCAAAGCCAAAACAGGAAGTCAGAGAAAATCCCTGCTAATTAAGGGAATCTCTTGGAGACCACAAGGTCACCAGAACTAGTGCCCCCATTGGAAGATTTACCCTCTATTACTTTTCTGGGGACAACACAGGCAGGAAGGTGTTAAGGGACAGATGTTAACTATAAGTATTGCACACCCATATCCCAAGCAAAACTACACCTTCTCTGGTCTTTCCAGCCTGTGAGGCAAAAATAAACTCTTTAGGTCTGGCATGTTTAAATTGGATCCTCATTGACTTTAACCACTTCACACCCACGCTCTAGCTGAAAAACATCTACAGCTTAATATTGAAAATATGACCGATCATGCCAAAAAAATGTCTTTTATTCAAGGATAGTGATCACATGAAGCCATTTATTATCACATAGTTTTTTGGCTCCTTTTAAAATCATAATAACAGAAATCACCCAAATGGCCCTGATCAAAAATGTACATACCCTGGAATGTTTGGACTTGGTACACACACAGAAGGAGGCACACACAGGTTAAAATGGCAATTAAATGTTAAATTTCTCACATTTGTGGTTTTTTAAAATAACAATTAGCGTCTGTGTATAAAATAGTGAATGAAGTTGTTAGCGCCCACTTGGATGCACTAAGCAGGCTAGACACTGAGCCATGAGGAGGTAGAAAAGAACCATCAAAAGACCTGTGTAACAAAGTAATGGAACTTTATAAACATGTAAAGGGATATAAAAAGATACTCAAAGCCTTGAATATGCCAGTCAGTACTGTTTAATACCTTATTAAGAAGTGGAAAACTTGGGGCTCTTTTGATACCAAGCCAAGGTCAGGTAGACCAAGAAAGATTGCAGCCACAACTGGCGGAAGAATTGCCCAGGATACAAAGGAAACCCCACAGGTAACCTCAGGAGAAATACAGGCTGCTCTCCAAAAAGACGGTGTGGTTGGTTGAGCACAATTCAACGATATTTGAACAAAAAACAGCTGCATGGTTGAGCTGCTAGAAGGAAGTCTTTACTGCGCCAATGCCACAAAAAAGCCCAATGAGGTATGTCAAGGTGGTGTTGGGCATATTGTAACCAGACTTTTTTGTGGAACTTGTGCAGTAAAGGCTTCTTTCTGGCAACTTGACCATGCAGCTCTTTTATGTTCACGTATCGTATTGTGCTCCTTAAAAACAACCACACCATCTTTTTCCAGAGCAGCCTGTATTTCTCCTGAGGTTACCTGTGGGTTTTTCTTTGTATCCCAAACAATTCCTGTGGCTGAAATCTTTCTTGATCTACCTGACCTTGGTTTGGTATCAAGAGATCCCCAAATTTTCCACTTCTTGTTAAATGATTGAACAGTACTGCCTGGCATATTCAAGGCTTTGGATATCTTTTGATATCCTTTTCCATCTTAGTAAAGTTTCATTACCTTGTTACGCAGGTCTTTTGACTGTTCTTTTCTGTTCCCCATGGCTTAGTATTTAGCCTGTTTAGTGCATCCATGTGAGAGCTAACAAACTCATTGACTATTTATACACAGACACTAATTGTGATTTAAAAAGCCACAAATGTGGGAATTTAACCTTTAATAGCCATTTTAACCTGTGTGTGTCACCTTCTGTGTCTGTACCAAGGGTATGTAAACTTTTGATTTGGGTGATTTCTGTTATTATGATTTTAAAATGAGCCAAAAAACTATGTGATAATAAATGGCTTCATGTGATCACTATTCTTGAATAATTTTTTGGCACGATTAGTCATGTTTTCAATATAAATGCCAAAACTCTACAATTTCTGCCAGGGTATGCAAACTTTTGAGCACAACTGTACATAATTGTGTGTGTATATATATATATATATATACACACACATACATACACACAAAACCCACATATATATTATATATATATATATATATATATATATATATATATATATATATATATATATATATATATATATATATATATATATATATATATATATACATACATACATACATACATGCACACATACCACTGTAAGTATACCAGCTGAGAAGAAAGAAAGGTAAAAGGAAAGGAGAAGAGAAAATGCAAAGAGAATAAAAGCCCAATGTCAAAAAAATGTAACAAATTACTCCTGAACTGCTCCAAAACAATTTCTTGCTTCCAACTGAAGAATGTTGGTGCAGTGAATTGACCTCTTTTTTTTCTCATCTCAATATCATTATGTTACTGTTTCTATTCTATATAGAGCTTTTTTTCCTGCCAGTGGCCTAGATTAGTTTATCAAAAAACCAGAGTGGCAATTTGTTTACTGCATCCAGCAGCGGCTTGTACAATGAGCGTCCGGAGAAAATTCATCTTGAGACATTCACCGAGGGAGTAGTGGAAATCCCATTAAACTTGGAACTTATGCATAAAGCCATACGCTCTTCATAAAAACAAGGGAAAAGGGGGTTTGGGTCGTTATTGATGCAGACACTGAGGTGATCCCTTGAGACTTGATCGATTTCTATCCTCTAGAATTCCCTGTCTAAAAACAATAAACAGCGCCTACAGGGTGTAGTAATTTCTAGATATGGCACTCCTGCAACAAGTATATAAACAGATTTTCCCATGGGAGCTATTGAATATTTAACTGCCGTTGAACTGTTTGTCTGGAAAATATTTGGCTTATGTAAAGGGAAAAAAAAAAAAAAGGAAGATAATTATACTTTATTGAATAAGGCACAATTAGGTAAAGTGATGTAGTTTAAAACTACCAAGGAAGGTTTATTTTCAGAACAAGGCTACCTGGCTGAAAGTATAGCTTGACCTTTGGGGGATTTTATAAAGTATTAAGGGGTGTATAAAGGATGAACATTAGTGCAGCTCTGCATTCATAAATGTATCATTAACCCCTTGGCATCGAGTGTACTCAAATATGTGGCCCCAAAGTCTAAGGAGGCCCCTAGCCTACAATTTTGGAAAATCCAGGTAAATAAGGTAACATACCTTTATAAAACAAATTATGAATCTCGTGGGCGTTTTCTCGAAAGTTCAACAAGGTGTGGGACTTATGGCTAGATTCTCCATCCACAGCCACATAGTATCTGATATTATAGTTATTGAGCGATTGCATCCTCTGATTTCAGAACAAAGGTGATCTGAGAAAGCTCAATGAAATGTGCAAGAGAATATTTGGGACTTTTAAGGCGCTTTACATAACATAGACAAAGATTATATTACAATCCAATATTTAATATGAACATAATTAAAAATTGTTAATGTAGTATATGTCAAAAGATAGAGAATAGTCTATATGTTAACATTTAAAAGGCCATCTCATACAGTTCCTGTTTGGCAAGATCCAAACATGTTTCACCCATTGGGCTTCTTCAGGGAATATGTTTGTCCAATGCGAGTTATGCCATTCTATCGAATACTAATTCAATAGCCCAACGAAACATGTCGGGATCTTGCCAACCATGCCAAACTGGAACTGTATGAGATTACCTTTTTTTTATAATCTTTAATTTTGATTTTTGAAAACATATTATCCTGGGCTCTAATATCCTGCCAAAAAGGCCAGAGCCTCGGGCACTCCCACCAAATATGTAGATAAGTGCCCAGAAGCCTGCAGTCCCTCCAACAGACATCCAGGGTTGCCAGAT
This sequence comes from Aquarana catesbeiana, assembly GCF_042186555.1. Classification (NCBI taxonomy): domain Eukaryota; kingdom Metazoa; phylum Chordata; class Amphibia; order Anura; family Ranidae; genus Aquarana; species Aquarana catesbeiana. The sequence goes on from NC_133336.1 coordinate 36,811,936, forward strand.
AAATTTTGGCCAGGGTGGCAGGAACTCTGTACCATTGGGTCATTAGCTTAAAGCCATTCTCCTGCAGCCATGTGTTCACAGAACACTTGTGCGTAAGGCTATATAGGTGATCCGATTGAGCCTCCATCAACATATGCCGCAAGTCTCTCTCCCATTCCCATATGTAGACTGGCTTGCTCCTAGACTCAACTGACTGCAGCATCTGGTAGAGAACTGAGATAGAGTGAGGGATAGGAGCAGCCGACATGCATAGTTTCTCAAACTGAGTCAAAGAAAACGGGGGTCTGATGGCTTGAGGTATGAACAAAATGATGTAACTGTCTAGAACGCCACTCATCCATCGGGAAATGGCCAAACTGATCATGAAGCCAGTCCAGAGAGACTAGGCCCTGATCATGTACGAACCTTCCACATCGTACCTCCCCATCTCTTGCCCAAGTGTGAATGTAGGAGAGGTGTTTCCCAGGAATTAACAAGGGGAAGCGATTGGGGACACTGGTGGAGACAGCAGCTACTGAGCATTCACAGCATCCCACAGTTTCAGCACAAGAGTAGTAACAGGTGATACAAGATTCAAAAGACCCCGGATTTCCTGGGAGAGCCAAAGGGCATGAGACAAGTTACGGCCAGTCAAAAATTTCTAGAGTGGAACCCAAGATTTAGTATGAACATGATGATGCCAGTCTAATATTCGCTGCAGAACTATCGTCTTATAATATTTCTGGAGAGAAGGCACCCTCAGTCCCCCAAAACCTCTTAGGATGTTGCAAGGTACAGAGGGCCAGGCGGGGGTTCCTCCCATGCCAAAAACAGACTGTTGAGGGCCGAGAAGTAAGCTCTGGGCAACAATAGTTCACCATCTGGAGATAGAAAAGAACTCTCAGCAACACATTCATTTTCAATATACTGACTCGGCCCTTCCAGGAAAAAGTGGTACGGTCTCATCCTAGTATGTCTGCTCCGATTGTACAGAGCAAAGAGGCATAGTTACTGGTGTATAATTGTAAAAACTTGGCTTGGAGATAAATGCCTTTAGATGACCCTTTAAATGTTAATATATGGACTATTCTGTAGCTTTTGTTGTCATATACTACATTAACAATTTTTAATTATGTTCATAATAAATATTGGATGTTAATATAATCTTTGTCTGCGTTATGTAAAGCACCTTTCTCTTGAACATTTCTTTAAAATACATGGGATGTGATGCAACAAGTAATTGGCGACCTACCCACACCTACCTCTTTATTGAGAAATCTCAATGGTTATCTGGGGAAATTAATGTGATATTATCATTAATGTTTGTAATATGCTGCACAATGGGTATTAGGGATAATGCAGAGGCCCTTCAATTTTTCTTTATTTCAAAACTTATTTCTTAACTGTGTGCTCCTAACTGAGCTGAGTGGAGATAATTAGAGATGTTTGTTTTGTTGTTTACCTCGAGTCGGGGAATGCCCAAAGGCTCTGTTTTGTACCACTTAATTCTTTAAAACCAATTAAAAAAATAAAGAATTAATATGCGGCCCTACTGGACTGGGCTTTTTTTCTGTGGGGCCACATATTTGCAGATCTATATTTGTGCTGAGAGCCCCGAACTCCCCGATTCGGGGTCACCTGATCGCTGTGATAGACTCTGATTGGCTATCATAGTGATCATTGTTTTTGCTCTCTGAATGGAGGCGAGAGATACATCTTATTTCTCTCTCCTTGCAGAGAGAAAAAAAAAAACTGTAAAAAAAAAAAAAATAGAATAAAAAGAATAAAAAAAAAAAATACCTAGATCAAAGTTTGATCTAGGTCAGTGCCAGGGTTAGTGTTTGGGTCAAGGTCAAAGGTTAGGGTCAGTATTTTTAGAGGGCAGCATTTTTTTTTCTTTAATTAGTATCAGTGTGTTTTAGGTACGATAAAAACTGCAAAATTCTCACTTGTTTCTGGGCTGTACTACGGGTACAAACAACAACTAACATACACATATGTGGTATCGCTGCGATCATTAGGAGCAGGAGTATTTATTTTGGGTTTTTCTTTGGTGGAAGATTATGGTAGTAGCAAGAAATATACAGCTAAATTTAAAAAAAGATGTTTTTTTACTATTTTGGGCCAGTTTTCCTTTGATAATGAAATAAAAAAACACCAAATGAAAGCCCAATTTGTCCTAAAAGGAATTGGGTATAATCCACCTGGATGCACAAAGTAGTGATATGTATGGTTTTACTAAGATGTGTCAAAGTTATAAAATTGTGCTTAGGCAATAACATTTGTTTTACCCTTAGGCGCAAAGGTTTTTTTTTTTTTTATTTAAGCAGTGCAAGTACCAGAATTTCACAAAGTATTAGCCTCTTGCAGCCCTTGTTCAGAAGGGCTGGAGTGTCAAAGGAAGTAGTTGCACAAGGTGCCCATAAGCTTATGTGCTGACAAAAAGCATGTTTAAAGGAGGAGACAGCAGAATGACAGACAAGTTCATCAATGTGCTGCTTCCCCTGTTATGACTGGAAAAATACCTTTAAATACCAGTTCCACCCAGTGAAAATTCTGTTTTCAGTATGCATATTGCTGAACTAAACATGTTCCTAAAAAAAAAAAAAAAAAAAGAAGACTTCCTAATGTCTTTAAAGACAGTTCCAATTAGGAGCCATATGCTTTGAATCAACTCTATGTAATATAGATAAAGCGTATTCACTTGTCCTTTACTTTAAGAGAAGATAATAAAATGGCACACTACAATATATTTAAGATGTTTTTAAAAGGACAACTCTATCTAAACGTTTTGCCTAGAGATACAGTAAAAAAAGTCACATGGGTAATCTAAACTACCTTCTTGTACCTCTGGGGACTAAAAAAAAAAAAAAAAAATTTACTTTTGATTTCACTCCTTTGCATAAGGCAATATTGAAGGTTTCTGGCTGCTAAACTTACAAATTATTTTGCAGGTATGGGAACATGGCTGCTTTGTAGTGACTTGGGCAGATGGTGGAACTAAAAATTTTGCTGCTGAGGACATGGCCTGAGGCAACATGGAGTAGTACATGTGTGACTAGTGCTCAGCTCCCTTTACATCCCTTTCAAAGATCCTATGGGCTTCTCACATTGACTCCCCCATTTTTCTTGTGGACCCTGTGGTACTACTGATCCTAGTTAAGAGATCATCTCCGTGGAATGACTCAGTACACGGTGTGTAGACCATGTCTAATCTGGACAAATACCAATAACTAAACAAAGACGGGGCAAGGGAAGATGGCAGCTCCTCCTTACCTCGCAACCAGGCTGCACCTGACACCACAAAGATTCTGCCAGAGCACCCTGACTTCTAAAATAGGGAGTTCAATGGGGAAATTTCCCAGATTAGTCAGGAGCTACACAAGCTTTATGACAGAGTAGCGAAGTTTAACCACCCGATAGAGGGCAAAGATCAGCTTCCACCACCTCACTCTACCTGTGAGCAGATGCAGCAAGAGCTCCACCAGCTAACTCAGAAGCAAGATGATCTTGAGAACAGGCTGCAACACAGCAACATGAGGCTTATCGGAATAATAGTGGGCATTGGGTGTCCGGATCTGGCCACTTTCTTAGAATGCCTGCTAATCGACACCTGCGCTTATGACCATTGCAAGGAGATTAAACCACCTACAACATGGTGAATAAATTGCCACTTCCTGGTGCCCCACAGCACACCTTCATAGCAAAGCTCCTCAGCTACAGAGCTAGGAACAATGTATTGAACCTTACCAGAGAAAAAGTCCATATTTCAATCCAAAATGCCCGGATTGAAGTGTTCCCCTGATTTCCTGGCTGAAATCTAATGCTAACATATGAAGCTCCTTGATGCGAAGAGTTACCTATGAGTTTCTCCATGCCAAATATGCTATGCTGTGCCCAGCTCGCTTCCGAGTTATTGATGCCGATGACAATGTTTTTTTTAAAAAATCCCAGAAGATGTCTTTACCTGGCTAGAACAGAGGGATGCGGATGCTGCTTACAGGGGGTAGTCCATCCAATAACTGCACTGCACAGTTCTCCTGTTTATCAATGTTTTCCATGCCTCATGCTGCTTTCTACCTGGTATTAGGCTTTACATAGCTTTCAATGTAGCCTCAACAGATCAGTTTATTTGTACCATTTTCTCTCTCATATTTTGAGGCCTAACTTGAATACCTACATAGCCTGTACCTATTCTCCTGTATGTGCCAGCCTCCTCTTCTAGCTGGACAAAAGGAGTTCACCGAAGGAGGGTCTCCTGTTCCTTTGTTTATGGATATGTCCTGTTCTCCCTAGTCTATTAATGACCTGTTAAATCTGGATTCCTCCACTTTTCTTAGTGGTAGCTGACTACTTTGACCTGTCAAACGTTGTTCAATGATTCCTCATTACTGTTACATCACAATGCTCCTTTTTCTTCTAGAGCAGATTTTTCCAGGAACAGCCATAACCTATAACAATGCATAGCCTTTTATGTTTGATCTCAGTGCAAGCACCTACACTACATCAAGGTTAGGCAGATTGCCTCCCTGGTTTGGGGACCTAATGTACAGGGTTTTTTTTTTAAGTTCTTCTCCAAAACCTATACTATTCTGCTTTGATCTTGCTATTGGATGAACATCTAATTTGCATTGGACAATGGCGCAAGCCTATCGCTCATTGGAGAACTAAGCTCACACAAGGTGGGGGCAACATAGAGCTGGGTGGGTTAGGGTTTCTACTGTAACCTTGTTTTTTGGGTATAGTTTTTGTGTTACAAAATAAATCTCTTGCTGGTGATGTCACCACTGGACTTCAAGGCATATAAGAGGCAAATATACCAATGAAAATATTGGTTTTGAGCAGAATTGCCCTTTAAGACAGGAACAAGTTGGATATTCTGTATGTAATTTCCAGTCCCTCATTCCCTTCTCTGGATATTATTATTAAGCTTTAGTTAAACATTAGGAACAATTCCTCCAGATCTCATTGCATTGGATCGATTGGCTTCATAGTATCACAGCTGTTCTGGTAAGGTGCAGATGTCGATACCATTGTTGTGCCACATGATGCATGAAAATGAGACCGAGCAAATTCTGCAAGTGACGTAGCCTGCAGAACTTTGTTGCACATGTGTTGTGTGAAAATATTTAGTAGTGGATAATGCGAGTGAACTGCTTCAACCGCTTATGCCTTTATTCCCTAGAACATTTTTTTTTTTTCTTATGCAGTCCAGATGCTACTAATACACTATTAAAGTGGTTGTAAAGGCTGATTTTTTTTTTAACCTTCATACATTCTATGCATGAAGGTAAAAAACCTTCAGTGTGCAGCTCCCACTAATACTTACCTGAGCTCAATCTCGATCCAGCGATGTGCTTGTTAATTTTGATGTCACATTTCAATTTAGTTTTGGTCATATTCTTTGGACTAAAATGCCATTTTAGTTTTAATCGTATTTTAGTCATCTGAATTGTTTTAGTTTTAGTCAGCTAAAATTTAATGAGTTTAGGTATATTTTAATACATTAATTCTTGAGAAATGCCAAACATTATATACTCCTGGAGTAAAAATCTAATAACATGTTTATTATTGATGGTATTAAGGGTTGAACACGCACTACAGACACAGATTCAGCCGTTGTGATATATTACATTTTTTATTAAAAAAAAACAAGTTTCATAAACAAACAAAAATATTGCTTTTTGACAAACAGAAGTACAACTTGAAAATATAAAAAAAACTACAAAAACTGCAAACTCTATTGGCTGTAATGCTATTGCACATATTACCTGAATATAGTACAAACATTAAGTATTGGGAAAAAAAAAAAAGAAAAGCCTTTCTTTTATTTTTTCTTTCAACAGCTTAGTAGATGACCCCTACATATTACTATGTGGTAGCGCAGTGTGTCAGGGCTGGGCTCAGCCCTCCCTCCTCTGAGCTGGCCATTCAGCTGTCGGCTAATTGCCAGCTCCTATCTCTCCACAGTTACTCAGCTGTTGATGATATCCTGCTCATCAGTCCTGCCTACATAAGCCGTCCAGCCCAGAGGATCTCTGCCTTCGCCTTAGTCAAGATCACAGAGATCCTGCATTCCTGTTAAAAGACTTGCTTGGCTGACATCCCTTCTGGCTACAGATCCTGCTTGCTGTTTTACTATGCTCATCTCCGGCTACCTGACGTTTGGCTTGTCTGACTATCCGTTCCAGTTCCTGAACTCTGGCTATGTTTTGACTACATTTTGTTCTATTCACTTTTATTATTAAACAAGTGTGATTTAACTGTACTTCTGTCAACGAAAATATTTTAGTCAACAAAATTAACACTGCTCCCAGTTCTCTCCCTCCTCATTGACTGAGATGCAGCAGCAGGAACCATTGGCTCCCACTGCTGTTAATCATAGCCAGTAAGGCGGGAGCAGGGGGTGAGGCTGAGCCAGACTCTGATGGACAGAAAGAGCCGGCTTGGGATCGAGCATGCACGAGTGCCCCCCATAGCAAGTGGCTTGCTATAGGGGCACTCTGCAAGGGGGATGGCCCCACAGCCCCAGTGGGAGGAACTGAGGAGGACCGGGGCTGCTCTGTGCAAAATCATTGTATGACGTTTGCCATTTTAAAAAAAAGCAGTTTCTTTTCAAACGCTTTAACTAATAAAAAAGCCTAAATAAGATTTTCAAATAAAGATGGATAATATTTTTTTTGCTATGAGGAAGGCTCTGGTCTAAACATGTTAACACTTTAGATGTCGCACTGCTGTTAGTGCTAAATAAAGATTTAAGAAGAAGCAATCGAGTTGGCCGCATTTGTTGCTATTTTGATGTTTATGGGACACAACAAGCCTGAGCACCATTATTCAGCTCATCATTCTACAATCATGCGGTCGCGCTTGGGTTGAGTTTTTGTCTATAATAATTATTCTAGTGCACAATTTTGAAGACGGGGACATTTCTAAACCCTTGGCAATTATAGAGTCCTGCCAAGGGGTCTGTGATTTCTCTGTCATGTAGCAAGCTTTTAATTGGAAATGTCACTTTGCAAATAAAGCGTTAAAGCAACCCTTTTTAATGCCAATGTCTACAGAACCACTGCCAAACTGTGCACAATCATCTAGCCGCTTACAGCATAGGGAAGACGAGTCCCGGTTGTCAATAGCAGCCCGTATGTCAAAGACATCTCTGCTGTTCCTGTGACAGTTGTGTGTCACTGCTCTATGCATATGTCAGCATCCAGGGAAGGTGGTTGGAGATAACGACGAGGACCTAACTTGCTGACAAAAGTGAAAATTTGCATATTAGGGTTGTTTAGTATGAAAGTTGAAAACAAGGTGTGGGTCTGAAACACTAGAGCACATTACGAGGTACCGCTAGGCTTACTTTTTTGAGGAATTGGAAGGTCTTCTTGCCTATGGATCTAGTAAGGTCACATTGAGTTCCTGAGTTTGTAGGTGTGTTGTGAATTGTTCTCTTACCATATACATTTATACGGAATTGTGAAAACTGAACACATTTTCTCATCTCTGCTGGTCCTCTAAACACCACTGCTTTAATTCAGGCACGTACAGCAACATTTTACAAAGCCAGCTATCTGAATTAAATATAATATATATACTTAAACAAACCACACAGTCGGTTTGTGCAACATTTCACACTAAAATAAAATGACGATTGTTCCTTCAGAAATCTGCAGGAATTTTCTTCTAACAAGATTGTTGTCTAAGACACTGTGGGAATCTAGGAGACAGACTTTTATAACTTACTTTTGTTCACATATAATTCCCATTCATTATCGCTCTCATGTCCCTGTGTGTACAACATAGTTTATGACCAAACGAAGACGTTATTCTATCCAGTGTCTCAGTGGGATGCACAGGCCAACATTTTCAGTAGGCTATCTTGGTTTGCAATACTTTGTATTTTTAATGTTAACAATTCTCTTAGACTTTTTCAAGTAATGCAAACAAAAAACAGTGCCCTTGCTATGAGGGCATTTTTGTAGTAGTTGTTGACAGTAGATGGCTGATTTATTTTTTATGTAAGAAACATGAATTTGCACAGATCAAATGTGTTAATACAAATAACTTTTTAATCTTTCTCAAGCTGTTAAATAAGGAAACTATATAAAATGACATGCTGTTTTCCATACCTACATATCTTTACTAAAATGTAAAACGTAAAAAGAACTGCCATTCTCGGGTTTTAAAAGTAGAGAATGTACAACTGGGTTTGTTGTCACAAATTTTGAACATCCTTGAAATATAAGAAGATGTTTATCAGTACCCTTAAAACACATTCTTTTTATCGTGATATCTGAAACATGTTGAATAATGGAGCTGAGGGGGCAAATTAATTATGGAGCATTTTAAAGGGTATCTAAAGCCAAAGCCTTTTTTTTTTGGTCTTGGTTAGAGTGGTGAGGGGTTATTCCCCAACCACAGAAATGCAGTCTGTCATTGGCACTTAAAGCCTAACTCCAAGCTTCTTATGACTTTAAATAGTTCATCTGGGGAAGGCTGGTCCAAACAAACTATTTACTTCATTAACAGATGCACTCCCTTGGAACATTGTATAAACCAGGGTTTTTCAACTAAGGGTCTGTGGAATCCCAGGGTTCCTCCTGAGCTTGTTGGGGGTTCCTTGAGCAATGAACAGTTTCTACATCTCAGATAAGTTCCCACCAATATCATTGATCTTCTTAGCTATCTGCAAGGGGGTAATTCTTCCCAATGACCACAAGTGTAAGGAGCATTCTTCCCATTGACCATCACACTAATGTATCATGGGTTGTAGATATAGTAATAATTAGTAGGGGTTCCCAGAGAGCGGAAAGCTATAGGTTGAGAAAGGCTGGTATTGACTGTTTGTAGCCTCAGCTACATACAGCTCTGTGCTCTAGCTGTGGGATGGAGACTTCTGCTACCGGGACAAAAACCTGGAGTTATGCTTTAAACTGAGGGAAAATCCAAATTTTTGAGATGTCACTAGGAGGGCAATCTTCCAGAGGGGGCACTTGTTTCACTTGTTTAGGGGTCAGATACATAAAAAAGAATTTCCCTCACTTTGTAAATATGGTTATTGCTTTGCATTGCATCCACAGGGACAAGAAGTAAAAGGAAATCTGTCAAATGGGACACAGATGTAAAAAAAAAAGAAAAAAAAAAAAAAAAAAGACAGGTTTTTATGATTTCCTCACTATACATAAACATTTTTAAAAAGCGACATTTGTCAAATAGACCTGAAAATGTACATTTTCGTTCATGTTCATTTCTATCATGACAGAAAATAAGGAGGAAACAGACAGCAAAAAAAAAAAATTGGACCCAACCCTTCCTTACATCAACTTAAATACCTGCCACCAAAAATAGCTGTACTGTCTTTACTGCCCTTTCCACCAGTGCCAGATTAGTAAAAATATGCCTTGAAATGCCTTCACTTACAAACAAGCATACCTTTTCATTGCTGACTGAGAATTCTGCTATGGACACACAGAGATGCCAGGCTGTGGCTTGTAAACCGGAAAAACAAACCATGCTGCCCAAACCTTAGTTTAAAGCAGATAAGGATGAAGATCGGTGCAGACGGCAAGCCAACCCAAATTAAGGTTGCAGTATGTCAAGACATTAGCTCCGAGGTCTACAAAACTATGTCTGTTTAGGATTGAAGGAGTGACAATAGAACCTACACGTCACATAGATTCATCTAGAACTGACAAGAGGGAAGTGACATTTTTCTCTGGTTAAGACTCAAAGTTTACATCTATGGTAGGAAGCAATCACTGACACCTAAATATAAATTAGAAAACTGCATGAACTTTGATCACACCTTGGAGACCTCTTCAGTTTTTCAAATTAAACATCCCCTCATAACAGCAAAGATTATTTTAAAAACCTGTCACAGAATGCCCACCGTACCATTTTTTTTTTTTTTTTATTTGGTTTCTTAAAGCACAATTGCAAAATGAAAACATAGAGTTTGGGAGTCCCTAAAAAACACCATATAAAAATTAAAAACAAAACACTTACCCTAGGACTTTGGCTTCCTTGAGCATATTTTTGCAGGATTGTGACTACCTAGCTTTTCCAGGAGGCAGCGGTGAGGAATATGTCACTAGCACCTTCAGGAAGCTAGAGCTCAAGGTAAAGCTTTTGACTTTCAAATGGCTTGTATTCTCAGCATTTATTTAGTATTTTTATTTGTGGGGTGAGAGGACATGCATTTTCATGTTCGACTTATTTCCTAAATTCACCTCTGAATGTTTCCATCACTGCATGTTTCCAGAAACTCAAGAGACAATAATTTATTGTGGTTCTTTGAGAACATCAGGAGCCAACAAATCTCTTCTTCAAAAACACCATATCCCATTAAAAAAGAGACCATCTGTATGGGCTTTAACACAAAGGCAAAAGAGGTTCAACCTTACAATTTCTGAGCAGTTACAGTAACACCCAGAACTTTCATATATTAGCAAGCTGGAGGCAGCTTGGAGACCCCAAACCCCAGGGCATCCAACCATCCCAAAGAGCAAATGGGGCAACAAGGCACTGTATTATTCAAATCCAATGTGGAAATTAAACAGTGCTACTACCTTCTTAATTCACAGATCCAACCCAGTGCTCAGACTGTGAGACTTCCAATGCCTTTGCAATGCATAATCAACAGGAGGAATAGTTGGCAGCCGGGGTAAAAGCGGCCTTCCTTTATTGAATTACAGCTGTAAAAGCAGCTAGCTCATTTTGGCCATCAGGCCTGTCATGACTAAGGCCTGACGGCCGAAACAAGTTGGCTGTTTTTACAGCTGTAGTTCAATAAAGGAAGACAGCTTTTTAAAATTTACCCCAGCTGCCGACTATTCCTCTTGTGGATTTTGCATTCCAAACTCCCACAAAATATGTACAATCTGTCGTTGCTGACAGTTCCTAAAATTGCAAACTCGGGTTCAGTCAACCGGACTTTGCTACCCTGACCCTGAACAAGTATGTGGATATGAAAGATGGAACTCCCTACTTGCATACCTTTTCCAGGTGAGTGAGCTTGTGAAAGGCAGTTACATTGAAATCTACAGTGTCTTTGGATGTCAATTCCCAGTTGTCAGGTGAGCTGCTCTTCCATCTCTAGTAACAATGTAGAAATGTATAAATACAATAGAAACCTTGAAATCAGCATTGTATACATGCATGTATATGTGTGTACACCATTACTGAACTAAAGACGAAAGAACAGTCAGCAGGGACGCTATGATTGGAGAGGATGGAGAAGCTGCAGAAGATATACAGAGACGAAACAAATCCTCATACACAAGTTATACATGTATATCTGCTGTCTTTCCCTTTCTACACTCTTTAGAAAGTGCAGATTGTGTTAGAAATCTTTCCTCCTCTTCCAGCAGTGGGTGGGGAGTCTGGGCTTACACTGTGTGAGAGCTGATTGGAGGAAAGGGACACACCCTGCTCCACAGGCAGAGGAACGTGCAGAGTTGTAGTCTGAATAGACAAGCTCTCTGCTTATCTACCTTTAAAGTGGTTGTAAACCCTTACAGACCACTTTGACCTACAGGTAAGCCTAGATTAAGGCTTACCTGTAGGTCCAAGAAATATCTCCTAAACCTACACGGTTTAGAAAATATTTGCAAAAAGACAGGCGACGCAGGCGCACTGAGCATGCTGCTAACGGGGATATGCTATTAGTGGCGGCTCTCGTGCGCATGCACGGGAGTAACGTCATCGCGGCTCCGGTCAATCACAGCGCAGGAGCCACGATACCCGTAAAGAAGATGGATGCTCCGTAGCAGAGGGGACAGCGGTGACATCGCAGGCTCCTGTGTCAGGTAAGTGACACATAATGGGCTACTGTGCGATGGATACCTTTGCAGGGAAACAAAGAGGAAGTAAACCTATCAGGGTTTACTTCCTCTTTAAGCACCCTCCCCGACACAAATTTTCAGCTGCTGTTATCTCATGTGTCGGAGAACTTGTCAGAAGTTATAATGCTGATAACAGAGGAGCAGAGCAGCAGAAAGACACGGGACTTAGAGCTTTGGAGAGAGATAAGTAAACACTACAGATATATGTGCTTAGGTCAGATTTCATGAATGGAGTTTACAACTACTTTAATTATCCAATCGTGTGTAAATGAAATAAGTAACAATATTTTTTCTTTTTATGTGATTGACCTTATTCAACTGACTAAACTTTCAAAGTTGTGATACCTACTAAACAATATTGACAAGGTTTTTGTCCAAACTGCTTGTTAAAAAAATAAATAAATAATGGAAAAATCTAAGTAGAGTTTGGACAATTTCCTTATTGAAGAGAAATATATGTGAACACACAACTTTCCAAAATACAAAAGAACATGAAACTACAACTGTGACTGAAAGATTACATCTTAGAATGATTCATGGGAATGGTTAATGGGTCTTTACTATTCCGTATACCTGTTTGTACTAAGTACTTTCGGTTCTCATTTATCACATATCTTTGATTGCTTTAATGCTTTATCAAAAAGATGTATGTTGAATAATCTTTCTATGATTATTTTCATAAATAAAGACTGTATAAACAAAGTCAAAATTCAGATCTAAGTCAGGCACCAAATAATTTTTATGATCTTCTGTAGCACAGGACATTGTTGGGTTCAAGGTCTGTGGAAAAAAAATTGGGTAATATGAATGCATTTTGCTGGTGACGGAAAATGCATAATATGTAGCCAGTGTGAATGAGCCTTCTAATGCCGCGTACACACAATCGTTTTTCTCGTCGGAAAAAGGTATGACGGCTTTTCTGATGGAATTCCGCTCAAGTTTGCCTTGCATACACACGGTCACGCAAAAGTTCGCTGAAAGTACGCAAGAACGCGGTGACGTACAACACTACGACGGGGCGAGAAAATGACGTTCAATGCTTCCGAGCATGCGTCGAATTGTTTCCAAGCATGCATAGGGATTTTGTGCGTCGGAATTGCCACAGACGATCGCATTTTTGGATAGGAACTTTTCCTGACCGAAAAATTGAGAGCATGCTCTCAATCTTTTGCTGGCTGGAATTCTGCCAGCAAAAGACCGATGGAGCATACACACGGTCACATTTTCCGACGAAAAACTCTCATCGGTCTTTTGCGGGCCGAAATTCCGACCGTGTGCACGCGGCATAAGTCAGCAATGGCCAATACTTTTTTTGAGATTACTTTTCTAAGAGGAGGTGTTTTTCTAAGGCTACAAGCACATGGCCATAAGAATTTTATTGTTCATGTAAGCACATCATGAATTCTCTGGCACAAATGTTCCAGCGTAAATGATCACTAAAATGCTTGCATTTAGACGTGTCTAAACTCGTAAAGACGCACATATCTTTAAATGCATACAATTGTAGTTCTATATCCTCCTGCTTTGCTTTTAAACCCAGAATGCATTTTTTACATCAATGCATGGTTTTACATCTGCATGCATGTAAAATGCATGTTTTCATGCATAGATTTTTCATTCTTTAGTTAGCTAGTTGAATATAGAGCACGTTCACACACATGCATGTCCCTAATGAAAACAACTTACCTGCATTCAGATAAAAAAAAAAGAAAAGAAAAAAAAAAAAAAAAAAAAAAGCGTTGAAGTGCTAACTGTCAAAAAATAGGTGAAATCATTAGAACAGACACCTTGAGGCATCTGCTCACACCCTTAGATGACTGTTCACTGCATTTCTGCAAACCCTAAGGCACAAATAGCAACCACCGCTGCTTGGTAAGCTTCCAGTCTGTCCCTTTCCTACCCTCCTAACCTTAGTATTGGCTTTACTAGGTAATAGGAAGATACATAAGATTGGGAAGTTGGGTCAGAAGTGCAGCCAAGGTGGTGCACTTTCTATCACCACTGTGCAATTTATGAAATCTAAAGTATAGTGAAGTTCATCTAAGGATGTCAGTAAGCACCACAGTACGAGGAGCAATTTTGGGAGCCGAGATTCGACATGTTCCCCTTAAGTAAGTCTACAAATTGCCAAGCTTTGATTCTCGGCTTTAAACTTTCATATTCCTCTATAGCATTGTGTTTATATGATCTCTGCAAATACACTATTTGCCATTCCTCAGCTATTTGCTCAATCACTTTGTATCATTCCTTCTTTTCATTTCTTGTGCTAATGTCTTTTTACTTCTCGGGCCCTGCAGGTTGGAAATATATTACTTGACTTCCCTTCATGCAGAATATTTTAATGATTTCTCTACCTAGTGGTAGTATGTGTCCTTTTGCCTGCATTTTGCTAAAGGGAATGCACTGTACTCATTAACTGCAATACACAAGCATAAAGTTTATTCATTTAGTCCCGCATAAAGATGTAAAGAGACAGCCTTTGTTCTTATACTATATTCTCCCCTTTTCATTGCTTAAATTGCTTACTATGGTACTTGCAGGCTAAAGGGATGATTTTTCCACAGACATGGGGAAAAAGTAGAAAATGACGCGATTAGTTTAACCTTGCAGAAACCTTAGTTAATGTACTAACTCACATGTGCCAAATTAGGTGCAATATGGAGAATCAAGCAATAGTATATTAAAACAGTGGTCTCCAAACTGCGGCCCTGGGGCCGGATGTGGCACTTTGCTTGCCTTTATCCGGCCCTTGAGGCGTTATTCCGGCCACTGACATCAACAATGGGGCACTATTCCTTCAACTGTCACCAATGATGGTGCATTATTTCTTCTACGGATAACAAAAATGGGGCACTGTTCATCCCATTGACACCAATGTTTTCTCCCCTTTAATGCCAAAAATCGGGCATTGTTTTCTCCCATTGGGCACAGTCCAGCCCCCCTAAAACCTGAAGGGCAGTATACTGTCCCTTTGATTAGTCCCTTTGGTTAGAATGTTTGGTGTCCCCTGATTTAAAGGAACACACAGACAAATATGTTAATATTGCATTTCTACTCACTTAGGTCACATGGTCTTTCTGTTCAGCTATTCGGTTTATTTTCTGTACTTGGCAGTTCTGCTAAATTTTCAATAGTTTCAATAGTTTCCAGTATTCTTCTGAAAAATGAATAATGCAAAACGCAGGGCAGAGCATCAAAGGGTTCAAATACAGGCTACTCTATGAGCCTGCTGCAGCTTTAAGGCCCTTTTCACATGGGGCTGTCCAGCTGCAGTGCATCCTTCCTGGTGCTTTAGCACATCCAGCAGGAGACCTGAGTTTGTGCCTGAAGGGACACGGCCCTAAATGCCTGTATTACGTGATACATTGTTCAGCCTGTCGTTGACTGACAGCTTGCCTGCAGCTGGGCTGGATGCTGCAACTGCCCCTCCCCCAGTACACTAATGCTGGCCATACACTATAAAAAAATACGTTCACACCCATTTGCGAAAACCGAACATGCGGCCGTGAGAGCAAACAATAGTGCCTTCGTGTAATGATCAATAAATCGTTAAATGGACATAAATGAATCAATTTTTTTTTGTTTTTTCACATATACCTAGTGCAAACAGTTTGGACGGGAAACACCTAAACCTTTCAATTCATCATTCATTCGGCAGAAAATTGCCAAACTTGTCCTTCGTTTTCCAAACTTGTCCCAACCGATTAATGATTTGTGCCCATTAACTGGCCGAAAAATGAACGAACTGTCTAAATGACCGAATTTCGGACAATTTTTCATATAGTGTATGGCCAGCATAAAGCACCAAGAGGGATGAACTGCACCTGAACAGCCTTGTGTGTACAAGGCCTAACACTTGGTCAGCACAGAATCGTGTGATAGGAGGCTGCAGTCTTATTCAGAGAAACGGTGCATAGATTACCAAATCTGGACACACCTTTAAAATGTAGCTATATGTAGGTACAGATTTCCAAAGCTCTATAAAGCATTGATTTACCGCTTTTTTGTTTTGCAGTGTAAGTAAAGAAGGTGGTATCATGGATATACACAAAACATATTATAGCAAGAAATTCCAATATTAATATATTGCTCTATATATATATATATATATATATATATATATATATATATATATATATAAATTATTCAAACCAAAAACCACATCAATATACAATATCCAAGTGCTCAAAAGATAAGTGAAAAAAAAAAGTCCAAAGTGCAAAAACACAGTCCATTATCCCACGTGCAGATAGTATATTTAAGAGGTATCAATGCTTTGAAGAAATCAGCCGGCAGCCCGATACATTCCAAGTTCCAAATTCTTTATTAGGCTACATTAAAAGTGGCACAAAATTGCTAACATGATGTTAGCTATTTTGTGATGCTTTTAAAAGGGTTCTAAAGACAGAAGGTTTTTTTTATCTTAATGCTTTCTATGCATACTTACCTGAGCGATGTTGCACGAGAGCCTCCGCTGTCCAGGACTCTTCCTCCTGATTGGCTGAGACACAGCGTCGATCGCCATTGGCTCCCTCTGCTGTCAAAGTCAGCGAGCCAATGAGGAGAGAGAGGGGTTGGGGCTGAGTCGCAGGCCCGTGTCTGAGTGGACAATCAGAGCAACTGCTCGGCTCAGATGCCCCCATAGTAAGCTGCTTGCTGTGGGGCATTCAGCAGGAAGGAGGGGCCAGAAGCACCAGCCAGGGACCCCAGAAGAGGAGGATCTGGGCTGCCCTGTGCAAAACCATTGCACAGAGGAGGTAAGTATAACATGTTTGTTATTTTTAAACAAACAAGCATTTAATATCACTTTGTTGTAGCCTAATAAAGATATTAGAACTTGGAACGTACCGGGTTGCCAGCTGATTTCTTCTATGGATTGATGCCTTGGGAGCACACATTCTAGCCATGAGCACTAGCCCTCAGCAATCTATGTGGTAAAAGACTAGTTGAGCTTGGGTAAAGTTTCTTCAGTTTATATTATAAGAGGTGCTCTCCATGAGGACCCGTCACCTTCCCATCTTTAATATCCAACCCTCATCACAAAAGGTCAGAAAACGTGCCTTTAAATAATGAACCAGGCACTCAGGCTCCCCACCAAACACCTCCAGCAGAGATGGATTCATCTCCACAATGATCTCCCAGCTTGCAGTTACAGGATTAGAAGATGGAAAAGTCAAGGTCAGTGATTCACACAAGTCAGGCTCAAGTAAGACAAAATTGAGAATATAATGCTCACTGCTGTATTTAATAATAAAATACAATTACCACAAATATTGCACTCACATTCTCTGAATATAAGCACTGCAAGTAAAGAGTGTCAAGCTACTGAATACAATCACATGTAGTCCAAAAAGACAAAGTACCAGCTGCCCATTGTATGCCTCTTATTCACAGCCTCTGTGTTCATCTAAGATCGCAAGACTCCTCTGATCTTGACAAGGATTGGGCTGTTGGTCTGCTAAGTGCCCCTTACCATCACCACCCCACCAAATAGCCACCCCTCTCTAACCATATGCTGCTCCGGTAATGCAAGCCTGATCAAGGTGACACTATATGTGCTGGGACTATTCCTCTGGGTCAAAACATTGCTGAGAGTTTCTGTACCTGTGTCAGTGAGATGCTGTTATTAACTTGCTTTGAGACTGCAAATACCTTGCTGGTGTTCTCCACCTGTTATTTGTTACTTTCACTTACCCAAATAATAACCATGCCACTCTATTTGGTCTTGGTGTGCCTTAACTCCATCTTGGGTACAAACCATCCGGCCCCGCCCACAAGCTGATCCAGCAAAGTTCGGTCTTCTGGCACAATCCCCACATGATTGGATGATGGAAGTCAGAAGAGCTTCTGCTCATTTACTAAGCTCTGGAGCAACTGCCCTTGCAGAGTGAAACAGTGCACAGTCTATCTGACTTTGTTAAACAACCTCTAAGTCACACAGAGTGATGCAGCTGCACAGAAAAAGGTAAAGTATTGGTGTTAGACTATGTTACACATATAGGCAAAGAATTAGACAGGGACTATGTAATTAGATGGGGACAACTTAAAGCAGAGTTCCAGGCTAAAATGGAACTAGATCTAAACCAACCGAGAACCTTGTTTTTAGACAACCTTTTTTTTTTTGCGTTTTGTACCTTTTTTGTGTTTTTCCAGTAGGACTTAAATCCTAAGCTCGCCGCGGCAAGGTACGTCATCTTCATATTTAAGTTGGCCCCTCCTCCTTCCCCCCTGCTGCCTTCTGGGACCTGTGTGTGTTCCAGAAGATGGGGCCATCCAGAAAGCACAGCGCGACTCGCACATGCACAGTAGGAAACCGGCTGTAAAGCCTGAAGGCTTCACTGCCAGTTTCCCTTAGTTGCAATGCCGGGAAATGCACCTGAGCTGATGGATAAATCGGCTTCGCTTCGGGGGGCTGACATCACGGATTCCCTGGACAGGTAAGTGTCCTTATATTAAAAGCTGAAGCTGCTGACTTTTATTTTAATTGTTTTAGAGGCTGGAACTCTGCTTTAAGACAGAGACTGATGGTCAGAAATAGGATTAGTTTGCTGGTTGTCCTCTGTGTAGTATAATATTTCTGTGCAATGAAATCAAAAGAATTGTTTTGAAAGCCAATATACTTTTATGAAACAATTTTTGGCCTATGTGTGTTAAATAGAATGGATATGCTTCAACATGGTTGGCCTAAAAGATGCTTTTTTCGTCTATTAAAAATCTACCAGAATTGCATGAGTTAACCTCTAAAAGGCAAGTATATGGTTGCAGGAAAGAATTTCACACCGTGTTTGGTCTGTCTAAGGCTCACCATACATGATACAATCTTACCATGCAATCAAATTTTAACATACAATCTAGGTGTAATCAACTTTACATTTACATATACACCAAAATTATGCAATATGAGGACCTACCTAATCCATTCAATCGATTGTATCCAATCAAGCAGACCTTTCCACTAGATACTAGTTCAGGGGTAGGCAACCTTGGCACTCCAGCTGTGGTAAAACTACAAATCCCATCATGCTTCTGCCTCTAGGAGTCATGCCTGTAATTGTCAGGGTCTTGCAATGTCTCATGGGACTTGTAGTTTCAAAACAGCTGGAGGGCCGAGGTTGCCTACCCCTGTACTAGTGGGTAGATTTAAAGAAGATTGTACGATCGGACTGTAATGTGTGTGGTGTGTCCTATCTCACATGTACAGTATGTTTCAAAATCTCAGCTTGCAGTAAAATGATTTTCCTGAAGATGCCATGTTTCACTCATACAATTACTTGTATGTTCACAAGCAGTTAAATATGTTTATGTCCTTTTTTACCGTTTTGTCTGGCTAGCATTTTTTTTTTTTTTTTTTTTTTATAAATTGTATATTTATTAAGTTTTTCATAAAAGAAAATACAGGAATGTAAAAAGACAAGTGAGAATACGTAGCAAATACAATCGTAGAAAAAGCATATAACATATGCTGAAACTGTATAGGTAGGGTTACAATGCAACCAACAAACATTATCACAGCGTTGCAGTCATATAGGTTAGGAGGGAGGAACAGGGTAGGGAGGACCCAGGGAGTGGGAGTCACAAACACTGAACTTATACTTCACACAAAAAGAAATGTTGCTCACTGGGTCTGGTGTCAGCGAGGTCCCCAGGGAGCCTAAACTGAGGAACAAGGCACCTCGTATAAGTCCCACCTGAGGAGGAAGAGGGGATGGGGGGTAAAATGGGCACCATGGAATCTTCAAGAGAACCAGCTGATGGAGCTAAGAAGACAGAATGTTAGCATGTATGGTCAAGGGGGTGTTGCATTCGGGTTAAGTTCTGGGCGATCCCATAGTTCACAAATTTTTGAAAATTGAGGAAGTCAGTCATTTACTACCGCAGTAAGGTGTTCCATTCTGCAAATCTGCTCCAATATTTTGAGCACCTGTGGGAAAGTGGGTGGGGAGGGAGACAACCATCTTGAGGGTATAGCCCTTTTTGCTGCTAGAAGGATAAAGGCAGCTCATTTTTGGGTGTGTCTGGGGATGCCAGAGAAAGGTAGGCCCAGAAGATAATGAATCGGGCCCAGAGGGAGAGCAGTGTCAAATAAGTTTTGTAGGTGGGCCTGGATAGAGAGCCAAAATGGTTGAATCAGGGGGCACTCCCAAAAAATGTGGAAATGAGAGCCAATGTCACCCCGGCATCTCCAACACACCCGGGGGGGGGGGAGGGGGATGGGGTCCTGGGGTCATACCTATGTATGATTTCTGGGGTTCTATACCAAAAGAGTAATATTTTGTAAGATGTCTTTCTCTGCTCCACGCATCGGGACGATTTGGAAACAGCCTCCCATATCTTCTGAGATTGAGGGAGAGGAATGGGTCGTTTAACAGTCTGGGACCATTTCAGCATGTATGGATGATATGTGTCTGTAAGTAAGGTAGCGTCATGTATTGGCTAGCAATTTTTATGCTAAAGTAAGCAGCATGATCTAGCTGTATGGTTGATCTTTCAACTTTTAGGTCACTGTGAGAAAAATATATTCTTGCAGTGATACATATGACCTTGAGTACACGGCTTACTTCTGCAATCAAAGTACATTCACTGATAAATGAAACCCTGTCAGCCTTATAGTGGTTCATTTACATGTTTAAGCCAAATTGTAATTTTCATCCAAAGATTTTACACAAAAATTAATATATTTTTAATTTTATTTACTTTCAAGAGAAACATTCAAACACATTGCGGTTGATTTACTAAAGGCAAATTGACTATGCATTTTGCAAAGTTAAACTCTGCAAAAGCATTTGTTCCAGAGCTTGGTAAATGAGGGGAAGCTCAGTTGACATCCAACATCCAATTAAGTGCAAGCAACAATGCAGCTTATTATTTTCCTTGGATGTGATTGGGTATTCTTTGCAATGCAAATCTTTACCTCATTTACTAACCTTGAAAAGATTAGCATTATAAAAAAAATCTGTTATTTTCAGAAAAGGCAGTTTGGAAAATCCGCAGGCCTTTTCAATTATTAGAATTTTATTTATTTTTATTTTTTTTTTCACTTAACTTCACTTGACTTAAATATTCACTTTGCTGACCACAACTTTGATCTTTGATGAATTCCCTGGAAACACCTGATCAAAGTAAAGCAACATTTTGGCAAAGTCAGGTGAGGCAAATGTTATGGACTTTCACTGAGCTTAATGAATACAGTCCCTAGGAAAAAAAAAAAAGCAAAAAAAAAAAGTGTAAAGTTGAAATAATACAGACACAAAAAAACAGTGAAGTGATAGATAGATAGATAGATAGATAGATAGATAGATAGATAAAGAAAAAAAAAAGTAAAAAAACTAAGAAAATAAAGAAAACTACAGTTTTTATTGGAAAACTGTTTGCCATTGCATGCCTTTTATCTCGTCTGAACAATGATAATTGCACTCCATATCTAATATACTACCTTTTGTGAAAAGGAGCATTAATTGTCTAGGTGCAGTTTGCCACTTCCATTTAATTATGGCCTAATTAACTCTGTAATTTACAGAAGCAATGAATATTTGACCATTAAAAGAGATGCAACATAGAGAAAGACATACAAAGGTTTATACAGGCCACATAAGTCATCCAAATAAGTAGGATGATAATGATACCATAATAAATTCAGTCAATTTTCCCAATTATTTAACACACAAAAAAAAGCCTAAAAACCTTTTCTTTTAATGGAATACAAAAATATTTAATGCTGGAGAAAAGCTGACTATTTTTATATTGAGAAATATTATATTCCATATTAGAGGGTCATTCTAATAAAAGCTGAAAACAAGAACTTGAAAAGAAGACAGCGGGGTCGATTTGCTGTACATGGTAACCAACCAGCTTCTAACTTCAGCTTGTTCAATTAAGCTTTAACAAAAACTGGAAGCTGATTGGTTTCTATGCAGAGCTGCACCAGATTTTGAACTCTAACGTTTTAGTAAATCAACCCCAGTGACTGTCTTAGCACTAGTGTTTATGTCCAGGCATTATCCTGGTGCTCCAGGCCACCCAGCTACTAAAAATTCCTTCCAATAAGAGTTTGGCATTCCGGAAACACAAGCCCCGAAGTGTGCAAGCCAAGCATTACAGTTAGGTTTTTCCTGAACATGGAAAGCTTCCAGAGACTGCAATGGATTCCATTAAGGCTGGGTTCACACTGCTGCGGTGACAGACATCGCATGTGATTCGCAGCGCACTGCTGTTCACATCACATGCGATGTCTGTGCTGTGCGATATCAGCCATACAGATAGTATGGCTGATATCGCACCGCATTCGGTCCAAACTCGCACAGGACCCTTTTTTTTGTTCGGACCAAAATCGGATCGCATGGGTGTTCACACCTATGCGATCCGAAAATGTCCGAATTGTCAGTTCGCATTGCGATATGCGGGCTGAACTGGGGGTGTCATTAACATTGTATGACACTCCCCAGCAGTTCGCATATGGCAGTGTGAACTGCCGTGCGAGTTGGTGCGATGCGGGAACCCGCAGTAAATTCGCTGCGTTCCCGCACCGCAGCAGTGTGAACCCAGCCTTAAAGAAAACATTTGTTTTTTATTATTTTGATTAAATGGAATACAAAACAGGTACTCCAGGGTTACCCCATATGACCTAAATGTTTGGAGGAAGATCACTTACTGTAGCTTTCACACTACGATGACCCTTCAAGTGTTTCAGAGAATTAAAGTCTTCAGATCTATTTCCTGGCTATCTAAATAATTTTAAAATATTACAGTTGCTATAAGCATTTACTGGAATTACATACTCTATCATCAAATATGCAGCCATTATGTTTTTTGAAAACTGCAAAAAAACAAAAAAAATCCACCCATTAACTGCAAGAAAAGGAGGAAGTGAGTGTTCTTCCTACTTACTAAATTTAAAGGACTTACTGTACCCTTTTCAACCAGGGTGCCCAAACACACTGAGGTGCCTTGAGGTTTCTTTGGGGGTGCCTAAAAATTGCCCAAAAATTGTATACAAGCCAGCGTGTGGATGAAGGCCTTTTTAGTTACACAAATCACAGGTTTTTATTGTGCAACATTACAACCTTCTAGCTACTGGCATCCTAACGACTAATGGCAACATCAGTTGATAAGGAGGATGTCAGTCGCCTGCACAGCATCCTTGTTTGACCCTCCCCTGCCCCTCTCCATCAGCGTTGGGGTCACATTAGCTGAGTGATGGAGAAAAATTGAGGGAGAAGAGAAACATTGGAATACTAGTCAGTACCAGTTTGCAAAAGTGTATTTACTTTGGAAGAATAAATCACGTCTAGCGTTGGGTGTCCTACTTGTACTTGTGGATGTTGCTGCATTATGTAAAACCTTTAGAATAGCTTTTACATTTTAGAATGGGGTGCCTCGAGACTGTCCAAAATTTTTAAAGGGTGCCTTGACTGAAAAAGGTTGAGAAACACTTATGTCCCGTTTCCACTGAGCGGATCGGTTCGGGTCGGTACAGTTTGGAAAGCCTAGAATGGTCCGGCCTATTCAGGTGAGCGTTTCCACTGCAAGTCGGACCGCCAGGGGCAATACGTGGGTTTAGAAAAAATGCCTAGCATGGCGTCACACGTCCGCCAATCAGTGGAATCTATCGTAGCTCCGCCCTAACCAAGCCGTACCATTTTCTATGGCCCCACATCTGAAGCAGGACCCTGAATGGTGCTCTTCGGTTCGGTTGTATGGGCCTTTCATAATAGAGACACTCAAAATAGCATACCGAACCCATCCGCTCAGTGGAAACGAGGCTTTAGTTACTGTGATGGTTTGTCTTTGGTTTGTACTTACAAAAGAGAAGTGTGAGAAGATCTGCAACAACATTTGCTACAACCCTTGCTAAAAGATACACCATGATGAAAATAAAAAAATGTCCTCAAAAAGTAGTTTCACTTTAAATGTCATGTAATTTCCAGTCTCACAGACCGTTTTGCCAAAATGTTGATTGCAGCCTGCCTCACTTTGAAAACGCATGAAAAAAAAAGAAAAAAATGTATGATGACTCCATTTCAAATCCAGTGATTATTTATAATGAAAGTTACCAGATGCTTCTAGGTCATTAAAAACAGCTGAGATGTGATGATTGTGCATTTACATTCTCCTTAATGAACTGTGCTGCAATGGTAGTTTTAGGTAGAAATGTGTTGCGCTCTTTGAATATTGCTCAGGGATATGTACAAGAGCAAGTTTAGCACATTCACAGATGAAATGCTTCCTCCCCCTTAACACATTTTGTACATATTGCAGATGCATTGGAACGCTATGCGTGCAATCAGCAAATCCCAGACCAGCTTTTTCCTCGCCATAAGCATTCATAAGGTTCTAATAAGGCAGAAAACTGGGATGCCTCTTTGCATTTTCTTTATATATATATATATATATATATATATATATATATATATATATATATATATATATATATATATATATATATAATTTTTTTTTTATTAGGGCTGGGAAAATTAAAGATTAATTCCTCGATTAATCGTTAATTTTTTTGATCGATCAAAATTCTTTTGATCGGTGCTCACCTCTCCACCGGCTCTTCAGGGAGTTCCGTCTGAGATTCGGTGATGTCACGGAAATTGACGTCAGACTCCTCCCCCTTCCCCAAGTGCCTCCATCTGCTAACGAAGGGAAGGGGGGAGGAGTCCAGTGATGTCGATGTCCGTGAAATCATAAAATGAGGAAGACAGATCCTAACGATTTGATTGATCTCACTGGTCAAAGTATTCAGATAAACATCTATGTAAATCCTGGACTTGGCTATGAAAATCAACTTATCTGAGGCCTTTCCTGGCTTTAAGTCAGTTTGACGATGAACTCACATTGATTGGTTATCCAGCAATCAAGAAACATTTATGATGAGGGCACTTTTTTCCAAAGAGCTGATACTTTGCTGTCTCAGCAGGTGATGGATGTCTCTGGCTCTCCATCGGTCCCACTGATGCACAACGGTGCTATTTAAATAGACTGTAGGGTGACGCCGTATTCCAGCCCCGCTGAGGAAGTTCTGAGGAAGTTCTGATTGAACGTAACGCGTACGGGGGAGGAGCTATTCATGACGTCAGCTAAAAGTAGTTGGATCTGTATGTGCACTATAATTAATCGAAATTAGTCGATTAATCAAATAAAAAAAAAAAAACGATTAATCGAACACGAAAATTTTAATCAGTAACAGCCCTAATATATATATATATATATATAAACAAGTCCAAGGATTGCTGCACTTAAAACAATTTATTTACGTACATTTATTTACAAATACATCGAATATCGTTCCAGTTCCAGGCTGTAAAGCTTGCACCCTCCTTCAGGTTAGAACAAACATGTGTAGATCAACTGTGAGGAATGGTTACCTGAATAGGGGCCATTTGTCATTTACGACTCATAACATAAGGAAGGTAAAAAGTTATACTGATCCTTGTGAGAATATGCATAGGACATGCATTGCAGTGTATCACAACACATAGGTAATGCACTACCATACATTGCAGTGCGTCACATTAGCAAAAACGGCGTGCGTCCATTCCTTTGGATATCATATACTCATTGATACATGTGCATTAAGGGACTGTATATTATGTCAATTTTGCAAAAATGGCTTCAACTATTTCAGTTAACTACTTCAAATAATACGTTTTAAGAATCTGGTAACCCCATTTCCTCCTGACTCCTATACGTTCTACACTGTAAGGCATGTTAGGAAATTATTGGAATTAGTCACCAAGGGAATACTGCCATCTATATGAGCTTAGAGTTCCATGGTAATAATAAAAATATATATGTGGTCGTTTAGCTATTATGAATCTTCCCTGTAAGGATGTATTGATTCTCTTAACATAGCTGTTTGCTAAGACCATAAACTCAGAACAAGATACATGCACAAGACATAATTCTCAGCTCGCAGACCTACGGCGTGCATGCTGTAATTTTCACAGGGAAAGACCACGTAAAACTAGCTGTCTAAAATGTGAGGTTAAATAAAAATGTCATACAGTCCAGTGTTTCAACAAGGGTATCAAGTTTTATTTATTAAGAACAATATCTCATTTTGTAAATAAGGACACGCACACACACACACCAACACACACTCTGAATACTTGGACAAGGGTGCATGCTGTGTAGACCCAAGACCATGTTGATTCTGGGACAGGCTAGCAAGCCATTTCTTGGTTTATCATTTTATATTTTGCTTTTATTAAATGAAATTAAAAAGGAAGCTTCTACTTTGATTTTTTTGTCCTATACACTTATTTTAGTGGCTTGTGTGGAGCATGCTATTGAAACTATTTGCATCAAATTTGGTTGTCTACAGGACACCTTTCTGAGCAGATGGAGAAATAATTTCCCCAAGTACAGAACTTCATTAAGAAATGGCTGCTGGATCTGCCTTCTCCAGGTAATACGTACAGCTTGTCTTTGCTTTGAACACAAACCCTTCTTTAGCAGTTTAGTGACCAATTTGTGTACTAGAAGTGATCCAGATTAATCCATTGTTGTCCATGTATAGCAGAATTACATTGCTTTTTTAATATAAAGGAGTGGCCAATACCTAATTGTTTTTCAAGATGCAGGCTTCAATATATATCCTTTATTTCTGACCTTAAAGTACAACTAAAGGCAAAACTCTTTTTTGTCAGAAACCATGAAATCAGACCGAGACAGAAGTACAGTTAAATCACAGTTGTTTAATAATAAAAGGAAATAGAACAATGTAATCAAAACATAGCCAGAGTTCAGGAACCGGAACGGATAGTCAGACAAGCCAAACTACAGGGAGTTTCCCGGTGGGCCGATGGCTCAGTGGGTCTATTTCAGTGACAGTGGACCGCCGCCTCCCTCCGGTCCTCTGTCCCCCCCACAGTGCTCACTTCCTCTCCCTGGCTAGTTATGCAGCGCGCCTGAATACAGACATGATGCTCAGGGGTCAACACTGAGAAGCTCATCATACGATCCGGAAGGAGGGTGGCCTCATTTTCCTGCCTAATCTTGTCCCATTGGGGGGGGGGGGCGCCAAACTGATTCTTTGCCCCAGGTGAAATAATGTCTAACTTCCCCACTGGTACTGCCTATAAGAGAAATAATGTAGAACGGCTAATGGCTAGTGGGGGGGGGGGGGGGCTTGGGTGGCAGGCCGGGGGAGGCGGGTTTGTCTAGCCGGCATGGGAGAGACCTGTCAAAGTGGGCCAGTCTGGATGAAGTCCAGGGCCAAATTTTTGTCCCAGTCCAGCCCTGGCTGGAGATGAGCATAGTAAAGCAGCAAGCAGGATCTGGAGCCAGAAGGGATGTCAGCCAAGCCAAGTCTTAACAGGAATGCAGGAGAGCGTCTCTGTGATGTTGACTAAGGCGAAAGCAGAGCTCCTCTGGACAGCTTAAATAGCCAGGACTGACGAGCAGGATATCAGCAACAGCTGAGTAACTGTGGAGAGATAGGAGCCGGCAATTAGCCGACAGCTGAGCGGTCAGCTCAGAGAAGGAAGGGCTGAGCCCAGCCCTGACCGTATTGGATAGAGTGGAGATGGATTAGAACATCTATTAGGTTTTTATTACTGTCTGTGTCCCCATTAGGGAGATTCTCCCTCTCTATTTGTCCTGTTTACCATTATCATCTAAAGTGAAAGTAAAAGAAAATCTCAAATTTTGGGTTGTCCCCAGAAAAGTAATAGAGGGGAAATCTTCCAATGGGAACACAAATTCTGGTGGCCTGGGGGTCCCCAAGGGATTCCCTTAATTTGCAGAGATTTACTCTCGCTTCCTGTTTGGCTATGGGACAGGAAGTGAAGGGAAATCTCCCCAATAGGACACAGATCGCAAAAAATAAACTGACAGTGGTTATGACCCTCACTTTATAAAAGGTAATAACTAATGCGCAAAAACCACAATAAGGAATAAAATAGACAAGGAGCCGCCAACATAAATAGTATACTCACATAATCTTACTCAACATATGATAAAAAATATGTAGCGCTACCTCAGTCCCAACGTGAAAAAATATAATTATACGTCCAAGGCTTAAATGAACACAAACAAGTAAGACTCAGTACAACAATGTGTACATATAAAGTGCAAAGTGAAACACAAAAAAAATTATAATCCAATCTCACACCAAATATGGTGAAAAAATCCAACCTCACGTGACAAGGTGTTTAAATAAATCGAAAATAGTGTCACAAAAAGTGTCCAATCAATCAATATTGAGCATCTGGCATAAAAGAATAATAGCATTAATGTTCACAAGTGTGCGATTCATGGATGCAATAAAATAATGCGACTTCCCACAATTTGACAAAATTTTTTCTTGCTTGGAAATTGCAGTTGTGAATTACTTATGTGTGATTATGTGGTTCCTCAGCTATTTTGCTTGATCACGCACACTGCACTTTGTTAAATTGTGGGAAGGTGCATTATTTTATTGCATCCGTGAATCGCACACTTGTGAACATTAATGCTATTATTCTTTATTTTTTGGTGGTTTAATTTATGCCAGATGCTCAATATTGATTGATTGGACACTTTTTGTGACACTATTTTCGATTTATTTATACACCTTGTCACATGAGGTTGGATTTTTTCACCATATTTGGTGTGAGATTGGATTATAATTTTTTTTGTGTTTCACTTTGCACTTTATATGTACACATTGTTGTACTGAGTCTTACTTGTTTGTGTTCATTTAAGCCTTGGACGTATTAATTAATATTTTTTCACGTTGGGACTGAGCTAGCGCTTCATATTTTTTATCATACGACCCTCACTTAATCTATCCAAAATGAAAAAAGTTTTGCCTATAGTTCTACTTTAACCACTTGCCGACCAGCCGCCATAGTTAAACTGCGGCAGGTCGGTTCTCCTGTGGAAGCACCGTACATGTCAACTGTGGGCGCGTTCCAGCTGCACACCGCGGGTCTCGCGGATTCGATGTCCTCCGGCGACCTGCAATCACGGTACACAGAGGCAGAACGCGGATCTGCCTATGTAAATAAGGCGGATCCCCATTCTGACAGGGGACATCTCAGAGATCCCAGTGATCAGGAACAGCGATTTCTGTCATGTACCTGGCAGCCCATCCCCCTACAGTTAAAACACACCCAGGGAACACAGTAAACCCATTGATCACCCCCCTAGTGTTAACCCCTTCCCTGCCATTTTTATAGCACTGATCAATGTAATAACGTCACTGGTCCCATAAAAGGGTCAGATTTGTCCGCCGCAATGTCGCAGTCCCGCTAAAAATTGCAGATCGCTGTCATTGCTAGTAAAAACAAACAAAAAAAAAAAGTCCATAAAACTATCACTTATTTTGTATACACTATAACTTTTGCACAAACCAATCAATATACGCTTACTGTGATTTTTTTTTACTAAAAATATGTAGAAAAATACATGACGACGATATAGTTCTTTTTTTCAAAATTGTCGCTCTTTTTGTTTATAGCGCAAAAAATAAAAAAAGGCAGAGCTGATCAAATACCACCAAAAGAAAGCTCTATTTGTGGGAAAAAGGACGTCAATTTTTGTCGCACGACTGCGCAATTGTCAGTTAAAGTGATGCAGTTGTTAATGGGGTAAATCCTTCTGGGGCTGAAGTGGTTAAACAAGTGTTTATAAATCAGTGGTCCCAACACTTTATTGGTTCCATGCTTGTTCCAGATTAGTGGTTCAGTAACCATTACCCCTCCCATACATTGGCTATTTTTCCATTTGTTGCTAAATGAAATAATAGGGTCTTCACAAAAGCCTGATGATTCTATATCACCTTCTACATGTGCTTCTCATCCACTGTATACTCAGAATAAAAAATAAAACAGAATGAAAATTATAGCGGTCAGGGAAGACCTCCCTCCTTAGAGACAGCTGCATCTGTGGTTCCTTAAAACTGATCTCCACGTTGGAACTCTAAAATACCCTTGCAGTGGACCAACCCATACTGCAAGGGTTAAATGCATGTTATGTCTAAGGGTGCTGGAACAAGGAGGAATACTTGCCTTATTTCATGCTCCAGCAGGCTTCCTGTACCAGGTGACTAGTCCAGCTCTGCCTCCTCTAAGCCTCACATTCGCCCCCTTCAGGCCGTGGGCGAGTCTGTTCACCGGTTCAGGTCAGATTCAAGTCAGAATTTTTGCTTCACACCTGAATCTCACCCAAACACACACAGGACACTTTTGCAATCTGCTCCGCGGACACCCTGGACCTGTGTGAACGGGCTCCATTGAGAGTCAGTCACACTCGCCTGTCATGCGAATTGGGTGCAGGGAAAGCCACATCCAATTTGCACACATGTGAACCCAGCCTCACGCACAATGCAGGTTTATTAGCCCTGTATTGTAGGTGCTAATGCTGGAGGGACTTTCCACCGGACACAGCCTTGGGAAGACGAGGACAATGTAGAGCCTGCTGGAATGGAAAAACCGGGTAATACTGCCTATTCCTCAACCTCATAGAAATAACAAGCATTTAACCCGTGCAAGTGCAGAGGGACCTCACTGCAAGGGTACATTCCAGAGGCCATCTTTGAATAGGATTCAAAGGGACTTGGTCTACTGGTCCCATTCTGCTATATCTACTAAGAGATGATGGCACCGGACCGTTACTTGGGGAAAGGGAGGGTTCCATCTGTCCAAAGGCCTGCATACATTTTTTATGTTTAAATCACCAGAGACAACTATAGAGAAAAAAAATCACAAACAGTAAGTAACTATGATCTGGTATTTTAAAATATGAAATATTAAAATATATTGATTTAAAATCAATTTAGGAGGTATCCATTCTTTTTTACTGTAGTTCATAGGCAGAATTTATTTGTGCTTTGGTTCACCCTCACTAACCTGGCAACCATTGCTGTGCCAAAAAGTGAATATAGATGTTAGAATAAAGTTTATGTTTATACTTCTATTTTATTTGAGATAATTTGTCCTCCCTGACCACTCTCTTTCCCCATGACATGCTGTGGTGTATGTAACAAGCGCTATTAGGATACCATTACAAAAATGTAAAGCAACATGACTCAGTATATTGAAAGTTTTTAACATTTAATATTTCTTGATAATATAATTATTTGCTAACGTTTATATACATTATTTGTCAATAATATGTTTGTATATCTTTGCAGTATATGTACAAATTTGTGCTCCGATCTAAGGCCCTGATGAAGCGGGACTCCCCGCGAAACGCGTAGGCGAGTTTTCTCGATTCTTCAGCCAGGACCAGCACATCCTGGGTAGACTTACAGTAACTGTGGTTTTAACCAGTTGTATTCAACTTTTTTTAAAGTTAACCATTTGTATATGGAAATTAAAGATTTGTTTATTTTTTAAGCCTATTTGGTATGTGTATTTATTAGACCCTGAAAGGTACATGTAAAGCCCCACCCCATTTTTGTTCTCATTCGGTAATCACTTTCCAATTTAGACAATTCTAAAAGGAACATCCCAGTCCTTTAGCTAGAAGAACCAAAAAATACAAAACAAAGTATTCAGATATAACAAATTTTCAGTTCCTGCAAAAACAATACAATGGTGTGCCTGCATTCTTTAAATCTCTTGAATAGTGTGTTTATGGAAACAGATTTTTGGCATCACTTTATCATTAAAGGAGAATGGCATGATAGTGCAAATGTAACTTTTCTATAAGTGCGTACAGCTGCTGATTCAACAAGAAAAGCTCTGGGACAAAAACAAGTAAAGATACTGTTTGAAGGAAGTAATTAGAAAAACAGATGGGATCTTCCGTGCAGCTTAGCTTGCAGAGGCAGCGTGTGAATGCCTTGCTGATCAAAGTGTTCAGTGTTCATGATTCTACAATAACTTTCCACTGCTCTATGTGGAAAAAAACCAATGAATATATACATAGGTCATTCAAATTTCATGTTTATAGTAACTCCTCTTCTTTTTCATTGCAGGTAAATAATGGATTCCATGCAGGAGCAATACGCTCTCATTGAGTTCTTGATGAAGGAAGGATGCAGGCAGCCCGACATCCACAGAAGGCTACAGGATGTTTACAGAGATGACTCCAAAGACAAGAGCAATGTCTTTTTTATTGATGCCTCTTGTCAATTTTGTCATCTCTGTAAATATTCTGTAGCCTTCTGTGGATGTCGGGCAGTTTGCACCCCTCCTTTGTCAAGAACTCAGCGATGACAAGTTGCTCCTGCATGGAATACATTTTTTACCTCCAAGGAAGAAGATGAAAATTTACTATAGAGCAATAGTTACTCTACCAACATGCGAAATTTGAATAGCCAATGTAAGTTAATATTATTATACAGGATTTATATAGCGCCGACAGTTTACGCAGCGCTTTACAACATTATAAAATTATGCCTACTTTTTCATTACTTTGGATACAGCCTCGTACATATTAAAATTCAAATGAAAGCATCATTTTTAGGAGAACTGTAAAGTGCAATTGACTAACCACGCCAATCTACACTCGATTTACCCATGCCCACTTTTTAGGCTGAAACACTCCTGACTCCAGTGTGCGAATCTGTGGTTACTACCCAATTGCAATAAGGTATGCCCATTTACACAGCCAAACACCTGCATTTAAAATCAATTTGTCACGCTTTTTTCCCCACAAATAGAGCTTTCTTTTGGTGGTATTTCATCACCTCTGCGGTTTTTATTTTTTGCACTATAAACAAAAAAAGAGAGACAATTTTGAAAAAAAAAGTAATATTTTTTACTTTTTGCTATATTAAATATCCCCCAAAAAATATAGAAAAAAAACTATTTTTCCTCAGTTTAGGCTGATGTGTATTCTTCTACATATTTTTGTTAAAAGAAAATAAAAAAATCACAATAAGCGTATATTGATTGGTTTGCACAAAAGTTATAGTGTCTACAAAATAGCGGATAGATTTATGGCATTTTTATTATTAATTTTTTTTTATTAGTAATGGCGGCAATCTGCAATTTTTATTGTGACTGTGACATTATAGCGGACAAATCAGACACTAGATTTTGGGACCATTATCATTTATACAGGGATTGGTGCTATAAAAATGCACCCACCGATTACTGTGTAAATGACACTGGCAGGGAAGGTGTTAAACACTAGGGGGCGATCAAGGGGTTAAGTGTATCCTAGGGAGGTGTTCTAACTGTGGGGGGGGATGGGCTACCACTGACATGACAGCCAGGCCTATTTATCACAGCGCTCCTTCAGTGTCACCTACAACTCTGTCTCCTCCTCTCCATTGCCCCTTTCTGTGGGGGTCCCCCAAGGCTCTGTTCTTGGACCCCTTCTCTTCTCTATCTACACCTCCCCCCTTGGTCACTTATTAACTGCCCATGGCTTCCAATACCACTTATAAGCTGATGACACCCAAATCTATCTGTCTACTCCTCACCTCACTCCTTCAGTCTCCTCTCGCATTACTAACTTACTAACTGACATATCAGCATGGATGTCGCACCACTTCCTTAAACTAAATCTCTCTAAAACTGAGCTATTAATATTCCCCCCCCCCCGCCCGTGCCCCCCTCCATGACTTTTCCATCAAAATCAACAATGCAACCATCAGTCCCTCCCCTCACGCCAGGGTACTAGGTGTAATCCTAGACTCTGACTTGTCATTTCAGCCTCAAATCCAATCGTTGTCAAAAGTTTGTAGAATTCACCTCCGTAACATCTCTAAAATTTGCCCTTTTTTAACAAATGAAACCACCAAGCTCCTCATTCACTCCCTCGTTATCTCTCACCTTGACTATTGCAACTCCCTTCTCATTGGCTTAACTCTCCATAGACTATCCCCTCTTCGGTCTATCATGAATGCTGCTGCCAGACTTATCCACCTTACCAACCGCTCAGTGTCTGCCAACCCTCTCCTCCAATCCCTACACTGGCTCCCAATCACCCAGCGAATTAACTACTTGCTGCCCGCCCGCCATCATATGACGGCGGGACGGTGCAGCTGTTATCCTGGGTCGCCGTCATGTGATGGCGCAGCCTTCCAGGCAGCCCAGGGGGCGCGCACGCGCCTGCCGCATCGCTCGGGTCCCGGTGCGCGTGCCCGGCGGCCGCGATCTCCGCCGGGCACCCGCGATTGCCCGGTAACCGAGCAGGACCGTGGATCTGTGTGTGTAAACACACAGATCTACGTCCTGTCAGATGGGAGGAGACCGATGGTGTGTTCCTTGTACAGAGGAACACCGATCGGTCTCCTCCCCTTGTGAATCCCCTCCCCACACAGTTAGAATCACTCCCTAGCAACACATTAACCCCTACAGCGCCCCCTGCTGGTTAACCCCTTCATTGCCAGTCACATTTATACAGTAATCAATGCATTTTTATAGCACGGATCGCTGTATAAATGTGAATGGTCCCAAAAATGTGTCAAAATTGTCCGATGTGTCCGCCGCAATATCGCAGTCACAATAAAAATCGCAGATCGCCGCCTTTACTAGTAAAAAAAAATAATAATAAAAATGCTATGAATCTATCCCCTTATTTTGTAGACGCTATAACTTTTGCGCAAACCAATAAATATACGCTTATTGCGATATTTTTTACAAAAAATATGTAGAAGAATACGTATTGGCCTAAAATGAGGAAAAAATTTGTTTAAAAAAAAAAAAAAAAATTTGGA
The DNA here is from genome assembly GCF_042186555.1 of Aquarana catesbeiana. Lineage (NCBI taxonomy): Eukaryota > Metazoa > Chordata > Amphibia > Anura > Ranidae > Aquarana > Aquarana catesbeiana. The sequence goes on from NC_133336.1 coordinate 36,846,355, forward strand.
TACTTATAGCAAAAAGTAAAAAATATTGTGTTTTTTTAAACTTGTCACTCTTGTTTTGTTTATAGCACAAGAAATAAAAACCGCAGGGGTGATCAAATACCACCAAAAGAAAGCTCTATTAGTGGGGAAAAAATGATAAAAATTTCATTTGGGTACAGTGTTGTATGACCGCGCAACTGTTATTCAAAGTGCGACAGCGCTGAAAGCTGAAAATTGGCTTGGGCAGGAAGGGGGTGAAAATGCCCTGTATGGAAGTAGTTAAATTCAAAATACTAACCACAACATACAAAGCCATTCACAACTCTGCCCCGAGCTACATCACTAATCTTGTCTTCAAATATCACCCAAATCGACCTCTCCGCTCTCCTCAAGACCTCCTGCTTTCAAGCTCTCTCGTCTCCTCCTCCCATGCTCATCTCCAGGATTTCTCCAGAGCCTCTCCCATCCTCTGGAACTCGCTACCTCCATCTATCCGGCTGTCCCCTACTCTTGCTACCTTCAGGCGATCCCTGAAAACTCATCTCTTCAGGAAAGCCTATCACGTCTCCAGCTAATCTCCTACCATTTCCAACAGCTCATTCCCCACAGTTACAACCTTTTGTACCACCTGCCCCACCCTATTAGATTGTAAGCTCTTCTGAGCAGGGCCCTCTTAATCCTCTTGTATTTGATTGTATTATAACTGTATTGTCTCCCTTATATATTGTAAAGCGCTGCGTAAACTGTTGGCGCTATATAAATCCTGTATAATAATAATAATAATAATAATCACTACTCCCGATGACAGGGAGCAGTAGATCTCTGCATTGTCACTAGGCAGAACAGGGAAAAGCCTTGTTTACATAGGCATCTCCCCATTCTGCCTCTCCGTGACACGATTGCCGGATACTGGCGAACATCGAGTCCGCGGGACCCACGGGCACGTTCACGCTGTAAGCGGCGGGCGCCAATTAAAGAGGACGTAATGTTGCATATTGACTCTGTAGCTATGTATGTTACCTTACTGTATTCTGTTCACTCTTCTATAACCTGTAACGCTCATAATACTCAATAAAATCTTTTAAAGGTTAGTCAAAAACCTCAGATGGATCCTGCCTTTCTCAGTCTCCTTGGACACATACCACTTCTGGGGCAGGAACAATATTGCTATGGAAGACAAACAGGCTTGCTTTACTCTTCCAAAACTAGTAAGCAGCAAATAATTAAAGCGTATGGTAGGTTTATTTTCGCCCGCACGTTCAATTAAAAAAATGTGAAATCTTAGAAGCTGTTTGAAAAAGTAGTGTATAATGTTATTGTGCATTATGCCTACAAGGCAGAGGTGAAATTTTATGAGAAAGATAACTTAATGCAGGGGATACTGCAACCTATTGCAAATATGTTGTTCTACTGTTAAAGGAATATTCTATGTTGGGCTTCATATTTATGTGGATATGGGTTATGATTGACTATGCTCCTTGTAAATCTATGTAGGTTTACACTTCTGCAGGTGACACTGCATTCCTTATGAGGCCCATCACATAGGACAGTGGGGTGATGTCAATACTAACCAGATTCCACTCTAAAATGAAGAGCACGATAAAGGGCAGCAGATCTATTTTTCTTTTATCCAATTATAACTGACCCATACTATACTTTATACCATAGATCCACTGTACAGTACTCATGTGACCAACTTTAAAATTATAATTTATAGTTTTAGTCCCTTAAACGTTAAACATGTCTTTTTTTTTTTCTGAGAGACCTTTTAAAATATATTTTTTTAAATAAAATATAGTTCTCTACATGCAATTATGCTTTGTAAATTTTGCCTTTACATTTCTGCATTTGTTTTTCGGCTTTAATTAAATAAAAAATCCTGCAAGGTTATTTGATTGAATTAGATGAAACTGTAATATCAATGCAATGTTTCAAGATAACAAATACCTGCAGGAAAAAAATCTAAATTATACTTACAGTAGGTAAATATTTCATTTAATTGACAGATATTTTACCAGTTGATTTTGAAATCTCTCTGGAAAAATAGAAGGCATTTGATTTGAATAAGTCACATTCCAGACATACCTAGTTCAAGGCCTACAAATTCTTCACCTGTCTGGAATCTAATGTGACTGTAAATCCAAAAAACAAAAAGAAAACATCATTACTAGACTTTCGGTTTACATAATATACTAGAACATTAATATTGATATCAAGTCTATAACAAAAAAAAACTGCACTAGCCATGTCTCCTCGCCCCCTCTCCCAAGCATCTACTAGTAAAATCTCCATCTAGGGTTGCCACCTGTCCGAGATTCACCTGGACAGTCCAGGTTTTGAATCTTGTGTCCGGGTTTCAGTCCACCTGAACCCTGGACACGTTATTCAGACAGGAATGTGGCTCGGAAAAGGGCCTGACAGGAGGGTGAGGGGGCACGATGTGCGCCACATTACTATTCTCTTTTGAGTGCCCAAAGGTGTCCCAGGTCTGTTACAATCCGATAGTGTATATATTAAAAAAAAAAATAAAAATTAGCTGTACGACACTAAAGTGTTTGGGTTTGGCTTGAAGAAAAAGTGGCAACCCTATCTCCATCCCTGTTCCCCTTACTAATATCTCGGTCTTGGCTCCTCGTATCTCCCTATCCAATTGGTATAGAAAATGCATTACTTCTCTTTCCAACCTCTATCTGGAATTAAAACTTAAACCTTTTAACCAAATACGCCAAGAATATCAGCTTACTCTTACAGATCGGTCTACATATCTCCAACTCTCTCAACTCATTCAGTCTGTCAATACAAATACTATATACATAAACCATACAAAATAAGAGCTGGAAGTATTATACCACACACACACACACACACACACACCATTATCCAGGGGTATTACCATGTTTTATAACGTTATTCGGGATAAACTTTCCAAAAAATGGCACCCTTTTCTTAAGTGGGAGTCGAAGTTGGGTATGTCCTATACATCTTCACAATGGCAAAAGTCACTTGCAGCAATCTATAAAGTGACCAGCTGTGTTAACCACTGGGAATTATTCTCAAAAAATCGACTTAGGGTGGTATCTTACCCCTTATCTCTTGGAACACTCACTCCCTTGTTTTTTTGGAGAGGTTGTGGTTCTGTGGGCCATTTAATACATGTTTTTTGATCATGCAAACACCTTACCAGCTTTTAGAGTAAACATTTTTCAAATTATATCAGAGTTATTGGGAATTCTCTCCGCCCCATGCAGAGTTTAGCTATTCTGCACCTAGGTATTGACGTATTCCAACTAAATTGTGGCAATATAGTGACACACATTCTCTTGGCAGCACAACTTCTTATAGCTAGACATTGGAAGATTAACCTAGCCCCCAATCACTCTGAGGCTCTGAGGTTCTTGAGACTGTCAAGCTTCACTACACCTACGAGCCTCTTCTGGCGGGTAAACAAAGTACTTTATCGGTATTTGACCAACACTGGTATCTGTGGATGGTCTGGCTTAATACAGTACTCACTGAAAGTGTAGGATGATATTGGCATCATTATAGATGGCATATGTGAAGAATTGTACTAGTTGACCCACTGTTTAGTCTGTTTCTACTATCCTGTTTCCTATGCCCTGCGTGGCAATTTTGTTATACTGTTTGTACAAAATGCTTATGAAAACCAATAAAAAATTAAATATGAAAAAAAAAAAAAAAAAAGCATATGTAAACCCAAAGACAATGATTTTCTATATTGCAGCTTACCAATCTTTAGATGTGATAGCTGCATTTGTTTTTTTGGAGGGGGTTTTCCCCATTTATTTTTTTTTTTTTTTTTATCAAAAGTTTTTATTGCGCACAGAGTCAAAATGTATACATTACATCTGATAATGACGTGACATACAAATCATAATAGAGGCGTACATTGAACAAATTTAACCTTCATTAGTAAAAAAATTCCCATGCTCATACATGTAGATTCCTGAGTTCGCCGTCCTTATCACTCAATCAGTATATGTGCATTTTTTAAACCAGAACAAAAAATAAAAACAACCAGCATATTACACCCAGCAACTTCTCCCCTCCCTCCCTCACCCACCCATAAGTCTGTCTTTGGTAGAATGGCCCACGAAGTAAAGCGAACCAGAAAAAAAGAAACAACCACCCTCTCATCAGCCCAAACAGAAAAATTGCGCTCACTATCATCCGTCCTTTGCCTATTCACTTTCCTGAAATAGGTAAAAAAATCAAAAAAACATCCTCCCCGCAAAATATTTATCCCTCGCCTTCCAGGGTATCAGCAGAGTCAACCCATCTAAACCATACTTTTTGAAATTTTTTTGAGGCCCCCCTAGCTTCATAAGTCATTTTATACATCAAGACATCAGAGTTAATTACTTTTTTCCACATCCCCAGTGACAGCGGTTCATCATGTATCCATCTTCTGGCAATAAGCTTTCGTACTCCAAAAAATAAAATTCTCAGAAATAATTTTGTGTGTGTACTCATTTGTTCTTGTCCAAACACCCCTAGGAGGCACCTTAAGGGAGAGCAAATATTTGGCAAATCAAACTGTTCCGAAATGAATTCTGTCACCTGCGACCATAATGGTCTTACCTTTACACATTCCCAAGTCATGTGTAAGAAAGTACCCTCCGCCCTCCCACACTTATGACAAATGGCTGATTCCCGTCTATGCATTCGATACAATCTAGTAGGTGTATAGTACTGTTGATGTAGGTACCGGAATTGAATCATTTTATCCGTGGAAGAGACTACTGATATTAGATATGTATCCAGCACCTCCTGCCACATTTCTTCCGACAGCTCAGGGACAATCGTGACCCAACGTTCCATAGATCTAGAGGTTGTAGTCCCCACCCCTGGGCCCACCGCCCCATAATATCTAGAAATTCTTTTTTTCGGGTCCGGATCCATCAGAATCCTCTCTAAGTCAGTATTCTGAACTATAATTTCATCAGCGCCAAATTGCGCAAGCGCAGCATGGTGTAGTTGGAAATACCGAAAGTACCAGTTCCTCGGTATTTCAAAATTCTCTCTCAGCTGTGCAAATGTACAGAAGCGATTGTCCTGATATATATGATGTAAGTATTTTATGCCATGTCTAGCCCATGAGTTATGTCCGTCAGTTAATTTCAAAAACTCTGCAAGTGTCTTATTATACCATAGGGGATTGTTCGGTGACAACCACAATGGATCATCCTTCCTACGTCTGGAGCATATATAGAACACTTTCCCCGGTAGTGTCATTACGGATCCCACCTCTCTCCCTGGTATCCCCTTCCTATACAGCATATTTTGAAGTGTTTCCTGCGAGGAGGCAACAGCAGCCTCCAACAGGGCAGTAGCATTGGGTGTTAAAGGGAAAAATCGCCAGTGCAGAAAGGATAATTGCGACGCCAGAAAGTAAGACCTCAAATCTGGTAACGCCATTCCACCCTTTGTAACTGGCAGTTTTAAAATCGCCAAGGAGACTCTGGGTGCTTTAGAGCCCCAAAGAAAACCCACAATAATAGAATCTATATTTTTAAAAACCTTCAGAGTCACAAAAACCGGAGAGTTCGAGAGAATGTAAAGAAATTTCGGCAAGAAGATCATTTTAAATAAATTTATCCGTCCCAATAGGGTAATCGGTAAATTCTGCCATTTCCGCACCTTCTCCCGAAAATTTTGTATGACCGGCGTCAAGTTTTTCTCCAAGAACGTAGAGATAGGAAGCTGGATCTCGACCCCTAAATACTTAAAAGATGTGGAGAGTGGAATGGGACATTCCCTCGGGATCCCCACCCCCTCATCAATAGGGAAAATGGAAGATTTTTTCCAATTAATCCGGAATCCAGAATAATCTCCAAATTCCTGAATCAATCGGAAAGCCTCTAATAACGAGGGCCCTGGATCCTGCAAGTATAACAACATGTCGTCGGCATAAAGCGAAACTCGCTCCTCAAAATTGCCCAGTTTCAGTCCCACCAATTGCGATGTGGTTCTTAGTTTGACCGCTAAAGGCTCAATTGCCAAGGCAAACAGGAGGGGCGAAAGCGGACACCCCTGCCTGGTACCTCTAAAAATAGGGAAGGAATCCGAAACTATACCATTTACCCTTAATCTTACCAGCGGGTCCGTATAGAGTAACCTCACCCAAGCAATAAAACAAGGGCCAAAACCATATGACTCAAGGAGGTGGAACAGATATGTCCACTCTACGGAGTCAAAGGCTTTTTTTGTATCCAAAGAAGCCACTACTCTAGTCCCCAAATTGTCATGGGCTATCTGAAGGTTTATAAATAGTCTCCTAATATTCATCTGTGCACAACGACCTTGTATAAAACCAGTTTGGTCAGCGTCCACTAAATTTAGTATAACAGATTGCAGTCTACTAGCTAATATTTTTGCAAGGATTTTTGTGTCCATATTCATCAGCGAGATTGGACGGTACGAATCACATTCTCGAGGGTCTTTACCTCCCTTAGGTATTAATACAATCAGGGCTTCCCTCATAGAGGGAGGGAGTCTACCATCCGATCTAGCTGTATTAAAAACTTTCAATAGGCGTGGGGCCATACCGTAACGAAAAGTATTGTACCATTCCGAGGGAAGGCCATCCAGTCCAGGTGCCTTCCTGGGCGGAAAGGAGGCAATCGCCTTCTCTACCTCCTCCACCGTAATACCCGCTTCTAGAGCAGTACTGTCTTCTTCTGTCAATCTAGGTAGTTCTACGTCAGCAATGTATTTCCCCAGTTTCTCCAGTTCCAAGGGGGCACAAGAGCTATATAGTTTTTTATAGAAACGAGCGAAAATATCCAGGATAGCGGCCGAGTCACATATTTCAATCCTAGAATCATCATACACCGCCTTAATATATACCGGGATATAGTCAGGTCTCGCCAGGTATGCCAGAAGCCTGCCATTCTTGTCTCCAAATTCGAATATACGTCTGCGTTGTGCCAAATTTAATTTTGTAGTACGATCTGTGAGGATCGTCTTATACTCCCTTGTACTGGTTTGTAAGGTCAGTAGTCTTTCTGTAGTAGGGTCTCTAACATATTCAGCTTCCGCCAGTGCCGCCTCAGTCTCTTTAAATTGTACCTCTGAGGCCAGTTGTTTTTTAAAACTTCGGACCTCCGTCATGAATACCCCTCGCAGCGTGGCCTTAAAAGCCTCCCATTGGAGAAGTGTGGATGCGGAGCCAGTATTTTCTGCCCAAAAATGTTTGATCGCCTCTGTACATTTGATTTTAATATACTCCTCTTGAAGCCAACTCGCCTCCATTCGCCATAGCCTTAAACCCGGCTTTGGTCCTAGGTTAAGTTCCAGTAGCATGGGGGAATGATCTGATATGGCTCTGGGCAAGTATGAAACCCCCTGAACCAACTGCATCCCGTCTCCCTCAGTCAGGACGGTGTCTATCCTGGACAGCGTCTTGTGCGTTTCAGAGTAGCAGGAATATTCCCGCACTCCAGGATGATGGAAACGCCAGACATCTCTGAAACCATGTGCAGACAACCATCCCGCTAAAGGAGCCGACGTGCCGGATACCGCCCCAAGTCTCTCCAGAGCAGGGTCTGCCACAGTATTGAAATCTCCTAGTATATATATCCTCCCCTCCGCTACCTCATAAACTATCCGTAGCATATCATCTAAATGAGCTAGCGAGAAAGGAGGAGGTACATATAAATTCACTATCGTTAGAAATTTATTCATCACCTGGATTACTAATACCACAAACCTCCCTTTAATATCAGTCCGAACCGCATGTATGGAAATAGGCATAGCCTTGGTAACCAAAGTGGAAACTCCCCGTGCGTACGAAGAGTAAGTAGCATGATAAGCCCCGGCAATATGTGCTCGTTTTAAGGAGAGAACCCTGGAGCCCTGTAGATGCGTTTCCTGGAATAGAATTATATGGGGCTTGTGTTTCTTAATATAATCAAAGATCAAGGAGCGCTTGAATTTAGAATTGAGGCCTCGTACGTTCCAGGCCAAAATTTTGAGACTAACCGCCATATCTATAATTGTAGTAGTAGGCGGCCCTCCCCAATACACCTGTCGGATCCAGCCATCCCAATGGGCTCCAGGCCTCTCCCAGTATTCGCAGCGGGCGATTCACGCAGAACATTTGAGAGAATTTCCTGTAATAACAGCAAATGTGAACCACCCCCACCAAAGACAGACTTAAACAAACCCAAAAATTACAGTTTCCAACCCTTCCCCTCCCCCCTCCCTGCACCCAGTCCCAACATACCAGGCACTTTTTTCCCATAACCACAATGAATTAGCAGCAGAGATGCAACTCAAAACCAGTCACATAAGGCAAGTTACTTGGAAGTAACAGTACTACTTAGCATTAGAAAACAATAAAAAATAATAAGTCAATAAAAACTCTGTTTTCCCTAGAAAAATAGGAAAAAGAACTTTACTCCCAGCAAAAAAAACTGTTCCAGTAAATTGCAGTTTCAAGTTCCATCTGCAGACACTGTATATCTTTTTTTTTTTTTTATTTTAACATAGGACAGCGGCAATATAAAACAAAAAAAAACAGAAAAAAATGTTTTCTTTCCTTTTTTTTCCCTCCTTCCTTTTTTTTCCCCCCCACCCTCCTTTTTTCTTTTTGTATTTGGGCCGCTAGTATCTATAGAGAAGTCCTCCAGAAAAAGAAAAAAAAATATTTCCAAACGGGAAAAAGAACTGACCCATAGACAGACCAAAAGGATCAACTTTCCCCCTCCCCCCCCAAGGATAACCATCAGGAAGAGATTGCATCCACAATACACAGATCTCCTGTTCCAGCAATATTTTCAGCATGAAGAAAAAAAATTAATGTTATAGCAAGTAGAAAAAAAAAACGGGGGGAAGGGGTCAACTAGTAAGGCAGGGAGAGATATATCACAAGATACAGTCAGATAGGCAGTCAGTATTCTTTCCAATTAGTATTCTCTCACCCAAAAAGACAGTTGCCTCACACATTTTCATCTTCCTTAAGGCGATATAGGAGAGGCTCCATTTCTCCGATGACCACGAGAGTCTAGCCATTCAGACGCTTCAGTAGGATTTGTGAAAAAAAGCGTTTTTCCATTTTCCACAATGCGCAGCTTAGCAGGATATAGCATGCTGTAGATCAAATTGAGATCCCTTAATCTTTTCTTTATGGGTTGAAATGAAGCTCTCTGTTTCTGAGTAACGGCAGAGAAATCAGGATATATTGATATGCGATTTCCATCAGAAGTCATCTCAGGGCCCACTCTGGCTCCCCTTAGAATATTCTCCCGGTCCCGGAAATGAAGCACTTTTGCTATCATAGACCTGGGAGGGGCTCCCTTTGGAGGGGCCCGGCCTGGAACTCGATGGGCCCTTTCAATAGCAAACATCTTTGTAAAGGTGTCAGGCGCCATATTAGCAATCAGCCATTTCTCTAGATATTCCTCTGGGTGCTTTCCCTCCACTCCTTCTGGGAACCCCACCAGCCTTATATTGTTTCTTCGCATACGGTCTTCCATGTCGGCCATCTTTAAAGTATGTTCAGATAGGGTCTTTCTGGTCACCTGTGCTGCAGTATCTAAGGGTCTTATATTATCCTCCAAGGCAGTAACACGGCGGTCTGTAATCTGTGCCTTCTCCCTCAGTTTTTGCATATCATGCTTGATGAATGAGAACTCCACTCTTAGCTCTTCAAAATGATCTAGTAACTTTGCTTGGCCTCCCTGAATGGCCGCCATTATCTGTGACAGGGACGGTTCCTCCTCTCCCACCACCTCCCTGTCAGCTCTCGCCCAGCGATCCTTCAACCTGTCCAGCGATCTTCCCCTGTGTATCACTACCTCTCTTTGGGGCTTAGGACTCACCCTGTCCACTGCTGAAGATGAGGATGCCTGAGGCGGTGTCCCTGTGGATCTCTGCAGCGGCGGCCATTCCTCCTCCTCCTCCTGTGTTCCAGCGCCATTTTGAGAGCCCCAGGCGAATTGTGCCAGCCGCTCACCGGCGGATTTGGGGCACGGAGGGCCGTATTTTACCATCCCTGAGGGTGCCTGATGTATCCCAGCACACATCCCCAGCCGCTGGCCGAAAAAAACAAGCGCCGCTGTCCCAGAATTTTATCAGGATAGTTTGTCTGCAGACGGAGCTCCGGTCAGACGCTCCTTACATGCTGCGCGCTAGCTCCGCCCTCATCCCCCCATTTATTTTTAATTGATCTGGTCAGTAACACACTTCCAGTCTAAAGCCTCGTACACACGATCGGATTGTTGGCCAACAAAACAGTGGAATTTTGTCTGAAGGGCGTTGGCCCAAACTTGTCTTGCATACACACGGCACACAATTGTTGCCCATCAATCACGAACGTAGTGACGTACCACATAGTTTTTCAGCTCTTTAGCGCCACCCTTTGGACTCCTTCTGCTAATTTCGTGTTAGTAGAAGTTTGGCGAGTGTTGATTCGTGCTTTTCATTTTGTGCTTTTCACTTCATGTCTGAACGGCCGTTCGTCAACCAAACATGTTGCAGAATCGGAGGAGATAACGTGTTATTTATTATTGGCCTTGGAGTTATTGCTTTGACATCATTTTTTTGGTTGAATAATGATTTGATTTGGTATATTTTCTATATTTTTGGATGCATAAAATGCACTTTTTGGTTAAGTTCTATTGGCAGAGCATGTCTAATTTTGTTTTCTTTTTTTAATGCACAATAAAAAAATTGTGTAGAATAATACTTGGCTATGTGTTTTACTTCAAATGACAGTTTGGGAGTCGGCAGTTACATTTAAAAAAAATACAATGTAAAATTGACAAGGGACACCAACATAGTTGTAACTTTGATCTTAAAAACTACGGGATAATGGTGTTGTGGTAACTTGCCCAAAAAAAAAAAATAATAATAATATTCTTGATATCACTAGCAAAAAAAAAGCCTTTGAAAATTTGTTTGCAATAACTCCATCAGTATTACCAGCAAAGCAGCTTCATTATTATCCCATTAAAGAAGAAGAGAATTGTGCGCTGCATTTCAAGATTTCATAATTTGCCTCGTCACGAATGTTAATTCTCTATTACGAACGCTAGTTTACAAGACCGATCGCTTCTGGCTTGTCTTTGCTTCCGAGCATGCGTGTTTGTACTTTGGACTTTTGTCCGACGGACTTGTGTACACGTGTTCGGAAAATCCGACAACAGACATTTGACCACGGAAAATTTTAAAACCTGCCAACCAACATTTGTCTGCGGAAAATCCGACAACAATAGTCCAATGGAGCGTACACACGGTCGGATTTTCCGCCAACAGACTGTCATCACACATTTCCCCGTCGGAAAATCCGATCGTGTGTACGAGGCTTTCGTATGTCTCCACTCTACTAGAGAAGCAATGGAGCCAACGTTGGACAGCTGCATTATCAGCATAAATTTACTGAGTGTGCATTTTAAAGCTTTTGGAAGTGAAGGAGGTGTACATCTTTGCAACACTAACTTGTACTTGGCATGTTGTCCTAAATTTCTTGACTTTACTTGCCATGTACATTAAAGATCTCAAGCGACTTCAACAATAACTTTTTTTTGAAGAGTAGGGGCACCACAATGTGGCCTGAAAATCAACCTATCTACTGGGACAACAATACTTTGGTATCTTTTGACACATCATTCTGACGTCAGCATGCTCATCAGGAATGCCAAAAGTTCCGAATCAGCGTGATCCTTCGGTCATCAAAAAAACCCCACAAACATACAGCTAAAACAAGATGTGAGCATCCTGCTGCCAAGTTCTTTCAGTGTAATAAAATATTAATTGGCAAAATAGATACAGTCAGCAATTCTGTACCAAATGGATCATAGTCGCTCATCGTGTCTCAGATTTACAGCATTGTAGCACGGCAGTACATCAACTGTCCAGGGACAAAACTGTCTGAATTTGCAAAGATATCACATATTTTTCTTTGTGACTGTAAATCAGTCCTTTGTTCCCACTAGTAAGAAACTAGCAAGTTTTTACTGCCGATTGGCATACACCTAGTTCAAGCTTCCCGGTAATTAAAGATAGGCTATTATGGAAAAAGGCCTTCAAAACTTAAAAATTTGCAGTGCGGTGGTCATACGAGAAGACATGATGATGCCTACACGGCTTCTACCTAAATAATGTCAGCTATACTTCTACCTTTTAGCTGACCTGTTTTGCACTATGATCCTATACCCAGGAGGAAATGTGTAATTTATAAAATTACCCACCACCACCTTTAATTGTCTGACCACAAATCACGGTTGTCAGACAGTTCTATACATTTTATAAGACATAAAAAAGTGTACTCTATATGTGATGAAATATGTCCGTTGTAATATTTTTCCCAGAAGACATGCATCAGAAAGACGTAAAAAATAGGGAAACAGTATTAAAGCACACATCCTCTAAGTTACAAGATAAATACAGCGTCAGACTTTACTCCTTTGACCTCCATTTCAGCTTTTCAGAACGCCATGGTGGCATGCCTATGTGAAGGCGTTACGGGTGGTTGGTGCAAGGTTTAGCCATTTAAATGAACTGATGCGTGGGAGTGTTCTTGTACTGAAAACTGAAAATCTTCTTTTGGTGGTTTTTGATCATCTCTGTGTTTTTTATTTTTTGTGCTATAAACAAAGAAAGATCGACAATTTTGAAAAAAAATATATATATATTTTTTAATTTTCTGCTATACAAGCATTCCCAATAAAAATTTTTAAAAAAAATCTAATTTCTTCATTAGTTTAGGCCAATATATATTCTATACTACGTATTTTTGGTAAAAGAAATCCCAATAAGCGTATATTGATTGGTTTGCGCAAAAGTTATCGCGTCTACAAACTATGGGATTTTTTTTTTTTAACTAGTAATGGCAGCGATCAGCGACTTATAGCGGGACTGCTATATTGTGGCAGACAAACTGAACACTGACACTTTTTGGTAACCAGTGACACTAATACAGTGATCAGTGCTAAAAATATGCACTGCCACTGTACTAATGACACCGGCAGGGAAGGGGCGATCAAAGGGTTAACTGCGCGCCTAGCCTGTGATTCAGTGTAGTGGGGAAGGTGCTTTTACTAGGGGAAGACATGGATCGGTGTTCCCGCTTTACAGGAACAGAGGATCCATGCCTTCTGTACTTACAGAACTGCAATCTGCCTTGTTTACATAGGCAGACTACCTTTCTGCCTGTGTAATGAACGATCCTCGCGTGCCAGCAGACAGCAAGTCTGCCCTACCCGCCCGATCAGCTCCCGCTGTGTAGAATCACAGCGGGAGCGGGCCGCTGGCAGCGCGTGGGCATGCCCCAGACCCGGAAGTGTCAGATCACATACTAACGTATATGATCTGGCACAGAGCGGCCGCTCTGCCACAGTAAATGTACGGTGGATGGTTAAAGTGGTTGTGAACCCTCACAAATATTTGGTTATATTCTGCGCTTAGGTGTGGGCTGGGCTGCTGCCTCCCTTGAGGTAGTCCCAACTGGACCCCCCTTGAAAAGAATTTTTACAGATATAGGGTTGGTGGCACTGCCCGTCACCCAAAGAGTGATCCTCCACGGTGAATCACTCCTTCCGGTTGTGTGTGCAAGCAGGGAGGGTGTTTTTCACTTCCGTCACCTGAAAAGTGAACCACTATTTGGGTCGCTTATCCCAGGTGAAAATTGGGGGTAAGGAGTGTTTTCTGTGTTCTCTTTACCAAAGAATTTTTATGTATTGGTTTGTGCTCCTTTATTTAGTGATTATTTTATCCCTGTGATTACTTTGCGTTTTGAAAATAAATGTGCAAGTACAAATACAAGATTGTGATATTTTCTTATCTGGTCTGCATGTGCTTTCTGGTTAAATCGGAAATCTCCCACATGGAGTCCCTGAACATGCGTGACTATTAATTGCTTGTGAAAGGTATAAACACAATCCTAAAGGTAATAGAGAATAAACTTAAAAAATTCCAATAAAAAAAAAAAAAGAAATATAATGAAAACAATAAAGAAAGTCCAGTGAAAGACTTCTTAAAAAAATGTAATCTGGTACACTAAAAAATTATATATATTTCCATTTTGAAGTCCAATCAAAAATATTGCATGTAGTGTAAAAATTTCCAGTGACTTTTGTGCTTTAACCAGAGTGAATCGTGCCTAAATTTGGCCACAAGTATACCATAGAACAAGTGACTTCCGTGGTCCCCTTCAATTCCCCACTCACCAGAACCCTGCACCCCTGCAGGGGTAGAAAGCTTGTAGTGAGTGTCTAGGCCGTTCACGGGATGATCACCTCCTCCTTGGCTCCATAGATACTGGGGTATCTGGACACCTCAGCCCCTTCAGGGGCTCTCCACCTCGAGTGAGTACGGTGCAGTGAACACCTCTGCGGCTCCCTATAGGGTATCCTCATGGATGAAAAATACGGGCACTCATAGTGAAGATCCGAACGGTCCGTTTTATTAAAAATAGTTTAAAAGGTTTACGGATAAAACTTGACACAATCAGGTGTAACAGCTGACATATCCTGGTTGCTGACAATAAGCTCCGGACTGGCGTGCGTTCCACGGACCGGAACTTCGCAAACCGGAAGTGACATGAGTGCGTACCAAGCTTTGACATACACGTTTCGTCATAGGACGCCATCTGAGGCGGGATATTAAGTCAGGAACAAATTAACATCAGACAGGACATGGATGGTCTTTTTAAAACAACTGAGACATACCATGGAGAAACAACTAAGGGTGTGGTGGGACACTCTAGAGATGTACATTAGTGAGAAAATTACACCTAGGAGACCAAGGTGGGACATACACCCAAATGACAGTTTTGATGACCCATCCCTTATGGGGGACTGGTATTCCTTCTTTAACAAATGTGAAAAAGACCTCCTCAGACAACGTCCTATGATGAAACGTGCAAGGCGGCGCTTGGTACGCATTCACGTCACTTCCGGTTTGCGAAGTTCCGGTCCGTGAACGCACGCCGGTCCAGAGCTTATTGTCAACAACCAGGATAAGTCAGCTGTTACACTTGACTGTGTCAAGTTTTATCCGTCTTTTTCATCCATGAGGATACCCTATAGGGAGCTGCAGAGGTGTTCACTGCAATGTATTCACTCGAGGTGGAGAGCCCCTGGAGGGGCTGAGGTGTCCAGATACCCCAGTATCTATTGAGCCAAGGAGGAGGTGATCATCCTGTGAACTGCCTAGACACTTACTACACGCCTTCTACCCCTGCAGAGATGCAGGGTTCTGGTGAGTGGGGAACTGAAGGGGACCACGGAAGTCACTTGTTCTATGGTATACTCGTGACCAAATTTAGGCACGAATCACTCTGGTCAAAGCACAAAAGTCACTGGAAATTTTGACACTACATGTAATATTTTTGATTGGACTTCAAAATAGAAATATAATTTCTAAATGTACCAGATTACGTTTTTTAAGGAAGCTTTCACTGTACTTTCATTATTATTTTCATTTATTTTCTATTTGTTATCTTTATTGGAATTTTTTATGTTTATTCTCTATTACCTTTAAGATTGTAAAACAAACCCCACCGCTCAGGTAGATCCACCGATATAAATCCTTCGCCAGAGAAGAGAGAGCCCCAGGTGCTGGCTAATGCATGAGCAGATAGAAATGGGCGGAAGAGCTCTGAACAGCGCACACCGAGAGAAGTTTCTTTATGCTTTTAATTGTAGATCAGGATCATAAGGTACACAAGACACCACAGCAGAGTGGTACAGAATAACAGCTGACGCATTTTGCACTTATGCTAAGTGCTTACTCATAGCTGACGATCATGGAAATGAGAACCACATATATACTCTATGTTGTAAAACATGTGTCCATGTAATTATGCAGGGACTGGATACAGCTGGGATCCAACCACATAAGATCTCCGCACATGTTGCTGAGTAGGGGATACTAAAATAAAAACAGACCATGATCGTGTGGTGTATAAGCAACAAAATAAAAAAGCGGTTGATGAGAAAGTAAATAAATTAAATATGAATTAACCTTGAAAGATACAATAGAGTAAGAAAAAAAGACTAAAATTAAATAGGATCCTTGTACAGAGGGGGACATCACTATATATGTCATTTGAGTCTAATGGAGAAACTGGTGTGAAAAGAAAGAAAAAATAAAAATAAAATAACAGACCACGATCATGGTCTGTTTTTATTTTAGTATCCACTACTCAGCAACATGTGCGGAGATCTCATGTGGTTGGATCCCAGCTGTATCCAGTCCCTGCATAATTACATGGACACATGTTTTACAACATAGAGTATATATGTGGTTCTCATTTCCATGATCGTCAGCTATGAGTAAGCACTTCGCATATGTGTGAAACGCGTCAGCTGTTATTCTGTACCACTCTGCTGTGGTGTCTTGTGTACCTTATGATCCTGATCTACAATTAAAAGCATAAAGAAACTTCTCTTGGTGTGTGGCTGTCCAGAGTTCTTCCGCCCATTTCTACCTTTAAGATTGTGTTTATATCTTTCACAAGCAATTATTAGTCACGCATCTTCAGGGTCTTCATGTGGGAGATTTCCGATTTAACCGGAAAGCACAATCTTGCAACAATCTTGTATTTGTACTTTTATTTTCAAAACGCAAAGTAATCACAGGGATAAAAAAAAAATCACTAAATAAAGGAGCACAAACCAATACATAAAAATTCTTTGGTAACGAGAACACGGAAAACACTGCTTACCCCCACTTTTCACCTGGGATAAGCGACCCAAATAATTGTTCACTTTTCAGGCGACGGAAGTGAAAAACACCCTCCCTGCTTGCACACTCACCCAGAAAGAGTGATTCACTGTGGAGGATCACTGTTCGGGTGACGGGTAGTGCCACCAACCCTATTCCTGTAAAAAAAAAAAAAAACTCACATATACTCAGTGAAGTGAACAGTCTCAGATGATACACAGGTATGCAACAAATCATCCTACATGGGTTTTACTTGTTTATCTGCAGTCTTCTCTTCCCCACACCCCTTCAAAAGGGCAGGAAAGTGTTAAAATCTTTCTGGAGGACCCATGAGTGCTAGCAGGGGACCCTAGGAGAGGAGGATCGGGGCTGCTTAGTGCAAAACCATTGCTTAGAGCAGTGGTCATCAACTAGACAGGGGCACAGCCAAAAAACTTGTTCATTTCGTTTCATTAATTTTTTTTTTCGTTTTTCAGGTCATTCGTTATGATCGCAATTCGTAAATTCGTTCATTCATACATTCGTAAATTTGTACATTCGTTCATTCGTACATTCGTGAATTCATAAATTCGTACATTTGTAAATTCAAAATGAAAAAATCCATAAAACCCGAAAATTCGAAAATCTAAAATAGTAACGAACTACTAAATTATAGGTATTGTCATTTCCTTTCAAATTTGGCTGTCGGTGAACGTACAGTAACAAATACAAATTTATCCGAATTTACGAATTATCCAAAATAACGAATGCTGCATCTAAACAAATGGAACGGACCAAATTAATAATAAATAATAATAATAAAAAGTTTTTATTATTATTATTGTTATTTATTATTATTAATTCATTACGTTCCATTCGTTTGGATACGGCATTCGTTATTTCGGATAATTCATAACTTCGGATAAATTTGTATGTGTTACGTTCACCGACAGCCAAATTTGAAAGGAAATTACAACACCTATAATTTAGTAGTTACTAGTAATAGTAGTTAAGTTATTATTAGTTAATTATTATTTCAGATTTCCGAATATCCGAATTTACAAATTTACGAATTCACTAATTTACTAATGTACGTATGTACGAATGTACGAATTTACAAATTTTTCGAATTTACGAATATTCGAAAATATTTGTTAAACGGGTTTTCGTTAATTTAGATTTTTCCGAATTAACGAATTTGTTGAAATTCATTAAAAGCGAATTCGGAAAGAAACTAATTGCACATGCCTATCATCAACCCTGTCCTCGGGGCCCATTAACAGGTCAGATTTTATGTATTACCTTGGGGAGATGCAGACTAGAATACTGCAATCACTGAGCAGCAAATGATATCACCTGTGATGTATTTCAGTTATCTCGCAAACCTGGCCTGTTAGTGAGCCCTGAGGACAGGAGTTGATGACCACTGGCTTAAAGCATATAAGTATAACATATGAAAAAAAAAAAAGCCTTCTGTGTGCAGCAGCCCCCTTAATACTTACCTGAGCCTCATCTCGATCCAGCGATGTTGTATAAGAGACTTGGCTTTCCTTCATCATTGGCTGAGACAGCAGTGAAGTGCCATTGGCTCCCGCTGCTGTCAAAGTCAGTGGACAGAGCAGGTAAGTATTACATTTTTTATTTTTATTTTTTTTTTAAATAACAAGACTTTAGTAGCACTTTAATTTACAAGATGTTGTAAATGAATGGTCCTTTGGGCCATTGGTGCCCTGTGGGGAACCTAAGCTGACTAACAGTGTATAGAGTGGAGATTGGCATGCCTCCCACGGGATTCATGCATAATGAATGAAGTGACCCAAGCTAAGTGCTGCATTGACATTTTTTTATTAATTAATGTTACATTCCAAACATTTGTATTGTAATTGGTCTTATTGTAACAAGAAACATTCAGTAAATATTTGAGAATCCACTAGATAGACCAACAATTGTTTTCATCTGTATTGGTGACTGTTTGTAGCCGGTTGCAGGTCTCGAATGTGCGGGGACCCAGGGGGAGGTTGGGAGAAAAGGGGTTTACTTTTTTGTCAGTTTTTTTTTCTACGTACATATTAAAACGTTTTATTTCAATAAAAACCATGTGATAAAAAAAAATATATAAAAGTGTAAAATGTTTGTTCTTTAAAAAAAAAAAAAAGAAAGAAAAAAGAAAAAAATTCCTTTACAATCACTTTAAGGCCTTACAATGAATAAAATGTCACAAAATTGATAAACAAAGTCCTGCTATAAAATCCTTACAAAATGACAAACCGACATTAAAACATAAAACTGAAAATCTTTTAGTAGAGATGTGGAAGTCAGATCATGTCAAGTTGCCAAACAAAAATGGATGTATAGGAAATTAAATCCATGTTAATTTGTAAAAATTTCCTGCGGGGCCACAGTCTGTTCTGCAAATGTGATATTATTAGCATTCAGTTAAGCTAGTTGGATTAAATACCATGCAATGTCTATTTTATTTTGATTAATACGTTCTATGTTATGGGTCTTTCATTTGCCGAAGATAAGCTTGGGAAAAAAAAAAAAAACATGAACGATTTTGTATTTTTCATTTTTGCTTGTTGATAAGAAAATTAACCAATATTAAAGAGAACCTTCACAAAAGGTGCACCCAAAGTGGACCTGTAAAGAAACGTTAACAGTCTTGTTTAGTTGGATAAACAAAACATAACAGAGCAGCTGAAATTCTAATTTTTGCCAGGGGGCTTCGGGTTCTTTTCAGCTGCTTTTCAGCTTTCAGCGCTGTCGCTGTTTAAATTACAATTGCGCGGTCATGCTACACTGTACCCAAACCCAGAATTTTTATAATTTTCTTCCCACAAATAGAGCTTTCTTTTGGTGGTATTTGATCACCTCTGCATTTTTATTTTTTGCTAAAAAATAAAAAAAGACCTCAAATTTTGAAAAAAAAAAAGTTTTTCTTTCATTTCTGTTATAAAATTTTGTAAACAAAAGTAAGTTTTCTCCTTCACTGACGGGCACTGATAAGACAGCACCGATGAGGTGGCACTGACGATGGGCACTGATAGGCAGCACTGATGGCCACTGATTGGCGACACTAATGGGCACTAAAAGGCTGCACTGATGGGTACTTATGGGTGGCACTGATAGGCGGCACTGCTGGGCACTAATAGGCACTACTGATGGTGGCAATCCCTGGTGGTCTTGGGTGGGCAAAAGCCGATCAAGGGCTCTTCCTGTTTACATCGTGATTGGACACGGCTGATCATGTGGTAAAGAGCCTCCGTCAGAGGCTCTTTACCGACATCGGTGTAGCGGTGTGTCAGACTGACACGCCGCACCACCGATCGCCGTGATGCGCGCCACCACGGGCTTGCGTGAGCGGCTGTTCTGGGCGCTGTCATATGTCGTTCACCCAGAAGGAGAGCCGCCCCACCGTCATTTGATGGTGGACGGACCGCAAGTGGTTAAGGGGAAGATCTTGATTCAGTTTGGCTTATCCTATCTTTCCGCAAATATCCTAAGTCAACACTGACTTATATGACCAGAACTGGTAGGAGTCTAGAGCAATATCCATGTATTTATTAGCAAGACTTAGCTTACAGTTTAAATTTGACTATTGGTCCACAATAAAATTTCACATACAAGGATTGCCACAAGGAGCTGTTGACCTCATGGTGTCAAATAGTTGGCCATGAGAGGGGAATATGAATTAATAAGTGACTTACACTAAAGGCAAATCCACTATGCACTACAAGTGCACTGCGAGTGCACTTGTAGGTGCAGTCGCTATAGATCTGAGCGGGGCATGCAAAGGAAAACAAAAAAACAGCATTTTAGCTTGCACATGATTGGATGATAAAATGAGCAGAGCTTCCCCTCATTTCAGATCTTCCCCTCAGATCTACAGTGACTGCACTTTCAAGTGCACTTCTAGTGCAGAGTAAATCAACCCCAGTGTGTGTGTGTGTGTGTGTGTAAGACATCAAATACAGATTGCTATGCACTGGCTCAACCTGCTCAGAAATCCACAGAGTTCCCCAATATTATTTTAACACTAAAGTGAAATGTTGTTCATTTATTTTTTTTAACTAGAATACATGCATGGGACTTCCACCGCACTACCGCAAACAGAGAGAGGGAGAGGGTTTACCAAAGCTGATCAAGGTCTTTATTATAACACAAGCCACTTTACACTAACACCCAACAATACTAACGGCAGATAGGTGCCTTAATCCCTAGGACTACACTTTTCAACAAATGGGGCCACTTCAAATGCTTCTTCTGCCATGAATGGACAGGAATCCCGCCAGGTTTCAGGCTGATCACACAAGCATCAGAGCTTCTCCAGTTCAAGACAGATCTAGAACACTAGAACATGGGTTAAACAGCTCTACTCAACAGCTGTGAAAAGAAATCAACCACCCATGCTCCTCTTTAGGTCTGATGTGGGTAACTCTGAACTTATTTCAAAGAAAGTCATTAGATCTGATGAACTTCTTACTTCCTCGCCAGCACACTATCTTTCCAAGCCCACATCAGTAATGTCACTGGGTCAGCATATTTCCATCTACGCAGGATTAATCGCCTCCGTCTCTTTCTTACACCCAACAGCACTACCGTTCTCATTCACAATCTTCCCACACAGATTACTGCAATTGCCTTATTTTTGGTCTCCCTTTCAAGTTCTTCTATAAACTGCAATTGGTTCAGAACTCGCATTAATCACCAGAACCCCTTCCTTTAAATCACATCACTCCTCTCCTTCGACACCTTCACTGGCTTCCTGTCAAATATCGTACTGATTTCAAGATTCTGTTACTTACCTTTAAGGTCATTCATAACCTCTGTACCACTCTGAACCACCTATTACTGCCACAAGGTATGAAAACATCCCTTGTGACAGTAATGGGTGGTGACAGGTACTCTTTATGGAGGGATCGGGGGTCTAAAAGACCCAAAATCCCTCCTTTGCACTTCAAAGTATTCATATTGTTGAAAACGGCAATTCTGAATACTGTGTTTTTTTTTTTTAAACCGGTGCCATTGGCAGCCAAATAAACCGGAAGTGATGTTGTGACCAAGCAGATTTTAGCCGCATTGGTTGTTATCCCTGAAGATCCGACCGCCCGCCCGCATGCATCATCCCTGTATAACCCCTAAAAGCTGAGGCCACATATGTGTGTACAGTCGGCGGGAAGGGGTATAAGATCCTCGCGTAAAATTTTCCATGCAGTGTCTTTCAATGTTTACGGATTCAGCTATCATTCGAACACTGAGTCGGCGGTCTTTTCGAACAATCTGACTGATTTTTTTCTACATTTTCTTCAGTTCTTGAAGTGCAAAGTCATCCAGGGCGTTCATCATCTTCGACATTCATATGTCCATTGCTGAATCTTTTGTGACACTCAAACACACGCGCAC
Organism: Aquarana catesbeiana; assembly: GCF_042186555.1. Taxonomy (NCBI): domain Eukaryota; kingdom Metazoa; phylum Chordata; class Amphibia; order Anura; family Ranidae; genus Aquarana; species Aquarana catesbeiana. The sequence goes on from NC_133336.1 coordinate 36,868,405, forward strand.
AAGACAGGCTGTCATTCCCATAAGCTGTAGTAAGCATTTGAAAACATTCTGTTGGTGTTTTGTGCAGTTTTACTAAAAATTTCAAATGGACACATTGTTTGACCTTTAAACTTAGTATTTTTTCAGCACAACACAGAAAACACAACCACACTAAATGGCGACTCACAATCAATTGAACGTCAGAGTGTTGCTGCTTGTCATGCAGGTTCAAACATGCTCAAGCTCCTAACTGCTTTGTTTACTAGGTGGGATCACAGTCTCGTTATTTAATAGACACACCTCGTATATAGTGAATGCATATATAAAAATATAACTTTTCTCTTAGCTGATTTTATTATTTTCTAAAGTATTTATTGGGTTTTGATTTTTAGAAATGGGGAATGTATTTGTTAACGGGAAATACAGTAGAGATATATTAAGGAACATTTTTGTGCAAAAAGTGCAAATGTTAAAAAAGAAATGGTAACAACATATTTGAATGATAACCTGAAGCCTTATTTTCCAGCTAGTGCTATTATAGTACTTGGCTGCACTTCCTGAGTGAGAACTTCATCTACTGTAAAATCCAATATAGAAAAAAAGAGTAAAAAAAAGCTGTGATGTCACATAAAATGCCCATTTTTTCTGCTGTAATGAGTTTTCTCTATCTGGCACAATTTCCATTTGCTTGGTGATGACTTGTCTTTGGAAAGTCTCCAAGTAAGCCTCAAGGTTGTCCTGAATTATGCTTTCAGATGTAGTTTTAATTGTGCTATCACCTTCCATACCAAGTTCAAATGCCAGTTTAGTTTTATTACAGTGAACAAGGGAAAAAAAAAAAAACTATGCTTTACAGGTTACATCTTAAATCCTTCCAAATTTTCATACCAGAATTAGTTTGCTTATTGGACCTGAAACCCAAGAGACAATTGAAAAGAAGAAAAAAAAGAATTTCTGATAACATTCATAGTAATAACATATGTATCTGAGCGGAGGAGATTTGTGATGACGCTTTTTAATATTTGGATACTCTGAAACGACTCATAAAAAATAAAATCTATTTGGCAAAATACCAAAATAGAGAAGTGCCACATGTATTTTTAGTGGGATAAATGGAGACATGGAGACATGGAGACATGGAGCCTGACTGAGAGGATTTGGGACAAAAAAGGGTGTGCAGCACCGGGTTCGCTGGACACGGAAGGTGTCCGGGTTAAGGTGAAAATATCTTTACAGCCGTGGCCAAAGGTTTTGAAAATAATTTTCACAAAGTCTGCTGCTTCAGTGTTTTTAGATCTTTTTTGTCAGATGTTACTATGGTATACTGAAGTATAATTACAAGCATTTCATAAGTGTCAAAGGCTTTTATTGACAACTATATTAAGTTTATGTAAAGAGTCAATATTTGCAGTGTTGCGCTTTTTTTTCCCCAAGACCTCTGCAATTCCCCCTGGAATGCTGTCAATCAACTTCTGGGCCACATCCTGACTGATGGCAACCCATTCTTGCATAATCAATGCTTGGAGGTTGTCAGAATTTGTGGGGGTTTTTTGTTCACCCGGCTCTTGAGGATTGACCACACATTCTCGGTGGGATTGAGGGCTGGGGAGTTTCCTGGCTATGGACACAAAACTTCTATATTTTGTTCCCCAGGTCATTTAGTTATCACTTTGGCCTTATGGCGAGGTGCTCCATCATGCTGGAAAAGGGATGTTTCCTCACCAAACTGTTCTTAGATGGTTGGGAGAAGTTGCTCTCGGAGGATGTTTTTGCACCATTATTTATTCATGCCAATGTTCTTAGGCAAAAATGTGAGTGAGCCCAATCCCTTGGCTGAGAAGCAACCCCACACACGAATGGTCTCAGGATGCTTTACTTTTGGCATGACACAGGACTGATGGTAGCACTCACCTTTTCTTCCCCCGACAAGGTTTTTTTTTCTGGATGCCCCAAACTATCAGAAAGGGGATTTGTCAGAAAAAATGACTTTACCCCAGTCCTCAGCAGTCCATACCCTGTACCTTTTGCAGAATATTAGTCTGTCCCTGATGTTTTTCCTGGAGAGAAGTGGCTTCTTTGCTGCCCTTCTTGACTCCAGGCATCCTCCAAAAGTCGTCTCCTCACTGTCCGTGCAGATGCACTCACATCTGCCTGCTGCCATTCCTGAGCAAGCTCTGCACTGGGAGTGCCCCGATCCCGCAGCTGAATCAACTGTAGGAGAAGGTCCTGGTGCTTCCTGGGCTTTTTTTGGGCACCCTGAAGCCTTCTTCATAAATGCAGTGGAAATGTTTTTTTATGAGATTAAGTTCATTTTCATGGTAAAGGGGGACTTTGCAAATAATTGCAATTCGTCTGATCACTCTTCATAACATTCTGGAGTATATGCAAATTGTCATCACAAAAACTGAGGCAGCAGACTTTGTGAAAAAATTAATAAAAATGTCATTCTAAAAACTTTTGGCCACGGCTGTACACAAAGACGAATTAGATCAACCCAGGAAAGTATATAGGCAATTTTCCTCATATTATTCAGACCTCTTTTTCCACCCAAAAGTCCCTACAGTGGTATTTGGCTGCTCTTAGTTGCTTTAAGTTCACGCCGCAAACTACAAAAGGTCAGGCTGCAACTTAATCTCCATCATATACCACAATCATCATCAATCCCAGTAAAGACTTCTTTACAATAGCTTGCACTCTCAAAACTGTACCACGAGTCAAGCCTAATACAGTAAACCACCCAATCTTTGGTGATAAAAATGGGAAAAAACCTATTATCTAATTGCGTAATCCAAGCTCAAAGTTCAATACAGGCTGTCACCACTGCAATCAAACTCAGTCAGACTATGTAAAATAGTATTAAACACATGCATTTTTTTTTAATAACACATTCTCCTTGAGCAGGGAATATATTGCATATTTGTGATCAACATTTACGGTTTGCCCTGTTCCATGCTGCTAGCACTTGATGGCTTTGCACCACTTTCCTGAACTCCTGGGTAGGAAGAGTGCACTGAGCAAATCACAGGGACCAACTCAAATAGACAGCCCAGGCTCCAGCCGCTGTCATCCAACTAGCTCAGAGGAGAAGGGTGCAAGGGAATGGTAAGCTTCTGGGCTATGTGAATGTGTAGACACAGGCAGGGTCAGGAAAGATGTGCGTACGCAAAAGTTACATAAATTCCTATAAGAGGACATAGTCACCTTAAGTAGCAACCAAGAGGAGACGATTTTTCAGAAAGGGAATGAAAACCCTTTACAAGAAAATCTCATAGCAAAGATGGTAATTGCTGTGGTCTGCATCAATATATCTTTTTATATTAGTGGGTTTAATAAAGCTTCAAGGGATAATGGCCATTTAAATGTTAAAATAACATGTTTTTGTGCCTTAATGGAGAAGAAAGGAAATAGGCAAAGGCCCTCTGTGAGCAAGGCCTGTTGTGGAAATTTAGGAAAACCAGTATTTCTGATACACCGGCATGGATTTCTGTAAGTGACCAGCAGGGGTTAGTCAAGTCTAAAACTGAGTCTAAACCTATTGAAAACTCAGTACTGTAGTGTAGGGATATGAACGATTGGAGTCTTCAATTTTTAGAAAAAACAAAAAGCAACTTTCTAAAACTTTTCTGTTAAAGTATTTCTATTTTGTAGTTTACGATAATAGGGAATGGTCAAAACTCATTAGGGAATTTGGGGATTAGTAAAAAGTCATTGGTCACCATGACAAATCACAAAGTGAGTGTAAAGCTGGCCATACAGTGATCGAAATTCAGCTGGTCAGCAGGGACCAGCCAAACTTTGATCAGTCTGTGGCTGTCCCCACTCGATCGTTTGATTGACTTCTGTCAAAGGGATACGCTGGAGAACGTTTGTTGATCAGCGCAGGTGCACCAAGATGGTGAGCTCTGGATTATACCTGCTCAATACCGCTGAGGTACCCATTACTTATGATGTGCCCGATATTACTCCCTCACCATGTGAGTGGATATTGTTTTTGCTTTTATAAATAAATGTATCCTAAGATGCTACACTTAGAGGAGCCTGTCCCTTCTTCTCTTGGTTTTAGTCATTAAAAGAGCTTGCTTCTACTCTTGGAATGGCAGCCCAGGTGGACCTTCCCTCCCTCTCACGAACATTTAAGAACATTTTAAGAACTTTGAACATTGACTACTCTAAGCCTTTATATTTTCACATCCACATCCATTGGCGCAGTGCTTATTTCTGTTGTTCATGTATGTGTACTGTACATGAAGCCTTAACGCCCATGAAGAGTTTGATAACCTGAAAGATTTGAGGGCTGACCTTGAAAAGTAACTCAACTTTTGTTGAGAAAGAAAAAAAAAAATCCCCTCTGGGTGATCAATGTATATTAAGTAAGTAGTATAACAAACTTTGTTGCATCTTCCTACCGGTTTGTGCTTTAGAGGAATAGCTTTTTGTTGGAACGTGTCCTGTGCAGAGTGATTCTGAATGGGGGGGGGGGGTTCATTACAATCACCTTTTGCACTGTCAGGGTTCTGATGGGAAACCTTGCAGTGTCTGCATGCCTCTAGAAGGGATTAACCTTTAGACTGCATTTACACTATGCTACTATGAAACAGCGGGCAAAATTGCACATTTCTGCACGCATTTTCAGAAATGCAGAAAAATGCGCTATGAACTTGCGCTGCCAATATTTCTTAATGGTACCACAAATATTGTGTGAAAAAATGGTTGTTGTGCAAAAATCACGGCAAATTATGCATCGCCAAACATGCCTGGCTCAGTGACATTTTCTGACACATGAGCTTATTTGGCGCTTTTGTCATGCATAGGGCAGCCCCTTCAGGCGAATGAGCTGCCCTATGATTGATGCTTGGAAACGCACAAAAAAAACTGTGAGCAGGGCCTTAGTGAGTATTATCAAAAATTCCTGTTGCACCTTGAATGAAGTGAAACTGCTGCGTGTGAGTGAAACAGTAAACAGGAAGTGGGACATTACTAATGGGTACTGGGAGATCTTTAGTGACACACACCCCCATCCCGGCCATGTCTGCCCCCCCGTTTGTGCTCTGTTGGATTGGTTTGTCCTCTGCCTCCTCAGCTCCCGAGCCAGACGCTCATTGCTGCTGCCTCTGGGTATTCAGCATTTGGTTGTCTGATCCAGCCGTTGTTGTACTACACAGGCATCTACCCCTGATGAAGCGAGCATGGTCTTGCGAAGTGTGTTGGAATACTTTTCATGCCTGTGTACGTTACAATTTACATTTTATAGCATGATACGTGTAATGACATTTTTTTACTGTATGTATCATTTCAGCGGCTTGGCTATGATTCATGTTGTTTATGTTTGCATGACAATTTTAATACATTTTGAGACTGCATTTACTCTGTCAATTTTTGGCTAACCGCATTCACCTCATTTAAAGTCCAGGGGCAATTTCCTGTTTTTTGTTGCATAGTTTTACTATAGTTCTAAATTATAATATGGAGTTTGTAGCAATCGTATACGCTATACTCTTTTTTTTTTTTTTTTTCTTTAATTTGCTATCATTTATTTTTTTTCCTATGAAAGTGGAGTTACCCTTTAAGAAGGATATCTTTCACTCATTACACCCTCTTCTGACTTAAAAAGGAGCACAGAACAGCCACAAGGACCTGCAGTCATTGGGTGGCGTATTAATAGTGAACGATGGAGGAATAATACTGAAATCACGTCCTCGTGATGAAACTGTGAACCCTTCAAGTGATCGCAGATGGTTGTAAAAGGCACACAGAACTTGCAGAGACCTGCGTCACTGTTGGGTTCTCTCGAAGTCTAATTAAAAATAAATTACTGCCAGGGGGCTTTAGCTACATATTAATTAAGAATATGGTAATTTTTCATGCTATTGACAATAGACATGCATTGTGGTGCCATTCATTTAAACTTCCTGTTGGTGGTGCATTAAAAAGACAGCCAATTTTTTTAAACACATATAGAGTTAATGATGCGACCATCAGAACTCAGTAGCGAGGGGATAATTAGATCACATTCCACTGAGATGCACTTAGCAATCAAAATATTTACAAACAAATTAGTGTAAAGGAGTCACTTGTGTTATAATCACTTACAATATGCTGCTTACTTTTTTGGGAACTCTTTTCCTTTTTTTTTTTTTTTTTTTTGTACACTGCATTAGCAATGGCTAGATTTTTATTCTAGAGTCACTTATTTTAATACGTTAATGATCACAGGCTAAGGTTGACCTATTGTCACAGGCTAAGGTTTACCCTTACACTTCCAGTCTACAAATCTGTGGAATAGATTTTGTTTCTTTTTACATTTGTACATGCTGTATAGCAAAGAGTCAAATCCTTCTGTAGTAGTACAAGATCCAAAAAGAGCCGCACTCCCATCCAGCCAACCTAGTGAAGACTTGAAAACTGGCTCAGCCCACAAGTCTCTGCCAAAGCCAGACATGTTTCAGGGGGCTCAGTGCCGGGACAAGGTCACTCAACACCCAGGGCAAAGAAGCCAAATTGTGCCCCTCCCCCTTCCATAAGGGTTAGCAGTGATGCCGCTGTCGCTACTCCTGAAACCTTGTAACAGAAGCAAATGGTACAGAGCGCCCCCCCCAATCCCTGCAATGAACCATGGTGCCCAGGGCAGCCACCCCTCCTGCCCACCCCTTGTGCTGGTGACGCTTCTTTGTTTTTTTACATGCATCTCTTTGGATGAGCACCTTTGGCAGTCTGCACCATTCTCTCCGATGCGTTTGGTTTCTCCAGCATGAGTGGCTTTATATTTTAGTACCTTCTGTGGTAGTCACACAATATAGGTTAGTTGGCTTATCACAGAGCCAAGTTGAAAGTAAACCAAGGGTGAGCTTAAAGCACATAAATGTAGATAAAACAGAAGGCACTTGCAGGACTTTTGAGGTAATAATAAATAAGTATCAACTTTATTGCAGAATCAAGAATGCATTCTATGCATTAAGATAAAAAACCTTCTGTGTGCAGCAGCCCCCCTCAACCCCCCTCATACTCACCTGAGGCCCATCTCGATCCATGAGAGACCCGGCTGTCCAGGACTCATCCTCCTCATTGGATGAGACAGTAGCGAAGCACCATTGGCTCCCATTGCCATCAAAGTCATGAGCCAATGAGGAGAGAGGGGCGGGGGCAGGCCATGGCTCCGTGTCTGAATGGACATACAGAGCAGCGGCTTGGCTGCCCCCATAGCAAGCTTTTTGCTGTGGGGGCACTCAACAGGGTGGGGGGGCCAGGAGTGCCAAAGAGGGACAGAGCAGAGTAGGATCTGGGCTGCTCCGTGCAAAACCCCTGCACAGAGCAGGAATGTATAACATGTTTGTTATTTTTAACAAGAAAAAAAAGAGACAGAGAGAGACTTTAGTATCATTTGAAGTTAGAAGCTGACTGGTTACCATGCACAGCTGCACCAGTTTTAGTAAATCTTCTACAACGTCGTGTTTTACTGGCTGGATCATCCAGTAAAAATAAAAGGAAAAAGTCTAAAAAAGGAACCAAAATGCACCACCACATTTATGGATTAGTAAGCTACAAATTATTTAAAGATTATTTTGGGGTTTATTACCACTTTAAGGTATTCATCTGCAATACTAACAAAGAGAAGGGGAATCGAATGGCTGTTTAAAAGCAGTTTGTAAATTTATTGAACACTTCAATATAAAAATATGGATACCAAGTGGAAAAGTTGATATATCAGAGCGATCAATACATTTGTAAAAGACTTCCAAAACAGCAAACTGTTTCAGCTTCTCAATAAATAATCAAGCGCAAATAGGAGAGCAACGGGCAATTTCCTGTTCTCTTTGCGAGTATTGGAGATGACTTCTTTCGAGCAGCCAGCAACTGCCGGGAGCAAACATCTGAGCTGGAGGATTTGTGAGGAGATGTGCCTGTAAAAGAACATTATTTGTTGCATTATACCACTTTAAGGCAGCTACTGTGGTGCTAATTAGATAACCCACAATGCTCTTGGAATCCTTTGTCATGAAATGTTTATTTGTAATTAAAGTGTGAAAAAACAAAACAAAAACAGCGCAATATAAAAACGTATGAATTTAACCACACAATATACTGCGGCAATGTGGCTCGGTCCTGCAAATCGCCGTAGGTGTGCGTTGGCTCGTACACGGGCTCCACAGACGTTTTACAAAACATATCAAGCGTCAGTACAAGGTAAAAAAAAGAAAGAGACATCATTGTCAAGTTAATGACATTTAAATACGCCTCTAAAGCGGAAAAAAATACTGTAATTTAAAGTTATCGGCTAAGGCCTAATTCTTCTAGGGATTCTTTGAACATAATATTTTTCATTTTCATAATCCTTAGATTAATGCTGGCCCACTTCTCAATTTGTCATTATACTGGGAGCATTCATACACCACAAGTCCCGCCACCCTCAGACTCTTGTTCAATATCCTTAAAAGATTATACAAAATTATGTACCCAAGAGATAGCGGTAGCCAAAAATAGACTGTTTAATGGCCACAAGGATTAAGTCTCCTATAATGCAGTAGAGATGTTTGTGGAAAGAAATAAAAAAAAATAAAAATCGAGGGGGGGATTAACTTGAGAGAAGGCTGGAAAAAAAACAAAATTGTTGAAAAAAAGCTTGCTATTTACCCTGTAGGTTCTAGCTGTGTGAAGTGATGTAGGCATGTACAAAGCTGCATGAAATAAATTATGAGAATGGATTCTGTACACTGCTACAGTCTGTTTTCTAAGATGTGCTCATTATGAAATAATTGCCTTTGCTTATCTCCGGTTACAAGAAGTGCAGGCCTACTGTAAATATGACCATTAAAATGCAAATATGGAAAAGGGGGTATGGGGGTCACAGCTAGTGTGCAAACTTTCTAACCAAACTTGCCTATGTGCTGGTGGGAATTAGTCTAGCTACGCAGAGCTTAGCAAAAAACATAAGGTCAACTGTATGTATTACAAAGGATTTAACAAACTTTATTGTAGAAGTCTACATACTTTGCAAAAAAAAAAAGGCTTCTTATACCACCTAAATTTTTTTTTTTTTTAAACAGGAGTGTTTGGTGGGAGCTTAAATATGTAGTAGAAGCACAAGATTAATTCCTGGCACACAGTTTGGAAGTATTAAAAGTTTAACTCCTAATGCAGTAAATGGTTTCAAGTGAACCTAATCTCTTTAAAGTAAACCTAAGTAACTCTACAAGTCTACATGTATACATTCCCGATATGCCACAACAGTAACCATCATCTAAAAAGCACCAACATTTGTCATTAAAAAAACACCCCTTCTAGGAGGTTTGTATCGCCTCTCTCTCTTTTTCCAGGTGCTGCCATCTCTATTTCTCTTCACCCTCACCCCTCCTTCCCTATTTCCTATACCTTGATACTAGCCCTTCACTTCACCCTAAGTAATAATTTGTTAATATTGTATTTTTTTTTTATGCAACACCTGTTATCTAGTCCTTTTTTCAATAAATATACACTATATTGTCAAAAGTATTGGGAGCATACACACGGTCGCATTTTCCGACGAAAAACTCTCATCGGTCTTTTGCGGGCCGAAATTCCGATCGTGTGTACGCGGCATTAGTCCATAGGGTTCAGTATTGTTTTTTGCCCACCCTTTGCAGCTATAACCACTTCAACTCTTCTGGGAAGGCTGTCCACAAGGTTTAGGAGTGTGTCTATGGGAATGTTTGACCATTCTTCCAGAAGCACATTTGTGAGGTCAGACACTGATGTTGGTGGAGAAAGTCTGGCTCGCAGTCCTGCTCCAATTCATGCCAGTAGTGTTCCATCGGGTCGAGGTCAGGCCAGTCAAATTCCTCCACCCCAAACTTGCTCATCCATGTCTTTATGGACCTTGCTTTGTGCAATGGTCTAAATCATTTGGTGGAGAGCGGATTATGGTGTGGGGTTGTTTTTCAGGGGTTGGGCTTGGCCCTTAGTTCCAGTGAATGGAACTCCTAAGGCATCAGCATACCACCACATTTTGGACAATTTCATGCTCCCAACTTTGTGGGAACAGTTTGGGGATGGTCCCTTCCTGTTTCAACATGACTGCACATTACTTTTCATGCATGTACCTAATGGAAAATACACAATATATGCCACCAGGTCTACTTTAAACATAAAGTAGGATTGTTAGGTGGCAGGCTTTTTTCAGCAGGAATGCAAAGAACACTTTTCTGGCACCTCTAGCGCTGAATGTGTGGAATGGTGATGGTGTGTACTGAAGCGTCTGATGATGCAGGCTGCTGGGACATCTATTATCTTTTGGTGGGGGAACTATTGTTGTTGGGGAGGTCCATTGTTGCTGGTGGGGGATCTATTGTTGATGGGGGGAATCTTAAGTTGCTGGGAGGCCAGTTGTTGCTGGGATGGAATCTACCATTGAAGGATGGTACTGGGAGGTGGGTAGGGGATTGAACCAAGTGACAGTGCGCGGAGGAGGGTAAGTAGGCAGAGACAAGGGGTGACTCAGAAGCTTGGAGTATATGCACTTTGAGAAAAAAAAAGCCCTGGTTAGGTGTATGGGTGAAACACTGTTAAAACATTGCTGTTATTTTCTACTTCTGTAAATGCTCTTTGCCTGGCTGTAAACCCAACCTTCTTGCTTCAATATTTTTGAAGCATTGAAGCATTCTGCACCAGTTGCACCACAGCAGAGGAGGAATGAACATTGGTAAGTGGGATGGGGTAGAGTGTCATCTCAATGGGACAATGGCACATGAAAGAAATGCTGCCAATTTATTTGTGCTATCTAGTTCATCTATGGCAAGACCATGGGCTGCTGTAGAGGATCTGTACAGTGTCATCAATATAAAACCTCTAAAGATTCACCCAAAAATACAACTTCCGCTTTAAGCACTGGTGACTCCCTGACATGCCACATTTGGCATATCATTTTTTAGGGGGGGGGGAGCAGGTACCCAGTTTTGACAGGCACCCAGCTCCTACTTCCTCCCCTGGTACCGTGGTGCCAGAAGGAAATTCACCTCTCCCCCCTCCCTCCAATCTTCTGGGACACGTCACAGGTCCCAGAAGATTGACTGACCATTCACATGCGCAGTGTGCGCCCAGCTGTGAAGCCACAGCCAGGCGCCCACAGTTACAATGCTGATGCTGCGGAGAGGAGGGGGAGAGGAGGGGGAGAGGAGGGGGAGAGGAGCGTGGCTTTGTGCGCCTGCATCGCTGGACCCTGGGACAGGTGAGTGTCTGTTTATTAAAAGTCAGCAGCTACACTTTTTGTAGCTGCTGACTTTTAAATGGGTGGAACTCCGCTTTAAATTTCCTCCCAACAGTCTCCAGTATTTCTTGGATAAGATGTTTATGTACCATATTTCCTATACATGTGTAATCAGCTGTAACCTTTTAAAAAAAGGTTGGCATTTTCTGGAACCTGTGCTCAGAATCTATTCTAGCATTAAAAGATTATGTATATGGGATACTACATAGAATAAAATATAAATGAAATAAAAGAATGTATACCGTATTTAAATGTAATGCTGGCAGCAGAGACATTTCAAGCAAATTAAACAACGAGAACAGCAGGAAATCCATGAACAAAACAAAAAAAAAGACTCAATGAACTGGTAACAGACATACCTCCAAACTCTAAAAAGGCACATTAAAATCCTGGCTTTCCAAGTCAAATCCAGACATTTACCCAAAAAAAAAAAATTATTATTATATACAGTACATGCACACACATATACACGCACAGTATATATGCATTGGTTTTGTATATTAGATTATAAAAATTAATTCACTGGAAATGTTGTATAAAAGATACTTCACTGTCTCAAAAACAAGTCAGTTCACTAGTTAGAAAAGTCACTTGTATACATGTTGTACCTTAAAAAGGTTGCAGAAGGTTCACACCAAGGCCAAAGCTACCCTACAGGACAGATTGAACAAATATAAAAAAGTATGGCAGACTTGGGTGGGCCATTTTCTCACCCCCAATTTTGGTTCCTCACTTCTTGAACCTTGATCCCTTAGGCAACGATCTGAATGGCAGTGAACACTGCAAACCAAGGCGTCTACACCCCCTGGGATGTCCCCTCACCCCCCTGCTCTTCTTTTTTCTTATCCCTTCCTGTTCACTTTCTTCCCCCTCTCCCTATATATTTTCATGATTTAGTGGTTTTATGTCCCTACTACTTTTTAATTTAGGTTACCAAATAAAGTTTGTAAGGTAATGGCTCTCTCAGCTTTGACTATACAGTATCTCACACACCCCTCACATTTTTGTAAATATTTTATTCTATCTTTTCATGTGACAACGCTGCAGAAATTACACTTTGCTACGATGTAAAGTAGTGAGTGTACAGCTTGTATAACAGTGTAAATTTGCTGTCCCCTCAAAATAACTCAACACACAGCCATTAATGTCTAAACAGCTGGCAACAAAAGTGAGTACACCCCTAAGTGAAAATGTACAAATTGGGCCCAATTAGCCATTTTCCCTCCCCGGTGTCATGTGACTTATTAGTGTTACAAGGTGTGAATGGGTAGCAGGTGTGTTAAATTGTCATCACTCTCGCTCTCTCATACTGGTCACAGGAAGTTCAACATGGCACCTCATGGCAAAGAACTTTCTAAGGATCTAAAAAAAAAAAAAAGAATTGTTGCTCTACATAAAGATGGCCTAAGCTATAAGAAAATTGCCAAGACCCTGAAACTGAGCTACAGCACGGTGGCCAAGACCATACAGCAGTTTAACAGGACAGGTTTCACTCAGAACAGGCCTCACCATGGTTGACCAAAGAAGTTGAGTGCACATGCTCAGCCTCATATCCAGAGGTTGTCTTTGGAAAATAGACGTATGAGTGCTGCCAGCATTGCTGCAGAGGTTGAAGGGGTGCGGGGGTCAGCCTGTCAGTGCTCAGACCATACGCCGCACACTGCATCAAATTGGTCTACGTGGCTGTCGTCCCAGAAAGAAGCCTCTTCTAAAGACGATGCACAAGAAAGCCCGCAAACAGTTTGCTGAAGACAAGCAGACTAAGGACATGGATTACTGTAACCATGTCCTGTGGTCTGATGAGACCAAGATAAACTTATTTGGTTCAGATGGTGTCAAGCGTGAATGGTGGCAACCAGGTGAGGAGTACAAAGACAAGTTTGTCTTGCCTACAGTCAAGCATGGTGGTGGGAGTGTCATGGCCTGGGGCTGCATGAGTGCTGCCAGCATTAGAGAGCTACAGTTCATTGAGGGAACAATGAATGCCAACATGTACTGTGACATACTGAAGCAGAGCATGATCCCCTTCTTTCGGAGACTGGGCCACAGGGCAGTATTCCAACATGATAACGACCCCAAACACACCTCCAAGACGACCACTGCCTCGCTAAAGAAGCTGAGGGTAAAGGTGATGGACTGGCCAAGCATATCTCCAGACCTAAATCCTATTGAGCATCTGTGGGGCATCCTCAAATGAAAGGTGGAGGAGCGCAAGGTCTCTAACATCCACCAACTTCAGGATGTCATCATGGAGGAGTGGAAGAGGACTTCAGTGGCAACCTGTGAAGCTCTGGTGGACTCCATGCCCAAGAGGGTTAAAGTAGTGCTAGAAAATAATGGTGGCCACACAAAATATTGGCACTTTGGGCCCAACTTGAACATTTTCACTTAGGGGTGTACTCACTTTTGTTGCCAGCGGTTTAGACATTAATGGCTGTGTGTTGAGTTATTTTGAGGGGACAGCAAATTTACACTGTTATACAAGCTGTACACTCACTACTTTACATTGTAGCAAAGTGTAGTTTCTTCAGTGTTGTCACATGAAAAGATATAATAAAATATTTTCAAAAATGTGAGGGGTGTACTCACTTTTGTGAGATACTGTAGTAGGGAATGATCTATTCTTTGTACGACGTATCCACCCTGCCTGCATGGAGGACTTGCTGACATACAGGGGTATTATTCAGGGCAGGTGCCCTGGGCGTGGTGGTATCATGTGAGGTTGGGGGGGGGGGAGGGGGCACTAAATGGAGAATTCCTACCTACAAGCTGACAGGAGTAGTGACAGCAGCTTCACTACTCCTGTCAGCTTAGTGCTGGAGGAGACAAGCCAGTTCTGGAGAGGAGTAGAGAGCCAGGAGAAGGGGTGGGTTGTGTTCTCTCTCTCCCCTCCAGCTTTGTATCCGGCCACTGCAGTTCTCCTGGATCGGGACTACCGTATCTCCACTTTGCAGTGTTTGTTTATCTTCTCCCATCTCCTTCCAGCTAAGAATATGTGTAGGGGGCAGGTAAATAAACACTGCACAGTGGCAATGTGACAACCAGTGGCATTTCTAGTGCAGGGCCCCAACACTGCGATCTTATAGCCTTATAAATCCTGCCTATAGTGCTTGAATTTGTTTGAAGGGGGCAGGGGATTTTTGCTGACACATAATGTCTATACATTTTGGGGGGGCGCTGTTTGGCATATTCGCTGTGGGCACTAAATGACCTTGTCCCGGCACTGGCCTATTTTACCCCCTTTCTGTATTGTACTTAAAGTTGTCAATATAACTTTTTGAAAAAGAAAAAAGGTTGCAGACATATTATGTAACGCATTTTAAATTGTATCATCATGAATGTAGCTGTGGAATTGTCAACACAGAAACATTTGAACGCATTTCTCTTTGTTATAAATCATTTGAAAGCAGCAACTTGTTCTTCTTTCTTTGAAAACCCAAGGTTGTAGCCTAAAAAGCTTTTTCAAAGGTTTTACCTCAAAGTTCATCTCTCAAACTTCAACAGCTACATAATAAAAAGTTTTGTTTCATACAGGAATCGCATTTGGGTGTTCTCTCTCACCCTAAGGCCCCTTTCACACTGGGGCGGTAGGGGGTGTCGGCGGTAAAACAGCACTATTTTTAGCGCTGTTTTACCGCGGTATTCGGCCGCTAGCGGTGCGGTTTTAACTCCCCGCTGGCGGCCGAAAAAGGGTTTAAACCACTCGTACAGCGCGGCTATAGCCGCGGTATTGCCGCGGTATAGCCGCGCTGTCCCATTGATTTCAATGGGCAGGAGCGGTGAATACACCGCTCCTTCACCGCTCCAAAGATGTGGCTCGCAGGACTTTTTTTACCGTCCTGCCAGCACACCACTTCAGTGTGAAAGCCCTCGGGCTTTCACACTGAACAAACAGCGGAGGCTGTTTAGGGGCGGTTTTCAGGCAGTATTTTTAGCGCAATAACGCCTGCAAACCGCCCCAGTGTGAAAGGGGCCTAAATGAAGTCCCATTTTGTTTTTTCTTCTTCTACTATGGATGGACATCATGGCTGATCAGAAACAAGGTCTGCTGGTTTCTGCTCTATGAGCTTTAGGTTGGCATCAGTGGCAAATGATGCCTAGAGCTTACAAACATCTGGAGATACCAGACACCAAGAGTGGTATGGGTCAGATAGGGATGCACATATAAGGCGTCTTTAGAAAAATAAACAAATATAAAAAGGAGAAAAAAATAAAAAAGCTTCATATAATCTAAATATGGTGCTGAAACATTTAAACTGTTTAAAAACATAAAATAATCAGATATACCCAATAAATGATAAAAATACAGTGCATTGCACCTTGCTCATTCGAGGGCACAGTTGCAGTGTATTTGCAAAGGGGGCCCTCCAATCCACTTATCTTCATCTTTCCAGTTCCCTCTCACCACTCTTTCCTCCATCGCAGTTGGTACCAGAAGCCAAGTATCGAGGAGCAGGTGACCTCCTTCCATATGGCACTGGTTGGGTCTACCCAACAATCACTAGACCTGTACATTGTCACATGATGCAGGGAGTGATGTCACCACTCCCCTTAGTGTCCAACACCAGCTGACACTAGAGACTGTATTGTCGGCTGTGATTGAGGAAGGAGCAGTGGGGAGTGCTGGCAAGATGAATACGAGTGGGTAAGGTGCCTCTTTGGAAAGACGATGCTGCATTGTTCCGAAAAGATGACAGCACATCCTTAACCATTTCACCTCCGGAAGGTTTACCCTCCCTTCATGACCAGGCCATTTTGTGCGATACGGCACTGCGTTACTTCAACTGACAATTGCGTGGTCGTGTGACGTTGTACCCAAATAAAATGTATGTCCTTTTTTCCTACAAATAGAGCTTTCTTTTGGTGGTAATTGATCACCTCTGCGGTTTTTATTTTGTGCGCTATAAACAAAAAAGCCTGACAATTAAAAAATAGCGTTATTTTTTTAATTTTTTTTTTTTTTTTACTTTCTGCTATAAAACATATCCAATACAAAAAAACCCAAAAAACTAATTTCTTTATAAATTTAGGCCAATATGTATTCTGTAAACTTATTCTGGTAATAAAAAAATCCCCAATAACCCTATATCGATTGATTTGCGCAAAATTTGGCATCTTCAAAGTATTATTTTTTTTTTTTTATACTAGTAATGGTGTTGATCAGTGACTTATAAAACGGTACTGCAACATTGCAGCGGACAAATTGGACAGCGACACTTTTTTGGGAACCAGCAACACCAGTGATCAGTGCTAAAAATATGCACTGTCACTGTATTAATGACACTGGCTGTGAAGGGTTTAACATCAAGGACCATCAAAGGGTTAACGGTGTGCCTAACCTTTGCTTGGTTATTGTGTGGGAGGTGCTTATACTATGGAAAGGCAGAGATCCATGTTCCTGCTTTTCAGAGACCCAGGATCAATACCTTACCTAGCGACAGAACGGCAGTCTGCCTTGTTTACACAGGCAGACTGCCATTCTGCCTGTGTTCCGTATGATCAGCGGGTCTCGGCGGACATCGAGTCTGCCGAACCCGCTGATTGGCTTTCGCTGTGTCCAATCACAACGGGAGCGTGCTGCCAGTGGCGTACATACGCGACCCAGACCCAGAAGTTTAGGATCATGTACTAGCTACGTGGTCCTGTGTAGGAGAGTGGCCTTGCCGCAGTATATATACAGTAAACAGTAGGCAAGCGGTTAATATCTTTTTTTTTTTTTTACAGTCAAATTCAGCATCCCGAACCACCGTGCATGTTTTGTGCTGAATCAACAGCTTCCTGATTTTATTTTATTTTATTTTTACAAAAGCAATTAGGGGAAATTACATTAATATCTTCCATTAACATTAGGCAGTATAATTAAATACATCATCAACAGAGCTATAACATTAAAATTAAATAACCTTGTAATTTTTGATTTATAACCTGAACTATATCCAGTGCTATAACCCATCAGACAGTCAAATGTGGAGTTCTGATCATTTCTACAAAACGATTCTATATTCAAAAAGCCACGGCACTCATGAGAAGCGCATTAGGATTTATAACAATTCAAGCAGCTTGGCAGCATAGTAAATGCTGGCCAATGAACAAAAATAAAAATACACAACCATAAAAATGAATAGGATAGCCTACATTAGACAAAGTGACTGCATTGTGTTTCTGTTTCCAGATGCCTTCAGACTTTAGAATGCATGTCAGCTTAGAATGCATGTACTGCTTTTTTTGTTGCTGTTGAAACCACATGTTAAAGCAGACCTATACTATAAACTCCCCCACCACCACCATTCTGGCTGTGATGCTCAACACACCGAGAGATAGTAGGAGCCTGTGCCTACAGACTTTAGGCCTCCAAATCACATCTGAGTGTTTTCATGACCGCACGAAAACATTCTTAAAGCACGTGACGCACTTGCAGTGCCAACAATTCTTAATAGAACCCCAAATGCAGGTCGCAGTCGCACATCAAAGCACGTGAAAAAAAAAAAAAACAAAAAAAAAACCACAAAAAGCACATCCCTGGCCTCAATAAATGGCAGAGAGGTCTTGACAGGACCTTCACTCTGGACCAACGTGGGGATATCATACACCTTGCCCTGAAAACCTCCATATGTACGTGGATTCAGGAAACCAATTACAAGTTACTCACGTGTCGGAATCATACCCCGTCAGTTTTGTCCACATACTCTTCAGGAACTTCGGATCGTTGCTGGAGAAGCCGGGAGGAACAGGGGACTCTGCATTATATTTTCTGGTCTTGCCCCCCAAAAAAGTATTGGTCGGAGGAGCAAAAGATCACTCAACAATTTAGAGATTTCCCGGTGCCGGAGGATCCGGCCTTACTTCTTGCTCCATTGCTCACAAATTCCTCTTAAAACATACAAGAAATCGGTACTTCGTGGCATGCTTAATGCCGCCAAAGCTTGTATTACACTGTGCTGGAAAGACCCCAATCCCCCCTCCATTGCTATGTGGCTCAATAAATTCAGGAGCCCCAAAGCTCTGGAGGACTACGCTTACCACCCAAAATAAGAGAGAGCAATATACTAAAACATGGTCATATTGGAACATGTTTGTATACTCTGGGGAGAGCAACGCTCTCCTAGAAGACTGTTTTGGTGATTGAATTCTTCCTGCCCTTCCTGACTCACACGTCCCCCTTTTGCCCCACAACCCCCCTTCCTTTTCTTACTCTTCCTCCCCCCTCGTCCCCATCTCCCTTCCTTTCTCCATCTGATTCCTTTCTCTCTAGTGCCTGCAGACATTTTTTAATTCCCCTCTCTCCTTATCCCTTCTTTTGAAAATTGGAGTATCCATCCGAGCACTTTCTGTTTTCAATAGTTCTCTCCTTAACCATAGAAAAATATTTGTATCTACTGTTAGATTGTGTTTGATGTTTAACATTTCATGTACCTCTTTTTATGACATAATGTCATTCTTGTTTGTCTTTTGTGAGAAATGCACCTACCGTATTTATCAGCGTATAACACGCACATTCATTTTAAGAGGGAAGTTTCAAGAAAAAAACTTACATTTTAACCACTTGCTGCCCGCCATATAGCAGAATGACGGCGGCAAAGTTGTTTCAAAATCCTGACTGGACATCATATGACGTCCGCAGGATATTGAGCCGCTGCGTGCCCCTGGGGGCGCACATCGCGGCGATCGTTGTTGCGGGGTGTCAGTCTGACACCCCCCAGCACCGATCTAGGTAAAGAGTCTGACGGAGACTCTTTACCACGTGATCAGCCGTGTCCAATCATGGCTGATCACGATGTAAATAGGAAGAGCCGGTGATCGGCTCTTCCTCACTCGCGTCTGACAGACGCGAGTAGAGGAGAGCCGATCGGCTGCTCTCCTGACAGGGGGGGTCTGTGCTGATTGTTTATCAGCACAGCCCCCCCTCGGATCCTACCCAGGACCACCAGGGAAGCCGCCCAGGACCACCAGGGAAGCCAGTCACACTGGATCACCAGGTATGCCCCCTAGACCCCCAGGGACATACTAATCAGTGCAAAGGCAGCTGCCAATCAATGCCCAGGCAGCTGCCAATCAGTGCCCACTCCAATGCCTACCACCAGGGATGCCTATCAGTGCCGCGTATCAGTGCGGCGTATCAGTGCCCATCAGTGCCACGTATCAGTGCCCATCAGTGCCGCCTATCAGTGCCGCCTATCATTGCCACCTATCAGTGCCCATCAGTGCTGCCTGTCAGTGCCCAGCAGTGCCACCCATAAGAACCCATCTTTGCAGCCTTTCAGTGCCCATCAGTGTCGCCTATCAGTGCCCATTAGTGCCCACCAGTGCCACCCAGTGCCACCCATGAGTGCGCATCAGTGCCGCCTATTAATGCCCATCAGTGCTGCATATCAGTGCCACCCATCAGTGCCTCCTACCAGTGCCCATCAGTGCCGCATATCAGTGCCCATCGTCAGTGCCCGCTCATTGGTGCCACCTCATCGCTGCTGCCTTATCAGTGCCTATCAGTGCCGCCTTATCAGTGCCCATCAGTGAAAGAGAAAACTTACTTATTTACAAAATTTTTAAACAGAAACAAAAGAAAAACTTTTATTTTCTTCCAAATTTTCGGTCTTTTTTTATTTGTTTCGCAAAAAAATAAAAACCACAGAGGTGATCAAATACCACCAAAAGAAAGCTCTATTTGTGGCAACAAAATGATAAAAATTTAGTTTGGGTACAGTGTTGTATGACCGCGCAATTGTCATTCAAACTGCGACAGCGCTGAAAGCTGAAAATTGGTCTGGGCAGGAAGGTGTCTAAGTGCCCTGTATTGAAGTGGTTAAATAAGGAACTTTGAAGCAAAATAAGGGTCAGTGCCCATCTGCAGCCTCACCATTGCCATCAATGCAGCCTTATCAATGCCCATCTGCAGCCTCACAAGTGCCATCAGTGCAGCCCCATCATTGCCATTAGTGCAGCAGCCTCACCATTGCCCTACATGCAGCAGCCTCAGCAATGCCATCAATGCAGCAGCCTCACCATTAACTTCAATGCAGCAGCCTCACCATTGCCATCAGTGCAGCCTGATCGATGCCCATCTGTAGCCTAGAGGGGACAGGGAGGGGGTGGGACGAGCGCGACAGATTACATACAGTGAGAATCTCCTATGATAGACATAACAATGGTCCAATGGTGGCCCAGGAGACGGGACTTCCTATTACAGAGGCCGCCAAGTAAACAGGAGATTCTCACTGTATGTAATCTGACGGCGCCCGCCCGCCCTCCTCCTTTTCCCCTCCGAGGCAGCTAAAATTGAAGTATTGACGTATAACACGCACATGCTATTTGCTATTTGTATTGTTTTGCTCTGGTGGATGCTTTATTCCTTTCTATAATGAAAAAAAATGTGCAAAAAAAAAAAAAAAGAAATACATTTCCCCAAATGCGCTAGATTCTTGGCTCAACCACAAAATGTGTCATGTTTTTCATGCAACAGGCAGCCCATTCAAATCAATGGCCTGTCACGCCAAAAAACACACAAAAATGTGCGCGTTACGCTAAGATGTGAACATGGCCTTAATTTCAGGGTCATTTTGACAAGCTTCTGTGAACATTCACAATTCTTTAATAGGTGCATTTGGCATACAGTTGACCTTCTGGCCTGAATCAACCTGTTTTTGTATACCCACTTATTTATGTGGGGAGAGGGGCACTTCTAAGGCAAACAGCCCATGAAAAACAGACCCTTGAAATACCCTGCACTCTGGCCTCCCTCTGGTGATGTTCATGTGGTGTTCATGATGGCCTCAGTATGTATTTGAATGAGATTACTTAAAAGGGCAGAATTTTACTCACTTGATAGTTTGTAGGCAGGTACAGTCTATATTCTCCACTGCAGGTGGTGCTCGTCTACAACGGAAATGCAGATGGGGAGGAAGATGAGAGGAACCTAGTTCCTCTATGGTTTCCTCAGTTACACAGGTGCAGCTGATTGGATGCTGGTGTCCATGTAACTCTGGTGGCCATCTTGGGTCAGGCAAAGTCTATGTAAGATACTGGCTCCTGGATTTGGCACACTTTTTTGTGAGCGGCAGTAGAGGGACAGGCTACCAGTCTGTCAGGGAGAGTGCTTAGCATTAGGGAAAGGTTCTAGAGAAGTAGGGAAGAGTGCAGGGACACACCATCCTTCCTGGAAGCCTTCCCCATTTGGGTATGAACCAGCCAGACCACATTCCGGTTCTTTCAAAATCGTTGCTCTTTTCTTGTTTATAGCTCAAAAAACAAAAAATATCAGGTGATCAAATACCACTAAAAGAAAGCCCTATTTGTGGGGAAAAAAGGACGTCAATTTTGTTTTTGTACAACGTCACATGACCACGCAATTGTCAGCTAAAGCGACGCAGTGCCGTATCGCAAAAAATGGCCCGGTCATTTGGGAAGCCCCGAATCTTCCGGGGCTTAAGTGGTGAAAAAGCCTGTTTATTTAAATTGATATTTCAATTATAGGGATACAATGGAATTACTCTAGGGTGTCTTTGTCTCTATCTAGGACTTTGGTTGCAAACCTTCCCTACCAAAGTTCCCAGCTTTTTCACTATCATTTCCAGCAGGAGTCTTAATCATTTTGTTCAAGAGTGGTTTGTTTAGTAAAGTATAACTAAAAGGTAAAACTTTTTTTGTTTTTGTTTTAGGTAGAGTGGAGAGGGATTCAAACACCTGTCAGTTTTTATTGCTGTCTGTGCCCTCCTTAGGGAGACTCATCCTCTCTATTTGTCCCGTTTACTATTATCATTAAAAGTGAAAGTAAAAGAAAATCCCAAATTTTGGGTTGTCCCCAGAAAAGTAAGAGAGAGGGGAAATCTTCCAACGGGGACACTAGTTCTGGTGACCTGGGAGTCCCCAAGGGATTCCCTTAATTTGCAGGGATTTCCTCCCACTTCCCATTTTGGCTATGGGACAGGAAGTGAAGGGAAATCTCCCCAATGGGACACAAATGGCAAAAAAATAAAAACTGATAGGGGTTATGACCCTCCCTTACTCTATCCAAAATATAAAAAAAAAGGTTTGCCTATACTTCTACGTTAAGGAAGTAGACACTTCTTACTTAGCAAAGTGAAAGTTCATTGATTTTGGTAACAAGGGTGAAGCTGTGTTCAAGATATCATGATGCACAAAAAAATCTTGTTTTTTTATTTTCCCTTGCATGGGACTGGGTAAAGAACATAATGCAGCTTCACCTTATTTACGAAGCTTAGTGAACATTAACTTTGCAAAGTGAACAATATCTACTACCCCATCATCTCATTCATAAAGACAAATCCAGTGGGAAAAGTCTGGTAATGACTCTTTCAGGAGGGCAGGGCTGGCAACTCAGACATAGAAATTCCTATTTTTGAGTTGCTAAAAGTTACAAAACATCAGTGGCTATATTCACCCTCCCAGGCCCATCCACTCCACATAGTCCCAGTTATATTTATGCTTCAACACAATACATTGCATAGACCATGTCAACCAATGCATACAAGCACAGAATTGTAGACATCCAGCAACAGCTAACAATCTACTGTCATATTGTAACTATCCTGCACCAAATGCTCAATCCATGATTTAGTTCACAGCTCATGAAATCACAGCATGCAAAATGTTGCTAGATCTTCCCTATATTGATCTAAAGATAGGCCAGTATAAAACCTTACAGAGTCAACTGTCAATTTTCACTCTAAACAAGGAAAAAAAATCACTTTCTGTCCCAAAGATAGCAGAAAGATTTCTGCCAAGATCAATATTCCACCTGCATGTAAATGAATTGACATAACCCTACATGACCTCTATGCTTAGAGTCTGAATATTTTCTTTTCTTTATGTTTCTTTAGCAGTTTTTACCAACACAATCTTTTTGTGATTCCTTTGGCTGTTAGGAAGCCAATTTGTTTTCAGTGAATCCCTTTTTATGTCATCTTTAGCAGTGTCACTTTCATCACGTACATGGTTCCTCTGGGACTTCCATCAATAAAAGAGTAACCATTTGCTAGTTGATTTCTCAGAATCTTGTTTCACATTTACAGTTTACAGATACAGCTTTATTTCTTTTTACCTACATCTTTTGACTTATCAACCCTCTTGAAAGTTAATTTCAACAAGACCTTTATCTATGCGACCCAGAATTCCAGGTTTACCAGTTTACTACTACACCCCTGTATGGCGTTACTTTAGGTCTCACACAACATCCCCAGTATGGACAACTGTATCATGAGTACCCTCTAAAAGGTAGAGGTCTGCAACTTACAGGACAGGACAAGAGAAGAGCTAACTTCCTAAAATCTTCCCCACTGGAGAATAGTACATTCCTGGTACAGAAGCAAAATGTCCTAGTAGCATTTATGGTGGTATTCTTGACCTTATTTTCGTTCCAGGCTGTGATCCCAATATAAACAGGTCCACAAGCATTCAGTCCTCCTGTTCAACTGAAACTCTCCATTTTTCAATTAAGTTACGTAGAACAACACATATACATTTTTAACTCTCTGAAGCCCAGCAGTGGGTGGTGCCTACTGGCCCACAGGAATTATTTTCCATGGGGCTGTTGGGGTTCCACTCCAGGAATGGCCCTCCACTGGCTCTTTCTCCTCTACAGGCGCCTAAAGGAAACCTAGCCTGGTTTGATCAGGGCCCTGTGGCTTATCCAACCCTGCACTCATGGCTAAGGATATCACTTCCCTGAAATTCACAAGTTCGTTCCAAAGGAAGTATCTATTAGTCTGGAATAACACAATGTTCAGACCGGTGAATATTCTTTTGTTGCTTTACAGTTCAAATAAACAAGATTGTGTACATTCAGCCACTCCCCAGGTGGAGGCATAATAGCTTGATGACGTAAGCACAAATATAAAGTCTTTAGAAAGAGTGGGTCCACTAAGAGAGACTTGTGCCTTTGCCTACTGGGATAAATTCCTGGCATCCCCAAGCATAGAATATGGATGGAATATGGAGGAAGACGTCAGGCTTCCCTCAGGAGGAGAAGCATCCATCACTGTAGGTTACATCTGTCTCTATAAATTGAGGGAAATCCCACTTTCTTCTGTGGCAGTGCACAGAAGAAAACAACACTGGATTCTCAAAGTTTTAGTTTGAGAATTTCTTAAGTGTTTGTGAGCAGAGAAAGTTGTTTTTTTTAGCTTTCTCTGGGCTTTGTAATCCCAGATTGAGGGCTGGAGCTTGAAGGTTCCAAAGTGTCTTAGTTGGGGTGGAAATTTCAATCCTGTTCCGGGTTTTTCTGCTGGCCTCCTGCAGCCTGTGTGAGTATGCAGGTGTGCAGGGTCATTATAAGCCAAACCTGAGGATAGTTCAGTGCTCCCATTTTTGGAGACAGGGTTCAGGTGTGTTCAGCCAGGAGACAGGCGGTCTTAGCACAGGAGTCAGGTGGGCCTCTATCAGAAGGTCAGAGTTTGGACCTGTGCAGGATGGAGCTGTGAGTAAGAGAAACAAGAAAGTGGTGAGAGAGACTTAGAGCCTGGGTTCTGTAAGATGGAGGTTTCAAGGAAAAAGCATGTACAGCCAAGTTGGCATTTTATGTCTCCTAGAAAGCAAAGAGCAGCAGTGCTACTGCTTAGGGAGCCAGGTGGCTTGACATTTTTTTAGTTGTTTCCTTTGTGAAATCCCTGCAATGACAACTATTTTGGATGGAACTTTAACTTCTTTATCAATAAAAGTAGGCTGCCATGCCTTAAAACTGAAGTTTGGACCAAAATGTCTCACAAAAACGCATCTACCACAAGAGCCAACAACCCCCCCAAAAAAAACACAACAAATAGGGCTCTGTAGACCAGTGGATTATGAACCTGATTGGATTAAGCTGACCCATTGCCATCAAACCAAATAGATTGATTTGCTCTTAACCTCAGGGCCTCAAAATAGAATTCCAAAATAATTTTATGGAACCCCCAACTTGTAGCCAGATTTAAGCAATCAAACATTGTAAAGTATTGCTTGCTTTGCCAATACAAGCCCTTTAGGCATGCAAAAAAAAGCAAAAACCTGTGCAATAACTGGTGTTGTCTGCTATCAGGACAATGTTTTGCTATCATTAATTCATCCGAGTAACAGGTTAACGTTAATGAGGGCTTTGTATAACACAAATACCCTCCTTACTAACCACACATTGTAAACTATTTATATGAAAAATAAACAGAGATATTTTGATAAAACAGATTATCCATGTGCTATGAAGGTCACGGCTCAAAGTGATCCCTCCTGCGAGATGTTTTTGACATTTGGTGTCCCCACTGGCAGACAACAATAAATGCAGGTTTTTGCTTTTACATATCGTATATATGAAGACAGGAATAGAACTGTGTGGAAGTGTACACGTAGCTACAATCCATCATTTCTTCCACAGACACAATCAAACATTCCTCATGGGTTATTTGTTACATCTCTACCTATAAATGATGTGCCTAGCGTTTAGGAGAGTCTCTCTTTTCCCTGCAAAATATAAAGTCTTTCTTCTACCTAGGTAGTGTTTTTCCTCACTTTTTTCCATTTTAAAGGAAAGCTTTTACAAAGAAAATTACCTGCGTGGAAGGCCTCCAACAGAAGCTGCTATTTTACTGAAACCAAGCCACAGAGAAGTTCCAGGGCAGAGATGTCACTGGTATAAAAGTCAAACACGCTTTATAAATGGTGTCCCAATGGTGTTTCATACCAAAATGTGGCGCTCTTCTTCTCACCCAGCATCAGGCCTGCCTTGAAAGCTTGAATTTGTTTGCTGGTTGTTGAATATTAAGTCTTGTTCTTAGCAGGACACTAGAAATACCTAGCAACACTAACTCTGTGTCAACAATGAAATATCTCCACACGTACTTCCTAAATCTTACTGAACCACGGGGCATAACCCAATGCAATTTTACAAAAACAGTGTTAACGTAAAAAAAAAAAAAAAAAAAAAAAAATTATTACGCAGTATGCTTATGCTATTAAACTGATTTTCATTTGCAAAAAAGGACATTTTTCACCATTCAATCCCCATAGATTAAATTAAAAAAAAGAACTGTTGGTTGTGGGTTGCTTTTATCATTTTGATTATCTTTGTGAATAAATGCTGGTTGCAGTTGCTAGAAAACGAATGTATGTATGGGTATGTATGGTCAACAGAAAAGGAATACCACTACTTACATTATGCAACAGGAGTATTTTTTCCTCTGCTTTATGTGTCAATCATTGTGAAGCAATGCTGGGGGCAGCCACGAAAACAGCCCGATTCTCATTGATCTTAATCCCTTCCCGCCTACCCGTTGTGGCCCTTTAAATGGGTGTTAAGGTGAGGAAGCTCAACAAACGTGCCAATTATGTGACTTCTGTGATTGACCAAAGCCCACCCCACCAGCTCCCGATCTAAACTAGAGACCAGGAGCGGTTGATGACAACTCAATTACCATGCTGGGAGCTTTCTTCCATCATAGAAATTGTAGCTACATGTTTCAGGGCAGACAGGAAGGCCCCTTTATCAAACCATAAGTGTTTGATAAAGGGGCCCTCCTGTCTGCCCTGAAATATGTAGCCACATCCTGTCATCACCCAGCTGAGACCAGTTCTGTTTGCAGCCGCAGCCATCGTGCCACTTCTGGAAGCTGCTGCTGCTTATGTTCCAGCCGGAAGCCCGACAGCTGCACTTCCTTCAAGAACTCTGCTTCAACTAGCCATATGCCTGTGGAGCCCTGCAGCCTCAGCCTTGTGTATGACAAGCCTTGATATACTTTTATCTGAAACAATAAAAAAATGTTGTTGCGCTAAACATAGATATTAAATAAAGAAGTGTCCATGAAGTGTGAACAAGTGGTGCTGTTCTAAATAGTGCAGATGAATTCCTTGATGAACATCCAGTAACAATACGTATAATTGATGTGCATTTTAATCACCCAAGTGCACCTCCATGATATTGATATAAAATGTATCCTTACCAGAGGTCTAGACTCCAAATTATAAGAGTCTAGACAGGCGTGATATACACGTATAGAAGATCCAATTAGCTTCCTCTATTGTATTGCAGGCGGTGGTACTGTCATGGCTGATTACGTTAATTCTAACGAAACGCATTGGGTGGAGTCCATGTCCGTGAGATACCATGCATGCCAATCCTGTATACTGGTCGATCGACTTCTAGGATGTCTTGGATCATCCATTAATGCTCGTTTTTAACCGGATTTCTGTAAGTGTTTAGTACTGATTTATTTTAATAAACTGTTAGGCAGTTTTACACCATGTGGCCGTTTTTTCCTGCATGGGCCCTACTATGGAGTAAACTTTACCATCAGCTGTGACAGTACCACCACCAATATAATAGAGGAAGTTAATTGGATCTTCTATACTTGCATATCATGCCTGTCTAGACTCTTATAATTTGGAGTCTAGACCTCTGGTAAGGAGGTATTTTATATTAAAATCGGTGGAGGTGCACTTGGGTGATCAAAACACACATCAATCATACTCATCATTACTGGATGTTAATCAAGGAATTCATCTGCATGATTTAGAAAAGCACATGGACACTTGTTTATTCAATATCTATGTTTAGCACGGTAACTTTTTTTTATTGTTTCACATTTATCACGATTGGTCCTGTTGTGTTGTTGCCAGCAGGTTGCACTTTTATATTTAGTCTGTATACCTGCGCAATAATTTTTTTGTTTGTTTATGCTGTACTTTTATCTAGTGAGTGCATTTTATTGTCCTTTATACTTTTTTAAAATAAAATCGCTACACCTAGATGGAGGCACCCTCTTGTGTTTTTTTTTTTATATACTTTACTGCATATATAGACCAATTTTACTGTTGTGGGTTTAGTAACACTTTAAAATCACAAAAGCCTCTTGTTTCCTTTCTTATTTAGCTGTGCTTTCTTACCCGGCCGGGCTTACTGTAACTTAAGAATGCCCCTTCCCAAAATAAACTGCCTCAGTGGCCACTAACTGCTCCATCAGATCAACATATAGACACTGCACTCCACATCCATCCACAAAGTTAGCAGCAAGGCTTACAAGCCCTTTAGGATTACATTATTCTGGCATTTCGGTTTAGGGGCAGTTGCCATATGAATGTAATAGACACCTCGAGGTACCTGTACCTTGGTGCATTATTCTGCCAGAAGTTTCCAGGAGCCCCGATAGCTTGGAGAGTTCTAGAACACAAATCTCAACTTCATATAGAATGTTGGTGTTTGAACAGGTTTCCTCCCACTCTTGGTCAGTACCGTCATCCATTACAATGATAGGCAAACAGGCACAGAAGGTGGGAGAGGGCAGACCAGCTTCCTTCTAGTCAACTACCTAATATAGGCAAGATTTTCATAACAGAAACAGCTGAAGGTGGCTATTATCAGATTCAAGTTAGTAACTTTGCCTTCATTATAGGTTCTCTTTTAACTTTCCCCTTTAGCTGGACCACATAGAACATCACTGTAAGATATTATTGCAGTTGAACTACTTTTTGCCTTTGCACTTCACCTGCCAAAGATTGAAGTATTATATTTATGTGCTGTAAACAATATCCTGAGAGCCCTGTGCTCAGCCCTTGGGGGGCCATTTTTGGTAGACATACTCAGTGATAAAAGTCAGCAGATCAAATTCCATCTGCTGAGCAAGACAGGTAGACTAGAAAGAGTTGTTTAGCTGAAGATTTCCAACTTGATCACAGGCAATTACGACTTGTTTAGACTGAGATGCGCAGTCCTAGGTTTTATGCAGCAGTTGAGCAGCTGGCCTGCTCTGACTCCAAACATGAATTTTGATTTATGCAAAGCATTTCATATTTGCAAACTTTCTACAGCAGAAGTTCAGCAAAGACTGAAAACACCTAGTGAAAGCAAAAATAGCGTAAGGAAATGAGCACAAACATGTCTGCCTTTAAAATAGCATAGATATCTTTTAAAGAAACTTCCCAATTAAAATACAAGTAAAGGGTCCTGCAGGATAATCTAAATAAATACCAAATTCAGTTACCATGTGATACATAAGTCATTAACTATACAAAAAAAACCTGTGCTAAATCTTTATTTGTGGCTCGTATGATACCCCTCCTAAATATTGCAGATCAAAGTGGAAGGGTTTCAGCACAAGAGCCAGTGCTGCCAATCCAGAAAGCAGTGGGCGGGGATAGGTGTGGTTAGGTGCTGTTTGACAAGCTACACGCTTATGAATGGGACAATGCCACGCCTCCTGCAACATTTTTTTATCCTACTGCAGCAGAAGGCGGCACGGCCCGTAAGAGTGGCAACACTGCTCTGAATTCAGCAGCAGTGCAGCATCATACCTCCCAACATTTTGAGATGGGAATGAAGATAATAGATCATAAAGATAATAGATCTCCCAAACTCTACAAGTTCCAATGCACAGGTTTCAATAATATTCATAGTAGTGAAAATAATTGTGATCAGACCCCACACCCCAACAGTTATTTGTGTTTACTCAGAAACTATTTAAAACTTCCACAAAGCAAAAAATCATTTCAATATATTCTTTCAATCGCTGTGTGCACCGCATGCTGGGTTCCCATCTTTCCTCTATATTCCACCTCTACATACAGCATTTACAAACACAAATTGCTCACCAGATGTATATGACCTTTTTATTCAGAAGTAGGTCATAAAATGGCAATTTAACAAATAGGAACACTGCTGGCACCTCTTTCCTCTCCCATTCCTCCCCCAGTTAAGATTCAGTATTATAACCCAATCTTTCAATCATAACCATGCACCATAAATTTAAAACACAAACAACTGCCATAGTGTATGTTACAGGAAATGTTAGATGGAAATTCTATGTATGAACATATATATTCACCTCTATGGCTGCAACATTGCTGATCACTCAGTCTTCTCTTAGCTGAGAGCAGTGATTTTCAGTGATCGCTTTCCGCACTGCCCCTCCAGTGCTCACTGAAGTGTCGGGCTGTAGAGGGGGCTTGGGCTCAGGCTCTCGGAGAACCAGAGCCAGCTTTTAAACAGGCAGCTGAGAGGATTCCAACAATATGGTTAAGATCCTTCCAGAGTCTAGAAGTGATCTATGATGTCAGGCGACAGGGGGCTTTAGGAGCTTTAGGACAGGAGAGCACAGGAGAGCACAAGTGCACTCTTGTAACCAGAAGAGAAGTATGGCCAAAGCTTCTTTTTTTTTTTCTTTTAGATGTTAAAACTTGCATTTGCAATAAAAATCATTTGAACGTTACTCCCTTCCCAGGTGTATTGCCGTACATAACAAACTGCAATACTTTCAGGTTCCCCACATCTGACTTCACATCAGAACTCTATGGCTTCTCGTGTATTCACCAAAAGGGTTAAGGTAGAAGTTCAGCCAAAACCAACTCTATACTTACTCGCAGCCGCATTCTAAAACCTTTTCTACAGCCGCTCCAGTCCAAGCTGAGCTGTCAGCGGTGGCTCCAGTGTGTATGCGGGTGCAGGAGAGGCAACCAACAACAGAAGACCCATAGTATGTTCATGGGTGACACCACTTTGGAGCCATTGTCCGTTTTCTCCTGCACACAGCATCTGCCGCTGGAGACTAAACCGTATTGGCTTCAGATTTCTTCTTTACAGTGCTAGATAGATTTATTTTAGAATGTGGCTACAAGTAGATTTAGAGTTAGTTGGGTTTTTTGGTGAAATTCTACTTTAACACAAAATCTTCAGCGTCAGTGAAACTACCAAACAGGATTAGCTTGTTGACTAACAGGAGCAAGATGTTGCGGGGAAGCATCGGTGTTTGTTATGTACGGCAGTGGACACCTGGAATAGAGTACTATTTGAGTGATTATAATATGAGTGAAACATACATTTTGCATTTACAGTAGAATTATAGGCAACACTTTTTTTCCCCCATTTTGGATAGCGTAAGGGAGGGTTATAATCCCTGTTGTTTAATTTTTCTTGCCATCTGTGTCCCATTGGTTAGATTTTCCTTCACTTCCTGTTCGATAACCAAAACGGGAAGGGAGAGAACATTTTTGCAAATTAAGGGAATCTCTTGGGGGCCCCAAGGCCACCAGAACTAGTGTCCCCAGTGGAAGATTTCCCCTCTATCACTTTTCTGGGGACAACCCAAATGTTGTAATTTTTTTTTTTTTTACTTTCACTTTTTATGTGAATGGTAAGCAGGACAAATAGGGAGGATTAATCTTCTTAATGGGGGCATAGACAGCAATAAAACTGACAGGAGTTCTAAGGCTGGGTCACATCTATGCGAATTGGATGCGGTGTAAGTCACAGAACATTTTAAAATCTATTACTTTTAATCAGTCTGGTTCACATATGTGCGTTGCATTCGCACTCCGCATTGGCCAAAAATGTGTGCGTTTTCTAGGCAGTGCGGTGAGAATTGCAGGCACATATTCTTCTATGGGAACGCATCTGATTCGCAGATGCGTTCCGTTGTGAACAGGAATTCTCCCCCCCCTCACTACACCTCCCCCTCTCCCTGCTCAGCTGATCCAAAGATACAACAGAGAGGAAACGCTGAACAGCTGCTTTTTCTCTTCGTACAGAGAACGGAGCTGGAATTCGCACCGGAGTGGTGTGTGAATCCAGCCTAATCCATCTTCACTCTCTCCAAAACTAAAGAAAAAGTTTTGCCTTTAGTTATACTTTTATAGTATACTTATTATATGGTTGAAAACGTTTTGTTCAAGGCATAATAACACCTAAAGAGACACCGTCAACTTACAAACCTGAAAAGTGACAATGTCAAGGACCCCCCAGACCCATGTATACTGGCCTTATCAATACTCCCTTGCTGTTCCTGCCTTTGTTACAGCCGGCAACAATACTTATGTTACCTCCACCCATGTTGCAGTGCTTGGGTCTAGCATCACTAGGGTCAAGACCTTTCACGTCAGGAAAGTGTCATCTAATGAGTATCAGCAGTTAGGGGGCCCATTACAAAGATATTGCCAACTTGGCATGAATGGACAAGGTGACAGTGTCTTTTAAAGGCTCGGTAAAATTACTTTTAGGGGAAGTTGTGCTTTAGGAGTTTTTATAACTAAAATAATGACATATGTCCTGAGTTTTGTGGTTGGGACCTCTAATGCCCTGTACACATGACCGGTTTTCCTGTTGGAATAAACTCTGAAGGTTTTTCCGACGGAGTTCCGCTCAACCTGTCTTGCATACACACGGTCCCACTAAATTCTGACCGTCCAGAACGCGGTAACGTTCAACGGGACTAGAAAACGGAAGTTCAATAGCCAGTAGCTTCCGTTGCGTACTTGCTTCAGAGCATGCGTCGTTTTTGGTACGTCGGTTTTCCCGATAGGAATTGGTTCCGTTGGAAAAATTTAGAACATGTTCTCTTTCTAGGTCCGTCAGAATTTGACGGAAAGAGTCCGATGGGGCCTACACACGATCGGAATATACGATGAAAAGCTCCCATCGGACTTTTTCTGTCGAACATTCCGCTCGTGTGTACGGGGCATAAGAGATTTATAAAGAAAATGGATGATTGAGGTCACCAGTCTCCACCAGCCTCAGTTCTTAGCTTCTCCCCTCTCACATTGGAGGGCAGAGCTAGGGATCTTAAATCTTGAATATCTATATTTTAGGACAAGCCACATGCAAGCTAAAGGCCTCATACTCATTAAAGCTTAGAAAAGTGTTATGCCATAGATGTGGAATTTAGATAAAGCTCTTCTCGAGGTGTTTATTATCTCAGCACCTGTCATACTATTTACATCAACCTTTTACTTGTCACTAAAGTTATCAATCCCAAATGCCCAGACCTTATTAGGACAGACTTGATTAGGACAATAAATTCTAATTACTGCAGTGAATGAGCATAACGAATGCAAATTAATCTTCCAGCATAGATGGCAACCTTTCCAACTTGCAGAGATTTTTTTTTTTTTTTTTTTTTTTTAACAGTTACATTCTACAGCTAGTTACACATGCAAGTTTTTAGCTTCTGGTTTGTTGACATGTAAATCCCCTGCTTGTTGCATATCAAGAATGGATGAGATGAGCCTAATGAAGAATCACCTAATCATTTCCTAACAATTCAACTTAAACAAGTTTTCACTTTAAGATATCTTTCCGGTTACTGTTTGCTCATCCAATGTCTTATGGCATCTCACAGGGTCTCTGGTGTCTAGATCTTTGAAACGGTTTCTCAGTTCTCATCTTCTTCCGCCTGCTATGGTTTTAAGAAAAATATTTCAGATCTTTGAGAATATAGAGGTAATTGAAGGCCTCCAACAAAAACGGACGATAACAAGAAGACTTTGCATGAAATTTTTTATTGCCTTCTGGGGATTTACTTTTTATCCTAATTCCCAGCTGGGTCACCGAAACAAGAATTGAAGGGAAGTCACCCCAACACAAACAGTATTAAAATCTTTTGTTTTTATGCAAGGTGGAGAACATGTGTTTAGCATCCTCACACTTTCTAGTATAGGTAAATTTAGTTTGGCTCCCCTGTAGGCAGGGGAGCATGAGTTGATTTTGTTTAGGGAGGCTGTGTCTTTTTTTAACCTCACCCTAGCTTCTGGAACTCTCTGGATAGCTCTGGAACTTAGCGGGTAGAGGAACAGAGGCTACATCCTGAATATTTATGGAGTTTCCACCAATCCTAGAGGAGGTGAGGCCCAGAAGGTGGAGAAACAAACCATAAATACTTTGAAGCCTGCAAGTCTAGGAGCAGAGCCTGGGGTCCAGTTGCCTGGAGCAGTGTTAGTTTTGGCAGCAAATTTCAATTTAGTTTTAGTCTTAGGACTAAAATGGCATTTTAGTTTTAGTCCCATTTTAGTCTTCTGCAATTGTTTTAGTCGACTAAGTCTCCAGTACATTTTAGTCTACTAAAATGTCCTACGTTTTAGCCGACTAAAACTCATTTTAGTCGTCTAAAATCGAATAGGTGTAATTAAATTGTAATGCATTAGTTAACATTTCTCTACAATTTCCAAACTCATTATATACTGCTGGAGTGAAAAATCTCATATGCTATTTATGGTATTGAGGTAGGAACATGCACTACAGACCAGTGTTAATTTGGAAGTCACATTTAGTTTTAGTCTTAGTCTTTTGACTAAAATTGCATTTTAGTTTTAGTCGTATTTTAGTCATCTCAATTGTTTTAGTTGTATTTTAGTCGACTAAAATAGTATTCATTTAGTCGACTAAAATGTTTTAGTTGTTTTAATCAACTAAATTAACACTGGCCTGGAGGTAACCCCTGTGTTGGGGACTTTGCCCCTGGGGGGCAGTGGGAAGCCTCAAGCCTCATTCAGTCCAATCTCAGCTAGGCTTAGCTGCAGACATCAAGCAAGATCAGACTCAGCCTGTGCAGCAGAGAGGCCAGTAAGCAGCTTTCTGGATTCTAGGAGCTACTTAAAGTGGTTGTAAACTCCATTCATAAAATTTGACCTAGGCACATATATCTGCAGTGTTTACTTATCTCTCTCCAAAGCTCAAAGTGCCGTTTCTTTCTGCTGCTCTGCTCCTATGTTATTTGCAGCGTCACTTCTGACAAGTTCCCCCAACACAGGAGATAACAGCAGCTGGAAATTTGTGTCGAGGAGGGAGCTTAGAGGTAGATAAGCAGAGAGCTGGTCTATTCACAGTCCAGCTCTGTGTGATCCTTTGTTCCTCTCCCTATGTGGAGGGGGGGTGTGCCTTTCCTCCAATTAGCTTACATACAGTGTAAGCCCAGACTCCCCACCCACTGCTGAATGAGGAAACACGATTTCTAATAGGAGCTGCACTTTACAAACAGTGTAGAAAGGGAAAGACAGCAGATATTCATGTAAAACTTATCTAGGGAGATTTGTTTCATCTCTGCGTATCATCTGAGGCTGTTCACTTAACTGGGTATATGTGAGGGTTTACATCCACTTTAAAAGGGAGCGAGTACATTCCTACAAATACGCTCAATACCTCACATGTCTGGGACCAGGGGACAGCTTTAGTGCCAGTGCAATTCAGCCAGGATCACCCCAATATCTCTTCCTTGAAAAGCAGCCAGGAGCCATGCAACACAGCCAGGTGATTGCTTTGGAACATGGACTTGTTTTTGGAACCTTTTGTCAGTAAGTGGAGTTGCATCATCATTCCCACTGGTGTGCAGCACAAGTTAGTTGGAGTTTAGTAGCCAGAGACTTTAGCAGTTCCTCAGCCATCTGTTGTAGAGTTTACCAGATTGTTTAGTTCTGGGCAGCCCATGTACCCTAAGCCAAATCCAAGTTAAAAGTTCTATAATAGACCTAGAAGAAAAAAAACTCTAGACTGTTTCCTCAAGTCAATTGGAGTGTGTGGAGAATTCCTGTTTCCTGGCTGTGGATGCGGTTTGGGGAAAAAGGCCCAAATTCCAGCAGTCCTTTTTTTTTTACTGTATATATTTCCATTTGGGATTTTTCTTGCTCACTTTCTGTCATTGACAGGTGTCATCAGAACAAGAAAACAGAGAAAGCATCCCCAACAGCATCACAAAAAAAAACCTTCACTCCATAACCAAAACAAATGTTTTTTTTTTGCAGTTCTACCTTAAAGTAGAAGCTCACCCCAACACTAAAATCTGTAAATCTACAGGCATTCACAATCTAAGACTAACCTATCTAGCCCTGTAAAGAAAAAATGCTATATATACTGTACCTCTGTGTAGGCTGGTGCAGAGGAGGCAGCCGACAACGGATGCCCCATAGTAACTATGGGTGACGTCACTTCCCATTCATTTCCCAGCAGCTGTCAGCTGTCTCCTCTGCAGAGCTTCCACCGCTGGAGACCAGACTGGAGGAGCTTCATAAAAAAGGTGTGTATACTGATTTCTTCTTTATAGGGCTGGATAGGTTAGTCTTAGATTGTGGGTGCCTGTAGATTTACAGATTTTAGTTTTAAGGTGAACTAAGTTTTAATTTTGTTTTAGGGTAACTTTCTGCACTTTTATGCTAGTTAGTGATCTTTGTAGCTGAATGTGCCTTGATAAATTGATTTTACCAAGATTTAAAGGGCAACTCTGAGCAACAAGTAAAGTCAATATGTGAAGAGCTAATGCTATACAGGAAACAGCACTAAAACCAGAGTAAAAGTCGACCCGAATATAAGCCGAGGCACCTAATTTTACCACAAAAAACTGGGAAACTTATTGACTCGAGTATAAGCCTAGGGCGAGAAATGCGCAGCTACTGTAAGTGGAAAAGAGGGTCAACAATGCCCATTTGCAGCCTCACTGTGCCCATTTGCATGCCTCACTGTGCCCATCTGCAGCCATAGGTCCCCCGAACTTCAAACTCGGTAGTTAAGGGTTCCTAGATGCTCCCTAGCTGCAGCCAAAATTTGGGGTCCCTGGACCCAAAGGGTCCTGAAATGACATTGCTGCAGATGGACACAGTTGATCGACTGTGGGGCCCCATATCCTGGGGCCACTTGGTGCTAGGAACCCCAAATTTGGTGTGCAAACCCAGTGGAACTAGCACTACAACATATCCAAAGCTGGGGTTCCTAGCGCCAAGTGGCCCAGAGATACAGGGCCCCAAATTCGGTTCGGAAGCACTGTTCTGCAGCAGAGAATGACAATTTCTGAACCGATTTTGGGGCCCCATATGTCAGGGCCACTTGATGCTAGGAACCCCAGCTGTGAGATATGTTGTGGTGCTAGTTCAGTGTTTCTCAACTCCAGTCCTCAAGGTGCCCCAACAGGTCATGTTTTCAGGATTTCCCTCCTCTAAAACAGCTGTGATAATTACTAAGGCAGTGAAACTGATCTAATCACCTGTGCAAAATAATGGAAAGCCTGAAAACATGACCTGTTGGGGCGCCTTGAGGACTGCAGTTGAGAAACACTGTGCTAGTTCCACTGGGTTAGCACACCAAATTTGAGGTTCCTAGCACCAAGTGGCCCCGAGGTACGGGGCCCCAAATTTGGTTCATGAAATGTCATTCTTTGCACCAGAAAAGTGCTTGACTCCAGTATAAGTCGAGGGGGGCACTTTCAGCACAAAAACATGTGCTGAAAAACTCGGCTTTTACTCGAGTATATACGGTAATTATTTTTTCCCAAATATTACTAATTGTAAATTATTTTACAATGATTCTTGTGCAGCTTCCCTCTAATACTTCAAATTCTGTGGGAAATACACCAGTAGTCTAATGCCCTGTACACACGGTCGGACATTGATCGGACATTCCGACAACAAAATCCATGGATTTTTTCCGACGGATGTTGGCTCAAACTTGCATACACACGGTCACACAAAGTTGTCGGAAAATCCGATCGTTCTGAACGCGGTGACGTAAAACACGTACGTCAGGACTATAAACGAGGCAGTAGCCAATAGCTTTCGTCTCTTAATTAATTCTGAGTATGCATGGCACTTTGTGCGTCGGATTTGTGTACACACGATTGGAATTTCCGACAACGGATTTTGTTGTCGGAAAATTTTATAGCCTGCTCTCAAACTTTGTGTGTCGGAAATTCCGATGGAAAATGTGTGATGGAGCCCACACGCGGTCGGAGTTTCCGACAACAAGGTCCTATCACACATTTTCCGTCGGAAAATCCGACCGTGTGTACAGGGCATTAGAGACAAGCTGGTGGGTTACCGTCAATGGGGATTTAGCAAGCACAGTGAAGACCACAGAGAACTTCAGCACCAATAAACAAGTAAGACATCTGCTGAGTGCTTAAATATAAAATATATAACAACATCACTTCTGCGTTAAAGTATGGCACCAGTCCTTATGAAGAGATTCTCTAAATTCCAGGCACCTCTGGCATGCAACCCAGGTCTTGGTCTTCTAGCATCCACTTGGCCTGGCTGCCCTCCTCTGGCTGGGGGATCCATAAGCATTATAAAAAAGAAAAGAACAAAAAGGAGGGCCCACCGGCCTTGTGCACTAACCATGACAGTTTATTTAACAATAAAAAGTATTGTTCTCACAAAAACTGGAGCTTCAAGCCCAATGCAAATTTCCAACAGATCAACCAGAACTGGTAACTCCAGATGGACCAAAACAATGTCCCCGAGTTCTGCAAATGCTTAAACGTTTCAAGGGTACCCACTCTTCATAGGAGCAAAAAAAAAAAAAAGTATAAAATGTTCATGTTTGACTATGGTGTACCTTTAAGTACTTTTGCCTAATGAAACGCTAGAAAAAAAATATTGTATAGATTTTAACATTATGGACAACCACTAAACATAATTTTGCTTCTGTCGTCTAATGTCTCTGCTATCCTTGAGAAATCATATCTATGTCTATGAACGGTAAAATAATGACCTTCTTTTGCAGAGGGAAGGAAATAAATATAAAGTGTACGCTCAGTACAGTAGAATATACATCTTCTATCAATATTGCATGGCAATAGTTTTTGATGACCGTGCATTAAAAAAAAAAAAAAAGAAAAGGAAACTAAAGAGGGCAAATTAAGGGCAGAGGTTTTGCTTGAAGGAAGAGTCGACAGTGCATGGTAACCTTAAAGGGCATCTAGAAACCTTTACAATAAACATATAAACATTTTTTTGTTAATGCGAGCTGACATTTTCAAAACCTTACTTCAATCTATAGATTTGAGTTAAAAATTGCAGACAGAAGCAGCCATATTTACTCATTATATATATGTTCTGCTTCCTACATAGCAGTGCTGCACAATGGTTGTGCCCTGTTATTATGCTTCCCCAATGCAAGTTTACAAAATAGGAAAATGAATGAAAATACCAAATTTCATCTTAGCAGATCGTAAAGGCTAAGGGGTTCATTGAAAAAGTAGCTGTATGGCCAAACCAACAAAAAGAGGAAGAGGAAGAGGAAGAGGAAGAGGAAAACAAAAGTTAAGTGGAGAACTTGGTCATGTGATCTCTGAAAGACCCATGACTGACTCTCCTCCAGTCATGGAGCTCTCTTTGCTCCATTAAGCAGAGAGAACTCCTTGGGATTGAGATGGGCTGCAGTATGTGCAACACAGTGGTGCATAACAGAGAGCAGATAGCGATATTCACTATCTGCTATAAATGAGCACTGCTCTATGCACATGTCAAGGTAACATTTGCTGCATTTCTGATACAGTGACTGTTACGGTCGCTGATAGGGGGGGGGGGCACCAGTCCTCCTGTAGGCACACAGGGGGGCCCAAACAGCAGGGAGAATTGGTGCAGTTGGGTGGAGGGGCAATTATAGAAGGATGCCCTGTGCGGCTCTCTGCAGCAGCTGAAAGCCTGTTTTCTTCCCTCCTTTCAGCTCCTGCAGGGAGAGACACAGAAACAGGGCATTGTTCCTCTAATTGCTCCCCCCACACCGAATCCTCTCCCTGTTCTGCCCCCTCCCTCCTGTGGCGCTGCCGGCTTTCCTGTCCTGTAAAGAAATACATTCTAAATAAAAAAATACCTTGAAATAAATAATTTTTAGAAATTGTAAAGTAAAATCATTTACAAAATGAAAAAATGAAAAAAAAAAAAAAAAAAAAAAAAAATGTAAAAAACATAAGGGCCAATTCACACAGGTTCTACTAAAAGTATTGTTTTGATATATTCGGGGGGGGGGGCTGCCAGGTAGGCTGTACGAGGCCCTGTGGTCTCTAACAGCAGCCCCGCTGCCACTGGTTCCACGCTATAAATTAATGTTTTTAGTTGGAGAGGGCAATTATCAAATTTTATTAATAATTCGCCCATAGATGTCCATGGAAAATCTACAAGATTCATCAGATTTTAGCCTTGAAATACTCATTTGCTTTCACCCCCTGTAACTGCTGCCATGGAATAAAAGTAGGAGAAAAATGACTAGACAAATGTGCATGATTATGCCAGCAAAAACTTGAAGAATACTATGCCTCTTGATGCAGTACAATAAAGACAATAAAAACATTCTAATGCAAAACAATCAATGTACCACAAGGTAAACAATCCACTATGCTGATCTTCCATTGAATCCAGTCTTGCTAGCCCCATTTCATGGATGCTCCTTCATTGAAGTGAACTGGCATAGTAGTTCTTTGGAGTCCTTACCAATTCACTACCACATCCCATCAACAGGAAACTTGACTATGCACATGGCCTAAAGGGTGCACTGAACCATCATGTCATAATTGCCATTGTTTTGGCTATACTAAACTCAAATAAGGGTTTGAAAAAAACGCCAACAGGCACATGGAGGGTAACCATTGTCTTAGAGTGTGAACTTGAAAGCTTAAATTGAAGTGATTTGGTAACGGGACTAAGAACCCTTTCATCAGTGCACCCAAGAGGATCGGTGTTTGCCACAGTATAGACTGGCAATGACTGAACATCCAATGCTTGTAGATCAACCCATACTAAAGACTGGTTGGGATTAACTGACTTGCCCTCACTAAATTGGGAAGCTAATATACAGCCTAGGACCTGGCACCCTGAGGCACGCATTTTGTGCACATACCCATTCTCTTTAATACATTTTAATAACAGCACAGCTTACAGTAAAAAAAAAAAGAGGTTCCAGTTACATTATAGAAGGAGTTGTATTGTACCAGTCCTCATTTTGTTCTATCCAAGTGCCTGATCGTTGGTTATGTAGAATTGTCAAGCCATTTGCATTTTCCACAGAGGGGGCTGTTTACCTGAATGAGCTCTGGGTCTAGGTTAAATGGTCAGTTTAGAGAAGGGAAAGTGGGACTTTGATTGAGATAGATGACTTTGTGGAGGCAAAGTTGAAATAAATGCAAAATTGTTTTATTGATGACAAACGTTGTAAAGAATATGGCAATAGAGTAACCACATATACATTCAATACAGTAATTAGTATAGACTCCACCCACACATAACATACAAGTGTGGCATGGAAAAAAGTTTTGCATGAGTATGGTATAGTCAAAGCAGTTCAAAGGTACATAACATAGGGTAAATTTCTATTATTACATATGACATAAAAACAGCACCAGCGGCAGGAGTATGGGTGTAGCAAGTATAACCAAAATGGATGAATAAATAAATGTCAGAATTATTAATCTGCTGCAGACTGAATTTCAATGTGTCCATTACAGACACAGGTAGCATCACTTGTGCCCGACGCGTTTCGTGTAGAGACACTCCTCAGGGGCAGATGCTAAAATATATCTGCAGAGTGTAAAGAAAAAAGTGGTGACATTAGTCTAATTCTAATTAGTAATGTAACAATAGGGCAGATTAGCTCGTCCTAAATACTCACATAGGGTCCAAAACGGTAAAATGTTGCGACAATGTGATCAACGTCCCAATGAAGCCTCCCCCGGGAACTGAGGTAATTGCAGCCGCGCACGGTAGGGCACACGCAACAAAACCTCCCGATGACCCAAGGCACAAATTGCTGGTGCAGGTGAAATATTGCGGTGGCCTGAGAGGGCAACCTGAAGTGATATGAGAAGGTCAAAAAAAAGAATGTGAAAGTGAAAATGAGTAAAAATGTGAAAGAATGAATAAAAAAAAAAAAAAAAAAAAAATATTAAAAATTATGAATAAATAAATATAAAGATAAACAAATGAATAAAAATAGTGAAATAAATGGAATGTGATGTAAAAAAGGGGGGTGTAGGTTGACTAAGTGTATGAACTATGTGAGCATTATTGATGTTGCGTGAAAAGGTGAAAGGTTGGATGGTGAGAGCCAATGTTAGAACAAAAAAAAAAAAAAAAAAAAAGGTGGCAACAGTGATAGCAAAAATAAAATAAAACATGGTGACAGGCAACTGTATTGAATGTATATGTGGTTACTCTATTGCCATATTCTTTACAACGTTTGTCATCAATAAAACAATTTTGCATTTATTTCAACTTTGCCTCCACAAAGTCATCTATCTCAATCAAAGTCCCACTTTCCCTTCTCTTTTTGCACTTAGCATAGGGATGGAGGCACACTGCATATGTGCCTCAATTAAAGTCCCAAAATTTTTTCCCCCCTTTCCATTCGATTTGAACAGGGATGGAGATATGATGACTGGGTTGGTAGTGTTCCCCTACTACCCCAGTGTGAGGTTTGTAAATTCCGGGTGGTTATGCCACCAAACCCGGTTTTTACACACTCAGGGTACATTAATTTTGTATCCATGTAGTTCTACAGTGCCGTTGCGCCAGTTCATTTGGGGTATGTTGCGGTTGTGGTGATCTCCGGTTCCTTGTTGGTCCTCTACCCGGGAGCTGCGATGCTCTCTATGTGCCTCCCCCTCCCCCCTCTCCGCCCACCGGGGGGCGGGGAGTGTTACGGGGTAGCGGGTGGATGCCTACAGAGGATCGGCGCCACGCACCCTGCCCTGTGTGTGTGGCGTCATGATTGGGGCCAACGCACAGGGCACGTGATTTCCATCCCAGCTGTTCTGGCAGTGAATATGGGCTTCTGTGGAGGGCGGTGTTACCGCCCTCTCCGGAGCCCCTTCCTGCCTATCACATGCCAGCGTGACGCTGGTAAGAGCCGGCGTGCACGTGTGCGGGGTACATATAAGCTGCCTCCCCTGTCACACTCTTGCTGATACACCTCCGAGTCATCACATCGCATTCAACACTTCCCTTTGTTTTCAGCCCTGCTTCAACACGTAAGTCACCTCCTAGGTCATTCACAATTGCCTGTCACCATGTTTTATTTTATTTTTGCTATCACTGTTGCCACCTTTTTTTTTTTTTTTTTGTTCTAACATTGGCTCTCACCATCCAACCTTTCACCTTTTCACGCAACATCAATAATGCTCACATAGTTCATACACTTAGTCAACCTACACCCCCCTTTTTTACATCACATTCCATTTATTTCACTATTTTTATTCATTTGTTTATCTTTATATTTATTTATTCATAATTTTTAATATTTTTTTTTTTTTTTTTTTTTTTTTATTCATTCTTTCACATTTTTACTCATTTTCACTTTCACATTCTTTTTTTTGACCTTCTCATATCACTTCAGGTTGCCCTCTCAGGCCACCGCAATATTTCACCTGCACCAGCAATTTGTGCCTTGGGTCATCGGGAGGTTTTGTTGCGTGTGCCCTACCGTGCGCGGCTGCAATTACCTCAGTTCCCGGGGGAGGCTTCATTGGGACGTTGATCACATTGTCGCAACATTTTACCGTTTTGGACCCTATGTGAGTATTTAGGACGAGCTAATCTGCCCTATTGTTACATTACTAATTAGAATTAGACTAATGTCACCACTTTTTTCTTTACACTCTGCAGATATATTTTAGCATCTGCCCCTGAGGAGTGTCTCTACACGAAACGCGTCGGGCACAAGTGATGCTACCTGTGTCTGTAATGGACACATT
Organism: Aquarana catesbeiana; assembly: GCF_042186555.1. Lineage (NCBI taxonomy): Eukaryota > Metazoa > Chordata > Amphibia > Anura > Ranidae > Aquarana > Aquarana catesbeiana. The sequence goes on from NC_133336.1 coordinate 36,911,806, forward strand.
GAAATTCAGTCTGCAGCAGATTAATAATTCTGACATTTATTTATTCATCCATTTTGGTTATACTTGCTACACCCATACTCCTGCCGCTGGTGCTGTTTTTATGTCATATGTAATAATAGAAATTTACCCTATGTTATGTACCTTTGAACTGCTTTGACTATACCATACTCATGCAAAACTTTTTTCCATGCCACACTTGTATGTTATGTGTGGGTGGAGTCTATACTAATTACTGTATTGAATGTATATGTGGTTACTCTATTGCCATATTCTTTACAACGTTTGTCATCAATAAAACAATTTTGCATTTATTTCAACTTTGCCTCCACAAAGTCATCTATCTCAATCAAAGTCCCACTTTCCCTTCTCTTTTTGCACTTAGCATAGGGATGGAGGCACACTGCATATGTGCCTCAATTAAAGTCCCAAAATTTTTTCCCCCCTTTCCATTCGAAATGGTCAGTTTAGATACAAATTCTGCTCTCAGATTTCTTCTTTACATACAAGAAACAAAAGTACATGCCTGTACACAGTGTGTTAAAATTAAAGATTTGTGAACTGTATAAAGGAAAAGAAATGCATGAAGCCAATAATATGGTAGAATGTTATAATTACATACTGATAAAGAGATTACCAATATAGTTAAATAAAGCAGACATGTGATTACAGGCTAAGCAAAAGATTACAAGCACATTGTAAATAAAGTGGTAAAAAATGTAAAGTCTGGTACACACCGAGTTTTTTTTTCATTCAACACAGTGATCTGAACAAAAAAAAGCAGAAGCCGATATACTAACGATCCGATATTAGAACGGCGATCTACCCTGCTGCTTAACTATCCGCCAGAACACTCCAGTCAGCACTTTCAGCTATTGACTGAGAGCCCTGATCAGATGCCGATCGGCAGACCTTTTTTTTGGTTTCTATTGAACTGCCCGATGCCACCTGACATTCGGTCTGTGTATACTAGGGTTAAATCTGTAATTATAGGAGGAGAGGTGCTTGTATGTAAATAAAGCATGTGGTAGGCAGGTAGGCCTATATAACTACTGAAAAACTACTTGTAACATATATAATGAAATGGTGCTGCAAAGGAGGGATGGGTTAAGGTAGACTTGGTTCATGCTTGTTTTTTTCCCTTTATGAAGATTGTAGTGTAGCCTCCATCCACACCTGAACCTTTTGTAGCTCAAAGCTCCAAAAAAAGCTCTACAACCAAAATCCCAAGTTTTAAGTGGTTCCTGTTCCCATTTGTCTCCAATTTCTGTGTCCAGGTCTTGATGGAGACCTGTGCATGCTTGTTCTAAGCCAGGTCTGATCATAGCTCAGGACTACCATTTTCAGACTGATCCCTTGTTGCAGCTCTTGTTGGAAGATAGGTGTGCTCCAGCCAGGAGAGATGATCTACTTGGGAGATGAGGCTCCATGTTGGAGAGATTCCCTTACCCACAGGACTGGGAGAGTTGGGACAGCTAAGCAAGTCTACCAAAGACAGAGAACTGAGGCAACTAGTGAGTCCATGGGACTAGAGGAGGATCTGTAAGTCTCTGGAAGAGTGAGAGAACCTGGGGGTGCTGGGAGAACCTTATGTAAAGGCCAGGAGTGGGCCAGTTCAGCGAGGTGCTGTAAAAAGGCTGAGTAAGCCAAGAGAGCCACAGAGCTGTGTCTGAAGTAACCCGACAAGAGCAGGGGAGCTGCTGAAGCATAGCCAGGGGGCTCAGCATTTTTCAGTTGACTTTGCTTTATGAAGCTGAAACCCCTGCATGGACAACCTTATGTGAACTTTTTTCGCTTTGCAATATATATGGGCCAGAAAGCCCTTAAATACAGCTCAGACTGACACAACACATTGAAAATTAATCCACCACATTGAGCTGAATCACCTCATATCACAGAAAAAAAAATATTTCTTAACTAATCTGACTAATCTATTATGTAATTTATGGGTTGCTGCGCTTTGTGTGGCTTTACTGAATAAGCCCCATGTGTGGAAGTGTATTTTGATCCCATACATGTACTTTATAAGTAAGACTGATAGAACAATAATTATACAGTGAACAAGAGACTATACAGAGACTAGAAATAAATGGAAAAGGAAAAAAGTCAAGACTAATTATAGGCTGAAAACTAGTCTATATGTTCTGTGTAAATATAGAACCAGGAGATTTTCAGGTCCTTGTAATTGCAGGCTGGAAAAGGTGATTTAATGCACATTGTAAATAAAGCATGGAGAATATATAATTATACCTTACATGTGCTGGGGAAATAAAAGAAAGTAAAGGCATGACTGTATAATTGTAGGCTGGAAATACCCTGTGTTCTTTGAATAGTATGTATGGAGAAATGTCGAGACCACTTAGCTTTTTCAGTAAGCTAAATAGCAATCTTCAAAGATCAGTAGCCTATAAAAACCAATAAGAAGTATTATAGAAACAGTTTAAATTTGATTGGTTGCGATAAGCCATATATCACTACTAGCCTTGACTTTACCTTCTAATTTGAATATCCACCCCCAGGCTATTCGTTTAAAATGTCCCCCTGGGGCATCATCTAAAAGAAAAAAAGTTCTGGCTGTAAAACTTACCTTTTATCTGGAGCTGCCCCCCGCAGTACCTGTTCTTCACCATAAGATGCCCACAGTCTTCTAAGGAAAGACTATGTGTGCAGGACATCATGGCCCTGGACCCCAAGCTCGGCAGTTTGCACTCACGGTTTGATTTGGCAGAGACATCATGTCAGCAAATCTCTCATTACATTATCCAGAACAAAACATTGTTGTAAAAAGACCAAAGAGGATCCAATGTATTAAGTGAATGGCCAGAAGACATCAGAAAAAGGTAAATAAATAAATAAAATAAATAAATAAAAAACACTGGGGGAGGTCAAAGCCTATATTTTGGCTTTAATTGTTGATACCTTTCACAGGGATATTTTATATAAAGAAATTACCATGCAAACTGGGCTTACTTGGGATTTATGGAGCTCAGTGGTGGGTTTAAATCGTGGCAAGCAACAGTTTTTAAGGGCAGAAGAACACAGGCTTGGCTTACTAGCTCAATCCCGTTACTAAAATTGTAAGCAACTACCATATTAATCACACATTATCACACACTGTTCTAAATGTGTGCAATTAGTTGCTATTGCCTGGTACTACATGCTACATTGTGTGGTTGACACCTTAGGGAGCTGTTTGCGCCATCTGTTCAGTGATCAACTGCAACTCTTAGCGATAATGCGCTAGACATTTTAATAGTGCGACTGAGCTACTGCAAACCGCCCATTTAGCTCTAGGATTAGAGCTCCGCTGAGGATTATTTACATGTAAAATGGCCAGTAAACATAACCTGTCAGTTAAAATACATAACTTTTTACAAATACATTTGACTTCTCCTATTGTGCCTAATGCTCTAGCAATGACTGTTCAAGGGCTGTTTTTCTGCAAGAGTCAATAAGCCAAACATTTTTGCTTTATTCCCTGCATGGAATATTCAGTCAGGGGTGGGACACTTTTGTCTCATTAATACACTAATTAACTAATGCACAATTAACTAAGTCAGCAGCTCATAACATGCCCTCAGCAGTGCTTTTGATCAGAGGAAAACCAGCTCCGGACAACAGTTGTCAAATAAAGCTAGAGGGGCGAACGTTGAGGTAGAATGTGCTGATATCATACGCTTATTAGTTTTGTAATTTTTGTTTCCCAACAGGTTTGCTTTAATATAAGACCAGGACAAGTTTTTTTTATTTATTTTTTATTTTATTTAACTAAGAGAATAGAGACAAAGCAAATGTAACATTCACATTATTTTTTGACTATGTGGAATGTTATTGATACACAGATTTCCCTCTAAAGAATGGGAAATTCAGATGTTGGTCTACTGTAATAAAGGAAACTCCAATGGATAAATGTGTTAGTGAACCAAACTAGTATATCGGATTTATAACTAAAGCCATTTTAAAAAGAAGGCCATGAGAAAATATAATAGAAAGGAAAAAAGGTTCAGATCCAGCCAAGGTTTATTGCAATGACAGCACACTGCTCACTCCCACCCAAGCATTGCAACAAACATTGGTTGGAATTGAACATCTTCACTGTGTACCCTGTTATTTGGATGGTAAGTTGTAGCAAAGCAAGAGCGGGCCCCAGGGCCTTGGCATTTGGCTGATTGCAGGGAATTGAGGAGGATACAAGCTGGTCTGTGAACAGGGTTGGGTTTGGATGTTTAACACCTTAATGCCCTACCTGTAGCTCTTTGGCACTTTTTGTGTAGCCCTGGAGGTCCCTGCAGACCTAATCTGCGTTTCTCTAATTCCCTGTTAAAGCAGTGATTTTTAGCAGTCTCGTGTAATATGTTTCCATTCTCAGATGGTCTCCTAAAGCATGTCCACAGTCTCTGACAGTCTTCTGCAGCATGTCTGCTGTCTCTGACCATCTCTTGTATCAGGTCTGCAGTTTCTGACCATCTCTTTTAAGGTGTCTACAGTCTCTGGCCAGTTCCTGTACCATGTCCACAGTCTCTATCTCTCGTATCGTTCCTGAATTCTCTGACCAGCTCCTGTACCATGTCCACAGTCTCCGACCATCTCTATCATACCCATAATCTTTGACTACATCTTATTGTAGTCCTGCTGTCTCTGAATTTTATGTGTGGCCCTTTGGTAATGTGAAGAGCCACACCAGAGGCCCCCTTTACCAAGAAAGTTGACCACCACTAGTCTAACACCAACAAGGAAAAGAGCCCCTGCTCCCATTTATTTTCTTCCATGGGCGAGGTATACAAGGTACAGTATACCCAGCATTATATACATAGTAGAATGGATGGATCAAACCATATTTTTGTTACAGTGTAAAGGTACTGAAGTGCATAGTAGCTGTTCTGTCGTACCATAAAAAGTAGGTAAAAGTAATTAGTTCTATTTAGCCATTTATTTCAAATAGTTTTTATTTGTTTTAATGATAGCAAAATGTAAAGTTTACAACAGTGAGTAATAATAATGCCATTAAATATTTAGAAACGTAAACACCTCCTGATTGATAATCAATGATCAGCTTTTTAAATGGGCCAGAGTTCTATAATACAAAATTGAATCCTCATTAACTGCATGCATTTAGGCTGCATATAAATAATATTTTACAACATCCGAAAACCTCGGATTGCCAGTAACGTGGTTTACTCCGCTGCACATCTGGCCACATGCGGTACTGCATACACCGGTGCCCCCGCACCTCTGGCCACATACAGTACTGCATACACCAGCTTTCACTGTGGAACTGACTTCTATGGGGAAACCCGCTTTGATATACGAGTGCTTTGGATTACGTGCATGCTTCTGGAACTGATTATGCTCGTAATCCAAGGTACTATTGTGCTTTTTTATTATCAGATAAGTACTGCAGTAAGCGTAATAAAATAATTAACTCTCAGTACATAGGAGGGGAGGGTTGGCCTGCTGAACACTGCTATAGTCAGCATCGTTTTCGATCTCCGAGCATCGCTGTTTATTAGAGCAGCGTTCAGGAGTGTGTGTCTGAGCTGGGCTGCAACTTGTGCTGGAAAGCAGCGTTCCATCTCTCCAAGGGCAGCTATATTCGTTTTTTTTAACCTTACCCTAGATTTAAGAAAGAGTACAAAAAAGAGGCATATTTATGAGTGTATATGCAAGCTGGCTTCATTTACAATAATAAATAAAAAGCATTTAATTGGGCTTTAAAAGCAGTTTTCCACTGCAAAGCGTGCCTAGAAATGACATTAAAATTTTGATCACAAAGATCTATTTTAGGAGCAGACTGAAAAAAATGTGCCTTTTCAATGTGAAGGTTTACTAAAACAACTTAAAGAAGCTTGTTTAAGACTTGCCCCTTCCAGTGAGAATTGGGTAATAAAACCCCAGCCTATTTACTTAATTATAGAACATTATGTGCACTTGTTAGGATACTTTAGTCAGTGAATGTCCATTAACATTCGATAATGATGATCATGCCTAAATGAGTCTATCCCCAAGTGTTTCCATCTCAGTGGGAACATGGAATGCCCTTCTAAGCTATCTGTGACACCAATTATCATATCTGAATTTTAATGCCGCATAATAACCTGATACCCAGGAGTCATCAATCACAAGTCATTAGTCACTGAGAGTTAGACAATCACACATCGCAATACACAAGTACCTAGGCAAAAACAAATATCATTTTTCAGTCTGTAAAATGAAATCTCCACTACTGACGTACGAACTATTGTAAGTTTTCTTTTCATTCAAACTGCAAATTCATCAACTGCACAGTTCCCATTCCTTAAAGAGGATGTCCACTTTCACATGACTAAGGCCTGGTTCACACCTAAGAATTTTTTTAGCGCATTATCAGTATTGCGGAAACACTACAGTCCATTTAGCATGGTTTCCTATAGATATAGTTCACATCTGTGCATTTTATGGAAAGGGTCAGGGACTTTTTTCTGTTTTTTGGTTCCATAGACTTCAACGGATGAAAAGCATGTATTGAAATATGCGAAATGCACCTGCAATATGCAAACTGCCTTAAAGTACATCTGTCCTTAGTCAAAAGTATCTTCTCTCATTAGCTTTCGGAGTACCTGAAAGCCCAAAAATATGGGTCACTAATCTGCAAATCTTGATTTAAGCAAGAAAAGCTGCACTTGGGCATGTCTTCCTATTGCACTTAGATATTGGTTCGTCAAAGTGATGGGCAGTCCAATCAATCCAAATCTTAAAAAAAAAAAAGATATATAAAATGACTCAAGCTTAAAAGTAAAACGAAGGGATTTTTTCCCCCCATTTTGGATAGCGTAAGGGAGGGTCTACCATCTTTGTTCCATTGTGGAGATTTACCTTCACTTCCTGTCCCATAGCCAAAACAGGAAGTGAGGAGGAAATCCCTGCAAATTAAGGAAATCCCTTGAGGCCACCCGAACTGGTGTCCCTATTATAAGATTTCCCCTTTAATACTTTTCTGGGGACAACTCAAAGTTTGGGATTTTCTTTTACTTTCACTTTCAATGATAAGGGTAAAACAGGACAAATAAGAGAGGGTGTTTGGAACAAAAAAAGAAAAAAAAAAAAGAAGGAGGAGGGTGAATCTCCCTTAATGGGGACACAGACAGAAATAACAACCTGACCAGTGTTATAATCCCTCTCCACTCTATTCAAACATAAAAAAAGTAAGTTTTTGCCTTTAGTTATACTTTAAAGTATAATCTGGTTCAGATTTACATCAGCATCTTGCAGCATTCAGCAACACCTCTTGTACATTGTTGAAAAAAAATTCAACAATTGTACAAAGTTTAAAATCTGGGTAAAGCTTTCAGATTGGGACCTGCCTTGCCATGCCAAGCATAATGAAGCCAAAAATGAAATGCTTATCCTTCCATATCTATTAGCCTGTACCTGTACCAAAATATTTAGGGCACAAAAAGGAGTATTGCACCAAGCAATGGATAAAGTATGGAAGCCCCACTTAGGTCTTTATTGCTATCTGAGGCCCTGTTTGATAGATTTACCCTCACTTCCTGTTTCCAGTTGACAACAGTTGTACTAGACAGGAAGTGAGGGAAAATCTCCAGCAACAAAAGAAATGTTTTGTATTAGCACTCGTAGAGTAGGTAAGGCTAGAACCCTGACAGCTATTTTATTTTTATTTTTGTCTCTGTTGAAAAATTTACTTTACACCCTGTCTGGCCACTTTAACACTAAAGCCGGGTATAGATGGCCTGAATGTCAGAAGACATTTGCCAGTTCAAAAAAAAAACGGCCGATATTCCCATGTGTAGGTTGGTCTGTCCGACAGAAGCTGGCCCCTTGGCTGGCGTCTCTCGGATGAGCATGCTGGACAACCAGCAGCCAACCAATGGCAGAGAGCGTTGACCGGAGTGTCCTGGTGGGGAACTGTCCCCATGTCAGAACACAACGGATCAGTGAAGGAGACCGCTGTACTTACTTTGCATTGTGAGTACAGCAGTTCCGACTGAAGCTGACAAGTTTTTTCTTTGTTTAACCCAGGAAGAAAGACTAATAGTGTGCACCAGGCTTAAGAGCTCATTCACATTTGTGGTTGAGCTTCCCTTTTACTGCCCCAAACCGCTACCCCTTTCAGCAAAGACAGCATCCAGGGGTGTACAAATTCCATGGCTGTGGCAAGAATTATACCTTCTGTCGCTTTTGACAGTCAGTGTCCACCAAACATGACCCACTTAAGTGAATTTGGCTGCTTAGCAAGCAAAGAGTTAAATAAAGCAGTGACCACCTTGGAGGATACCTTGCCTCTCCCCCATCCATTTATGAATGTGGATACTGAGAGTGACTTTGAAAACAGCAAGATGACAGTGAAGTATTCCTAAACAGGATACAGAACCAGTCATGACAAAAGCCTGGTCATCTCTGTAGGACTCTTGGTGAACACATTTCACAGGAACTAATCTGAACTTCCAGAAGATTGCAATTGGTGGTTGTGTCTATTATTATGTTCATTAAAGTGGTTGTACACCCTGTACAACCACTTTTACCTACAGGTAAGCCTATATTAAGGCTTACCTGTAGGTGCTTGAAATATTTCCTAAACCTCCATGGTTTAGGAGATAATTTACAAAAAAGTTGATAACCGATGTCTACGACGCATGTGCACTTTAGAAAGGGCACATTGTGCCCTTTCTAATAGGGGTCATGCCGTGACTGGCGGTTTTTACATGTGAAGTACAGAGCTTGACTATAGCTGTCTTCCTGATGAAGCAGGCATGGACCGGTGAAACGCATCGAAGTTATAGCAAGCAATCTATCGCCCAAGTTCGGCTGGGATTATGAGTGATGATATACAATACAATCCCATGTACTTGTAATGTTGACATGTAGTATTTTTGTCTTTATAATGTCATGTATGTTTTTTAACATTTGTAGAATGTGGTACCTTTAAAGTCCTCGATTCTTTAGTAATTTTTTTTTTGTAATGGGTTAAATGGCAATTAAAATAGATTAAGGGGGGGGTCAAAAAGAGGTTAAAAACACGCCTCCTTACCTCCTGTCAAATGCTTTCTGAAGAATGAACCATATGCAGAGCAATGCCAGTGTGAACGAGCCCTATGTGAGGGGAAATCAACAAATTCCTGATAATAGTAAAGACCTGACAAGGGTTCTAATCCTTCCCCAAGCTATCTGAAACTAAGGGGAAAAAAAAGTTTTGGCTGGACAGTTGGGATCTGCCTTGGGGTTTGGTGAACTTTCATGTCTTTACATCAGAAATAAAACGCCCTACTGAATGCCAGCATCCAAATTACTTATAGCTGAAGTCATATTATCCCATATAAATAAGCGTTCTGATGTCAGCTATAATATGTAGGCTATGAATAGGCTTATAATGACTCTAAAGATGTAAACAATATGGTAAAGATAAGCAATTACCAACCTATACATTTAGGCCACTCATAACTAAAGTCATTGCTCTCCATATAAGTACAGAAGGAAGCCTCTGATTGAGCTTTTTGTTAAAGGAATTTCTTTGCTTGTTCATTATTATCCATGGTAAAGGAGAGTGTGGAGAGGGCAGTGAAGAGGCAGAGACGCTTTTCATGATAATACATGATAATGTTTCACAGAATGCCTCCTAATTCTAATAGGCAACTTATAGACGAGCAAGGACTCGAGTGTCATTGCGCCGCTCTCTCCCTATTGATGAGCCATCGGAATTTCCTGGAGGATTCTGGGAGACTTTCCACTGAACCAGAAATAGGATTTAATTACTCTGGGCTCTAATTGTAGCCTGTGAGTAAAGTACACACAGAGCTCGCGTTAGCTTGTAATTAAATAGCCCTGTGGGTTTGATTGCATGTTAGATGTGTGACAAATGTATTGAAACACATCAACATAGCTCTGCATGTCTGTCATTTGTGTTGATGAGTTTTGGAACCTTCCTGAACTGCAAAAGCAAAACAAACATGTGCTTTATATCGATAATTCAACATTTTTTTCTTTCAATCATTTGTAGTCCTTAAAATGAATGTCAGTAGGTCTCTGGAATACATGCCCTTTCCCTCCATGTTTTAGATGCAAGTACAGAAGAATTAATCACCCAATGTGCCGCACTGAAACCCAAACATAAAATCAGTGTCCACACTCCAAGATAATTACCAACTCTAATATTAACATGAAGTCCTATAATAATTCATTTACAAAATGGTGCTCAAAAGTATATGAAAAATATTATCATGAACATATATCAGGAAGTAATACAAAAAACAAATCAGTCTTTGAAAACAGCGTGATGCTCTTTCCTGAAATTAAAGTGGTTGTGTAGTCAAATACTGGATGTCCGATATTTGTATCCTCTCGTTTTTATGTAGCTATAAAGTACTGTGGCATCAGTTTTCTTTTTAAACTCTAATCCCAAATACCTTCTTTCACAGCGCGGCGGTCACATGTAAATCCGCACTTACAAAAGTAAACATAAATACCAATACTGCTATATTTGAGCGGGATGCAACCCGCGGCTCACCACTCACTAGGCTGGCAGCTCACTCACTCGGATCGATCGGGCTGCTACTTGTAACAAAGAACACTGCTTTGTATGCTGTGTATCTTATGGCACTCCACCCTACATGCTACTTCAAAATGACTTCGCTTGAAACCAGCATAAAGGATGATACCAACACTCCTGTGTGCTTTCTTAGCTGAAATCTTCATTCCTGCGCTACCCCTGGGTGCTCCCACAGCAAACATCTTGCATTAGGTAAATATGAGCGCCTAGACCGGTCATGGACACTTGTCAAAAGTGCTGACTGTGCTCACCCTTTCTACCACTCCCCCCACCTCCATTCATAAAAGCTGTACTATTGCTTCCATTAAGAAAAGGTGATCTATGAGGAGGAGGCAGACCTTTTATTCATCCACCTACCCTCTATTCATAGAGTGATTTTCATTGTTGGAAGCAATAGTATCGCTTCTATAAATGGAGGAGGAGGGGGGATGGAATAGGCAGGCATAGCTGACACCCTTCACATGGGCCAGTGACCACGTCCCACCGCTGTAATATTCCCCACAGCACCAAAAGATTACCACTGTGGGGGCATAGGGGGACTAGAGAAGGGAAGATTACTGGGACCGGGGACACGTCTCAATGAATGCAAGTACTGTCCCTTATGTTGTTTTTTATAGAGGAGGTCCAGCCACCCCCCCCCACAAAAAATTAAAGTCAGCAGCTACAAATACTGCAGCTGCTGACTTTTAATATATGGACACTTACCTGTCCAGGGAGCCTGTGATGCCGGGTGCAGCCGCCACCATTCCTTTCTAATTGGTCCAGCAGCGGAAGCAAAAGGGGGCTGAACTTCTCTGGACCAGGCAGCGGCCCGCTCTCCTGGAAGTGGGGAATGGCACCTGTCAAAAACAGGTACCTGTTCCCTCCTCCCTCCTGAAAAGGTGCCAAATGTTGCACCGGAGGGGGGAGAAGACGGATAAGCGGAAGTTCCACTTTTGAGTGGCACTCCGCTTTAAGAAAGGTCAAATGACTAAACTTTAGCTTTAATTGGCTTCTTGGAAAAAATTGTCATCACTGTAGCCACGCATTAGTATATTCTGACAGTGACAGTTGGCATTGCCAGAATACAATGTGCCAGTGGGGGGAAATTATCATTTATTTAATAGTTTATGGCCAGTTTAAGCACAGAAAATGTTTGCAGTTTGTATGTTTTGGCCTATGTGATAACTAAAGCTGATTTGGCCAAAAGTTGAGCCATGAGTGGCTCTGAAAGCACCAGCCGGCTCAACAAAAGTCAATTCAAACGTCAACTGAGCCTGGCGGAATATTATCCTATAATATATTATTATTATTTTACAGGCTTTATATAGCGCCAACAGTTTGCGCAGCACTTTACAATATAAAGGGAGACAATAAAGCAACAAAACAATTCAATACAAGAGGGTTCTGAGGGCCCTGCTCCTGCCAGCTTACAATCTAATAGGGAGGGGCTGGTGTAACAAAAGGTACTAACTGTGAGGAATGAACTGATGCGGGAAGTAGAAGATTCGGTTGTTAGCTAAAGGCGGTATAGGCCTCCCTGAAAAGTTGAGTTTTCAGGGATCGCCTAAGGCTGGGTTCACACTTACAGTGCCTTGCAAAAGTATTCACCCCCCTTGGCTTTTTACCTATTTTGTTACATTACAGCCTTTAGTTCAATGTTTTTTTTTAATCTGAATTATATGTGATGGATCAGAACACAATAGTCTAAGTTGGTGAAGTAAAATTAGAAAAATATATACATAAAACTATTTTTCAGAAATAAAAAACTGATAATTGGCATGTGCGTATGTATTCACCCCCTTTGTTATGAAGCCCAAAAAAGGCTCTGTTGCAACCAGTTACCTTCAGAAGTCACGTAATTAGTGAAATGATGTCCACCTGTGTGCAATCTAAGTGTCACATGACCTGTCATTACATATACACACCTTTTTGAAAGCCCCCAGAGGCTGCAACACCTAAGCAAGAGGCACCACTAACCAAACACTGCCATGAAGACCAAGGAACTCTCCAAACAAGTAAGGGACAATGTTGTTGAGAAGTACAAGTCAGGGTTAACTTATGAAAAAATATCCAAATTTTTGATGATCCCTAGGAGCACCATCAAATCTACCATAACCAAATGGAAAGAACATGGCACAACAGCAAACCTGCCAAGAGACGGCAGCACACCAAAACTCACGGACCGGACAAGGAGGGCATTAATCATTGAGGCAGCACAGAGACCTAAGGTAACCCTGGAGGAGATGTAGAGTTCCACAGCAGAGACTGGAGTATCTGTACATAGGACGACAATAAGACGTACACTCCACAGAGTTGGGCTTTATGGCAGAGTGGCCAGAATAAAGCCATTACTTTCAGCAAAAAAAAAATGGCACGTTTTGAGTTTGCGAAAAGGCACGTGGGAGACTCCCAAAATGTATAGAGGAAGGTGCTCTGGTCTGATGAGACTAAAATTTAACTTTTTGGCCATCAAAAAAAAAAAAAAAACGCTATGTCTGGTGCGAACCCAACACATCACATTACCCAAAGAACACCATCCCCACAATGAAACATGGTGGTGGCAGCATCATGTTGTGCGGGTGTTTTTCAGCAGTGGAGACTCGGAAATTAGTCAGAGTTGAGGGAAAGATGGATGGTGCTAAATACAGGGATATTCTTGAGCAAAACCTGTAATACTCTGTGTGTGATTTGAGGCTAGGGAGGAGGTTCACCTTCCAGCAGGACAATGACCCCAAATACACTGCTAAAGCAACACTTGAGTGGTTTAAGGGGAAACATATAAATGTGTTGGAATGGCCTAGTCAAAGCCCAGACCTCAATCCAATAGAAAATCTGTGGTCAGACTTAAAGATTGCTGTTCACATACGCAAGCCATCCAACTTGAAGGAGCTGGAGCAGTTTTGCAATGAGGAATGGGCAAAAATCCCAGTGGTAAGATGTGGCAAGCTCATAGAGACTTATCCAAAGCGACTTGGAGCCGTTATAGCTGCAAAAGGTGGCTCTACAAAGTATTGAGTTTAGGAGGGTGAATAGTTATGCACATTGACTTTTTCTGTTATTTAGTCCTATTTGTTGTTTGCTTCACTATAAATAAAAAAAAACATTTTCAAAGTTGTGGGCATGATCTGTAAATTAAATGATGCAAATATTTCCAGGTTGTGAGACAACAAAACATGGAAAATGCCAAGGGGGGTGAATACTTTTGCAAGGCACTGTATGCGGGTTTCTCCACATCCAATTTGCATGATACACATCTCCTGGGTGGCAGAGTGCACAGCAGAAGGGTCCTGTGCGTCTTTGGCTCCATTTCAGGTCCGAATTCAGGCAAAAATTTGGACCGGATTCGTCCCTGAAATGGTGAACAGAGATGCACTGGACCCCCTGCTGCGAGCCGCTCTGCACATAGTGTTAACCCAGCCTAGAAGTGGACAGAGTAGGCGATAACCAGACAGATTGGGATAGTGAGTTCCAGAGGATGGGAGAGGCTCTGGAGAATTTCTTGATATGGGTATAAGGAGGAGGAAACAAGGAAGCTAGAGAGCAGGAGGTCTTGGGAGGAGCGGAGAGGATGGTTTGGGCGATATTTTGAGACAAGATTAGTGATGCTCAAGGCAGAGTTGTAAATGGCTTTGTAGGTTATTGTTAGTGTTTTGAATTGTATTGGGCAATGGGAAGGCAGTGGAGAGACTGGCAGAGAGGGGTAGCAGACACTGAATGGTTGGTAAGGTGGATGAGTCCGGCAGCAGTATTCGTGATAGACTAAAGAGGGGATAGCTTGCAGAGAGGTAGGCCAATGAGGAGGAAGTTGCAATAGTCAAGGCGAGATAACAAGGGAGTGAATAAGTTGCTTAGTGGTTTCAATGCTTAAAAAGGGGTGAATTTTGGAGATGTTACAGAGATGAAGTCTGAAAGATTTGGACAGCAATTGGATTTGGGGCTGAAGCCTTAGAAGGGGGCATGGGCCGGAGCAAAAATTATGAGCTCAGTTTTAGAAAGATTGGGTTTGAGGAAGTGGTGTGACATCCATGCTGATATGTCGGTTAATAAGTTAGTAATGTGAAAGGAGACTGAAGGAGTGAGGTGAGGAGTAGAGAGATAGATTTGTGTGTTGTCAGCCTAGAGATGTTACTGGAAGCCATGGTAGTTTATTAATTGACCAAGGAAGGAGGTGTAAATGGAGAAAAGGTGGGGTCCGAGGACAGAACCTTGGGGTACTCCTACAGAAAGAGTAAGTGGAGAGGAGGAAACAGTTATAGGCAACACTGAAGGAGTGCTGTGATAAGTAGGAGGAGAACCAGGAGAAAGCAGAGCCTTGAAGGCCAAGAGAGTGGAGTTTTTTGAGGAGGACAGGATGGTCAACAGTATCAAAAGGTACAGCGCCTTGAAAAAGTATTCATACTCCTTTTTCCATATTTTGTCACGTTACAACCAAATACAAATAAATATCTGAAAAGTGTGGCGTGCATTTGTATTCAGCCCCCTTTACTCTGATACCCCTAACTAAAATCCAGTGGAACCAATTGCCTTCAGAAGGCACCTAATAAATAAATAGAGTCTACCTGTGTGTAATTTAATCTCAGTATAAATACAGCCATTCTGTGAAGCCCTTGAAGGTTTGTTAGAGAACGTTAATGAACAAACAGCATCTTGAAGGCCAAGGAACACACCAGACAGGTCAGTGATAAAGTTGTGAAGAAGTTTAAAACAGGGTTAGGTTATAAAAAAATATCCCAGGCATTGAACATCTCACAGGCACTGTTCAATCTATCATCCGAAAATGGAAAGAGTATGGCACAACTGCAAACCTACTAAGACATGACCATCCACCTGAACTGACAGGCCGGGCAAGGAGAGCATTATTCAGAGAAGCAGCCAAGAGGCCCATGGCAACTCTGGAGGAGCTGCAGAGATCCACAGCTCAGGTGGGGGAATCTGTCCACAGGACAACTATTAGTAGTGCACCCCACAAATCTGGCCTTTATGGAAGAGTGGCAAGAAAAAACCCATTGTTGAAAGAAAGCCATAAGAAGTCCCATTTGCAGTTTGCGAGAAGCCATGTGGGGGACACAGCAAACATGTGGAAGTAGGTGCTCTGGTCAGATGAGACCAAAATTTAACTTTTTGGCCTAAAAAAATGCTATGTGTGGTGGAAAACGAACACAGCCCATCATCCTGAGCACACCATCCCCAACATGACATGGTGGTGGCAGCATCATGTTGTGGGGATGCTTTTCTTCAGCAGGGACAGGGAAGCTGGTCAGAGTTGATGGGAAGGTGGATGAAGCCAAATACAGGACAATCTTAGAAGAAAACCTGTTAAAGTCTGCAAAAGACTTAAGACTGGGGAGGAAATTCAGCTTCTAGCAGGACAATGACCCTAAACATACAGCCAGAGCTACAATGGATTTTTTTTTTAGGTCAAAGCATATTCATGTGTTAGAATGGTCCAATCAAAGTCCAGACCTAAATCCAATTGACAATCTGTGGCAAGACTTAAAAAAAGGCTGTTCACAGACACTCTCCATCCAATCTGACAGAGCTTGATCTATTTTGCAAAGAAGAATGGGCAAAAATGTCACTCTCTAGATGTGCAAAACTGGTAGAGACATCCCCAAAAAGACTTGCAGCTGTAATTGCAGTGAAAGGAGGTTCTACAAAGTATTGACTCAGGGGGGCTGAATACAAATGTACACCACACTTTTCACATCTTTGTAAAAAAGGTTAAAAACCATTTATCATTTTTTCTTCCATTTCACAATATATATATTTTTTTTTTTTATGTGTGACTATTTCTGTAATAAATACTTTACTGTATTTACATTTGTCAATTTCATCGGCCAAATTGTGCACACCTCATTCAAAGTCCCAAGGGTGACATCCATGTTTCTATTTCACAATTATGTACCATTTTTGTGTTGGTCTATCACATAAAATCCCAATAAAATAAATTTACATGTTTGGTTGTAACATGACAAAATGTGGAAAATTTCAAGGGGTATGAATACTTTTCAAGGCACTGTAAATGCGCTGTTCAGGCAATCCTCTATCCACTCTTCAACAAAGATGGGGATCACTATTGATTTTCTCTTGTTCAGTCCATGGATTAAATGAGAGAAATCTAGCCATGTATAGCTAGCATTAGTACGTGTAGCTTTTTGTTTTAAGCATAGTTTGTCTTAACTCATTTCCAATAGGCATCTCTGCATTTCTCACTGAAAGGAGCTGAAAAGATTCCCTTAGATACAGGTTACATTGTGACAGCTTCAGCAACTCCATTGTCTCCAGCTTTGTCATTTGCAAATTAGCTGACAGAATCTTGTATTGACCTTGTACTGTTTTAATATACAAATACAGTCTATTCTATGTGCCATGAATGATAACAATTTGTCAGCTTGTCCAGAGCACTTTAGAGAAAGTGGTTTTCATGCACATCATGAAATAATTTTCTTGTGGGGGGATGATAGGGTACTGGCACGATATCACATCAAGACAACTTTGAGTGATTAACACTTCCAGAGACATTAAAATCGAAGAAAAGCTATCTATTCTTAAAAATGTTCCATCCCCCTTCCTCCTACATATCTTGCCTGCCCTGTAAACAACAATGGCTGGGCTATGGGAGTCTATGGGTGGCGTCACGCTTCCGAAATTCAGAGTCATTATCAAATGCTCCCTTGATCACATGCACCCTCCCCAAAAAAAAAAAAAATGCGCAGGATTAACCTCTTAGGTTCCACAGTGGGTATAACAGGCATGCGTTACTGCATATACAGACTGATTTTACTGTTGTGGGTTTAGTAACGCTTTAAGTTTGGTAAAATGTATTTTTTTCCCCTCAAAATTCTGTTTAAAGCGGTTGTAAACCCTAAAGGTTTTTTTTCTCATCTTTATGCATTCTCTGCACTAAGGCAAAACAAAATTACACCGGCCGTTCCCAACCTCGGTAACACCTACCCAAGTCTTCTCTCAATCCAGCTCTGTGACGGGCTGCAAGTCATCTCCCCTTTCTTCCTGGTCTCAAGGGCTTTGGCCATTGGCTCCTGGTGATGTCAATCAAATCTAGTGAGGAGGGTGTGGGGGGTGGGGCTAAGCAGCACTGTGTGTGTCTCTGGGCACACAGAGCCCAGCTCAGGAGGGGACCCTCATGTTTGCTCCCATAGCAAGCAGCTTGAATGAGAGGATACAGAACAAGAAGATCCCAGAACGTTGGTGGGGAATCCCAGAAGAG
The DNA here is from genome assembly GCF_042186555.1 of Aquarana catesbeiana. Lineage (NCBI taxonomy): Eukaryota > Metazoa > Chordata > Amphibia > Anura > Ranidae > Aquarana > Aquarana catesbeiana. The sequence goes on from NC_133336.1 coordinate 36,929,556, forward strand.
GAGGACCGGGGGCTGAGGAGGACCGGGGGCTGCTTTGCACAATTCCATTGCACAGAGCAGGCAAGTATAACATTTTATTATTTTCATTACAAAAAAAGCCTTGACAGTAACTTTAACTGTTGTCTCTTCCCCCCCACTTATATACCTAAACACTTTTTTTTCCCAAAAGATCAATTAAAGCTCAGTTGATGTCTCTCAACCGGTTTTAATGCTTATATTCCGAAGGTCATATGTTATGATTTTTAGCGGAGTTTTACTTGGAAATGCCTTAAAATAGCCTTTTTTCCTTTTAGTGTTAATTAGTGTTGGGCGAACGGTTTGGCCCGAACATTGGTTGTTCGGCCCATTCATCCAACACCTAAATTTGAATGCCCTGCAATGCACAGTGCATTTTTCGCCCTGATTGGGCAAAGCTTTGCCCAATCAGGGAGCAGTATAAGCTATTTGAAGGAGGGGGGACGGGAAGCCGGCTGTGGCGTCCTTACCAAATGATGGGTCATCAGCAAAAAACACACACGTGGTGGGGGGTCCCTCTCCAGTCCATACCAGGCCCTTTGGGTCTGCTATGGATTTTAAGGGAAACCCCATGCTAACATTGAAAAACAAAACAGCGTGGGGTCCCCCTCAAAATCCATACCAGACCCTTTTTCAGGGCATGCAGCCTGGCAGGTCAGGAAAGGAGGGGGCGAGTGAGTGCCCCCTCCTGAACCATAACAGACCACATGCCCTTATCATGGGGGGGCTCTGCCCCCCCACCCAAAGCACCTCATCCCCACAACCATGGCTGGTGGTTGTGGGGATCTGCGGGCGGGGTTCTTATCATAATCTGGAATCCCCCTTTAACACAGCCCCATTTGAAAATAACGAGTATACAAAACAAATCTGAATACACAAAACAAATTCAAAAAACAAATCATTGCAACATAACGAATGTGATGAAATTTATTAACTCAATGAACGAATATGAAACAAAACAAATTTTTCCATCGTGCACATCTCTAAATGTTCGCTACCTACCTGTGTTCTTGACCTTGGCCTGGACTCTTAACCAAAATTTTGCCGATTCAAACGATTCTGTACCTCACTGCCTGCAAGTTTCCAACTTTTGCTTGCCTCTGACCTTGATCCTGCTCGTGACTCAGTGCCTTCCTGCTTGACTATTCCCAAACTCGGCTTTGTGAACCAGCGCTGCTCTCTACTGGACTTGGTAAACTCTGGGTGCCCTCATAGCTGTGTTTCTGCTCACCTGATACCAGTGCACCAAAAGTTCAAATCTTCAGTTCAAGCTTTTTGGCGACTGCACCCTTCCGTTGCCCTAGCACCCAACTATCCCAACTATCAGGGGTGCTCGGATGGAAATTGTGCAAGAGGCCACCCACATCATCTTAAGCTCCTCATACAGGCATGTGACACTGGTGCTTAATACCCTTTCTACCCATTAATGCGATTGGACTCTCATCAGTAGTGTTTTCTATAACATCAATTCTTATTTACAATGCAGAACATATTAAAGGCAATTTGCAGAAAAGCATACAAATCACACCACTGTTGTAAATGCAAAAAAAGTATTCCTATAAATAAAAAGGCTTATCTAAAATTAATTAATTTTAGTACTGTATAATTGAATTATTCTAGCCATGGCATATACAGTTGACTAGTAATGTTATGTCAAGATAATAACTGCACCCACACTTTTTCCTCCATTATCTCGCCTTGTACTAATTTATCCCCATTCCCAAGGGCCCTTGACTTTCAGTGTTGTGTGCAACCATTTCCAGATCTACTATATACTGTAGTAAGAATACTGAACACGCAGAGTTGTCAAATATTCATTAAACTCAAGGAAAAACTGCATATGCCTAACCTGACCACCTGACTTGCTGGCTTGACTAGGGCCATCTGGAATAAAATTATAAATAAACCATAGCCTATCCAGTTGGAAAAAAAAATAGATTTTTTAAAAAAAATTCCTTATTTCTAATAGTCAATCTATAGTTGAAATGTAAGGGCAGCCAAATGGCTTTAAATACACAGAAGTAAAATAGATATCCAACAATCTTATTTTAACCTCAGAAAATCCCGTAATAGAACTCTGCTGTATACAACACCGAAGCATGATCACAGCATTATAAATGTGAGCTTGCCATAAATGTCAGCAGTATCAACCTAGTCTTAGTTGTGCATTCCATTTGAACAAAAGAATAAGTTACGTGATGTTACGTCGTCTATGTTATAAGAGGAATCAGGCTTTAACCATGCTGGGGTCAAGCGAGCAAGACCTGACCGAAATCTTTATTATTTTCTAATGGCTGCCTGACAGTTTCACATTACAGAAAATGACACTGATGTGGACCGAGTGAATGGACTAAAATGAGGAGGGGGTAAAGCTTCGGAGAACAACACACTGTACCAGTCTGTTCCGGTCTGTCTGGATTATTTAATGCGGCCGACTTAAAGTTACATTCCTGTCAAACTCTACAATTTTAGCATGGCAAAGTACACAAGGAATACATCCTACATGGCCAAGTCTTTTGTTTTCCATTCTGGCAATGCCCAAGCATACTAGGCTATCCAACTTAAAAAAAAAAAAAAAAAAAAAAAAAGCATAGTCCTGGGAAAACCTAATTTCATACTCGTGATTCCCAACTCTGCCCATCAGAGACTCTCTGTATCCCAATTCATATTTTCCCTGACCACAAGGAGCAAACATGGTCTGCAGAAGACAATGCCAGAAGACAGAAGAAGTGCTCATAAAAAGGAGACTATAAAGCATATTACTGGCAAGGGTCCTATGGGCTTATAGGCTCCGAGTTTGAGTTTTGACCTGGTTGAGAGGGGATACCGAGGCCAAGTTCGTATGCCTTCCCTGATCTGCCCCTTACAAGCGTGGGTCGACTCTAGTTGCTGTCTCGGGTGAACCCGGGTCCCTAACCCTCTTCTCTCCTCTTTACTTTCCCCTCTCTCTCCTGTCTTGTTCTCTCCTCTTCTTCTTTTGATGAGTTTTTCAGCCCTCTTTAGCTGCCTATTGGTGTCCAGGACTATCCATTAAGTAGTTGTTGACATAAAGGTCCTGACCACCTTGGCAATTATGGGGTTTTTCCCCAAAATACATATATGTTTTGTTTAAGTTAGATATGTTTGAGAAGGAGGCCCTCCCTCCTTCGCCTATGCTGTGTATGTACACTTATGTTTTCTATGTTGCCAGTCAGAGCCCCTGTGGACTAGGTGCATTTGTATTACTGTATATTTTTGATATGCCTACAATAAAAATTATTGAACAAGAAAGGGATTTTGGGAAATAACAAAGATTTGGGTAAAGTGTACTGTGTGACCTGTCATGCTTGTGTACAGCAGTGACAGAAATGAATTGCACTTCATCCTTGTAAAATGAGATGAAATGCCAGGACCAAATTTAGGTCCATAGATGTTTTAAAATTACTGTCACCATTTTAAAATAATGAAATAAAGGCATACCTGCCAAGAAAGCAATTGTTACCTGTCCCACTGCCCATGCAACCAAACTCCCTCTTATTTGAGGATCAAAAACTTTGCTTGAGAATGTTCAGCATTTATCCCTTCCAGAAGTTTCATGTGCTTGCATCCCCTGTTGCCCTTTGCGGTTTCCTTTCTGTGCAGATGGAACCACAAAGCCTGAAAAGGGACCGGGCATCGAATACACATGGAAGTTTAAACCTGCAATGAAGAGGACTTCTGTGGTATGGGCAGAACACGTTTACTGCTTCCTTTGCAGGGACAGCTTAATTTCCTTTTTTGTTTAAATAGTGACAGAGTCCATTAAAGTAAACCTTTGATTAGAGAAATATATTGACTGTCAATACTGGCTACTGCTTCAGAAAATATTGTCTGCCTGCCATGCCAAGTCAATGACCAGTCAATACATATTAAGATAGAGAGTTTTGACTTCAAAGGATGCGCACATGTTCCTGATCTTTGAGTTAAAATATTAAAACCAGGCAACTCATTTTCAGCAGGAGGTCAGCAAAGTCCAGCCCTTCTAAATCTGTTCAGGAATTACAGCGATCACAGAATGTCATAAAAGGTTTACTGGTTAAAGTGGAAGTAAACCCCCTATTGTTTTCAGCCAAGGAAGCTGCCATCTTGGCCTCTGCTTAATCTAACATGATGCTGCACATGTGATCAGGGCTGGTGCAAGGATTTTTGACACCCTAGGCAAAACCTAATTTTGCTGCCCCCTTGGCTCCGCCCATGACTCCACCCCTTTTGTCTTGCCCATGTAACCCATGTGACCTACCTGACCATTACACTGACCCCCTACACTGGCCTACATACCGTACCCCTACACTGGCCCACTGACCTACCTACACTAACCTACCTGACCACCCTGACACCTACACTGACCTACCTGATTCCTAATACAATGTCAGTGTTCTTCACTCACCAGGGCTCTACATGCATCCAACAACCCTGCCAGTGCCAGGAACAAACCCTGCCTTTGAGCCTCCAGCTGTCACCAGCCCCGGAGCACCCACTACTCCGATCCGATTAGGCTATAGCGCATGCTTCACAGGACAGGCCGGGAGGGAGAGTGGTCTCTACGAATAGTAGTGACATGGCAGGGGGTGGGGTCACATGACTCGGTATAGGAATAATGTATGGGCAGAAGCAGAGATTCAGAGAGGGAGAAACAGACAGGTCACTGACCATAGAGGTGGCACTTGTGTACTTTCGTTCTGTCGGGACACAGTTCTCCAGTGCTGCGCTGCACCTCTGACACTACTTACTTATGGACGGGACGGCTGCCTCCTGAGTTAGTTACATGCTGCAGACAGATGCAACCCATGCATACAGTCACCACCCTACCGAAAGCCTCCATAGCGTAGAGACCGGCGGCAGACGGAGAGTAGGGAAACCAGCGGCCAGGCGCCCTAGGCGGCCGCCTAGTTTGCCTAGTGGTAGCACCGGCCCTGCATGTGATCAGTTATGACACCAGCCATTGGATGGTTTGACAGTTTGCTTGAGAGCACAACCCATGTCACAGTTAGCATTCCCAGGAATGTAACTGTTTTTTGAAACGGTTAAATCGATGGGTTTAATTCTGCTTTAATGCGGCTGTAAACAAAATCTAAATCAGAGGGTCCCAGTAAAATATGGGCTTTACGTGGCAAAAGGGTCCCCATCACAAAGGCAGTTCTTGTTTCATACAGCATAGAAGACCTCTTTATATGAATCTGTAACTCATCCAAGAAACAGATTATCACTTTAATACGATATTTAGTTGCAATTCAGGGGAACATGACTGTGTATTAATTGAATGTAAAATTACTACTTAATTTGATCCTTTGGTTTACAATCTGTTCATCTTAGTCTTCCTGAGCTTCCAAGGCAACCCAGTTTTTCATGGATTGCTATATTGTAAAAAGAATATATTCCGTTTTAAATTTTACCTATGAGCCGATTTTAAATAAAACACCAAGCATTGCTGAGGCGTTTGTACAAGCACACAAACAGAGACAATGACAGAAAATAAATAGAAACTGTATAAAAATGAGCCATAAACAGCTTCCAATCTTACATTACAACAACTGAGCATTGCATGTAAAATAAAATGAAATTCAAAAGAAACCCCATGAATTTTTAAGACGATAGGTAAGGATGTTATTCTTTTCAGAGAAAAGCTTAGACACTGGTGTTAAAGCCGTACCATTCTTCGGATAACACAAACTGACAATACAAGTATAGTGAATACTAGTGGAGTATTATTAATATATAATACTAAAAAAAATTGCAATAAAAAAATAATATAGTTGCAAATATGCTAAAAAATAAAAAACAAACACTCCCGTTATTTACTCTGCTAAACCCCAGAAACCATGAGTCAATCTACCCTTTCCAGGGTGACCTCCAGCGAGCTGGTGAAAACCTTTGTAATATTACTGCTTTAACGATGAAATACTATACTTCCATACTAGGATAGCATCCTACAGTAATAAGGGAATACAATATCTCCTTACTAGGCCACTGATGCCATATAGGTTGTGTGGTGTTAAATAGGGGACCCAACCCTGCAGTGTTGCCAACCCACCAGACTGAAATTTACTGACACGACACTCAAAATTTACTGGCACAGCCACGTTTTTATTGGCATATCCAAAAGTTACAAAATGACAGTTTTAAGTGCAAATTTCAGTTTTTAGGCTACAAACAAGTACAACAGGGATATGCAATTAGCGGACCTCCAGCTGTTGCAGAACTACAACTCCCATGAGGCATAGCAAGACTGACAGCCACAAGCATGACACCCAAAGGCAGAGGCATGATGGGACTTGTAGTTTTGCAACAGCTGGAGGTCCGCCAATTGCATATCCCTGAAGTACAATATGCAATTAGCAAAGTGATCTAAGGTAGATATGAAGGCAAAAACATATTTCTTATTTTATTTTCGATATAGTAAATAAGTAGCTCAGGGACAGGAATCGAGAGGGCAAGAAATAAAAATGGTCAGTGACACTGACAGCAGTGTTCAGCAGCACAGATGATGATGGCACCTCACCAACATGACACGTCCCCTCCTGAGTCACAGTGACCCTCTTTCTCCATGCCAGGTGGTCCCTTCAGTCCACTCCCGGCTTGTCTTCCTCCCGTTCCGCAAACCTGCACATGAGGCTCCGGTTGTTCCTTGCACCATGACTTCACGTGACACACTGCCGGCACAGTCCGAACACACTGTAGCAGGCACTCGGATGGTCTCGGCCAAGCATCACAGCCATATTTTTTACTGGTAACCTTTTTTTTTTCACTGGCATTTACTGGCAGGAGAAAAGTGCCCATTTTTTACTGGCTTCCAGTAAAAATACTGGCGGTTGGCAACACTGTGACCCTGGCCAGGAAAGGAAAATTAACTGGTAATCCTTTGAACCAATTTACTGGGAGTGAATTTGGGTTTGCCAGTGAAGTGTTATGCTTCATTAAAGTGAAACAATCTGATTCCCTTATCCCTGAATGCAAGGCTTCAAACCATGCTGGACTCCTTTGGTGGTCACGATTCAACCCTGAACCATGGATTCATACACAAAGGCAAATATTCTGTCCGTCACACAAAGTAAGTGTATGGTGTTTGCTTTTAATATACAGGAAAGTATTGAGTAGCTGATAGATGTCCTGTTACTGTAGGGCTGGTAATATGCAGTCTGATTTGACAAAGGCCCCATAAACATAAAATGATAAGAGACTAACAATGACTGATAGAAGCAGGAGACATTGCTCAAAATGATTTTGCAAACTTGTTGAATCAGCCTTTGCAGACATATATTTTTTAGAAAGATTATCAATATAAGTAATCATGTAAAGTACAGGGCAATTACTAAAATGTATCTGTTGCTGTTCAAAGTGAAAGTTATCTGAAAAAATGACCGATTATCATTCTAAAATTGCATTCGCTGCTCAAAGCCATCACAAATCATATGCGGACGTATTACCATTCATTCACATCGAATCATTCTGCTAATGTGAAGAGATTACATTTTCATTGAATGTTGTGAAAAATCAGCCCGTGAAAGTACTTTGAAATGTATTTCTATCTGGTCGTGGACTTGAAATTGAAATGAATTCCCAATGCTAAATAACCCCTTCTGCATTATACTCACTATGGCCCGTGCCAGAAGCTGCACTGCCAAATCCTCACCGGTCCTTCACTGAGAAGATTGTACCCAAGAACTTCAGAGCTGTTCCTGGGCATTAGTAACAATTAAATTAATTAAAAATCAGAGTGCCAAAGAAAATGTATGCGTGTTTTTGTCACAGGCTAGAATTATACATTTCCATATTAGAATGCATTCTCAACCAATGATTTTTTTGTTCAGCCAGAGAAAAGTTTTAAAACTGGCATATATAGCAAAGGGACACAATGGGACACAATGGGAAGGTTGATGGTGATCTGTTCATAAAACCTCATTGGGGTTGACTACTAAACTCCAATAGGTTGTTCACTTTTATCTTAGCGATTGAATGAAGCTCTGCTGACTTCCATCATCCAATCATGTGTAAGTAAAAATCGTTTTTTTGATTTTTATTTTACTTGCACATGATTGGGTATTCTTGGCAAAGTAAATTTTCACTACATTCACTAAGCTAAGGAAAGATTCCCTTGCAGATTGAAAATTTCCCTAAAAATGAACAGCGCATTTGCTTTTAATAGATCAGCCCCGTTGCACAAGAATTAGAAAATTCATATTGGCAAAGCACACAGCTTTGCTCACTATGGAGCCCTGGCACTAGACTTACCTTGAGGTGGGAGAAGAATTGGGAGGAGGAGCGATTCCCCAAGAAAAGGAAACCTGCCATTCAACATGCCACCATCCCATCCCATCTTGGTTGTGTGTGGGGGGGGAAGGGACAATAGCGACTGACCAGCAAAAGGCACATTGCTAGTTGACTTTCCACCTCACCCTAAGACCAGTAATCTGAATGTGACAGTCACAGAGTATCCAAAATACTTTTTTTTCTAACGGCATAAAATACTTTTAACAATTAAAACAATAGTAAGCTGAAGGTTATTATTATACACGATTTATATAGCGCCAACAGTTTGCGCAGCACTTTACAATGTAGATTACTGCTACCTACTCCAATACAGAGGTCAGCCATACATGCAGCCATTTTGCCTTCCTGAATCTTGTATCGGCTAAAGGTCTAATATTTTCTACAGCACTAAAAGAGAAGGGTTGGGTGCTTAACACCTAGTAATGGCTAGTGATTTTAACACCTTTCCTCTTTAATTCTTTCTCCAACAGTAAGCACTGAAGGCTTTTTTTTTTCCTGAATTCATAATAAGGTTATCTGGTCCATGTAGATACAAGTGGTACTTACAGTAAGCATTCTTTACCAAGAAGAATCGCTTTATTAGAGCAATATGGGAAACATACTAAATAAAATACAAAAGCACATTCAATATTCCAAACACCTCAAGCGTCATATTCTTCTTTGCCATTATTAAATTATTGCCACATCTAGAATGGAATCTTTAACACTGCTGCAGAATAGAACTTAGTTTTTCAACATAACCCATGTTTTCTTAAATAGATGTTACTGAGCTAAAGTGTATCACTAAGACTTGTCTATATATCATAGCCTGCAGCAGCCTGTTCTTTTTCTGCACCGTAAGCACTTTCCAAATAGCATTACAAGCTGCAGATGTGACCCACATTATTGATAGTGACCATGCATGCCAACACAAACTACATTGTGTGCATTGAAACTATTCACTACAACCTGCAAGTAGGAGTGCATACAGAAAACCATTTAGTTTTATTCTGGAAAAACAGGACGTGTATACATGCTTTGGTTGTTGCTCATGAATATATGCGGGCTTATTGCACACACACAAACTGTATATATATATATATACACACACACACATACATACACACACATACATATATATATATATATATATATATATATATATACACACACATACATACACATACACACATACACAGTGGGGACGGAAAGTATTCAGACCCCCTTAAATTTTTCACTCTTTGTTATATTGCAGCCATTTGCTAAAATCATTTAAGTTCATTTTTTCCTCATTAATGTACACACAGCACCCCATATTGACAGAAAAACACAGAATTGCTGATATTTTTGCAGATTTATTAAAAAAGAAAAACGGAAATATCACATGGTCCTAAGTATTCAGACCCTTTTCTCAGTATTTAGTAGAAGCAGCTTTTTGATCTAATACAGCCATGAGTCTTTTTGGGAAAGATGCAACAAGTTTTTCACACCTGGATTTGGGGATCCTCTGCCATTCCTCCTTGCAGATCCTCTCCAGTTCTGTCAGGTTGGATGGTAAACGTTGGTGGACAACCATTTTTAGGTCTCTCCACAGATGCTCAATTGGGTTTAAGTCAGGGCTCTGGCTGGGCCATTCAAGAACAGTCACGGGGTTGTTGTGAAGCCACTCCTTCGTTATTTTAGCTGTTTACTTAAGGTGATTGTCTTGTTGGAAGGTAAACCTTCGGCCCAGTCTGAGGTCCTGAGCACTCTGGAGAAGGTTTTCGTACAGGATATCCCTGTACTTGGCTGCATTCATCTTTCCCTCAACTGCAACCAGTCGTCCTGTCCCTGCACCATGCTTCACTGTTTGGACTGTATTGGACAGGTGATGAGCAGTGCCTGGTTTTCTCCACACATACCGCTTAGAATTAAGGCAAAAAGTTCTATTTTGGTCTCATCAGACCAAAGAATCTTATTTCTCACCATCTTGGAGTCCTTCAGGTGTTTTTTAGCAAACTCCATGCGGGCTTTCATGTGTCTTGCACTGAGAAGGGGCTTCCTTCGGGCCACTCTGCCATAAAGCCCCGACTGGTGGAGGGCTGCAGTGATGGTTGACTTTCTACAACTTTCTCCCATCTCCCGACTGCATCTCTGGAGCTCAGCCACAGTGATCTTTAGGTTCTTTTTTACCTTTCTCATCAAGACTCTTCTCCCCCGATAGCTCAGTTTGGCCGGACGGGCAACTCTAGGAAGGGTTCTGGTCATCCCAAACATCTTCCATTTAAGGATTATGGAGGCCACTGTGCTCTTAGGAACCTTAAGTGCATCAGAAATGTTTTTGTAACCTTGGCCAGATCTGTGCCTTGCCACAATTCTGTCTCTGAGCTCTTCAGGCAGTTCCTTTGACATCATGATTCTCATTTGCTCTGACATGCACTGTGAGCTGTAAGGTCTCATATAGACAGGTGTGTGGCTTTCCTAATCAAGTCCAATCAGTATAATCAAACACAACTGGACTCAAATGAAGGTGTAGAACTATCTCAAGGATGATCAGAAGAAATGGACAGTACCTGAGTTAAATATATGAGTTTCACAGCAAAGGGTCCGAATACTTAGGACCATGTGATATTTCAGTTTTTCTTTTTTAATAAATCTGCAAAAATGTCAACAATTCTGTGTTTTTCTGTCAATATGGGGTGCTGTGTGTACATTAATGAGGAAAATAAAAAGGAACTTAAACGATTTTAGCAAATGGCTGCAATATAACAAAGAGTAAAAAAATTATATATATATATATATATATATATATATTTTTTTTTTACACAAACACACACACACACATATATATATATATATATATATATATATATATATATATATATATATATATATATATATATATATATATATATATATATATATATATATATATATATATATATATATATATATGTGAGATATTGCTTTTAATCAATATCTCAATAAAACGCAAGAACAAATTTCCAAAATGTTGGCAAAACAGAGTTTTAGAGAATATTTGTTTAGCTCATTGCATGAAAGTAAGCTTAATAATATAACTTAGATTACAACATTTTTAGTTTTACTCAAATTAGTTGATGCAAAAATGAATACAAAAAAAACTACTACATCTAGTATTTTGTATGACCTCCATGATTTGTAAGAACATCACCAAGTCTTCTAGGCATGGAATGAACAAGTTGGCAAGATATTGCAAGATCTATATTTTTCCATTCTTCAAGAACGACCTTTTTTAGAGCCTGGATGCTGGATGGAGAGTGATGCTCAATTTGTCTCTTCAGAATTTCGCATGGGTGTTTGATTGGGTTCAGATCATGAGACATACTTGGCCACTAAATCACTTTCACCCGGTTCTGTTTTCAGAAATGCAACAGTGGCCTTAGATGTGTGTTTTAGATCATTGTCATGTTGGAAAAGTGCACGACAACCAAGGGCATGGAGTGATGGTAGTATCTTCTCTTTCAATGTAGAGCAGTACATCTGTGAATTCATGATACCATCAATAAAATGCAGCTCCCCGACACCAGCAACACTCATGCAGCCCCACAGAAGGACACTGCCACCACTATGTCTCACTGTAGGCACCATGCATTTTTCTTTGTACTCCTCACCTTTGCAATGCCATACAGTTTTGAAGCCATCAGTTCCACAAACATTTATCCTGGTCTCATCACTCCAGAGTCCCAGTAGTCTTCTTTTTCAGCATGGGCCCTGGCAAATTCTAGGTGGCTTTTTTTTGCATGGGCTTTAGGAGAGGCTTCCTTCAAGGACAACACCCATGCATGCCATTCCTCTCATATTTCATGGGAAACAATCACCCCAGCTTGGCTTTCTACTTCTTAAGCTAACTGCAGTGAACTTGCATGGTGAGTTTCTTTAACCCTTCTCATCAGAAGACACTCCTGTCAAGGTGTTAACTGCCATGGACAGCCTGGACGTCTCTGTGAGATGGTTGCAGTTCCATCGTTGTTACATTTTTGTATCACTTTTGCTACAGTATTCTGATTGATAACTAAGGCCTCTTTCACACGAGGGATCCGTATGTCCGTTTTTCATCCTTCCGTTTTCGGATGAAAAACGGACATACATTCATCCCTATGGAGCGTCGGATGTCAGCGGTGACATGTCCGCTGACATCCGACCCCGCTCCGATCCGAAAAGTGTAACGGAGGAAAAACCTACTTTTCCCTCCGTTTTCGGATCGGATCGGATGACGACGGACACTACGGACCGTCATCATCCGATCCCCCCATAGGGGAGAGCGGCGCTCTGACAGGTCCGTCGCTGCACAGTGTGCAGCGATGCACCTGTCATCTTCCTGCTCAGCGGGGATCGGCGGAGCGATCCCCGCTGAGCAAGCGGATGTTCACGGGGCGGATCATGACTGATCTGCCCCGTGTGAAAGAGGCCTTAAGCTTTGCTGATCTTCTTGTAGCCGTCACCTTTGCTGTGTATAGAAATCATTTTCTTTCTCGGGCTTGTGACATTTCTCTTCCATGTGGTGCCATTGCTGACAGCATGAAATTCTTTGTTAAGTAACTCCCTTTTATAATCAACTGTCTGCTGGACACCTGTTTAACGAATAATTAGACTCACCTGTAGTTGAATTCTTGTTAATTAGGATTTTGATGTCTAAAATGTAGCTTTGCTCCTAAGTGCCGGTTCACACAGGGGCGGCACGACTTGCAGGTCGCCTCAGCGAGGCGACCTGCAAACGACTTCTGAGGCGACTTGCAAAACGACTTCTGTATAGAAGTCTATGCAAGTCGCCCCAAGTCGCCCCCAAAGTAGTACAGGAACCTTTTTCTAAGTCGGAGCGACTTGCGTCGCTCCTATTAGAACGGTTCCGTAGCACAGAACGGGAGGCGACTTGTCAGGCGACTAGGTCGCCTGACAAGTCGCCCCTATGTGAACCGGCACTAAAACTTTCATTAGGGTGTATTAATTTTTGCAACATGGTCTTGAATGAATTTGTTAGGAAAAATACTTTTTTGTGTGTGCAAAATAACAAATCTTGGTTGCAGTCAATGGCCCACATTCGTGGGAGTATTTTGTAGTATAGTGTCGATTTTGATATTAGAGTAAAGGTTTTCTGGCAAATATATTGGGGTGTACTCATTTATGCTGAGCACTGTATATTAATATATATATATATATATATATATATATATATATATATATATATATATATATATATATATATATATATATATATATATATATATACATACATACATACATACACACACACACACATATACATACATACACACACACTTACATTGAGGGAGTCATATTTGCTACATACAAAGTCAGTATAGCAGAAATCAGAAATTGAGGAATATGTAAGCTTGTCAGGCTGGGCTCAGCCCTTCTTTCTCTGAGCTGGCCACTCAGCTGTCAGCTAATTGCCAGCTCCCATCTCTCCACAGTGACTCACCTATTGATGATATCCTGCTCATCAGTCCTGCCTACTTAAGCCGATCAGTCCAGATGATCTCTGCCTTCGCTTTATTCACATCTCTAGAGACGTTTCTGTGTTCCTGTTAAAGACTTGCTTGGCTGACATTCCTTCTGGCTCCAGATCCTGCTTGCTGTTCTACTACACTGTTCTCTGGCTCCCTGACATTTTGGCTTGTCTGACTATCCGTTCCTGGTTCCTGAACTCTGGCTATGTTTTGACTACATTTACTCTGTTTACCTTTTTGCATTATTATTAAACAAGTGTGATTTAACTGTACTTCGGTCTCAGTCTGATTCATGGTTTCTGACAAAGCTGTATTTAAAGACCTGCTTCAGAAAATGTTGGTTTTCTTGGCCATCTCTGGCTTCAGAGAATTCTGAGTTACTGACCCGGAACAAGCACGCATGCATGCCGCTTTCAAATGACTGATCTGAGCGGGTCCATCTGTTTTCCAGGCAGACCCGATCTGACCCTTCATTCTCTTTTATGGAGTGGTGGATGTACACAAACCCTTGTCCGCTTACACCCTCCTACATCCAGTTTGATCCATTCCACTCCATCTGGGTGGATCAGAGGGCAGCCAGGTGTAAACGGACAGCCGGTTTACACCCGACTGCCCACAGAGCAGAGTCTCCATGTCCCCTCTGCATAAACGGAGCTGTCAAGGACCTGTCATCTATCTGCTCTGCTCAGTGGGGGATCAGCTGACAAAAAGTTAAGCAGAGTCTGCCCCATGTGAAAGGGGGCCAAAGTAAACTCAAGACATTTTATCTGCCTACTTGTTTGAAGGCAACAATTCAGAAGGCATTAAAGCCCATTGATTAGCATGACAGACTTGCAGTTAGGCAGTTAGGCAGTTGGGCACAAAACATGCAAAAATGCATATCGTGCATTTACAGCAATTTTGGTTGTCTAAGTGGGCCAAAAATGCCACACAGAATTTAGCCTCATGTAACCAGCTTGAGCAGACTAATAAAAGTCTCTATATACTGGACCTAAAACTTATGTTTAGGACTTCAAAATTTGCTGGATGGACAATCAATATTTCTGCAGCCCTTGTTTTCTGATCGACAGTCTGTAGGAAGTTGGTATACATGCACAGTTCACATCTCTCTTGGCCTCCAAGGACTTTCTACTGCAATGCAGTGCTAAAGTCAGCAGAGAGCTGGTTAACAAGTGCTACAATATCTATTATTACTATAAGTAGAGGGGTATTTTGAGTAAGATGGCCCATTCTACAGTAGTTTCTATAGACACAGGCCTAGAAAGCCTTGAAATAGAAGCATTAATGGAATTACAAAGGCAGTGATAGGTCATTGATATGAAAAAAGGCTCAAGCTGCATTTACTTCAGAATTCATGCATTTCGCTGCTGGGATATCACATGAATCGAAGGCACCAGGTAGAATGAATCCGAAATTTCTCTATAATTTATATTAATGTAACATTTATACAATCCCTGTTGTATAGCTTTCCCTAAGAGGCTTTACATTTATATGGCTCTGCCAGGAATGCTCAATAAAAGCTTTATCATGCCAGTTATACCTGGAATACTGATCAAGTAGAATGCCAGAGAATACATTAAAAGATTTTCTTTAATACAAGGCCACATAAAACAGGAAACTGGTCTAACAAGAACCTTAATACAATTGTAACAATCCCCATTTAGCCCATAAATATGTTCACTGAAAATACGCTAAATCGTGCCGTGTGCAATGATGGTCAATTCTTGTTGATAATAAATGTCATCACTGGCACAGCAGCCTTGAATTTTACCTTGTATATAAGCCATATTAGTGTAATTTTTCTTTTTTTTTTTTACAGTAAAAGGGTAATTAATGCATAGGTGTTTCAGAAATCTCGCATTTCTTTGAATGCCATCCTCTTTAATTACAGGTAAAGTGACTGCTAAAGGTTTGCTTGTAAAGATGAATTGTGACCTTGGTTTAATCAATACAAGAAATACAATTAATTTCTAGTGAAAGGGACAGGGTTCAGAAAACAAGACAAACTGGCGTTGATTTATTAAAGGCAAATAGACAGTGCACTTTGCAAAGTGCAATTGCACTCTGCAAGGGCAGTTGCTCCAAAGCTTTGTAAATGAGGTAAAGCTTCACTTGACAAAGAAGAGCATAATAAGAGCGTAATAAGATCTGGAACAACTGCACTTACAAAGTGCACAGTCTATTTGCCTTTAGTAAACCAACCCCTGTCTTTTCTTCACACAAGATATTGTATGCATTTAAAAAAAAAAAAAAGTAACTCGCAGCATTTCTAAAAAAAACAAAAAAACAAAAAACAAAACAAAAAAAAAAACAAAAAAAAAAAAAACACACCTTTAGTTCACTTATGAATTCCAAAGTCAAATTATACATACATACATACATACATATATATATTACACATACACAGTGTACTGTATATATACTATGTTACCAAAAGTATTGGGACGCCTGCCTTTACACGCACATAAACTTTAACCACTTGCCGACCAACCGCCACAGTTGTACTGCGGCAGAATGGCTCGGCTGGGCGAAACAACGTTATACAACGTCGCTTCGCCCTGTGACCACTAGGGGCGCGTGCACCCCCTGCTCGCCCACGGAGCCAATGTGAGTGCCCAGCGGTCGCGATCACCGTTGGGCTCCCGCGATCGCTCGGGGCACACGTAGAACTGGCATCTGTGTGTGTAAACACACGGTTTCCGGTTCTCTGAGGGGAGAAGTGACAGATTGTCTGTTCATATATGAATAGCGATCTATCTCTTCCCCTACACAGTCCCCTCCCCCCTTCAGTTAGAACACACTCTAGGGAACACATTAACCCCTTGATTGCCCCCTAGTGTTAACCCCTTCCCTGCCAGTGACATTTTTACAGTAATCAGTGAGTTTTTTAGCATTGATTGCTGTAAAAATGCCAATGGTCCCAAAAAATGTGTCAAAATTGTCCAACGTGTCCGCCATAATGTTGCAGTCCCGATAAAAAAAAAAAAAAAAAAAAATAGAAATGCCATAAATCTATCCCCTATTTTGTAGACGCTATAACTTTTGCGCAAACCAATCAATATATGCTTATTGCAATTTTTTTTTACCAAAAATATGTAGAAGAATACATATCGGCCTAAACTGAGGAAAAAATATATTTTATATATATATATATATATATATATATATATATATATATATATATATATATATTTTTGGGGGATATTTATTATAGCAAAAGGTAAAAAATGTAAAGGTAAATGTAAGGGTAAACGTTGCACGACCGCGCAATTGTCAGTTAAAGCGACGCAGTGCCGAATTGCAAAAAGTGCTCTGGTCAGGAAGGGGGTAAAATCTTCCAGGGCTGAAGCGGTTAATGACATCCCAGTCCTAGGCTGGATTCACACCTATGCATTTTTTGTGCTTTTTGCATTTTGCAGATTTGCACTACAGTCCATTCAACATGGTTTCCTATGGAACAGGTTCTGTAGTGGAAATCTGCAAAATGCAAAAAGCACTAAAAATGCACAGGTGTGAATCCAGCCTTAGTCCGTAGGATTCCATATTGAGTCGGCCCGCCCTTTGCAACTATAACAGCTTCAACTCTTCTGGGAAGGCTGTCCACGAGGTTTAGGAGTGTGTCTATGGGAATGTTTAACCATTCTTCCAGAAGTGCATTTGTGAGGTCAGACACCGCTGTTGGACGAGCAGGCCTGGCTTTGCTTTGTGAACTGGTCCAAATCATTTGGTGGAAGGGGGATTATGGTGCGGGGTTGTTTTTCAGGGGTTGGGCTTGGCCCCTTAGTTCCAGTTAAGGGAACACTTAAGGCAGGGATCTCCAAACTACGGCCCTCCAGCTGTTGCGGAACTACACATCCCACGAGGCTTTGTAAAACTCTGGCATTCACAGACATAATTAAGGAAGCATGAGGAAACGTCTCAGAAGTGGCACATGCTGATAACAGTGGAACTAAGCACCAGAGAGAAAGGACACTTAGAGCTTTGGAGAGAGACGAGTAAACAGTGCAGATATATGTGCTTAGTTTGAATTTCATGACTGAGGTTTACAACCACTTTAATTAAAGTCCACTGATCCCAATGCATTTTACCACCATGGCATAGTTTCACAGAAATCTTCTGATTTATACCAAAATTTTAGGAAAAACAAATCTCCGGTTTCTCTCACACCTATTCTTAAATAGAATCCATGTGACCAGATGCACACCGGGGTTGCATATGGCTGGGTGTCTTTTTAATGTTCAGTAATGTAGCCAGATAGGGCAGGATACTGGACAAAGTCATTGACTCATATAGCCAGGTGGGACACCTGCGGAAGTTTGCCTTTGTCTACATTCCAATAAAGGGAGGACAAACAAATAGACCTAATTAACTGAGTAAATAAATAACTGTCAGTAGCAGCACACATACATTAGCCAAGGAGACGGCTGACCTTGCTTAGGTTGTGTCTATGATGGATTGTACATGGAATATACATTGGCAATCACCATTAGAACATGTCTTCGTACAGTATATATTTTCACTAAGTGTATTTTATGTAGATGGGAACACAATGACTGAAAGGAAGAAGAAGTGAAAAATTTACATAAATTATAAAAGGAAACCAAAAGATTAGACTGCTGGATTAAGCATAAAATACATTGTATAGGAAACACTGTTTTTCAGCATATTCAGAGAGTCATTCTCTCTTTAAAGATGAAGATGAAGCAGCAAAGTGAAGTTTAGAGAGACTATTTTTAAAAAAAAAACCTCAGAACTCCCAAAACAAACACAATTCTTCATTCTCTTACATGGTATAGGAAAGTATGCTAGCACTCCAGAGTTATTACTGAAAAAAGCACCTTTCATTTAGGAGCGATTTGGACGGTGGAGCATTGTTATTCATAGTCCGAAAATGGAGTATTATACAGTGAAGCGCACTCCAATCCACTTCTTATGAAAAGCCTTGTGCAAAAAGACAACAGCCTAATGGTGTGACTTAGGCAAATAATCCTCCAACGTAGCAAAAGTCATCCGCACAGAGGGCTTATAAACCACAATACTCAGTGCTGACAATTTATTAAAGTGTAAAGCAGATAGGCGCTGTCGAGGTAAAATGCATAATCCTCTATAAGAAACCTGATGTTCTGAGCTGCGAAATCGGCTCTCTTTCTCAAGCATGCATGCTGTCTATCTGTTGTGCACTTTAATAAATGGTTATAAGAACTAAATATCATGGTTTAGGCTCTTTGCACGTGGGGTCACATAGATATAGTGCATTCTGGACCTTTCGCACAGATAACACTAGATACAGCATTCACCTCTTTTCAGCTACAGCCTGCAGTAGACTTTAACAGGCTGCAGGCAGCGGGACTAGGTGCTGTGTCTGTCTTTCCTGGGCATACTAAAACACTGGGATTGTTGCACTGAATCCAGAAGGCAAGGGGCCTTATAAGTTTGAGGAGAGGTGCAGCGTGGTGCGGCAGCAGTAAACACTCAGAGTCCATTTGCAGAGAACGGAACTTGTGTTAATGTAAAAGTTCAGCAATTCACAACAAGCCTAATGGGAAGGCGCCGGACCGGGAACATTCGCGGAATACAATAGGAATGTGTAGCAAAGCAGGTCTCAGGCATGCCAACAGGATTTGTCTTGAGGGGCAGAATTTGGCCTAGCCAGTCCATATATACAAATGCTGAGGTGTCCAGAAAGGAGTCCCTATACCAGGGATCTTCAAACTACGGCCCTCCAGCTGTTGGGGAACTACACATCCCATGAGGCATTGTAAAACTCTGACATTCACAGACATGACTAGGCATGATGGGTATTGTAGTTCCTGAACAACTGGAGGGCCATAGTTTGAAGACCCCTGCCCTATACTTTCCCCACGCATCTAGTACCTCTCCCTGCTAACAATCGCAATCACTGTTCCTGCCAGACAGAGGACCAGTCCCTTTGCTACCCACACGCAAAATGTGCACCAAGCCTGGGAGCCAGAGACTTAAATAGGCTCTTCCTGACCCAAGATGGCTACCAGGGTCACATGGGGCTGCAGCATCCAATCAGATAGCTTCCCCGGTGACCCAGGAAACCATAGAGGAACCATGTTCCTCTGGACTTCCTCTCCAACTGCAGTCGAACACCACCTACAGTGGAAAAATAGACCTGCCTACAAATTCTCTACATGGACGACTTTTTGCTATGTTAAAGAGGCTGTAACCCCCAAAATAAAGTAAGAAAATAAAGATCCTGTTCCTTTAAAGCAGGGTAAACAGCATAGTGCTCGTGCCATCTAATCTGTCCCTTTCTATGCTGTAAAAAACCTGGTTGAGCCTACCTGTTCCTGTGTCCCCCTAGGTGAACTTGCCATGGTAATCATGGCTACTGATCCACGATACCATGGTCAGTTTACGGGCCTCCGCTGTGTTAGATTCTCTCCTTTTTCCCCCCTCCCTCCCTGTCAGCTTCTAGTGTGTGAGCGATCTCCTATCCTCCCCCTCCCCTCATGCCGCTATTAGTAGCTGATAAGAATGGGCCCGGGCGTGTTTGGGATCCCACCTGCCCAATCCCGCCTGGAAGCTGGCACTGCACATGGCTAATCACAGGCAGTGAGATATTTCCCGATCCGCAGCTGCACAGATCGGGAAATGTCTCACTGCTTGTGATTAGCCGGTAGTAAAGTCAGAGAGTAGGATTACTATCAGTCCCTCTGTTCTAATAAGGTATAGTACACAGTGTAAAAGTTTTTTTTTAATTATGCAGCTAAATACCTTATTTCAGATCATCTCTGTGTGGTCACGTGATCTCTTGCCGCTCTTCTCCCCCAATCTAAGGGCTGAGCAGACAGCAGAGCGGTCCCGTGACCTCCCAGCTGACAACAAGGGGGAAACTCAGCCCCCTGTGACTACACAGAGACAATCTGAAATGAGGTATTTAGTGACATCATTCTTAAAAAACCATTTACACTGTGCAGTATACCTTATTAGAACAGAGGGGAGGGCAGTAATCCTACTCTCTGACTTTACAACCACTTTAAGCCTAAAATAACTACATGTTAGAGCCAAGTGCACCATTCTATGCATTTTTAACTCAATTTTCTAAATTAGTGGACTGTAATGCCCCGTACACACGGTCGGATTTTCCGACGGAAAATGTGTGATAGGACCTTGTTGTCCGAAATTCCGACCACGTGTAGGCTCCATCACACATTTTCCATTGGATTTTCTGACACACAAAGTTTGAGAGCAGGATATAAAATTTTCCGACAACAAAATCCGTTGTCGGAATTTCCGATCGTGTGTACACAAATCCGACGCACAAAGTGCCACGCATGCTCAGAATAAATAAAGAGATGAAAGCTATTGGCTACTGCCCCGTTTATAGTCCTGACGTACGTGTTTTATGTCACCCCGTTTAGAATGATCGGATTTTCCGACAACTTTGTGTGACCGTGTGTATGCAAGACAAGTTTGAGCCAACATCCGTCGGAAAAAATCCTAGGATTTTGTTGTCAGAATGTCCGATCAATGTCCGACCGTGTGTACGGGGCATTAGAATGACGATTGTTAGAGTTACTGAGGTGGTTTGGCATGGGAAGCACCCATATAACTTCTCCGAAGAGTTTAAATTTGTTCCAGGGGGCTGTGGAGGTTTTCATCTAGCGTTGCCAATTTTTAGGGCACTAGAAAGGGTTTCAAAGTATTCATCTCCTACTGTAACACTTTGAATTCCACTGAAGGAGTCTGCTTTTTCAAATAAACAAA
This sequence comes from Aquarana catesbeiana, assembly GCF_042186555.1. Classification (NCBI taxonomy): domain Eukaryota; kingdom Metazoa; phylum Chordata; class Amphibia; order Anura; family Ranidae; genus Aquarana; species Aquarana catesbeiana. The sequence goes on from NC_133336.1 coordinate 36,951,062, forward strand.
TAGAAGCTTAGACCATTGTATTCAGTCAAATAATGCAAAAAAAAAAAAAAATGAAAAACTAAAAGCTAGTAGGATACAAAATGAGACAATGGGGAGATTTATTAAAACTGGAGCATTTAGAAGCTGACTGGCTACCGCGCAGAGCTGCACCAGATTCTAACTTCAGCTTGTTCAATTAAGCTTTGACAATAGTAACTGGAAGCAGATTGGTTTCTATGCTATGCAGGGGCGGACTGACAACTCATGGGGCCCCCTGGCAATAGGAGATTATGGGGCCCCCAGGCAATAGATTATGGGGCCACACAGTATACACACACAGACACACAATATACACACATACAGAATACACATACACACACTGAAAAGGTACTGGAGAGGCGGGACAGCTATAATCTTGGGATTTAAAAAAAAAAAAAAAACAGCACAGATTTTTACATACTGTCCCTGGTTTTATTGAGGCTGGCAACCCTGATGGGGCCCCTTAGTGGCATGGGGCTCTCGGGCAGTGCCCGAATGGTCAGTCCTCCCCTGATGCTATGCACCAGATTTTGCACTCTCCAGTTTTAGTAAATCCCCCCCCCCCCCCAAAGTGTTATGAGATGATTGTATTGGTACTTTAAATTCATTGCTAGGAAACTAGATAATGGATATGGACTTGTGACAAAATTGGATATGTCTTGTGAAAAAAAAAAAAAGAGAAACAGAAAAGGAAGGGTATAATTATTTTTCTTTTATGGTATAAAAGGAACCAGTCAGAAATGGGCATTTAGGCTCTCTAGGGTCAGGTTCACATCTATGCGGCTCTACAAGCCGCATTTGCACAGGCACAGCAGTCCATTCATTTGCAGTAATTTTATATAGATACAGAATTGCTCTCCTTTGTGTTTTTTGTTGCTAGGAAAAAAAATTGCAGTCAATGAAAGGTCTGTGTTGCTGAAATTTTAGGTGGTTTGTATTTTTTTCTTTTTTCCAGGAGCAGAAATTAATGTTCTCTTTAAAGTGAAGTAGATCTTTCTCAGCACTGGGCAGCCAAGGCATTAATGTGTCACCAACAGTAATAGGTACGGTATTGTACAAAATGTAATTCTGTTTTTTGCTTTCATTTAAAATGGAAGGTAAACTAACACTTTTTGTTCTTGTATCAATATATTTTGCTTTAGTTAATGACGCTTTTGCTAAGAAAAAAAAAAAAAAAAAATTATATAATGTGTACAGTTTCTAAAAATTGTCAAATGATGCAAATGTCGCTAGCTTTCAATATGGCAAGCTGGAAGTGTTTCTTATACCGCTGGTGTACAGCATGCCCCCAGAAAACTCATTTCCTGCTTGTGTAATTGGTTCGCTGCTTTTCAAAGAAGTCTACACAGTTATTGGTCAAATTTCAGATATCTCCCAGTAGCAGTTTAATTTTGGTGAGAAACTCTTAAGACCCTCATTTAAAGGAAAGCAGACACTACAGCTTCTCTTATTACCGCACGGAGTGCTCCAGTGGCGATAATGAATGCACATCCTTCCATTCAGAATTTAACTTTGAAATAAACAGCAAGTTAATTCTGAACAGAAAAATTTAAGAAACTGGAAAAATGTTTTAGAAAATCCATGCAATGTACAGTATATGGTTAACTTCAAGGATTTGTCTTTGCCTTTGCAGATTTGGGACACTCTCACTCTAACGCTTCAAGAAGCCTGCCAAAATAACCCCAAAGGGCATCCAGTTTAGAATCCTGGCCATAAAGAGTCAGCAAGTATTTTTAATGTTAGCAAACATTAAAGCTGGTGTCCATGTTTCATGTCACTTTATATAGTTTGTTTGGACCAAGCTGGTTCAAACAAACTACTTGCTTCACTAAGTGCTGCAATGTTTCTAAGCACTGTATGTACCACATGTAACTTCACCTACTGTACATACAGTACACAGTGCTGAGTTCCAGGTGTGAGACAGAGATTTCCCGTCTTACACCCAAAACAAAACAGATTCTGGCTCAGTAACACTCAGCCATTCACAGGCAGCTTTGTATTTAGTGAATGAATACAAAGATTCCTCTGATTGGCTGAGTCTGAGAGTGTGACATGAGCCTGCCCATCCCACTCTGCCAGACGAAGCTTTGTATTCATTCACAGAATACAAAGCTGCCTATGAATGGCTGACCACAGTTTTGTTCCGGGTGTGGAAAGGGAAGTCTTGGTCTCACAGATGGAACTCAGCACTGTGTATTGTATATAGTGGAAGTTACATGCAGTACATACAGTGCTTAGAGACACTGCAGCACTTAGTGAAGCAAATAGTTTGTGTGGACCAGCTTGGTCCAAACAAACTATATAAAGTGACATGAAATATGGACACCAGCTTTAATGTTTGCTAACATTAAAAATACTTGCTGACTTTTTATGGCCAGGATGCTGAACTGGATGCCCTTTGGGGTTATGTTGGCAGGCTTCTTGAAGCGTTATGCCCCGTACACACGGTCGGATTTTCCGACGCAAAATGTGTGATAGGACCTTGTTGTCAGAAATTTCGACCGTGTGTGGGCTCCATCACACATTTTCCATCGGATTTTCCGACACACAAAGTTTGAGAGCAGGATATAAAATTTTCCGACAACAAAATCCGTTGTCGGAAATTCCGATCGTGTGTACACAAATCGGACGGACAAAGTGCTACGCATGCTCAGAATAAATTAAGAGATGAAAGCTATTGGCCACTGCCCCGTTTATAGTCCCGACGTAAGTGTTTTACGTCACCGCGTTCAGAACGATCGGATTTTCCGACAACTTTGTCGTATGCAAGACAAGTTTGAGCCAACATCCGTCTGTAAAAATCCTAGGATTTTGTTGTCGGAATGTCCGAACAAAGTCCGACCGTGTGTACGGGGCATTAGAGTGAGTGTCCCAAATCTGCAAAGGGAAAGACATATCCTTGAAGTTAACCATATACTGTACATTGCATGGATTTTCCAGTTTTCCAGTTTTATTGTCAAAAGTATTGAGACACCTGTCTTTACACGCACATGAACTTCAATGGCATCCCAGTCTTAGTCTGTAGGGTTCAATATTGAGTTGGCCCACCCTTTGCAGCTACAACAGCTTCAGCTCTTCTGGGAAGGCTATCCATAAGCTTTAGGAGTGGGTCTAATGGGAATGTTTGAGCATTCTTCCAGAAGCCCATTTGTGAAGTCAGGCACTGATGTTGGACGCGGACCCAATAGAACACCTTTGGGATGAACTAGAGAGGAGACTGCGAGCCAGGCCTTCTCATCCCCATCAGTGCCTGATCTCACAAATGTGCTTCTGGAAGAATGGTCAAACATTCCCATAGACACACTCCTAAACCTTGTGCCTTCCCAGAATAGTTTAAGCGGTTATAGCTGCAAAGGGTTGGCCAACTCAATATTAAACCCTATGGACTAAGACTGGGATGCCATTAAATTTCATGTGCATGTAAAGGCAGGTGTGTCTCAATATTTTTGACAATATAGTGTATGTACCATTGATCAAAGCATGAGAGATTAATAGAAACATTATAGGTCTTTTTCAAATGTTCATTCGAAGAAGATGTTGACAATTTGTACTTTTAAAGCTGTTTTTGCATCTATTGAAGCCCAACTCGGGACAAAAAAAGTTTACCAGTGCAGTGGGGTTAGGAGAAGGCTTATACCCATCCAATCCTTCATTCCATAGGAAAATGGTGCTCCTCCATGGTCCAGTGGTGGACTTCCCTGGTCTATAGAGCCTGCTCTGGGCTTGATGTCAACAACAGTAAAAAGGCCAAGGCCATCACTATGCAGTACACCTGTGAATATCCAATGTGAATGAAGGGTTGAGTAGCATTATTTTTCCAAGTTACTGCAGTGGGTGTAAGAGACAGTCCAGCACTACATTTGCACGAAGAAAAAAATGTATTTGGTACCAGAGACCGGAGAATTCTCTACAAGCACCACTTCCCTTAAAATATATTCAGAAAAATACCAAGAAACACAATTGGGAGTTTGGAGGTGCAAAAAATCAAATCAAATTGATATTACGAATTTCATAATTTTATTTAAACAAACCTGGTTTTAACCTTAATTTTTTAACCATAACATGAAAAGTCATGCGGTCACAATACAAAAGTTGGTTGCCTCTACATGTTTCGCCATAATCATGGCTTCTTCTGGAGCTTTTGTAGGACCTTTATACAATGTCACCCAAACGTGATCAAGGTTCCAAAGGACCCTCAAGGCCCGCCAAGTGGTCCAATGAGGTAACAGTGTGCCTTAAAGGGGGGACATTAGCCCTAAATTGACACCCTGTTGTAATAGGAAGTCAAGGAATTCAAAGGCTGATAATTATTTCACTCCTAAAATGTATACTTCATAGACTGGTAGTAAGCTTCAGAGGGGCCGTGTCATCTAAACACTTCCTTCATTGAAGATAACCGTATACCTTTCCTTAGTATCAATGTGGATACCACTGAACCAAGGAAGATCAATATTAATTAATCTATCCCAAGGGAGTATTCCCTTTTCACCTTGGATTTGAAATCCTGCAGGTACCATACACGGCGATTTGCATGAAGCGTACAAGTTGTTGCGTCTATTGGTAGGAACTCCAAACCATACATATCACCTACAGTGACCACAAAATTCCGGAAATCAATTTAAAAACTCAGTTCTTCCAGTTCTTCTAAAATAGAAAACCTTCTCCTGTGACAATGCAATAACTTTCATTTGTGCTTTCAGGTTTGTTTTTTTTTGTAGGATTATACATTCTGTAAAGGTTTTCTGGTAGCCAGGTTGCTTTTTCTCAGGGAGTATGTGTGCACAAACTTCTAAAGTCTTGAAATAATTCTTATTTAATGTCACTCAGGAAAGGCAGTATAATAAGGCTCAGCATTTGGAATCAATGACAGGATTTGATTAAAAAGTAGCAGAGAAGGCAACACATTGTGAACAAATTACGTGTGTGTCAATCATTACTCTGGGGCTAAGATGAGAAGTGCGACTTAGTTCTAAAATAGGAGTACCGCAGAACAGGAATCTGCTCATTAATACACAAGTTGGCCATTCTGGAAAGCAATTCAAAAAGTGAAATGAATCAGGTAGGTGCCAGCGCTTCCCAGTCAACTCTGCAGCTGTGCTTAAAGCCAGACAGCTATTAAAGACAGAAATTAAAGCGGTATTAAACTCAAAACCATAAATGTAATATATTGCACCTCACCAATCATTAGATGTGGCTTGCTGCATTCATTTTTGATTTTTCATCCTTTTTCTAGGTTTTTTTTCCCCACTCGGATTTTCACCTGGTGACCAGTGACCAGGAACTTACCCCCTGCATTAGAGTGCCCCCCACTTTGGATGGAGCAGCACAGGGGGCACCTTTGGACAGCAACATTGCTAATCTGTGGGGAGGGTAGTGTTAGATGTACTAACAGATTTACATACACTAACAAATTGAAACCAAACTCCAGCAAACAGTTTTTTGTTTTTCATTTTGGGATTAAAGGTTTTACATAAATAAAAGCTGATCATTGTAAGCACCCCTGCTAGTGTTAAATGGTTTGTCTCATCTATGTAAAAGTTAATTTCTGCTGGAGAGCTTGTTCTTTAACCTCCCTGACGGTTTTCCCGAGTGTGGCTCGGGGTTAAATTTCAGTCCCATTAGCAGTAACCCCGAGCCACACTCGGGATTACATTGCAGGATCCTGGTGCGGCATTACTTACCTTGTCCCCAGGATCCTGCGATGTCCCCCCGCTGTGTCTGCGGGCTCGGTCTCCCCCAAAGCCTCTCTGTGCCAGGCTCCGTTCCCTGCGACGCATGGGGGCGGCAAATTCAAAAAAATTTAAAAACCATAACACATACAGTACTGTAATCTTACAGATTACAGTACTGTATGAAATCATTTCACATCCCTTTTGTCCCCAGTGCTTTGGCCCATGCCCTGCATGCAGTTTTATGTTATATATACTGTTCTTTCTGCCTGGAAACTGGAGATTGTCCATAGCAACCAAAAAGTGTCCCTTTATGTCAAAAGTGGTTTTAGACCAGCTAGAAAACAGCGATAGTAAATTAGAACACTTGCAGAATTGAGCGATAGTGAATAGTGGGGAAATTTATTTTATTATTATTATATTATTTTTTAAAAAATTATTTATATTTATTTATTTATTATAATTTATGTTTTTGTGTTTCAAATTTCATCATACCCGGGATATCTACTAGACTCTTGTTTGGACAGATTTAAGTGTGTTATTGTTAAGAATTACAGGCCTACAATATAAAAAGCCAAATTTCTATGCAAAATAATTGTACCGCTTTCAGCACCTAAAATCCGAAATAATCATACCGCCAGGGAGGGTTAAAAAAAAAAAACAAAAACAATACACTCACTGGCTGGATTACCAGATGAAAAAAGAAGAAAGAAAGCATAAAAAAGAAAATGAATGCAGCCATCACATCTAAGAACTGGTACGCTGCAATATAATAAAGGTTTTGGGTTTAATAACACTTGAATGTAGTTCTGTATTCATGCATACACCTCTCCATGTATTTTAAATGCAAGCACAATACTTGAATTTGACTTGGCGTTAGCCTCTTGCAGCCCCTGTACAGCAGAAATCAAAGTGTGGGAGGAAGAAGCAGCACAAGAAGCCAAGCGGTTCATGTGAAGACAAGCAGAGATGAGCTCCTTACAGTGCTGCTTCTCCTTTCACTGTCCAATCACAGACTGGGGTGGTTCCATGACAGCTGTGCTCACAGGAAGTAGATTGAATGATGCTGTGGGTCGTTTAACTCAGAAGACCGAGGGCATCTAGTGGTGAAAAGGGAGTAGTGCAGGGGCAGCTCCAGATTGAAAGGCAAGCATTACACCAAAAACAGTTTATGGTTTAATGAGCTTTTTTTAAACCGCTTGCTGACAGCCCCCTGTACATATACTGTGGCAGGGCGGCCGCTCTGTGCCGGATCACATACCTAGTATGTGACCTGACACTTTTCGGGTCTGGGGCAGGCACTCACGCTGTGATCACACATAGCTGGAGCCCAGCGGTGGGTACTGTGGACTTGATGGCCTCCGGAACCTGACAATTGTTCAGTACACAGGCAGAAGGGCAGTCTGCCTCTGTAAAAAAAGGCAGATCGCCATTCTGTCAGTAGGGAAGGCATTGATCCTGTGTTCCTGCAAAGCAGGGACACGCATCTATGCCTTCCCCTGATAAAAAAGGTCCTTCCACACAGTACACAAACACTGGCTAGGAACACTTTTAACCCTTTGATTGCCCCTGATGTTAACCCCTTCCCAGCCAGTGTCATTAGTACAGTGGCAGTGCGTAGTTTTAGAACTGATCACTGTATTAGAGTCACTGGTCCCCAAAAAGTGTCAAAAGTGTCAGTTAGTGTCCGCTGCAATGCTGCAGTCCCGCTATAAGTCGCTAATTGCCGCCATTACTAGTAAAATAAATAATTAAATAAAAATATCCCATAGTTTGTAGACACTATAACTTTTGCATAAACCAATCAATATACGCCTTTTGGAAATTTTTTTCTACCCAAAAAAAAGTAGCAGAATACATATTTTGCCTATACTGATGAATAAATCCATTTTTTTTATTGGATACGGTTTTACAGCAATATAGAAAAAGAGGATTTGTTGCGCTAAAATAAGAGCGAAAAAAAAACAATATGAATAGCTGCTAACACAATATTGTTGGATACAATAATGAAAATAGGGGATAAAAGGTGTAGAGCTAAAAAATGGTGGTAGATAAACGAAGAGTTTATATGGAATGAATTCAATAATCTAAAAATGGTCTATTAACCAAAATGCAGTCCATCTGAAGAATTCGATAAGATGAAAAGAGAGAGAACCGTCACCAACACCCGATATAACTGACTCTTACCATCAGTGTATGGGATATACACAATGAACAGATCACCAAATGGTCAAATCCACGGTTACTCCTATTCATCAAACGATCCACTAGTTGAGCAAGAGATCCTTCTTCCACTGACCCACCAGATGTCAACATCCTTATCACGGCAGTACCTTGGCGGCGCTCATGGTTGCGGCAAGGACTCCCAACTGTCTTAAAAGCTTCCTTTCTAAGGAAACTTCTAAGACGGGTGGGAGTCCCTGCGAGGCCATTGTGCGCCGCCAAGGTACTGCCGTGATTAAGTTGTTTACATCTGGTGGGTCAGTGGAAGAAGGATCTCTTGCTCAACTAGTGGATCGTTTGATGAATAGGAGTAACTGTAGATTTGACCATTTAGTGATTTGTTCATTGTGTATATCCCATACACTGACGGTAAGAGTCAGTTATATTGGGTGTTGGTGAAGGTTCTCTCTCTCTTCATCTTATCGAATTCTTCAGATGGACTGCATTTTGGTTAATAGACCATTTTTAGATGATTGAATTCATTCCATATGAACTCTTCGTTTATCTACCACCATTTTTTAGCGCTACACCTTTTATGGTTTCATAGCAGAAAGTAAAAAATATTGTTTTTTTCAAATTTGTCGGCCTTTTTTTGTTTATACCGCAATCAAAAAAAATATAAAAAAAAAAAAAAAAACAAAAAAAAAAACACAAGAGGTGATCAAATACCACCAAAAAGAAAACAATTTCTGTGGAAAAAAAAATAACATCAATTTTATTTGAGTACAGAGTCGCATGGCTGCGCAATTGTCAGTTAAAGTAAAGCAGTGCCGTAGCGCAAAAAAATGGCCCCGTCAGGAAGGGGGGGGGGGGTAAAATTATGGCGGTCAAGTGGTTAACCAAAGTTCTGCTTTAAGATTCCGTATAAGGAACAACTGATGATACCTGAAGTTCAACTTTTTCTTCTGTTTAACTCAAAACTGAATTGTCGTGATTTCTGCAAACTCCTTCTAGTTGAACATTTAAGCTGGGAGTGTTTCTCCTGAAATAACCCCTTTACGCTTAAACATTCTTTCCCTGCTACAGTTTGATTTCTCTAATCTATAACTTGCTCGGCTGTACATTTTAGAAGAATTTATAAATGCAGTATAACCTTTTTTTTACCCCAAACTTGCTGCTAAGCCTTGACAAGGTCATTTTCTATTCCTCCAGCTGAGTATACACAGTGCTACCATTTTGTGAGTCAATGTTAACATGTTCTTTTTTTTTTTTTTTTTTTCTACTGTCACTGTAGATTTTTTGTAAGCTTGCCTGTGGTGCATTATGCCGTTAAAAAAACACCCAGAAGACGCATTTGTCTCTGAAAATTATTTTGATATTAAGAGTCTAAAATTTACTCCTAAAAAAAAAAATAAAATATATATGCATCATCTCCTGCGATATATTTTTTTAAGATTAGAAATAGTTGCCAAATATGCAAAACTAAGCATGAAGTTCAATCTCCCCATTTTAGCCAATTACGCAATTTCCTTTCAATGCTCTCATGTATACGTTTTAGGCTTGACTTATTTTACAGCATTTTAAAAGCTTGCAATCACATCTTCTGGTACTGCAACCACACCGTCTAAAGTACAAGTAAAAAAAAGGAAGAAGTAAAGAGTCACAAAGCACTAGGACATAGAAATCAAGTGCAAGTAGCTGTAGTGGAAAAGCTTTCTGCATGACAATGAAGATCGATAGTGGAAAAGGAAACTTGAATAAAATGTCTTGAAAAAGCAACCAATTTAGAGACCGTCCACCAAGTCCTTTCAATTGTCCTGCCAGCTGATGCTTGCACAGCACCCTGAACATAATTCTAAGAAGCACTAAATCACTTTAGACATCTATGTGCATGCAGCAAAATGTGTTTGTAAGGTGCATCGTTGCATGTGTCAACACATTGGTGTGTATGTTCAGTGAGTGTTCTATGAAAGAGGGCAATACATTTGGAGGCCTCCCATTCCCTGAATCAGTTTCTTCTGCCTCCAGATCTCAGCACTGCGTGCTGGGTGTGTGCTTGGGGGTGGGGTAGCTACATTATATTACCAAAAGTATTGGGACACCTGCCTTTACACGCACATGAACTTTAATGGCACCCCAGTCTTAGTCCGTAGGGTTCAATATTGAGTTGTCCCACCCTTTGCCGCTACAACAGCTTCAACTCTTCTGGGAAGGCCGTCCACAAGGTTTAGGAGTGTGTCTATGGGAATGTTTGAGGTCAGGAACTGATTATGGAGAGAAGGCCTGGCTCGCAGTCTCCACTCCAATTCATTCCAAAGATGTTCTATCGCAGGCATATGCAATTAGTGGATCTCCAACTGTTGCAGAACTACAAATCCCATGAGGCATAGCAAGGCTCTGACAACCACAAGCATGACACCCAGAGGCATGATGGGACTTGTAGTTTTACAACAGCTGGAGGTCCGCTAATTGCATATCCCTGTTGTATCGGGTTGAGGCCAGGACTCTGTGTAGGCCAGTCAAGTTCCTCCATCCCAAACTCGCTCAGCCATGTCTTTATGGACCTTGATTTGTACACTGGTCCAAATCATTTGGTGGAGGGGGGATTATGGTGTGGGGTTGTTTTTTCAGGGGTTGGGCTTGGCCCCTTAGTTCCAGCGAAGGGAACTCTTAAGGCGTCAGCATACCAAGACATTTTGGACAATTTCATGCTCCCAACTTTGTGGGAACAGTTTGGGGACGGCCCCTTCCTGTTCCGACATGACTGCACACCAGTGCACAAAGCAAGGTCCATAAAGACATGGATGAGCGAGTTTGGGGTGGAGGAACTTGACTGGCCTGCACAGAGTCCTGACCTCAACCTGATAGAACACATTTGGGATGAATTAGAGTGGAGACTGCAAGCCAGGCCTTCTCATCAAACATCAGTGCCTGACCTCACAAATACGCTTCTGGAAGAATGGTCAAACATTCCTATAGACACACTCCTAAACCCTGTAGACAGCCTTCCCAGAAGAGTTGAAGCTGTTATAGCTGCAAAGGGTGGACCAACTCAATATTGAACCCTACGGACTAATGCCCTGTACACACTATTAAATTTTCTGCATATTTTGTCCTCAGATTTACCAAAAAATGTACTGCAAGGGCCTGCCTGATTGCATACAAATCTTAAAGCGGGGGTCCACCTATCTATCGTTTTTTTTTTTGGAGTTCATTCACAAACTTTTCTTCTCATGATTATCTACTCACATGTTCTGTGTAATAAGTCCGCCTGTGTCCGATTTCGTTGTAAAAAATAACTTATAAAATTCACTGAAGGTGGTTTCCATCTTCATTGTGGGCATTTGAAGCCCACAAGCATGTATTTCCTGGATGCGGTGAATGCTGTGCTCCCAGCATTCACCGAGATGTTGTGATGACGCTGTTGCACAATGCATGCTGGGAAGCCTGAGACTAGCTCCCAGGGGATTGTGGGAGGTCTGGGAGAGGCTAGAAACACGCCTACTCCCATGGGAGGAAAACCAGGAAGTGCTAAGAAGATTAGAAAAAAAAGGTAATTACGGCGATTTAAATTTTTTTACACAGCATGTCAGCATCTAGGCAAGGAAGACAATGCATAGAGATAATGTTCAAAATTTGGGTGGAACCCCGCTTTAAGGTTGAACCTCATATTATATGGTTTTGGTAAATCTGAAGACAATCTTCAGAAAATCTAATAGTGTGTATGGGGTCTAAGACTGGGATGCCATTAAAGTTAATCTGCGTGTAAAGGCAGGTGTCCCAATACTTTTGGCAATATAGTTTACCTGCTTTTGGAGGACAGACTCTGGGCTTAGAAGAGGCAAACATACAGAAAAGGGTTCAATTGGCATTAAGGCCTGGTTCACACCTATGCCTTTTTTAGTGCATTTTCAGTTTTGCAGAAACACACTACAGTCCATTTAACATGGTTTCCTATGGATGTAGTTCACATCTTTGCATTTTATGGACAGGGCCAGGGTTTTTTTTTCTGGTTTTTGGTTCCATAGACTTCTATGGTTTAAAGATGTGTATTGAAAAAAATGCAAAAATGCACCTGTAATATGCAAACTGCAACCTGCACAAGTGTGAATCAGGCCTAAAGTGTAGGGGTTAGGCTGCAGTTACACTTAAGGGTTGATTTACTAAAGTGCAAAATCTGGTGCAGCTCTGCATAGAAACCAATCAGCTTCCAGTTTTTTTTTTTTTTTGTCAAAGTTTAATTGAACAAGCTGAAGTTAGAAGCCGATTGGCTCCCATGCACAGCTGAACCAGATTTTGCACTCTCTAGTTTTAGTAAATCAACCTCTTATGGCCCGTACACGCGATTCGAATATCGTACGAAAACAGTCATCCGAGGAAGGATCGTATGATATTCGGATCGTGTGTACACTACTTTCGACAGCCGATCACGACCGTTCATCCGATATTATTCGATCAGACATACACGAAAATTTTCCTTGTACGATTCCAGATCGTACGATTTTCGTTTAGTAAGTATAGTTGTCGTCCGAAAATACAATACAAATACATTACAACACATGACATCACTTCTGATTTTTTTGTCTGTCGTACGAGAATTTTCGTGACTTTTTTAGCTATTCAATTTCTACTTGCAACTATTTAAGCGAGCATGGTCGTACGATCGGTCGTACGATATTCGGAACGTGTGTACGAGGCATTAGCTTTTAGCCCCCGTTCACCCCGAATCAGACTTTGAAATTGTGCGACTTCACTTGAAAAATCGCACAATTTCAAAGCCGCAGGTCAGTGCGACTTCAGGGTTGACTTGACTGACATCTGTGCGACTTCTTGCACATATGCCTATGAAAGTCGCGCCTGAATTAGTCAAAAATAGTCCAGGGACTTCTTTTTCAAATCTTATATAGAACAGATACCCCTTTTGGGAATGGGACTATTAAAGCACAGTCTGTGCTGCAGACGCCATGTCTACCCAAAGGATCTTCCCATAAGCCCGGATGTATCTACTCGGGAGGTCTTCTATCCATATATCTAAGAGGGTGTCCTGACCAGCTAGCTTCTTCTCGGATCCTCATAGCCTTCTATTAGCATCTATCAATTTTGTTACACTACAACAATATCAATTACGCTTCTCGTTTTATGGCCTTGATGGGAGATCTCAGCGGGTGGACCCCCATGGCTTTCACATCCCTGTTAGCGGTTGTTCATGGTGGTGCAGCGGTTGATATGCTATCATATATATCTCCATTGTTAATCAGTGTTTTCCTGCTACAGACACCTCTGAAAAAGAGTCCTCAGAACCCGTCAGCTGTCTTCATATACAGTGGAGACGGCAAGTATTCAGACCCCCTTAAATGTTTCACTCTTTGTTATATTGTAGCCATTTGCTAAAATCATTTAAGTTCATTTTTTTCCTCATTAATGTACACACAGCACCCCATACTGACAGAAAAACACAGAATTGTTGACATTTTTGCAGATTTATTAAAAAACAAAAACTGAAACATCACATGGTCCTAAGTATTCAGACCCTTTGCTCATTATTTAGTAGAAGCACCCTTTTGATCTAATACAGCCATGAGTCTTTTTGGGAAAGGTGCAACAAGTTTTCCACACCTGGATTTGGGGATCCTCTGCCATTCCTCCTTGCAGATCCTCTCCAGTTCTGTCAGGTTGGATGGTAAACGTTGGTGGACAGCCATTTTTAGGTCTCTCCAGAGATGCTCAATTGGGTTTAGTTCAGGGCTCTGGCTGGGTCATTCAAGAACAGTCACGGAGTTGTTGTGAAGCCACTCCTTCGTTATTTTATGTCTTGTTGGAAGGTAAACCTTCGGCCCAGTCTGAGGTCCTGAGCACTCTGGAGAAGGTTTTCATCCAGGATATCCCTGTACTTGGCCGCATTCATCTTTCCCTCAATTGCAACCAGTCGTCCTGCCCCTGCAGCTGAAAAACACCCCCACAGCATGATGCTGCCACCACCATGCTTCACTGTTGGGACTTTATTGGACAGGTGATGAGCAGTGCCTGGTTTTCTCCACACATACCGCTTAGAATTAAGGCCAAAAAGTTCTATCTTGGTCTCATCAGACCAGAGAATCTTATTTCTCACCATCTTGGAGTCCTTCAGGTGTCATGTGGGCTTTCATGTGTCTTGCACTGAGGAGAGGATTCCGTCGGGCCACTCTGCCATAAAGCCCCGACTGGTGGAGGGCTGCAGTGATGGTTGACTTTCTACAACTTTCTCCCATCTCCCGACTGCATCTCTGGAGCTCAGCCACAGTGATCTTTGGGTTCTTCTTTACCTCTCTCACCAAGGCTTTTCTCCCCCGATAGCTCAGTTTGGCTGGACGGCCAGCTCTAGGAAGGGTTCTGGTCGTCCCAAACGTCTTCCATTAAAGGATTATGGAGGCCACTGTGTTCTTAGGAACCTTAAGTGCAGCAGAATTTTTTTTGTAACCTTGGCCAGATCTGTGCCTTGCCACAATTCTGTCTCTGAGCTCTTCAGGCAGTTCCTTTGACCCCATAATTCTCATTTGCTCTGACATGCGCTGTGAGCTGTAAGGTCTTATATAGACAGGTGTGTGACTTTCCTAATCAAGTCCAATCAGTATAATCAAACACAGCTGGACTCAAATGAAGGTGTAGAACCATCTCAAGGATGAGCAGAAGAAATGGACAGCACCTGAGTTAAATATATGAGTGTCACGGCAAAGGGTCTGAATACTTAGGACCATGTGATATTTCAGTTTTTCTTTTTTAATAAATCTGCAAAAATGTCAACAATTCTGTGTTTTTCTGTCAATATGGGGTGCTGTGTGTACATTAATGGAAAAAAAAATGAAGTTAAATAATTTTAGCAAATGGCTGTAATATAACAAAGAGTGAAAAATTTAAGGGGGTCTGAATACTTTCCGTCCCCACTGTATATCACTTTGGGACTGTTCCCCTTCATTCACTGTTCTTTTATATTCACTTTGTATCATGTATATATAATACATATATATGCTGTGAACAATATGTATTCTAGGATGCTTTTTAGCTTTTTGTACCAATAAATGTCCAAAACCTTTTACCGGTATTACTCTTTAGTTTGTGTCTTTATAGTCCTATTCCCAACAGGGGTATCTGTTCCATGTACAGTGCATCCGGAAATCATTCACAGCGCTTCACTTTTTCTACATTTTGTTATGTTACAGCCTTATTCCAAAATAGATTAAATTCGTTATTTTCCTCAAAATTCTACAAGCAATACCCCATTAAGACAACATAAAAGAAGTTTGTTTGAAATCTTTGCAAATTTATTAAAAATAAAAAAATGAAAAAAAATCCCATGTACATAAGCATTCTCAGCCTTTGCTCAATACTTTGTTGAAGCACCTTTGGTACCAATTACAGCCTCAAGTCTTTTTGGGTATGATGCTACAAGCTTGGCACACCTATTTTTGGGCAGTTTCTCACATTTTTCTTTGCAGGACCTCTCAAGCACCATCAAGTTGGATGGGAAGCGCTGGCACACAGCCATTTTCAGATCTCTCCAGAGATGTTCAATCGGGTTCAAGTCTGGGCTCTGGCTGGGCCACTCAGAGACATTCACAGAGTTGTCCTGTAGCCACTCCTTTGTTATCTTGGCTGTGTGCGTAGGGTCATTGTCCTGCAGGAAGACGAACCAGTCTGAGTTCCAGAGTGCTCTGAAGCAGGTTTTCATCAAGGATGTCTCAGTACATTGCTGCATTCATCTTGCCCCGATCCTGACTAGTCTCCCAGTTCCTGCTGCTGAAAAACATCCCCACAGCATGATGCTGCCACCACCATGCTTCACTGTAGGGGTGGTATTGGCCAGGTGATGAGTGGTGTCTGGTTCCCTCCAGACAGGAGGCTTGCCATTCAGGGCAACAAGTTCAATCTTTGTTTTATCAGACCAGAGAATATTTGTTTCTCATGGTCAGAGTTCTTCAGGTGTCTTTTGGCACACTCCAGTTGGGATGCCATGTGCCTTTTACTGAGGAGTGGCTTCCGTCTGGCCACTCTACCATACAGGCCTGATTGGTGGAGTGCTGCAGAGATGGTTGTTCTTCTGGAAAGTTCTCCTCTCTCCACAGAGAAATGCTGAAGCTCTGTCAGAGTGACCATCGGGTTCTTGGTCACCTCTCTGACTAAGTCCCTTCTCCCCCGATCGCTCAGTTTGGCCAGACAGCCCGCTTTAGGAAGAGTCCTGGTGGTTCAGAACTTCTTCCATCAACTGAATTTACCACAGGTGGACTCCAATCAAGTTTTAGAAACCTCTCAAGGATGATCAGTGGAAACAGGATGCACCTTGAGTGTCATGGTAAAGGCTGTGAATACTTAAAGAACGAACAAAATCACATTTACATACTATATTTTTAATAAATTTTCAAAGATTTCAAACAAACTTCTTTCACGTTATTATGGGGTATTGTTTGTAGAATTTCAAGGAAAATAACAAATTTTATCCATTTCAGAATAAGGCTGTAACATAACAAAATGTGGAAAAAATGAAGCGCTGTGAATACTTTCCTGGATGCACTGTATGTATTTCAGGTGATGGCACACAGCAATATTTGGTCAGATCTATATACTATATCTTCTTCAAATTAGTGTGGTACGATAAAGTCAGTGTCACATCAATTTAAACAGTTCCATTGCTGACAATAGGGTGCGACTTATGCAATTTGGACCTGCCAAATCGCATGACAAGTGGCACCAGTGTGAACAGGGGCTTAGAGAGAGAGAGAGAGAGAGAGAGAGAGAGATATGAGTTGCATCCTGATATAGCATGGTCCGACACGCTTACAAACACATACACGGGCCAATTTTATAGACAGGATCTATTTAACCTACCAGCATGTCTTTGGAGTGTGGGAGGAAACCAGAGTACCTGGAGGAAACCAACGCAGGCACAGGGAGAACATGCAAACTCCAGGCTGTTGGTGTCAATGTTGGGATTTGAACCAGCGACCCTATTGCTGCTAAGTGAAAGTGCTAACCACTACACCACTGTGCTGCCCAACATGAATATATAGAGTTATGTGTTCTAGGTATGTGAAGGAAAATGGTTTCAATTTTAAAGTGTAACTAACTATGCAACATACAGCACTAGCCAAAAATTACTTTATAAAAGAAAAAATAATATTTCACACCAAAACAAATATATGGAAATAAAAAGTACATTTTCTCAAAACATCAATAATAATATAACAAAAAAATGAATAACAAAAAAATGAATGACAAAAATTGCTGTGCAAATCAATAAAGGGGTTTCAAATCCATGCATTCATTCAATAAGCAATGCAATGAAAAAATAAAGTGCCCAGAATCATTAACATTTTATTTTTTTCACTACATCACCTATTGGATAAATAATAATTGTATTCAATTGAAGCATCTTTATTGATTTGCACAGCATTTTTTGTCAGGAAATTATTATTTATATGTTGATGTATTGATTTAATGCTTTTTTTTTTGTTTGTATACATTATGTGTTATAGTAGGACGTTTACTAGAATGAGAATTTATATTATATATATATATATATATATATATATATATATATATATATATATATATATATATATATATATATATATATATATATATATACACACACACACACACATACACACAAACACATACATACATATACACACAGTGGGGACAGAAAGTATTCAGACCCCTTTACATTTTTCACTCTTTGTTATATTGCAGCCATTTGTTAAAATCATTTAAGTTCATTTTTTACCTCATTAATGTACACACAGCACCCCATATTGACAGAAAAACACAGAATTGTTGACATTTTTGCAGATTTATTAAAAAAGAAAAACTAAAATATCACATGGTCCTAAGTATTCAGACCCTTTGCTCAGTATTTAGTAGAAGCACCCTTTTGATCTAATACAGCCATGAGTCTTTTTGGGAAAGATGCAACAAGTTTTTCACACCTGGATTTGGGGATCCTCTGCCATTCCTCCTTGCAGATCCTCTCAAGTTCTGTCAGGTTGGATGGTAAACGTTGGTGGACAGCCATTTTTAGGTCTCTCCAGAGATGCTCAATTGGGTTTAAGTCAGGTCTCTGGCTGGGCCATTCAAGAACAGTCAAGGAGTTGTTGTGCAGCCACTCCTTCGTTATTTTAGCTGTGTGCTTAGGGTCATTGTCTTGTTGGAAGGTAAATCTTCGGCCCAGTCTGAGGTCCTGAGCACTCTGGAGAAGGTTTTCATCCAGGATATCCCTGTACTTGGCCGCATTAATCTTTCCCTCAATTGCAACCAGTCGTCCTGTCCCTGCAGCTGAAAAACACCCCCACCACCATGCTTCACTGTTGGGACTGTATTGGATAGGTGATGAGCAGTGCCTGGTTTTCTCCACACATACCGCTTAGAATTAAGGCCAAAAAGTTCTATCTTGGTCTCAGACCAAAGAATCTTATTTCTCACCATCTTGGAGTCCTTCAGGTGTTTTTTAGCAAACTCCATGCGGGCTTTCGTGTGTCTTGCACTGAGGAGAGGCTTCTGTCGGGCCACTCAGCCATAAAGCCCCGACTGGTGGAGGGCTGCAGTGATAGTTGACTTTCTACAACTTTCTCCCATCTCCCGACTGCATCTCTGGAGCTCAGCCACAGTGATCTTTGGGTTCTTCTTTACCACTCTCATCGAGGCTCTTCTCTCCCGATAGCTCAGTTTGGCAGGACAGCCAGCTCTAGGAAGGGTTCTGGTCGTCCCAAACTTCTTCCATTTAAGGATTATGGAGGCCACTGTGCTCTTAGGAACCTTAAGTGCAGCAGAAATTTTTTTGTAACCTTGGCCAGATCTGTGCCTTGCCACCATTCTGTCTCTGAGCTCTTCAGGCAGTTCCTTTGACCTCATGATTTTCATTTGCTCTGACATGCACTGTGAGCTGTAAGATCTTATATAGACAGGTGTGTGGGGCTTTCCTAATCAAGTCCAATCAGTATAATCAAAATGGACTCAAATGAAGGTGTAGAACCATCTCAAGGATGATCAGAAGAAATGGACACCACCTGAGTTAAATATATGAGTGTCACAGCAAAGGGTCTGAATACTTAGGACTATGTGATAGTTCAGTCTTTCTTTTTTAATAAATCTGCAAAAATGTCAACAATTCTGTGTTTTTCTGTCAATATGGGGTGCTGTGTGTACATTAATGAGGAAAAAAATGAACTTAAATGATTTTAGCAAATGGCTGCAATATAACAAAGAGTGAAAAATTGAAGGCAGTCTGAATACTTTCCGTCCCATATATATATATATATATATATATATATATATATATATATATATATATATATATATATATATATATATCTATATCTCTATCTATCTATCTATCTACACACACAGGCGTCACAGACAGTAAAAAAAAAAGGTTCTGACCCCTCTCTACTTAAAGCGGAATTTCACCCATAAAATTTACTTTAGAGAAACAAACATCATAATCCTTCGGCAACAATTGAAAATGTTTTATTTTATTTTTTTTTTAATCACCCGTTCTTCACTGTTGCTATGGGGTCTCCTGTATTCTGCCTCTTCAACTCCGTGGTGATTTACGTCATTTCCCTCTGCGCCTGTGCTCGCTAGGGCTCCTGGGAGATGTGTGTCATTCTTTCCCAGGAGTCAGTGGGCAGCGCCGAGGGCTCTCATTGATGCGATGTGTGCTTACTGTGCATGCGCAAGAACAGGCGGTGCATGCTGGTTATTCAGCAGCACCGTAAACCCGCTAGTTTATGCTTGTGGGCTTCGCCTGCCCACAAGCAAGATGGGAATGCCCGAGCAGGAGGAATATAAAAGGTAAGTTTGTAACAAAATACTAACAAAAGCGGCACTAGTTACCAGCCTAACGAATGCAACATTAGCATAATATGATAGTAACAGATAGGTTTATCTGTGCCAATGCAACAGGAGTTACCAGCAATCGGCTGAATGTAACACAGAGAAGAATGGTGTCAAATAAACAAAAGGAGGGAAATGACATGGGCATTCACTGTACTGTTCATTTAAGCACAAGAGACTCCATTTTGTTCTCACTGTTGAAATGTGTTCTGTAACCTTCACCTAACACACAGACACATCTCCTGCTAGAAGCTCAATACTCCCTCCTCCCCTCTCAAGGTTTTACTTTTGCAACACCACCCCCTTTCTTATCCATGTATAAAATAACATGTAATAATACATTTTGAAACTGAACGGACATTTTAAAAAACAGTGATTGAGTCCTGTGAATCTGTTCCTGCAGCTGCAGTATTAACTTTTATTTGTAGAGGGCAAAAGATTAGACATGTGCAGAATGAAAAAAAAAAAAATTGTTTAGAATTTTTTTTCGATTCGTTATTTACATACGTTTGTTTGGTTAACCACTTAAGGACCCGAAGGGTTTGCCTCCTCAATGACCAGGCCATTTTTTGCGATACGGCACTGCGTCGTTTTACCTGACAATTGCGCGGTCCTGCGAGGCTGTACACA
This sequence comes from Aquarana catesbeiana, assembly GCF_042186555.1. NCBI lineage: Eukaryota > Metazoa > Chordata > Amphibia > Anura > Ranidae > Aquarana > Aquarana catesbeiana. Next base: position 36,971,407 of record NC_133336.1, read on the forward strand.
AACAAAATTGATGTCCTTTTTTCCCCCCACAATTAGAGCTTTCTTTTGGTGGTATTTGATCACCTCTGCTGTTTTTATTTTTTTCACTATAAACAAAGAGCGACAATATTGCTATAATACATATCCAAAAAAATATATAAAAAACAAAATTTCTTAATCAGTTCAAGCCGATATATATTCGGCTACATATTTTTGGTAAAAAAAAAAAATATGTTTTAAAATCGCAATAGGCGTATATTGATTGGTTTGCGCAAAAGTTATTGCGTCTACAAACTATGGAATAGATTTAGGGACTTATTGTTTTTCTTAGTAATGGCAGCGATCTGCGATTTTTAGCGGGACTGCGACATTGCAGTGGACAAATCTGACACTTTTTGGGGGACCAGTAACATTATTACATTGATCAATGCTATAAAAATGTAAAAATGACACTGGCAGGGAAGGGGTTAACACTAGGGGGCAATGAAGGGGTTAACTGTGTTCCCTAAGTGTGTTCTAACTGTAGGGGGGATGGGCTGCCAGGGACATGACAGAGATCGCTGTTCCTGATCACTGGGAACAGTAGATCTCTGACATGTCCCCTGTCAGAACGGGGATCCGCTTGTTTACAAAGGCAGATCCCTGTTCTTCCTCTGTACTAAGCGATCGCGGGTCGCCGGCGGACATCGAGTCTGCCCGACTCGCGAGCATGCTCCCGCAGTGGGTGCGTGCACGCCCGCAACTACGCCTGTGCGAGCCACCGTACAGCTATGGCGATTTGCGCAGGAGAGCCAACCTTGCTGCCAACGGCGGCTGGTTGGCAAGTAGTTAAACTTGTTTAATCAGTTTAATCCGTTTTCGGAATCCGTTTCGTTTATTCGTATTCAAATCGATTTGAATTTTCCAAGGATTTCAAGTTTTCAAATTCAAATAGTTTTCTGTTTCGAAATTCAAAATGTTTTCGAATTGGACCAGTTTTTGATTTGTTTCCCAATTTCCAAAAAGATTAAAATAGAAAAGAAGATAAAGAAATAGAATAAAAAAAAGAATATAACAGAAAATAAAAGAATAGAATATAATCGAGTAAAACAGAACAAAATAGAATAGAAAATAAAAGAATAGAAACAAACAGAATAGGATTAAAAAAAAAATAGAATAAAATAGAAAGAATATAACCATCTTCTGAAATTCGAATAGAAAAGAATAGAATAGAATAAAAAAAAAAAAACAATAGAATAGTATAGAAAGAATATAACTATTTCCTAAAAGTCAAATAGAATCAATTCAAATTTGAATAGAAAATAACAGAATAGTATAGAAAAAAAAAAACAACGAATAGAATAGAAAGAATATAACCATCTTCCTATTCTAAGCTATTCTTTTCTATTCAAATCAAATTTGAATTAATTCTATTTGAATTTTGGGAAATGGTTATATTCTTTTAATTCTATTCTTTTTCTGTTTATTCTATTCTATTAAAAATTAGAATTTTGGAAGTTCGTATATTTGTTCTATTCTATTGTTTTTTTTATATAATATTCTGTTATTTTCTATTCTACTATAATCTATTCAAAATAAAATTAATTCTATTTGGATTTTGGGAAATGGTTATATTCTTTCTATTCTATTCTAATGCACTGTTCTAGTACATTATTTACTCTTGAAGTTCTAGAAGTTTTTCTTGAAGCAAGGTAGGCCGTGTGCAAAAAAAAGTAGCATGCTGAGGTTTGTACATGCCTGTTAGACCCTCACTTATTGGCACAGTAATTAAAGCATATTTTGTTGATAAAAGGACTGTGGCATATGTGTGCTGTGTGTAGAGAGAGTAGGCACAGGCTTTGTTTACCATGCCCCATTAAGCCCCTGTCATTGTTAGCACAATTTGGCCACGCCCACCACTCAGCACGGCAGGCCATGCTCCAGATCATTCACAATCTTTAGCAATGCCCTTGGTTAGCGTCATGTACTTGCAAGGAAATTAAAAACAAAATATGGAATTCCTAGCACTAACATAGGTTTACTACGCTGTGGACTGCTTGCTTTGATTTCACATTTACAAGCATATCAGGGATATATAATTTTTACTGTCGCAATAATGAAAATAAGCATATGAGTACATGAAAAAAAGCAAAACATCCTACTTGGATGGACTGTGAAATAGGCAAGTAAGTGCATTGCAAAGGCTTTTCTAAATATTTACAGAAAACAACAAGTAGGCAAAAGATAAGAATACAAATTCTGCTGTAATTCTGGCAATGGGTATAGTGGACTCTGAGAGAATTGGTTTTCTCATTAGAATTGGAGATGTACTTTATATTTCAACAGCTAGTACTTATATTACAACATTATCCTGCAGTTCCCGTTCTATCAGAGTTTTACCTTCAAGGTCCTTGGCTGTGATACTGTCAAGTGTTCTTCTCCGGGGTGTCCATAATAGCCAAGGAGCACAGTGACAATCCCTGAGATAATACATACAGGATAAACAATATATCCTGATAACATTACTCTCCAGCCTCCTTATTCCAAAGTGTATATCATTATAGCTCCATCACACAGGTCAGACCCAGTAGAGGAAGCACTGAACGCATATTAATGATATTATTTGGCTTTCCCTCCTCTCATTGCGAGATTTGACATGAACACAGCTTTGCCATATGGTGAGCAGAAGTTTGCCAGGAATGATGGGTGACTCGTCTTCTGCGTCTACCTATTCATTACTCATCCCAGACATCATCTGCAGAAACAGACTGAGCCAAGTAGTCATTTGTATCGTGTCCAAAGGTAAAATAACATGACTACATGTAGGACACCAGATACAACATTACCATAATGGATTTCATTAAGTCACTAACGCCAGCTGTGCATTCCTATTAGGCCCCATATGGAGAATACAAAAGCATTGTACAGTATATGGTAAGTATACAATGTGTATTAAAAGATGTGAGATATAGATAGATCTCTATCTCATTCAAAAAGCTATACACATACAGTATATGTTCACACTGGTGGGACTGTACACTAGGGCAGTGATGGCGAACCTTGGCACCCCAGATGTTTTGGAACTACATTTCCCATGATGCTCATCCACTCTGCAGTGTACTTTACCATCATGGGAAATGTAGGGAAATCTGGGGTGCCAAGGTTCGCCATCACTGCACTAGGGCATGGCCTGTAAAAGGTAGCGGAGTTGTATGGTGACCCAAAGGAGTTGGCACAGGTGGATACTGGTGTAGGAGGACTACAGCCCATATCACACTGGCAATTTTGTTGCAGCAATTTTTAGCAGTTAAATATATTACTATGGGGTTTTTTTTGCTAGATAAAAATGAATTGCACTCAGTGAAAGCTTTGCATCTCAGATGCTTCAAGCGATTTGTAACTTAGAAGCTCAGCGTTTGGAGTCAGCTACACTGCACTCCATAAGCAGAAAGTGATGCTATGGATGGTTGGCCAGTTGGCTTTGTGCCACATATCTTTAAAGCCCAAATCCAGAATGGAGGAAAAAAAAAAAAAAAAAAAAACTTGCAATGGAGGCCCTCCATACTGCAATTGAATCCTCTTGAAGAGGAGGCTGCAGGGGATCAGTAGCACAGATGTAGTAAGTCTGCCAGAGTGAGTAATAAGCTAGGTTTGTCTTGGGAGATCGTGCAGGACTGACTGGATCGGTTACTGGTCATTAGGGATGGTCCGAATGGACCCCTGTTCAGTTCGCACCAGAACTTTCGAACACTGCGAGTGTTCGGACTCAAATAAAGAACCCCATTAAAGTCAATGGGACCCAAACTTTAAAAATCAAAAAGTGCCCATTTTGAAGGCTTATATGCAAGTAATTGGGCATACAATGGTTATAGGGGTCCGGGTCCTGCCCTGGGGGACATGTATCCATAAAAAAAAAAAGTTTGCGAAAAACGTCATTTTTAAATAAGCAGTGTTTTTTTGATTTTTAAAGTAAAAGCATAAAAATGAAAAATTCCTTCCAATATAGTGCCTAGGGGTCCCCTTAGTCTACCTGAAAAGTGGCAGATTGGTACCATGTCTAGAATCTGCTGCAGCAATAATTGCATTTATAAAGCCTTTATTTTGCTCAGCAACAGCTGGGGAGCCAGTGTGTATGATGGGGCCACAATTTAGTGAACTGGGAACAAGATTGGAGATTTTTTGGATACATTCTGGTGTAACTTTGACTTTGGATAGAAGTAACGGGTGAGTAAAAATTGGTCTTTGGGTGTCGTGGCGCCTTCCCACTGTAACCCTATAGAGGTAATCTTTATGAAAGCAAGAAATGGCCTTGCTGTAAAAAAATTGCAATGATATGCACCTGTCAAACAGGTGCTGAAAAATTGGTCTTTGGGTGTTAATTGTGTCCATGAAACCTATACCAAAAACATTCTTCCAGATATAATGATTGAACACTCTCAAAGCTAGACAGCCTTGAAGTCCTGAAGAGATTCCATATCCCAAAAAGACTTAATCAGTGACATCGGCATCAAAGGCTTCATAGCTGGTAATCCAGGACTGACTCATTTTTATAAAAGTCAAACGGTCCACGGAGTCTGAGGACAGACGCATTCTATGATCAGTAACAAAACCTCCTGCAGCACTAAATGCCCGTTCTGAAAGCAAGCTGGATGCAGAACAGCCCAACAACTCAATAGCATACTGGGCAAGTTCTGGCCAATGGTCTATTCTCATAACCTAGTAAGTCAGTGGATCGTCAGCTGGAAAGCTCTCCATATCTGTTTTGGCCCCGAGGTAATCATCCACCATGTGATGGAGATGCTGCCGATGGGATGTGGAAGCTGATTAGCCCTGGGCGGCGAGGACTAAAAACAAATCCGAAATGCCTCACTTAGGCGGATGCCTTCTCCAACGCTCCTCTCTTGCCCAACAGAAGACTCAAAACTACGTTTTCCACGACAGTGTAACCTACTGGAGTCAAGAAAAAGGTTCAATAAAATCCTTTTTAACGTGTCCTCAAGAACTTCCTCCTCCCAGCCACGTACTACTCCCAAGGGTCCTGGGGTTGGAAAGCCATCGCTTACAGATTGACGGACGTTTTCCTCTTCTTTGAAGCCTATGAAAGTGCCAGAATCCTCCTCCTCATCCTCCTCCCCTCTCTCCTCCTGTGTGTTCTGTGACATAGGAATGATGGTGTCTGGATAAAGTGGGCCTTGAGAGAAAAGGAAGTCCTCCTGCTGCTCTGCCTCCAGTGTCCTGTCCATAATGCCACGCAGAGTCTGCTCCAGCAGGAGCAGGGATTGTGTCACTGATGCATGCACTGTCACGGCTCACCATCCTTGTGGCCTCCTCAAATGGTGACAATGCAGTGCATGCATCCTTAATGATCCACCATTGGTAGCCTTAGCCTGTCGTCGTGCTGTATTCACACAGGTACTCATTGACGGCCCTCTGCTGCATGTATGTAAAGCCGCTGCAGCATTGTCAAAGTTGAATTCCACCTGGTGGGCATGTCAGAAATCAGGCGGTTTACAGGCAGGTGGAATTCCCGCTGAATTTCAGCCTACCGTGCACTGGCTGTGTATGACCGCCTGAAATGGTTATAGACTCTTCTGGCCAGCTTTAGAACATCTTGCAACCCTGGGTACGCATTTAGGAAATGCTGCACCACCAAATTGAGGACATGTACCAGGCATGGCACATGTGTCAACTTTCTGTGTCTAAGGGAGGACAGGAGGTTTAAGCCATTATCGCACACCATCATTCCTGGCTCCAGCTGACGTGGTGTGAACCACCTCTGGCCTGTCCCTGCAGAGCTGCAAGAATTTCTGCTCCGCTGTGGTTCCTGTCCCCTAAACACACCAGCTGAAGCACTGCATGGCACCTTTCAGCCTGACACATAGCCCTTTGAACGCTTAGGGGGTACCTGATGTGCATAGGACAATTCTGCAGGAAAGCATGGAGGTGGCGGAGGAGGAGAAGGGGGTAGAGCTCACAGGTCTGGCATCATCACCAGCTGCAGCACCGAGTCGTGCATCCTTCCAAGTTGCAAGCAGCGTTACCCAGTGTGCTGTGAACAAAATATATTGTCCCTGCCCATGCTTGCTGAACCACATGTCAGCAGTAAGGTGGATTTTACGGCTGACTGCCTTGCCTAACGATGTCAGAACATTCCCTTCCACCTGATGGTAGAGAGATGGAACGGCCTTACGTGAAAAGTAGTAGCGACTGGAAGGTGTCAGAATCCGCCAGGCTGAAAGGCAGAAGTTGAAGAGCCAACAGCTTTGACAAGCTTGTATTTAAAACGCTGGGCATGTGGGTGGCAGGGCCTGTATTTTCTTTTCCTCTGCAACAGATGGGGCAGAGAAATTTGCCAGCTACAGTCTAAAGCTGGTGGTGTGCTGCTAGGACCTGGGACACCCTGTGCTATACCATCATCCCTGTTAGTGGAGGCTGCTGAGAGGTAATGACTCGGTATAGCAGGGGCAGACTGAAGTAGGTAAGGAGGAGGATGGACAGATTTGTGCCCCTTTTGTGTGGCTTTTAGGTATTCTTGACAACGGGCTGAGTGGTTGGGGTTGGACGTTAAATGCCTTGTTAAGCATGTGGTACCCAAATGGCTGGTGTTTGTTCCACGTTTGATGTGCCTGAGACACAGTTTGCAGATAGCAACAGTGCCATCTGCTGCATATGTGCTGAAAAAGGCCCAGACAGTTGAGCTTTGGGGAGTGGGCCGGGAGATAACAGCTGCAGAATGTGATGGAATAGGGTGGCTGCTCTCTACTCTCTCGGTGTTGGCCTCCTTGGGGTTGTGCCACCTCACCTTCAGTTTCCTCCTCTGCTCTATCTGGCACCCAAGTCGCATCAGGGACCACATCATCATCTCCATCTCCTCCACCATCATCATTACCACTGGAGACAACTTGGCAATATGCTGCGGCTGGGGGAACATGAATGCCAATTTGTCTACCAGTGGTCTACCCTCTCTCTAGGCTCATGTTTCTGTCATCCTCAACCTCAGAACCAACATCTGAATTCAGTAATGGCTATGCATCATCAAGGGGCAAGTGGCTGACGCTGTGATCAAATAACTCAGCTGACTTCTCCATGGCTGATGTTGGGGCTATGGCAGGAATAGATATGGACAAGGAGGCAGGTTTATCCACTCTGGAAACTGCAGGGGACTGCACACTTGTCTCTGCTTGTGTGACAGAGGATGAGGAGGATGAGGAAGGTTTAGTAAGCCAGTCCACCACCTCCTCTGCAAGCTGTGGCTGGATAGCACGGGCAAACTCACTAAACAGAGGAAATGATGCCCTGACTGACCACCATGTCCACCTTTGCCTGTGGACACATTTGTTGCTTGCCCCCTTACAGTGCTAAGGGAACGTCTGCCTCTCCTTGTTGTCCTCCCAGACATTAATGGGAGGGAGGGGGCGGTGCTTATAAGCAAAATGTAAAGAAGTGGAAATCTGTACGTAAATGCACTTTAATCAATGTAAAGTGGTGTTTGATGCACTTTAATTTGAGTACTCACACTACACAGACACACTTAATGGATACAGTATAATATACTGCAATATAATACGCCAAACGTACAGTGACGCACAGAACTATATGGCATTAAACTTGCAGTAACACACACAGAAGTAAACGACATTAAACTTGCAGTAACGCACACAGAAGTAAATGGCATTAAACTGGCAGTAACGCAATCAAATAGATGGTGTTCAACTCACTACACTGAAGCCATCTGAACTGTCCCTACTCTAGCTATACACTAATGTCAAGATTACTGACATGGTTTCACTACACTACAGTGATACTATCTGAGCTGCCCCTACTCTAGCTGCACACTATGCAAAGCTGAATGATGGTCCTCCTCACTACACTAACACTACCCCTAGACTGACACTAAACTAATATTCTACACTGACAATTGAAACAAAATAGCACAGTATAGCACACTAATAGCACTGAACAGAGACCTGTTCTATCTCTCGCCACGCTGAAATCACACCGAAAATGGCTGCCATTGAAAGAATACTTTTATACTGTGGGGCGGGAATGAGCCATGATGGGATGAAGTCATGATGACAGTGTCCAATCATGACTGTGCCCTGATTGGCTGAAGCTTTCATTGCTTCAGCCAATCAGGGCTTGCAATGCACTGTTCAGCGCTGCAATGCATTGTGGTCGGTTCAGGGGGATGAACAAACGATCAAACGACTTGTTTTTTTGGATGTTCGCTGTACGCCCGAACAATGAATGTTCAGGCCCGAACTTATGCTCAGGCCGAACCATTTGCCCATCCCCACTGGTCATATGTGGGTGATTGTGTGGGCAAAGGGGAAGTAATCCCTTCCAATGGGTTGGGCACAAATGTGGATGGTGGTGGACGCTCTTAAGGGCTTGGGCTGCTACCTTTCTGATACAGCCTTGTGGCTGTTTAGTGAGAATACTTAAGTAGGAAAGAAGGAGCGCCCGGTGTCCAGAAAAATGCAACTTTTGATGTATCGTTCAAAAGACGTTTATTGTAGGTGTACACATATGAATCAAGATGTATAGATTTACTGTACACCTATAATAAATGTATTTGGAACCATGCATCAAATGTTGCAGTTTTCTAGATACGGGGCTCTCCTCTTTTCCTACCCAAGAGTGAGGAATAAGGTAAGTAATGCATCCTATTTCACTACCCTAGACTTAAACATTTAACCCTTGCAGCTTTGGCTATTTTCTTGTGTCCCGAGTTGCACTTTAAATGGTTGGCTCTAAAGGGAACCCATTAGTACAGGTTGGTGGCCTGATGGTTGTCATTACAAAATGTCCCTTTGCATTTGAGTAAATGTGTCATATGCTAAGCAGTTGGAAGGCTTTGACTTCCCTCATACTAGATTATAATTTATTCTGAAAGCTGTTCCCAACAAAAGTGCTGCTTGCTTATCCAAAAGAACCTGAGAGCCAGGAGAGAAGAGGAATTGGACTGAAAGTCTTAGGGCATGGTCACAGTGGGGTATATTTACGAAAGCTGTAGAGTGAAAAATCAGGCTCACTTCTGCATAGAAATCACTTCTAACCTCAGCTTGATCAATTAAGCTTTGACAATGAAGCCTAAAAGCTGGTTTCTATGCAGAAGTGAGCCTGATTTCCAGCTTTAGTAATTAAACCCCACCATTTGCGTTGAGCTGCTTTTTTCTGCATTTGTATGGGATGAACAGGGCATATATAAAATAATTGTTATTAGTAACATACAAAACAGTGAAGGAGGCACTTCATAATCAAAGAAACTGACAACGCCCCTATTTTTCCATCTCTCTATTCTATTGTTTTCTCTCTCTCTCTTTCTACTTATCCTGCTTTCACTTGTAATACAGCCCTTCTCACTCATACCTAGCCATCTAATATCTACAGCAGCTGTATCCTCTCTGCAACGCATACATCATATTATGGCTGCTTTCAGTTTACTATGATATTCATGTTATATCACTATAAGCTGTGTACTGCAATTACGACCGCAGCTGTGCAAATGCCATAAAATGCCTCCATACCTTTCTTGAACCCTTGTTTATTGTTCCAGTGAACTTTTGTATAATCGAATACGATTTAAGAATTGTCCCCTCCTGGACTGATAACTGATTTAATAAGCAACTGGCAAAACTCACTGTGCACCACTCTGACTTTTTCTCAATGTGAAATGATATAATAATTGGACATACATCAGTACTTTTCTACACAATTCAGCTGCTTCATAAGGCAGCTCTCAAATGGCATAACCATTATCTTCATTTTCTTCTCACAATGTGAAAGGCATTTCAGAGTAAATGATAAAATAAAGAGGGAACATTATTTAGACTGGCTGAAGGTAACAATTTAATATTCAGCACACAAACATCACTTTGTATTTTCAGAAAGTTAAATGGATTACTCTTGAAGGAATTAATTTATTATCTGCTAACGGCAAGGTTTGTCTAAATGTCCAGAAAACCTTTAATAAATACAGGAAGGATTAATTTCTTTTAACCAATGATGGCCAACTATACGGAATTTTTTTTTTTCTTTAAATGTTTTTCTAAATTTGGAAACCAATAACACCTTCCAACTTCCAGAAATATCCTACTTGGTGTTCACTACTCTACAGTGTCCTTCAGAAACTCGGTTGCACCCAAATTTCTATGTGTAATTCTCCATTTTTTTCTGCAGCCGTAACTTCTGAAGATATCTGTAATTGTGGTTCCTGCAGTTCCAATTAAATTTTATTAGAAAAGCATGGTTGGCCTTCTTCTGAAAAACATAGCTGCCTCCTCTTCACTTTGAAAACCTTCTACGTCACTGAGCTGGATAGGTAGCTCAACCCTCTCAGGACATTAAAAGAAGAACCTGAGCAGTCACTGACAAGTAACTGATGCTTAGTATATTAAAATGTACTCAAATTCATAAAAGCAAATATTTTCTATACAAAATTGACAAACAGAGCTGTGTCTCTGTATTTTTTTCTTTAAAGCCCAACTGTACCTTCAGAAAAAAAAAAAAAAAAAAAAAAAAGTTAAACCCAAAGTGCTGCATCATAATCAAGTTCTTCTGTGGCTGGACCACTGCACCATATCATGGTCCCTTGGCAGTCACCCACCAGGGCCAGTACAAGGGAGGGGGCCTGAAGGGGTAGATGCCCTGGGCAGGACCATTTACTGGAGGAAGGGGGGTGTAGTAGAAGTGCTGGTGTACCGGCCACGCTACATAGATAACAGCATGTGCCGAGTGCGCTCCTGCACCTGGCACAAGCCTGAGACCAGTCCCGCCCTGCCCCTCACTTCTCTTTCAGGCGGAGTAATCTCGCAAGCGAGAGAACGCCTGTCAGCTCCTGCAGTGGATTTCTCCCCCCCTCCCTCTCCTCGCTGACTCCAATGTTAATGCGAGTGGCGCTCGCACAGCCAGGCCGCCCATCTACTGGCAATTGAAGCGCAGACCAGGTCTCCTGCTTGTTATAATGACTGCAGCAGACCCGGCTCCTGAAGCGAGCAGCGCTCCCGCCCCCTCCAGCCCGCCCCTGTTTGAATGCTCAGAAAGCTATGCTGGCAAAAACTCACAGCACAGCAAGGAGATGCATTATGTCGTCATACCAGTGCTTGGTCAGCATAGGGAGGGATCTGTGCAGTCACATGCCAATTCTTAGCCAATCATGCTACTCCAGTCCCTCCCCTTTCCACTGCCTCCAGATTTGGACAACTTTAAGCAGCAGTTCCAGAGGAGGAGGAAGTGGCTAAAATGACCCCTCTGCTCCTCTGAGTCACAGTGAGTTTTTTTCCTTTGCTTCAGTAATAGAAAGCAGCAGCATGGATAGTCAGTGATAGGGAGAGGGGCAGCAGCATGGATAGTCAGTGATAGGGAGAGGAGCAGCAGCATGGATAGTCAGTGATAGGGAGAGGGGCAGCAGCATGGATAGTCAGTGATAGGGAGAGGGGCAGCAGCATGGATAGTCAGTGATAGGGAGAGGGGCAGCAGCATGGATAGTCAGTGATAGGGAGAGGGAGAGGGGCAGCAGCATGGTAGGTTGGTTGTTTAGTGCACACAGCAGAGAGGGAAACGGGATCCGAGGAAGACCTGCTCTTACAGTCTGTTCATGTTCATCCTGACACCGGGCTGTGAAAGATCTTCATCATTAGAGGGACAGAACACAGACTTGCATTCCTTTAACCGGTTCAATACAGGGCAATTTCACCCCCTTCCTTCCCAGGCCAATTTTTAGTTTTCAGCGCTGTCGCACTTTAAACGTCAATTGCGCGGTCGTGCGACGTTGTACCCCAAAAAAATTGAAGTACTTTTTTCACCACAAATAGAGCTTTTTTTTGGTGATATTTGATCGCCTCTGCGGTTTTTATTTTTTGCGCTATAAACAAAAGAAGAGCGCCAATTTTGAAAAAAAACCACAATATTTTTTACTTTTTGCTATAATAAATATCCCAATTTTTTTTTAAAAACACATTTTTTCCTCAGTTTTGGCCGATACGTATTCTTCTACATATTTTTAGTAAAAAAAAATTGCAATAAGCGTATATTGATTGGTTTGCGCAATATACACGCACCGGGTCCCGAGGAACGTGGCGCGCGCGCCCCCTAGACGGCCGGGAATCCCAGGACGTCATATGACGTCCACCCAGGATGGGAGATCCCATCTGTGGACGTCATATGACTATACGCGGGTATTGAAGTGGTTAAACCAGCAGAAATCCTGTTTCTTACATTGTATCTCTACCTGGGAGAAAACAATGCAGGGTCTGTGTGTTCTGTCTCTCTGCTTCACCTTAAAGCCTTAGGGCTCATTCACACACGTTTTGCTTTCTGGGGCGTGACTTGTCAGGCGACTTAGTTGCCCCAGTGTGAACCATGCATAAGTCGCTGATCACCATCAATACCAGTATAAAACATTTTTTCCAGTTTTTCCATCATTTGTAGGCGCAGTAGTTTTCACAGCGGGGGGGGGGGGGGCGCAGTTTTCCATCTTCGCCCTGGGCACCGGATGACTTTGTCCCGGCACTGCACCCCACACGCACCCCACAGTCCCATTTACTTAGAGTCAGCCCTAGAGCTCATCAGTTATTAGGAGGGGTGAGCTTAGCTTTACTGAAAAGCTCTGGCGTGCAAGTCAGAGGAGGGGTGAGCAGGGCCGCTGCTCAAAGTGCGCACATGATCTTAAACTGCTGCAGATTATTTCCAATACGTATAAAACTTACACTTTATGAGATGATTATTTGCAGCAGTCTGGGTTTAATTATTTCTTTTTTTCCTGAAGGCAAAATTGGGCTTTAAGCAATCATGAGTTAGGAGTCACCGTTTGGGAACATCATGCCACAGGTCCAAGTATCATCCAATACTCATAAGAGACTAGCTCTCAGTGAATGAGCCTTCTCTTTCATAATATTTCACAAAATATCTTAAATTAATGAAACTGCCAAACTACTAATTTCCCTTGTTATCTCTCTTCCTCGGCTACTGCATTTCTCTTTGTTGGCCTACATCAGGGGTAGGCAACCTTAGAGAGATGGCGATCTACTTGAACAACACGGAAGAAGTTAAAAGATCACCAGGTAAAGTGTCCTGTTGTTAGGGCTGGTTCACACCAGAACGCGATGCCAGAAAGCCATGTTCCATGTGTGTTTCCTGCACCGTGTTCAAAACACACTGCCTTTGTGATCTACTGCGGGTGATGATACATTGTTAACCCCAAATGTAGATTGCGAAGTGGACACAAAAAAGAAAGCATTACAAGAGTGCAGATTTTGGGAGTGCATTGCGTTCAGAATGCAGGGATCAGGGATTGCTATGGGACTGCTATGGGAGTGTCCACTGCCCCCTTCACATTACCCCCCCCCCCCACACACACACACACACACACACACACACACACACACACACACACACACAGTAGTGTCCAAGACCGAGAAGCAGCACAGTTCAGGATAGAGGGCGGGAGCAGGAGCTGGCCCAGGGACATTTCATATTGACAAGCTGGTGATTGGTTGGTTAGGACCTAGCAACCAATCACTTACAGGTTAACTTAAAAAGGTTAACTTGGCCAGCTCTTTCCTCCGCCCTCTGTCCTGAGCTATGCTGTCTCTTGCTCTCCACTTTTCACTGGTGACAGCGGCAGAGGAGGGTGGGGGGGAGAGAGGAGAACCAAAGGCAATATAAGGAAGGCTGAAGGTGGAGAGAGAAGGCGGGGATCGGCGGTTCAGACCTGTTTTCCCGGTCTACCTGTCACCTCTTCAATTCACCATGAAGGCTGCTGTAAGACTCATCCACCTCATCAACTGTTTAGTGTCCGTCACCCCTCTCTACCAATCCCTCCACTGGCTTCTGTTTGCCCAATAAGCTCAAAATATTAAAAACATACAAAGCCATCTATTACTCTGGCCCCATCTACAGCACCAACCTTGTCTCAAAATATTACCCAAATCCTCCTCTCCACTTCACCCAAGACATCCTGCTCCCCAAATCCCTCGTCTTAACCTATGCTCAACACCGGGACTTTTCCAGACCCCCCTACATCCTCTGGAGATTCCTACTTCAATTTCTCTGGCTCTCTCTTACATTGTCCATCTTTAAGTGAAAAAGCTCACCTCTTCATGGAAGCCTATAAACGCCCAAAAACAGAACTTTTAATTTTTCAGTCAACTCATCCTTCACAGCTAATTTCTTTAGTATTACTCACCCCCCCCCCCCCCTTTTTTTTTTAGATTGTAAGCTCTCATGACTAACCCTCTTCTCTCTCTCTTTTAATTTTTTTTTTTTAACAGTATTATTTCCCTTTATTTTGAAAAACACTGCATAAATTGTTGGCACTATATAAATCTTGTACAATAATATTAAATTGCTAAATGTGATTTTTATGTTTTCTTTTTTTTTTTTTTCAATAATGCAACTGCCTGCCCTTTCTTCTTTTAAGGTGTCAGAGTACAAAACCTGACAATTACCCTTTTATCTCTCAAAGCTTTTGGACTATGAAGCATTTCCCTTTTCCACTAAACGCTCCTGGGTTTACAGTTTTGTTTACGCCAAGCTATGCCTTATCCTTTTCTCTGTCTGTCATCTCTGTATGGAAAGTATTGACCGCATGAAAGTTCTTTACATTGACAGATAGAACCGTGCCGATTTTCTTTCTTTGTCCTCATCTACACGGTTACTGTAAATTGATAATATCCATTAAACTGGTAGTGTTAAAATAATAGTGTACACTGCTTTGCTCTCACAAATACATTAAACTGTGTCACTTTAATATGTTTCCGACAGGATCGGCAATTTAATCAAAAGCTTTATGGGCTAGTGTACTGAAGCACAGCGTCGCGTCCCAGTTATATTTTTTTCTTGCTACTTCTATATATGCCCTTGTGTCATAAAACATTGCCACCATATGTCCTCATTCTGTGTAGTGACCTATTCAATCCTTTCTACTGCTTTCAGGTTTAAAAAAATAAAAATAAATAATGGTTGACTGCTATTAGTTTATCTTATGAGGATATGTGAAAGCAGCCAATGTAAAGCTGTACAGGTAAAGTACGAAAAAAATAAAAGGCATAATAAATATTTATTTTTAAAACAAACAAAAAAAAAAAAAAAACCTGCAGTGGTATCATAGAACGGTATTTATCAGATGTTACTTTCTCTTTCATACTGCAAACATGACAGGTAAAGCTCAAAAATACTCGATATTACCAAAAGTATTGGGACGCCTGCCTTTACACGCACGTGTTTGTCCAAGTGATTTCTCAATAAAATAAAGCACGGATACAAGAATGCATGGGTGGGTTTGCTGTGAATATTAAAAATGAATGAAATTATTTTTTTCAATTTGTGGCGCTCAGATACAGGCAAGTTCAGCTTTAAACATGAAGATGCAGGAACACACACGAGTGTGCTGTGAAGAAAGGTTTTTAGAAACGTACAGGCAATGCCGTTCCTTTTGTGGGGTATTGCCTGAGGTCGCCTTCTATAAGAGTGGGTCTTAGAGGAGAACCTCCTTCACTTCCGTTGCTCTAGCTGCCTCCTTTGGACAGAGGGAACAGGGAAGGAGACTTCCTCAGGGAAACCTAAGGCCACCAAATTGAGAATGCCTATAAATGCATGCACTGCATGTGGCAGTGCCTACAGATAGTTTTTCAGGGGAAAAACAAATTTGGAAAGTTTGGGTAAGTATCACAACCCTTATGTATGAGCGTGTTGGTCAATACAGGCATATCAAATTTCACAAGACGTTATGCGTTTTTCGGTACTGCTGTATTTTCCAATGACAGCCAGAGGCTGCTAATGTACTATGCATTTTGGCACATCAGAGCTGTCCAAACCCCCACCCCCTTTACCAATATGTCCCCGCTAGTGCAAAAGGCTTCTCTGTTACTACATACAATGGACCCAGTCTACAAACTGACATTTCTACAACTTGTCCTCTGCAAAGTAAGACCTTACATCAGTGCTGAAAAGAGGCTTCCCTTTAGGTGTACCCATAAGGTTTTCAGTTTTCTTCGCCAACATAGAGCAGCATCCAAGTCCTCCCTACTTATGAAAGACACATTTTTGGATCTCATCTACACTTTATTACCAAAAGTATTAGGACACCTGCCTTTACACGCACATTAATGGCATCCCAGTCTTCGTCCGTAGGGTTCAATATTGAGTTGACCCACCATTTGCAGCTGTAACAGCTTCAACTCTTCTGGGAAGGTTGTTCACAAGGTTTAGGAATGTGGCTATGGGAATGTTTGACCGTTCTTCTAGAAGCGCATTTGTAATGTCAGGCACTGATGTGGACACAAAGGCCAGGCTTGCAGTCTCCGCTCGAATTCATCCCAAAGGTGTTCTATAGGATTGAAGTCAGGACTCTGTGCAGCCCAGCCATGTTCCTCCACCCCAAACTCGCTCATCCATGTCTTTATGGACCTTGCTTTGTACACCCCCAAACTGTTCCAACAAAGTTGGGAGCATGAAATTGTTCAAAATGTCTCGGTATGCTGACGCCTTAAGAGTTCCCTTCACTGGCACCAAAGAGCCAAACCCAACCCCTGAAAAACAACCCCACACCATAATCCCCCACCCCACCAAATGATTTGGACCAGTGCACAAAGCAAGGTCCATAAAGACATGGATAAGCGATTTTGGGGTGGAGAAACTTGACTAGCCTGCACAGAGTCCTGACCTCAACCCGATAGAACACTTTTGTTATAAATTAGAGCTGAGACTGCGAACCAGGCCTTTTTGTCCACCTCAGTGCCTGACCTCACAAATATGCTTCTGGAAGAATGGTCAAACATTCCCATAGACACACTCCTAAACCTTGTGGACGGCCTTCCCAGAAGAGTTGAAGCTGTTATAGCTGCAAAGGGTGGACCAACTCAATATTGAACCCTACGGACCAAGACTGGAATGCCATTAAAGTTCATGTGCGTGTAAAGGCAGGTGTCCCAAGACTTTTGGTAATATAGCGTATGTTGGGTGCTTGCTTTTGCTACAAATGGTGTGGTAAAAAAGGTTGAAACTCAGCAGTGTAACTTATTTTTTTCCTCAGCTTTCAGACTTTATTTAAGTTGCAGAGCACTGAACAAAGTGCAGTTACCTCCTAGGAGCTAGGCTTCACCTTGTATTGATCTGATTTCAGTTCTTAAAATTGAATTTGTTGCTATGCATTACTGCACTTTGCTGAAACATTGTTGCTTTTTGCTCTTTTATTGGGTAAGTCTGCAGAACTCCCACTAGACTCTACAGCTTGCCAATTGAAATCCTGCAGTTAAAAAAAAAAAAATTGAAAATGGCAAGTTTTCCAAGCTACAGAGTCTTCAAAATCCTCTACACCTAGCCGCACACACATGCTCTCCTTATTCTAATCATGCTCTTATTTTTACTCACAAATGCCCAATAATAGCCAAAAGGTAAAAAAAGAAGGAGTAGAAAAACAAACTACAGCCATGGTTTTTGCTGCAACCTGAAAATACTAAGTTATCTGTGCTAGCGACACTTTCAAATTTGATATATTAAAAATAAACTCCTTTTCCCTACAATACATCGCAAGCTAGGTACAAGTTTATTTGAGGCCACAAAGCAACATTTAAATGGATCAGATTTTCTGCATATTAAGCTGCTGTCTTGTGAAGGTCATTTTGCTGTACATAAAAGTAAGTGGGGGCATTAATATTCTAGGATCTCTCAAGTAATACAGTCAGTGACTCATGCAGAAAAGGATTTTAATATGAAAATCAAATTTGCCCAGAAAGGAGCTATTTGCTTGCTTTTAATATAACATTGCAGTTTCTGCAAACATTGGCTTGTGTATGAGAAATGTAGGAAATAATACAAACTAAACAATTTAGAACCATAGCCGCTTTATGCATGGGATTGGAGAATAGTACAAAATTAAATGATCTCTCCCCTATTTGCCCCAGTTAACGAATACACAAACCAGAATGAGGAGGTGGCAAAAAGAGGAGATTCCTCAAATGCAAAAAATTTTAGGACAAGTAAAGTCCTAAAAATAAAAATATGTTCTTAGTAAACTGGGACTGCTTGCAGTACGCAATGCATATGATTAATGTGCATGGAATAGTGGCTAGGACAAGAAAAGCGGTGCTTTTTGACAAAGCTCCCATGGTCCTGCGCAGCACCAAAGCACA
This sequence comes from Aquarana catesbeiana, assembly GCF_042186555.1. Taxonomy (NCBI): domain Eukaryota; kingdom Metazoa; phylum Chordata; class Amphibia; order Anura; family Ranidae; genus Aquarana; species Aquarana catesbeiana. Next base: position 36,989,499 of record NC_133336.1, read on the forward strand.
GTATTCTTTACAATTTATGCTTTTTTTTTTTTTTCCTTTTACTCTTTCTACGCAAACCCCCCCCCCCCCCCACTCTTGTGTTTAAACCTAGAAGCTGACCTAAAAAGAACTGAAAATACAGAACCCGCTTAGGGCAGGTGTTCCGTCAGATTAGGCGACCCATCAGAATGTATAACGGAAGTGATGTTTCATCGCTGGCCTCTTGCTACACCCCGCACTCCTTCATAGTAAGGATACACTGAGAAGGGGCAAGCGGACATCTGGTTACACCCACCGGAGTTTTGCATTTTACGCTTTTTTTTTTTTTTAACGGGAAACTGTGTTTATATACTGAAATACAGTAATTAGAACTCAGTCTGACTGTTTAGATGTTGAATTTTAAAAGCAGCGGTAAGCCTGCTGATCTCACAGGTTTGCTAATCAGACAAACGTTTGCTGCTTTTAAAATTCAACATCTAAAGATTTACACGGAGTTCCAAGTACTGCATTTCACTATATTACAGTAAAACCTTGGTTTGAGAGTAACTTGGTTTGAGAGCGTTTTGCAAGACAAGCGACATTTTAAATAAATTTTGACTTGTTATACAAGCGATGTCTTGATATACAGTAGCGAAGTAGCGTCACATCACAACTGAGTATAAAAGAGAAGAGAGACGCCTCTAAGTGTAGCAATATGGTTACATTTAATGAAGATACAACATTTAGCAACTCACATGGCTGATGATTAAAAGAGGCACATCTAAGTATGCAGGCATCCGGGGTAAAGCAGTTCACATAGACCGCCCTCCGCACCGCCATCAAAGTCATCCCTTCCACGCTGCACTCCATGAGTGGTCCAAGCTTCGCTTTCAGAATGCTCTACTGCAGGGTCGTCTTCCCTGTCACGATTGCAGACTGACAGCGGTGAAAAAGAAGTTTGCAATCAACTGTACAAAACGTGCAAACATGGTACCAAGGGGTGTGAAGGAACGTAAGAAAATGGATTTATGTTAGAACATGCAGCATGGACGGTGATCTGAAACAGCATCTGGTGGCTCAGTTTTAAAAGTCTCAAAGTCCCTTTACTGTGTCTATAGCTAATACCAGCCCAGCACTCCGTGAATAGTTAGTATCAGGAGAAAGTCAACTCACAAAAAATTGCATCCCTTTTGTAGTGCTCACTCCTGCAAGGGCCACTGGATTTGCCTCAGGTTCCTCCCCCAGATTAGTGTAGCAGCAGCCAGGCTTAGCTTCGGAGATTCTTAGCAAACAGGCTGCCCAGCTTTAGTATAGCTGGGAGCTCGATGAGCACAGGTAGATTTTCAACTGGGCTGCCTGGAAGGGCAGCAGCCCTTCAGGTTGGAACGAGTTTTCAAATTAACAAGAAATGGTGCCAATCAATAAAAGTGAATGGTGAGTAAAAAGCTGCCCCACTAAAAGTGAAAAAAAAAAAAAAAAAACAATTCACAGACAAATAAATTATTTAAAAGGCTGGCGCTAACTCAAATATGTGAATCATTTAGTGCAGGGGTAGGCAACCTCGGCCCTCCAGCTGTTTTGAAACTACAAGTCCCATAAGACATCGCAAGACCCTGACCATCACAGGCATGACTCCTAGAGGCAGAGGCATGATGGGATTTTTAGTTTCACCACAGCTGGAGGGCCAAGGTTGCCTATCTCTGCGATATTGCTGTACATGTTGGTGCTAGCATATTAGCACCCCACAATGTAAGTGTTCCTTTCTATTATTATTTGGTACCTGTTTACACCAAGCATATTGCACCATGTGAATCATTGTGCTTCTACCGAGCTATCTACTCCTATGAATACAAGGATACAAAAAGGGATGCAATACACCCCCCAAAGGATCTGAATACAGGGAATCTCCTATTATTCAGTTGTCTGGTGAGTTTGGATTTCTCCTACACGAGGAGCATGGTGGAGCACAGATATTTAAGAGAATCTGTCACTATACAGATCATTTTTTCTTGGGGTTTGGACTCCTTCTTTTGTATTGTGGACTTTTTTCATTTATTATCACTGCTTTATATGGTTATTTACTATGCACTAAATGATTTGCACATCTGAGTTAGCGCCAACCTTTTATATAATTTATTTGTCTTCAGGTTGGAATCCTCTCCTCCTGGGCAAGAACAGGGCAGCTCCAGACACCAGACCATTTATGCGCTCTCCCAGCCACCTTCTGGACACCCTCCCCCAGGGATTGGCTGAGACAACATAACATATTAAGTTGCTGTTTTGCCTTTCCAGCCCACTACATTCTAGAATCCTTTAGTAGGCAGGGGGAAACAATCAAACCTGCAAACAGTGGAGCCCAGAGCAGCCCAAAGCAATCACTGATTACAGTGGAGCCAAAAGGAACTAAAATTGACTTAGCCTATCTAGCAACTTATAAAAGGAGGGGGCTACATTATCTTGGCATGGCTCCCCAAGCAATCCAACTTAAAACTGCCATTGGGTTTTAATATTGGACCGTAAAGCTGGATACACACACTATACAATTTTCTTTAGATTTTTTCCTTTAGATTTACCAAAACCATGTAGCAAGGTCCCAGGCCTCCTTTGGTCTAATGAGAACCTCCAGGGCCAGGGATAGCGGACATCCTTCTGTATGTAGTGGGTTGTGAGGCATAGTGGGTGCAAAGAAGGTGAAAGTCATTGGGCACCAGACACTTCTTGAATGTAAAAGAGGTTTTATTTGTCTTAACAGTCCGTTTTGTATTTTTGAGGGGAAAGAGGGTTAGGGCCAGGATACCCTTAGATGCAAACTCAATTAGTAGACTCTGAGACTTCAATAGAAGGACAGCTGTGCAGGGAAAAGCCTCCAGCAAGAAGCCACCTCTGCACGTGCAGGAATGCCGTCTCCTATGACAACAGTCTTTAACGGTTCATAACACAAAGCGTAACAGTTGTTTCAGCCTCACTACAACTTTTTCTTGTAGTTCTTCCATACACTGAGCTCCCGGTCTCTCACTAGACCCTCCGATTCACTGCCACTGAATCCCTTGAGCTCCTTCAATCTTCACGGTGGTATCTTCCCCAAGCGTTACCCCCGCCTCTCTGCTGGGTCCCTAGCTTGGCACTCTTGGCTCTCAAGCTCCACCAACGCTGGCCCGCTTGGTCCCTAGCTTGACAAACAAGGCCGCTCTGCAAGCGTCACCTCCACTGGCTGGGTCCCTGGCTTGATTCCCACTGGTTTCCCGATTCTTCACTGTCCCCGGTTGGTGAGAATGCTGCTCCGGTGCTTGCTTCAGTTACTCACTGTGATCCCTGGTAATAAGGCGGATAGTCCCTTACTGGCAACAGCTTCCCCTTAACCTCCGACCATGACAGGTTCTCCGGCCGACAGAACCGTCACTTTTGGTTGGACTGCAAGCCCCAATCCCATCCCTGCACTGCCTTCTTGCTTCTGGATAGGCCCTCAGACAGCCTAGCAACCAGATGTGTGCAGGATAGGCCCAATCTCCGGCCCAGCAGCCCGGGCAATACGAAACACGTCCACCCAGACAGCCGTCCAGGTGGCACAGAACATGGATCACCTGACTCCACCTGAATATATATGTTATCCCAGCAGGCCAATGGATGCAAGAAAATCCCTGCTCATTTGCTGAGATACCCCACATACCCATCACCTGACCTTGGGTTGCCCTTCTCATATCTAGTACCACCAAGTAATCGGCCACCTAGTGGTAGAAGGGAAAAGTGCAACAAGGCCAAACTTAGGGAGAAATCAATAGATCTCTATCAATCAACTAGGATAACTACTCCTGGCAAGTACATTTGTGAGGAGCTCCCTGCCTAAACTACAGGGTGCTACAACCATATAATACAAGGTCAAACCTAAACATTTTCCATTTGTATGCAATCAGGCAGGCCCTTGCACTACATAGTTGAAGGTAAATCTAAAGGAAATTGAACAACAAATGTATAGTGTGTATCCAGCTTAAGGCACCATCCAAGGTATGCACTGCCTGGAAAGCGACCAGAGAAAAATGCAGTTTTAGCGATTTGAAACCAAGGATGCCAGTTATTCTGGGAAAATAAATGTCAGCCTCCATTTCCCATTAAAAACTTTGGTAACAAGTCACAATTTTACCAGCCTGGTGGCAATTCAGTTCAATATAAAATTATCTCAATTTATATTATCACTGTGTGGGAACACTATTTCATGTCGGCAGCCACTCATTGATATATCTATTTGGTTTGCGCATTAGTTCTATTCAGAAACGGTCAATGTTGTGTCACCTCTTGTCAGGGCTGGGCTCAGCCCTTCCTTCTCTGAGCTGGCTGCTCAGCTGTCAGCTAATTGCCAGCTCCTATCTCTCCACACAGTTACTCAGCTGTTGATGATATCCTGCTCGTCGGTCCTGCCTACTTAAGCCGTCCAGTGCAGAGGATCTCTGCCTTCGCCTTAGTCAAAATCACAGAGATGCTCTCCTGCATTCCTGTTAAAAGACTTGCTTGGCTGACATCCCTTCTGGCTCCAGATCCTGCTTGCTGTTTTACTACGCTCATCTCCGGCTCCCTGGCGTTTGGCTTGTCTGACTATCCGTTCCGTTTCCTGAACTCTGGCTATGTTTTGACTATGTTTGTTCTGTTTACTTTTATTAAACAAGTGTGATTTAATTGTACTTCTGTCTTGGTCTGATTTCATGGTTTCTGACACCTCTCTTAACATACAATGAATCACTTGTATCTTTAACTTTAGCTCTTGATTAGTGGATAGCATAGTCTAATGGTAACTCATATACTGTGAGTCATTTTGGGTTAGTTTGCACATTAGCAACCAGTTAACAGAATTGGTAGCAAGATAACTGAAGCATGTGTCAAAAGGCCAGTATGCTTTCTAAATACAGCCCTTCGTGATTCTGATCTGAGCTTGAAAATACATAGATAATTGGAATTTTATACTAATAAAGGTTAGCATGAAATCTGATTTTTTTTTTCTTCTGATGAGCACAGCATCATTTTTTTTTTTGAGCTTACATGGCCAGTCTGAATCAGGTACCGGCCATACCGGTCATCTTATCAGTACACTGAATTGTAGCAGGCTGTGATGTACAGCTCCAATTTCAAGATCTCTCTTCATAAAACACAAGCTAGCTCCTCGGTTGAAAAATCAAAGTCTTTTTCCAGGCCAGCTGGGTGATACAAAACCTCCAGCATGTTCCAGGTCTGCCCTTGGGACTCTTCCCAGTTAGACATATGTGGATCAACCCAAATAAGTGCCACTTAGGACACGGTGCTCAAGCTACCTCAGCTGTTCTTCAGTAGAAAGAGCAGAGAGTCTACTAAATCATCCACCCCATCATAAAACAATAACCCTGAAAAAAAAAAAAAAAAACACAGAAATTCTATTTATATACACCTTGTCCTTTCATCATACTAAAGGGATTGTAAACAACCCATTCAGTTCAAAATGGAAATGAAAGGCAAAATTTATGTGTATAGATATATAAAAAAAAAAAATATATATATATATATATATATATATATATATATATATATATATATATATATATATATATATATATATATATATATATATATATATATATATATATATATATATATATATATATAATCTTTTTTCCCCCCTTTCTTTTTATAAGTGATCACATTCCCTTTGTTCTCAGCTGCATAAGAGCTAGGGAGAGGAGAAGCAGCAGCAGCAACATACTGAGCTTCCCTGTGACTGACTGACCACAGTGTGTTCTTATGCCTTGTGTGGTCAGTTTTTGTCAGGAAAGCAGGAGGGACTGGCAGGATCACCAGGGATTTTACACAAAGGAAGCAATACAAAGAGAACAGGATACTTTATCTTACAAGTACATGGTATAGCAGGCTCATATCAGGAATAACTGCAATTCACCCAGCCGCCCATCCTCAACACCATACGTGTATATATCGTATGGCTATAGAACACCGCATTTATTAAAAAAGGCTTTGAAACAACATAAACTTTGACGGCTGCTTCAGGCTTTAACAGCTCAAACTTTTCACGTGGAATAAGCATGTAGGGAGTGAAATCAGAAGTCCTAATCTGAATACTTAACCTGTCATTGGGTCAGCAGAACAGCCAGACAAGCAGCATTTTCTAAAGCCTAGGTCAGCAATGCCAGACACATTTCTTTCACTATAAGTATTTATCAAAGTGGAACTTTAGTCAGAATATGAAGTCCTGCGAGATCACTTAAGACTGGCCCCTTTTGCAGGTATAGCTATGTAAAACATGAAAAATAAGTGTCTATACTGTTTAAAATCCTGGTATACACTGTCTCCCCCTGCTCTGCACATGCTCAGTTGCTCCCTATTTTTAGGCATTTTTTTAAGCACTGCTGAGTTTGTAGAGGCCGGTCTGCTGGCAGCCTTAGGCCCCTTTCACACTGGGGCGGTGGGGGCGTCGGCGGTACAACAGCGCTATTTTTAGCGCTGCTGTTCCATCGTTTTTGCAGCTGTATTCGGCCGCTAGCGGTGCGGTTTTAACCCCCGCTGGCGGATGAAAAAGGGTTAAAATCCCTCGTACAGCGCGGCTATAGCCGCGGTATTGCCGCGGTATAGCTGCGCTGTCCCATTGATTTCAATGGGCAGGAGCAGATTAGGAGCGGTGAATACACTGCTCCTTCACCGCTCCAAAGAAGCGGTTTGCAGGACTTTTTTCACCGTCTTGCCAGCGCACCGCTTCAGTGTGAAAGCCCTCGGGCTTTCACACTGAACAAACAGCGGAGGCTGTTTAGGGGCGGTTTGCAGGCGGTATTTTTAGCGCAATACTGCCTGCAAACCGCCCCAGTGGGAAAGGGGTCGTAAAGTGATTGTAAGGGTTTGTTTAAAAAAAAAAAAAAATATATATAACATATACTTACCTCCACTGTGCAGCTCGTTTTGCACAGAGTGGCATTAAAGTGAAAAAACACGAAAGTTTACAACCCCTTTAAAGCTGAATTAAGCCCTCCTATCCTTTACAGCCAAAGAAGCTGCTTCTGCTTGATCTGCAACTGCTATGGTGCTGCACATGTGATCAGTTATGACACCAGACATTTGATGGTTTGACAGCTTGGTTGAGGACACAAGCAAATGTAACAGTTTGCAATCCCGCATTTTTTATTAAATTGGTATGGGTAAAGTTCCACTTTAAGGACAAGAGGTCCATTGATGCACAAAAATACTTTGGTTACTGCTCCATATTTTGGTACCCCCCCAGCCTTTTTTCTATAAAAGGCAACAACCAAGTAGAGAGTAGTTAAAGCAGATTTAAACCTATCAACTTCACAGTTTAAAACACACGATCAGAAAATCATACAAAAATAAATACCGCTTTCGAAGTGATCGTTCGATAATCTGATCATTAGTACACAGCTTTCAACAGCCAATCACGACAATTCATCCGAAATTATCCCAAGGGACAAACGCGAAAGTTTTTCTCCTTGGATACTAGATCGTATGATTTTTGTTTAACCCCTTGCCTACTGGACACTTTCACCCCCTTCCAGCCCAGACCAATTTTGAGCTTTCAGCGCTGTCACTCTTTGAATGATAATTGCGCAGTCATGCAACACTGTACCCAAATGAAATTTGTATAATTTTTTTTCACACAAATAGTTCTCTTTCTTTTGGTGGTATTTAACCACCTCAATACCGGGCACTTACACCCCCTTCCTGCCCAGGCCAATTTTCAGCTTTCAGCGCTGTCGCCAAACAGAATTTTTATCATTTTATTCCCACATATAGAGCTTTCTTTTGGTGGTATTTGATCACCTCTGTGGTTTTTATTTCTTGCTAAACAAAAAAAAAAAAAAAGACCTAAAATTTTGAAAAAAAAAAAAGGTTTTCCTTTGGTTTCTGTTATAAAATGTATATAAGTATGTTTTCTCCTTAACTGATGGGCACTGATAAGGCGGCACCGATGAGGTGGCACTGATGATGGGCACTGATATTGACGGTAATGATGGGCACTTGTAGGCAGCACTGATGAGTGACACTAATATGCAGCACTGATGGGCACTGAAAGGCGTCTCAAAAAGTCCTGCCAGCAGCTTCTTTGCAGCGGTGGAAGAGCGGTGAATACACCGCTCCTGCCCATTGCAAACAATGGGGCAGCACCGCCATACCACCGGCAAAGCACCACTGCAGCGGCATTTTGTGGGCGGATTTAACCCCTTTTCGGCCGCTAGCGGGGGGGTTTAATCCGCCCCCGCTAGCGGCTGAATAGCACTGCTAAAACAACGGTAAAACGACGCTAAAAATAGTGCCGCTTTATCGCTGTCACCCGGGGCGGCTCAGTGTGAAAGGGGTCTTAGAGCGACGTAGTGCCGTATCGCAAAATGTGCTCTGGTCAGGAAAGAGGTAAAATTCTTCCGCGGCTGGAGTGATTACAAAGTAACCCTTTTTGTCCAACCCAAAGCCAAACAAAGGGCCAGTCAATCTCGATAGTTGGTTAAGTCATACAATCAGATTTAATTTGCAGTGTGGAATCAGGTAGACAGCAGACAGTTTTTAAAATAAAATCTTTCCAATGAGAAAAAAAGTGCTTATCCCCCCCCCCCCCCCCAACAACTGTCAGGCATTAAAAATTAAGTTTATTTTCTGGGAGTTTATCAGGATTTTTTATCTGCAGAAGCTTAAGGATGGACTCGGTTTTCAGCAATAAAATGACTAAAAGGCAGAAATTCCATTTCATGTTCACACAGGGAGAAAAGGCAGACCGATTTATTTAGTTGCCTTTTTTCAACAGAGAATGTGGTGAAAGATACAAATGTGCTTTCAAAGGGGAAAAAAAAGTGAATATAAATAGTGAAAAAAAGGATCTATGCACGGTACGTCCAAGTCTCCATAGATTTTAGGTTCATTCTTTTTACCGCATACAGTCTTGGTAGTATCATCATCAGTGTGGAAGCATGCGCTTGTATATAAATGTAAGAACTAAATTCCAGAGGATACATAAAACAAAAAAAGGAAAGAGGGAAACAATTCCCAACTTTCATGAAGTTAATTTTCGATATGCATTAACTCTTTTGTATTAAGGTTACACAGATAAATGAAGTGAAATGAAGGAGAGGAAACAAAAAAAAAAAATCTTTTACCAAGGACGATATGAATGTTATGCATTTCTGAGATTACAAAATTCATTGTATATTGTTGAGACAACAAAGATTTCATATTAACATCATAGTGTAATTGCGTTATATGTATTCTGTTCGGAGAAAAAAAAAAACTTGCGGGTTCATTGAACATACAAAAAAAAAAAAAAAAAAGTATACAAATCTTTATAAATGCAAAAAACAGATATGGCTGGTCCGATTTCACTCTTTTACTCCTCTTTAAAATGACCATTCATTGGTTGATAGCCAGGAATAGACATTTTTAAGCATAGGTGTGTGCAGCCTATTACACTAAGGTGTGCACCCCAAAGCTCAAAGACACAGGACTTTCTCTACAGCCTCAGCTGCACTGGACAGTGAATGCATGGGAAGTACTCTGTGCTGGGAGGCTTCCTGTTCATTCACAAACTGAAGCATAGTAAACAGCTTACCATGCTTAAAGCGGAGTTCCGCCATTTTTTTTTTCTTTTTAAGTCAGCAGCCACAAATACTGCAGCTGCTGACTTTAAAAATATGAACACTTACCGCACCCAAGGATGATCTGTCCCTCGGTTCTTGGGTGGAGGCACCGCCATCTTCGGTAAGGGAATCAGAAAGTGATTCCCTACTGCGCATGCGCAAGTCGCGCTACGCGATTCCACTGGTCCCTGCTGTCTTCTGGGACCTGTGTGTCTCCCAGAAGACAGCATTGGGGGGGGGGGGGGGGGGAGGCACCGGATATGTCCGGAAGTGGGAGCAAATACCTGGATTATACAGGTATCTGCTCCCCCCCTGAAAGGTGCCAAATGTGACACCGGAGGGGGGGGGGGATTCAGAAAAGCGGAAGTTTCATTTTTGGGTGGAGCTCTGCTTTAAGTTATGAATAAACACAGTGAGTCCAGCAGCACTGCGGGCAGGAGGGGCAAGACGGGGGAAGCCCAGGCAGTAGGGGGATTGGCATTGCCGTAGTGCTTATGGTGCGCCCAGACTTGTTTTACATCTGGTCTCAGTGTGGGCTGACCCCAGATTTAAAGTAGAACTATAGGCAAAAAAACTTTCTTTTTTCTTCCCCCATTTTGGATAGAGTAGGGGAGGGTTTTAACCCATCAGAATATTTTTTTTCGCCATCTGTGTCCGATTGCTGAAATTTCCCATCACTTCCTGTCCCATAGCCAAACAGGAAGTGGGAGGAAATCCCTGCAAATTAAGGGAATTCTTTAGGGACCCCCAGGTCACCAGAACTAGTGTCCCCATTGGAAGATTTCCCCTCTATTACTTTTCTGGGGACTACAAAAAATTTGGGATTTTTTTTACTTTCAATGATAATGGTAAATGGGACAAATAGAGAGAGGTGAGGGGATCTCTTCAACGGGGACACAGACAGTAATAAAAACTAACAGGTGTTCTAATCCATCCCCACTCTATCCATAACTAAAATTCATTTTTCTTTAGGCTTTTTTTCTTTTATTTTCACCTTGTGATCCTGCCAATTATCATGTTTCAAAATGACAGAGTGTTAACACTCCCAGGAGTAATTACACATTGCAGCTTACTCATATAGTATGTGGCTGCATTCGTTTCCTTTTTAGGATTCCCTATTTTCACCGAGTGATCTGACCAATAAGCATATTGTTTTTCCAAGTTGAATATAAGGGTAGGGGCCGAATATTGAATATGCACCACACCCATATGTTGCAAATTGCAATTAAAAAAAAAAAAATTATGGGACTTTAAAAAGTGCAAAAAAGCAAAGCCCAAAAGCAATTTTTTCTTATATAAAACGTTATATACAATTTTATTCCATTTACTTTTAAAAAGACACACTTTAAAGCACATATTCACAACAGTCTCTGGATTGTCTTTTGTTAGAGAGAACAATGTAATTTTCCAACATGTTTCACCTACAAATGGCTTCTTCGGGAAAAATACCACTCAACAACACCAGCCTTTTCTTGTACAAATCACAGACAAGCAAATAACTATTGCGCTCTTTCAATGTGTGGTAAAAGTGAGGTGCCAGAGGTGGTAACCTAATGGGTGGTGACAAAGAATTTGTAAATCCTCTCTTTTTGGGGTTTTTAAAGGCAACCAAGAGTATAAATGCGAAAAAATATATACAATTTTACACATTTATTTATTTTTTTAAATATAAAAATACTGAAGAAGAAGTTCCTTCAGCGTTTATAAAAAAATCAAGCACATTGTGGAATGATCGTCACATAACACATGTTCTATATATATCATGATACACCATATATAAAAGTCTGAATGCAACAAGTGGTATTCCCCCAGCTATTTGATATTGATTTCCATCACTTCAATTGATTGTTCCAAGAGTTGGGGGATGTCCAACGTGTTTCAAAATATATCTGAAATCTTCTTCAGGGATATTAATACCACTCTGCAACATAGAACAATGGGTGGCGATTTTATGTAAAACCTAACGTTAAAAATAAAAAAAACTGTTTGCTGTAAGTGCTTATAAAACATGACCTTAAGTTCAGCTTCTATTCGTTTAGTGTATCTAATTCTGCTAGTCCATCGAAAACTCCCCTCCCCCAGAATAACAGTGCTGCTGTCCAAAGGTGTGTCTGTTGCTCCTTCATCCAGAGTGGGGGCGCTCTAATACAGGAGTGTGTTACTGGCCAGATCACCAAGTGAAAACAGAGCTTAAAAAAAAGCCTAACTAATGCAGCCACCACATTTATTGATTAGTAAGCTGCAGTACATTACATTTTTGTTTTGGGTTTAATGCTGCTGTAATTTGTTAGTTAAGTCCATCGAATTCTGCTAGTGTATCTTAAGGCCCATACACACGATCTGACTTTTTGACAACAAACATGAAAAGTAGCATTTTTAAGGCAACATCCGACCGTGTGCACGCTCCATCGGACAAACTTTTTCGGTTTTCATCGGACAAATGTTGGCTGTACGAACAGACAAACTTGACGGCAACAAAAGTCCTACGTTGGCTAGTCTGATCATGTGTACACAAAACCATCGGACTTTAGTCCAAAGTACAAACACGCATGCTCAGAACCAATGCAAAATATCAGACAACAATACAGAAGTTGACCAAAGGGTGGCGCTGGAGCATTGAACTTCCTCTTTTGAAGTGTCGTCAGTAGGTTGAAACGTCACTACATTCGTGTTTGTTGCCTAAAAAGTCCTGCTGTGTGTATGCATACCAAGTTTACAGCCAACGCCCTTTGCACAGAAATCCACGGAAAAGTTTGTTTAAAGTCCGATCGTGTGCACGAGGCCTAACACTACCCTCTCCCCAGATTGACAATGCTGCGGTCCAAAAGTATCTCCATTGCTCCTCCATTCAGAGTAGAGATACCCTAAAACAGGAAGTGTGTTACTGACCTGATTGCCAGGTGAAACAGGAAAAAAGACACCCACCACATGTAATGACTGGTACCTTGAAATGTATTACATTTATGTTTTTGCATTTACTACCAACTCAAGGCTGGCAAAATCCACTTTGATTTCAGACATTCACACTGGAAGATGCATTGAAAACCCGAGACGCTGTTTGCAGATTTTTTCCAACCACTTCAAGGTCACCTGCCGCCTGGGAGAAGTTCCTGGCAGACAAATGTGTAAGGTCAACTTAGGATCACACGACTGCGAAGTTAATTAGAACAGAAGATTCAATGAGTGGGAAACTGCACAAAAAACAAAAATAAACTTTATGTATTAGAACATAACCTCTCGCAGGGCAGAAGGGAATGCAGTCTAGTATTACCTACCCCATTCCATAGAAAAGTAGCAAGGTTTTAGTAGCCATAAACTGTGCAGAATAGTGGTCTCATCTATTATGACCCTCACACCTAGCCACAGCTGCGAGACATTAGTCTGAACATCCCATCACCAAAAGATCGAGTTCTTCTTTCTATAAACAGGTATGATTGCCTCTGTTGAATATGCTTGTTTATGCGCCAAGCAAAACACACTAACAATCCACTTCATACTATTCCTTTTCCCCCCCTCCATAGCAGCTGGCCAGGAGGTGTATGTAGAAGTCATGTCTCTGACTGGCCAAAATGTACTCATTAGACACAAAGTGGATGGACTTGTATCTTTTCAACCTGACTATGTACCTATGTAACTATGAAGTAATGGTCTTTGTTTTAAGTCGGATTGTGTGTCAATCCTAAAAGGTAAGCTCACGAAAAATTGAAAGGTGAACTAACTCCAAATATCTTGGACAACCCTCTAGACCAGTGGTCTTCAAACTGTGGCCAGGGGGCCAGATGCAGCCCTTTGCTTACTTTTATCTGGTCCTTGGGTCGGATTTCATCCACTGACACCAACAATGTGGCACAATTCCTCCCAATGACACCAAAGATGGGGTACAATTTCTCTCACCCACACCAAAGATGGGGCATGGTTTACTCCCACTGATGCTGGGACATTTTCTACTCCCGATGGCCATGGTCTGGTCCTCCTAAGGCAGTGGTTCTCAACCTCTCTAGTGTCCGTGACCCCTTGATAAAATTTCCCAAGTTGTGGGGACCCCTAACAGTAAAATTATTTTCATAGAGTGGGTTGTCAGCACCCAAGGCCAGATAAGCAATTTGCGCCTAACCCACGGACATTTAGCACTCCCTGAGTCCCTTCTACTCGTACAGCATTACAACCCCTTATGGTACATTTTAGGATGTACCACTCTCTTTGTTCTCCTTTCTTTCCCTTTTTCTTTTTTCTTCCCCATCCCTCTCTCTAGCCATCTTTCTTGTTCTTTCTCTTCCTTTTTCTTTGTTCCTCCCTCTCTTTCCCTCTCCCTTCCATGTATTCTCTATTTTTATTCCTTCTCTTACTCCTTGGTGGGGGGGGGATGGGATGAGTGGCAGTGCTGGCGAGGAGTTTGGATGAGTGGCAATGCTGAGGGGAGTTCTGATCAGCCAACTTAGGTGCTCTTGATCAAGGCTGCAAAAAGGTTGGGAGAGCGGTGCGGGATTCAGAAACAGCCCAGGATTCCGTGACCCCTGGCAAATCCTCATTCGACCCCCAGGTTGAGAACCACTGTCCTAAGGTCTGAAAATGGTCTTTTGTTTAGAAAGTTTGGAGACCTCTGCTCTAGACCCTGCTGTACATGGCAGCCGTAATGCCCAGTGCTGCCTGTTTTACGGTCCATGCACCACAATACATAGCCTTGAAGCAAGTATCCACCATAATGCTTGCTATTGCAAGCGCTCATTGGTCACATGACCACGCTGACCAAACAGAAGTACATATGAGATGTCCCAGAAGAAAGAAGCGGTCACATAATCGTGCTGACAAAAGAACTCTTGCCATTGTGAGCACTATGATGGATACTCTGGCAAAGGAACTTCTACATTGGAAGCACAGGGCATCCCAGCCGCTATGTGCACTGGGATTCGGAGAGGTGGTTAGGATATTTGATATTTGGTTTACTTTTTCATTTTTTTTTTTTTTTTGTGAAAAGGTGACTTACCCTTTAAGTCTATGGTTCACAGCACATGCTTTCTTGCACCAATCCTTAGAAAGATCTCAAAAGAAATAGCAACTGATCTCTTTGTAATGGTCACAACCATCTCCTAATAAGCAGATGCTGGGAGGTGTCTTTTGAAATTGGTCAGTTGATGCTGGTCATTAACTTCACTCCCAAACAATTGGGTCGGGGCTGTTGACTGGCATTTCCAACATTCTTTCAAACTTTTCTCCCTTTCCCACCCACTGGTCCCTTCTGGATAAAATGCGATGCATACTAGCCCATTATGCTTTTACTTTGCAGGGGAATAAAGAGGAAGTGAAACCCACCAGGGTTTACCTCCTCTTTAAATATTTAATGACAGCCGAGTGATTAAGGCGAGTACAATTTTTAATAAATACTTTTATATTAAGGCCCTGGGGACCATAGCTTAGTAAATAGCTCTGCAGGCAGCAATCTTGGATCTGAGGACTTGAAAACCATGGCTTTACTGGTATTAAAAAGACAAGTAATCTGAGAACAGAGTCTTCCGTTTTCTAGTAAAACAGGACTGATGCACAATAAAAAAAGGCAATAAGGAAGTATTAAGATCAGATAGCTGGTAACACAGGTCCAGCGTTTGTAGGCAGATCCCCTTTAATTAAAAGTGCTCTTTTGCCTGTACACCAGAGATAAGGGCAGAGCTCATGCTATTTTTCATGAAAATTCCATCTGGATCACTGTGAGTTTAATGGAATTCTTTCTCAAGAAAATTTAATGTGCAGTGTACAGAGATCTCCCAGGATGCTCTATAACAAAACCATTTTTTTCTTCCTTTTGGTTCTTCAAAAGTTTATAGGATATGCAACTTAATTAAAAGAATCACATATGTAATTAACACAGTTTGGCTACAGCTGCAATTTCATCAGAAAAAAAAAATGCAGTTCAACTTCCCTTTCACTTGGGAAATAGAGTTTCCGATCTAAAAAGGGAGGGTAATCACTGTGCTCCAACGACCAGTGCCCTCGGATTCCTTTGTATTGAATTTTAACTGTGCTGTCTCCCTCCATTTTGTAAAGCGCTGTGCAAACTGTTGTAACCCAGAGAAACACCAGAGGGTGCGATGTAAGTGCAATACGATATCATTTCTATTAGCCGCTTCCCGACCATATAACCTACATATACGGCGGAAAGGCGGCTCTGCTGCACAGGAGCATGTACCTAGTACGTCATCCTGCACTTCCTGGTCTGTGCGCCACCGGCGACCCTCTCCCGCTGACTCCATGTCTGCCAGCACCCGCCAATCAATAGGCAGAGCATAGTGGCGGCTGGTACTCAATATTTATTTTTTTTTTGGGGGGAACAAACCTGGCCCCCCTCACTCACACTACCCCCCCGCAGGATGGACAAGATGGCGACGATCAGTGGCCTTACCTTAGGAGGCCGATGGCGAGGTGGTGCTGGATCCAGGGTTGGGCTCCTGGAAGAGGCTGTTGCTGCCCCTCCACCTGCTGCTCCTTGCTCCAGCTCGCTGAGGGAAGAGTCGGGGCTGTTGCTTCTCCTCCTGGCCAAACAGGAAGTGGGTCCTGAGACCCGATTGGCCGAGAATTCTAAGACTCCATGGCCAATCGGGTCTCAGGACCCCCTTCTTGATTGGTCAGGAGGAGAAGCAGGAAAACCTTAGCGAATATTATTATTACGGCCCTGCGCCCCAAGCCCACCCTTTTCTCAAGCCAATTACAGCCACAGGCTCTAATCACGTGCTTAAAAAAAAAAAAAAAAAAAAAAACACAACAACATTGAAATCCATACGTCTGGCGCCCTGCATGTAGATTATGGGCAGGGCGAATGGATTAGGGGGGAGTCTAATGGACAGGCTGCCACTGGCAGAGAGCCAGAAGGGAAGACAGTAGGGAAGGCATTGATCAATGATCAATGCCTTCCCCTAGTAAAAGCACCTCCCCCACAGTACACAAACACAGGCTAGGCATACGATTAACCCTTTGATCGCCCCTGATATTAACCCCTTCCGAGCCAGTGTCATAAATACAGTGACAGTGCTTTTTTATTTTTTTTTTTTTAGCACTGATCACTGTATTAGTGTCACCGGTCCCCAAAAAGTGTCGGTGTCCGATTTTTCTGATGCAATATCGCAGTCCCGCTATAAGTCGCTGAACGCCACCATTACTGGTAAAAATAAATAAAAATTCCATAAAAATACCCCATAGTTTGTAGACGCTATAACTTTTGTGCAAACCAATACAGGCTTATTGGGATTTTTTGTACCAAAAACATGTAGAAGAATACATATTGGCCTAAATTAATAACGAAATTAGATTTTTTACATTTTTGTATGGATATGTTTTATAGCAGAAAGTAAAAAAAAAAAAAAAAAAAGTATTTTTTTTTCAAAATTGTTGTTTTTTTTTTTTTTGTTTATAGCGCAAAAAATAAAAAACTACAGAGGTGATCAATACCACCAAATGAAAGCTCTATTTGTGAGAAAAAAGGACGTAAAATTTAATTTGGGTCCAGCGTCACATGACCGCACAATTGTCAGTTAAAATAACGCAGTGCCGCATCGCAAAAAATGGCCTGGTCACGATGGGGGGTAAATCTTCTGGAGGTCAAGTCGTTAAAAAAAAAAAAAAAAAAAAATTAATTATCCACTCAAATGTAGTAGATTAAAAAGCGTCTGTAAGGCCTGGTTCACACCTATGCATTTTTTATTGCATTTTCAGTTTTGCAGAAACACAGTACAGGCCATTGAACATGGTTTCCTATGGATGTAGTTCACATCTGTCCATTTTATGGAAAGGGCCAGGGACTTTTTTCTGGTTTTTGGTTTCATAGCCATTAATGGATCAAAAACGTGTATTGAAAAATGCAAAATGCACCCGGAATATGAAAACTGCAACCTGTATAAGTATGAATCAGGCCTTTTATGCTCTGAAGTGGTCATCTGATGAAAATGCAATACTGTACAGTGCAATAAGAGTCCAGCCCAAGAAATTGAAGCATCCACCGCCTCCATGGCACTCTCAAGCAAGGCAACCTATCTGACAGTGACAGAACAGACCCTGTGAGGTCAAATGCAAGGAGGCTTGATAGGGGTACAGCTACACATGTTGAGGCAGTAGAGCCTCTCTCAAGCCTTTCAAGAAAGAGGCATTACCACCTCAAAAAAGACGTAGAGGCATGAGAAAGAGGTGTTACCATCTCAACATGCATTGACAATGCAGAGTACTGTGCTGGCTGGGATGGTGACACCCGTGTGCATGCATGGGAGTGATGTCATCAGGATCCGGGCCGTTGAAACGGAATATGGGGGGGGGGGTTGGGACTTTAAATGAAGCACACAATGTGTGCCTCCATCCCTGGTTCAAGTGTAATGCCCCGTACACACGGTCGGACATTGATTGGACATTCCGACAACAAAATCCATGGATTTTTTCCGACGGATGTTGGCTCAAACTTGTCTTGCATACACACGGTCACACAAAGTTGTCAGAAAATCCGATCGTTCTGAACGCGGTGACGTAAAACACGTACGTCGGGACTATAAACGGGGCAGTAGCCAATAGCTTTCGTCTCTTAATTTATTCTGAGCATGCGCGGCACTTTGTGTGTCGGATTTGTGTACACACGATCAGAATTTCCGACAACGGATTTTGTTGTCGGAAAATTTTATAGCAAGCTCTCAAACTTTGTGTGTCGGAAATTCCGATGGAAAATGTGTGATGGAGCCCACACACGGTCGGAATTTCCGACAACAAGGTCCTATCACACATTTTCCGTCGGAAAATCCGACCGTGTGTACAGGGCATTAGAGAGAGGGAAAAATGGGACTTTAAATGATTGATTATTGATATTGATTTGTGGAGGTAGTGTAGTTTGAAAGTATATTTAATTGGCATATTGAATGTTACAATACATAACAACGATAGTAAAATAGTTTCACATTATATATATATATATATATATATATACACACACACACACACATACACACACACACACGTCATCTAAACGGCCCTATGCAGTGTAACAAATGGTAAGGAAGAGGGTATGGTCGTAATCAAATGTAGATGATGAGTCTAAATTAATTGCTATTAACAGGCCTATGGATGCATCCTGAAACACGATTTCGTGTGTGAACACTTCCTCGGGGGCGGATGCTCAAATTTGGTCTACAATAAACTCAATGGAGTTATTATGGAGTAGGGCGCTGAACATAACAGGAAAAAGCAATTGCCAATCCTGATTACTTACATAGAGTGGAATGCAATGGTATGTAGTGGACGTGGGGCCAGGACCAGAAGGTTGTCTATCCCGGGAGCTGAGGTATTCTGAAGCCGCGTGCAAGCAAGGCGCACAACACGCACCCCCAGAACACAGATTGCCAAACTTCATGGTTCAAACAGACGGAGAGCAAGAACCCCGAAGATAGACTGGGTGAGGATGGAAGCACCGGCAGTGGTGACAGCATGCCACCGGAGGGTGTCGTTTTACAGATAAGTCTATCATAATGTGCTAGTGTGTGCTGCACATTATGACATTAACCTGTAGGTTTTTGTTTTTTTTTTTACAACAGAGTTTACTACTACTTTAAATTGTCTGGATTGCTGAATTCACTATTAGCACCTCGGCTTATAAATACTTTTATCATATGCTTAGTTTGAATTGTCCTCCTGTGTTCCAGAGAGATTATATATATATATATATATATATCTCCGGATTTCCGTGGTGCACCTCATTTTAGGCCGTGGTTGTCTGAAAGTGCCAAGATAGCCATGTAATTGGGAGCAGGCTCTGGAGGGAGCCTGTGCTCCACATTGGGAAGCAGTGGGAGAGCGCAGAGATTTGGAAGGTGTTCGTCTAACCTTGCATGCTGCAGATGGTATTGTGGAGAGGAACTGCGTAAAAACAAACGTCATTCGCTATTTGCAGGCTCCCCTAGCTTTAATGTTTATTTATATTGAACCTGGCATCAATGGTTTATATAAAACTCTGATTTTAGTGCAGGCCCTTTGCTACGTTATCCTTTCATCTTTTAAAATCGGCACCAGTAGCTGTAGGTGAAATAGTTGGAGTGCCAGAAATTGCAGCAGAATCATTTGCCTCACCAGTGGCTTGTATGCAAAAAACATCTTCATCATCCTCAATAATATACGTTTGATGCTTTTTACTTTGTTATTTCGGCAAGCGTTTGCCGTACCTGCAGAATGAATTTATCACATCCAAGAAAACGAAAGGCAGTTGCGATCGGAGACTAATAGGCAGTAGCAATTTCAGGTTAAAGCTGAAATTGAATCTACCTAGATTTTGCCCCCATCCCTCTCTCTGCTCTTTATCAACATGCCAACATTTTAAATGAAACCTGTTTTCACTACATACCCTATATGAGACCCGATCATCACTGGGTTTCTGTGCTTTTCTATGCAGTTCAGGAAAATCATGGTTGGTGGGAAGGGCCAGCACGGCACCCTACTTTAGTACTCCTCCCAAGAAGAGCCTTCAGCCCTAATGCCCTGATCCTTCTTTTGGCAGGAGTTCATCTAATATCAGAATGCCTTGATTGGTGGGTGTCAGTCTGGAGGAGTGGGTGTTCCTAAGTAGACTCCATTTGCATACAGACCACCCTAGGTAATGCCCGCATGTGATGCTGAGCCTCCATTATTAAAAGAACTGAAATCCAATGAATGAAAGGGGTGGGCCAGGGACCGTCCGGCTGGGGAAGAAATTACTAGATAATGCTGGATGTCCTCCAGCCAGGAAATTAGACCAGTTCTATTCAACTCACTGCAGCTTCCAATGCACATAGAGGACGCACGCAGTGAAATCAGAGTAAGCAGTTTAGTGGAGCTCCACCCAAAAGGGGAAGCTCCGCTTGTTCGCCTCCAACCCCCCCCCCCACTGCCACATTTGGCACCTTTCGAGGGGGGGGGGGAATCACCCAAAAGTTCTGCCCCCCTCCTCCTTCCCCCGCCACCAGGCCATTCACAAAGCACATGTGCAGTAGGGAGTCAGCTGTCAAGCTGCAAGGCTTCACTTTCGGTTTCCCTTACAAGAAATGTCAGTGGCAGCACCTAAAAGCCATTTGAAAAATCAGCTGGGGTGAAGACAACGCTGGATTTGAGGACAGGTAAGTGTCCTAATATTAAAAGTTAGCAGCTACTGTATTCATTTTTTTTCTCTGAAGGAGCCTGGAGCTTCTCTTTAAGTACAGGAGTGTCAGGGCTGGGCTCAGCCCTTCCTTCTCTGAGTTGGCCGCTCAGCTGTTGGCTAATTGCCAGTTCCCTTCTCTCTCCACAGTTACTCAGCTGTTGATGATATCCTGCTCATCAGTCCTGCCTACTTAAGCCGTCCAGTCCAGAGGAGCTCTGCCTTCACCTTGGTCAACATCACAGAAACTATCGCCTGCGATCCTGTTCAAGACTTGCTTTGCTGACATCCCTTCTGGCTCCAGATCCTGCTTGCTGTTCCACTACATTGATCCCTGACTTCTGGCTTGGCTGACTATCCATTCCGGTTACTGAACTTTGGCTATGTTTTGACTAAGTTTGTTCTTTTTACTTTTATTATTAAACAAGTGTAATTTAACTGCCATCTCGGCCTGATGTCAAGGTTTCTGACAAGGAGAGAAGCCCATATAACTGGTCAAGACTGAAGGTAAGGCAGGAGTTGAGCTTTTAGTAAGACCAGGAAATGGATTCCAATTGACTGATAATGAATTATTGCACTTATATGTAAGTATATTCTATACAATATATTCTATTTAAAGTGTTACTAAACCCACAACAGTAAAATCAGTCTGTATATGGAGTAAAGCCTGCTTGTTATACTCACTGTGGAAACTAGAGGGTTAATCCTCCGCACTGTGTTAAAAAGCTGTTTGATTCTCTTCTCTGATCCTCCCATGTCTCAAATAGATCTCCTGCTAGTACAGAGCCTTGTGGACAAGCTGCACATGCTCAGTTTATGTATTGCTTGAGAGTTTTTTTTTTTTTTTGGGGAGGGTGCATGTGATCAGCACAGGGCCAATCAGCACTGTCCAGACAGAGGGTCAGGGGTTCTGCAGCCTCATAGGACAATCAGGGGAGAAAGAAAACTCCTCCTCCAAGCTTTAACCAGACACTGATGGAAGTCACAAGACTGCTATATACTGCTGATTGCAGTTTATATTTACTAAAATAATTGCATTTCCGTGTTCTGTGCACTGTGGGAGACCAGATATAGTGAATGCAGGCTCCTGGGTTTAGTAACACTTTAACCATTAGTAAAATTTAAACATTTCAGCCCTGGAAGAATTTACCCTCTTCCTGACCAGAGCACTTTTTGCGATTCGGCACTGCGTCGCTTTAACTGACAATTGCGCAGTCGTGCAACTTGCTCCCAAACAAAATTGACGTCCTTTTTTCCCACAATTAGAGCTTTCTTTTGGTGGTATTTGATCACCTCTGCGTTTTTTATTTTTTGCTCTATAAACAAAAAAGAGTGACAATTTCGAAAAAAAGCAATATTTTTTATTTTTTGCTATAATAAATATCCCCAAAAAATATATAAAAAAAAAACAAAATTTTTTCCTCAGTTTAGGCCAATATGTATTCTTCTACATATTTTTGGAAAAAAAAAATTGCAATAAGCGTTAATTGATTGGTTTGCACAAAAGTTATAGCATCTAACAAAATAGTGGATAGATTTATGGCATTTTTATTATTTATTTTTTCTTTTTTTTTTTATCAGTAATGGCGGTGATCTGCAATTTTTTTCGTGAATGCGACATTATGGCGGATAGATCGGACACTTTGGATACTATTTGAGAAACATTGCCATTTATACAGCGATCAGTGCTATAAAAATGCACTGATTACTGTATAGAATGATACTGGCAGGAAAGAGGTTAAACACTAGGGGGCGATCAAGGGGTTAAGTGTGTCCTAGGGAGTGATTCTAACTGTTGAGGGGGGATGGGCTACCTAGGACATGACAGTGATCACTGCTCCCGATGACAGGGAGCAGTAGATCTCTGTCATGTCACTAGGCAGAACAGGGAAATGCCTTGTTTACATAGGCATCTCCCCGTTCTGCCGCTCCGTGGCATGATCGCGGGACACTGGTGGACATAGAGTCCGCGGGTCCTGTGGTCACGAGCACACGGCTGGGGCATGCGCCCACAATGCTGCATCTTAAAGGGGACATACCTGTACGCCCATTTGCACAGCCGTGCTATTGTGCCAACGTATATCTTCGTGCACTGGTCGGCAAGCGGTTAAGTATACTGTATATTCTTAAACGCAAAAAAAAAAAAAAAAAAAATTATATATATATATATATATATATATATATATATATATATATATATATATATATATATATATATATATATATATATATCTCCTATTGCTCACAGCCTCCTCCAAATTCTTATTTGCTGCTATGATCATCTGACTTCCTGTTCCTTCTCCATGGTACCACTGTATGGAGGAACTTTGCCACCTTCTCTTGCTCACACCTAAGATAGACTAGAGCAGTGATTCATAACCTTTTTTTGAGTCACAGAGACCCCTTTAAGAATCTGATGAAAGCTTTGGACCCCCTGCACAGAAATATTCACATAAAAATAACTTTGCTTGCCGGCTCTGCACCCGTTGTTGGCTGTCCCTCCTCCTCATTGAAGCCTGGGAGCCGCAAATGTGACCAGACCAGAGTGCACTCAGCATAGCCAAGTATAGACATCTTTCCTTTCACAGGGTAGTTAGAACAGGCGTAGGAGTAGGTTTAGGTATAGTGAGGATTTGCCTGGAATGCAACTTTAATTGTTTTCAATGGGAAACTATTGATTGGGACAAGGGGGGAGGGCTAAAAAGTAATGTTATTTTTCTGACCCTCACAGACCCCCTGAAACCCATCCATGGACCACATAGAGTCAAGGACATTACAAGAAAGCAGAAAAACACAGTAAGGAACAGGAAAAACAGATTAGAGAGCCATTAAGCAGTAGATGTGTATTGATTATTATAGAAAATAAAAGATATTGTTTAGGGTCACTTAAATAAGAAATCCATATTGATTAAAAGGTCACAGTTAACGACAATCACAATGTATCCTCTAAACATGAAATGTAACTACAATGAAACCAAATTACAAAAAAAAAAAAAAATGATCATGTTCCAAAAGAATTTAGCGCCAAATTTTGCTGGAAAAAAAAAAAAAAGGGGGAGGGAAAGAAATAAAAAAAAAAAAAAAAAGTAAAAAATGTATATTAGGCAAGTAAAGTCCTATTAATGCAGTGATTCATCTCTGACCATCATCAATCCACAATAAAAAGGGTTGCATTGCTCATTTGTGTTTAAAATATAATATATTTATATGTACTGCATATATTAAAAAAGAAAAAAAAAAAAAAAAAATAATGACTGGATAAGTTTACCTTTAGTAACATTACAAGTTACACCCATAATCAGGATGTTACTAAAGCACTTGCCCACACCCCGACCCAATCTTCTATTGTGATAGCAGCCGGGGATCCTCTCCCCACATCCACTGTTACAATTCAAAAACAGAGTGGCTCTGTGGTGCTTCGCCCACACATTTGCATCATTCATTCACGGAGTTCTGTGCATGAATGAACTTCAAATCCCGTCTTCCACCATAGTAGACAGCGAGGGTGCTGATGAGCGCTCTCGTCATTCATTGATCTTCCTGGAATTCAGTAACTGTCTGCCCATACAGGAGGTACAGACAGACAGCTGTACTGACAGTTATGCCCCGTACACACGGTCGGATTTTCCAATGGAAAATGTCCGATCGGAGCGTGTTGTCGGAAATTCCGACCATGTGTAGGCTCCATCGGACATTTTCCATTGGATTTTCCGACACACAAAGTTGGAGAGCAGGAGATAAAATTTTCCGACAACAAAATCCGTTGTCGGAAATTCCGATCGTGTGTACACAAATCCGACGGACAAAGTGCCACGCATGCTCAGAATAAATAAAGAGATGAAAGCTATTGGCCACTGCCCCGTTTATAGTCCAGACGTACGTGTTTTACGTCACCGCGTTTAGAACGATCGGATTTTCCGACAACTTTGTGTGACCGTGTGTATGCAAGACAAGTTTGAGCCAACATCCGTCGGAAAAAATCCTAGGATTTTGTTGTCGGAATGTCCGAACAAAGTCCGACCGTGTGTACGGGGCATTAGACATTGCACCTGTGATCTGCCGATTGTGGGTGCAATACTTTCCAGACGCCCAAGAAAATAAATAAATAAATAAATGCACATTTTTTTACCTGCAAAAAAATGTGCATTTATTATTATTATTATTTTTGTGAACTTATCCTTTTGACAATCTTTTAGTCTATCCTGTATATCAAATGGCTTTAGATTTTAATGGACCACTGGGAATGTACATTTGCTATAAAAACGGCAGACCCATGTTTCCCATAGTTTTCCTGAAACAAACCCAAAATGCTAATAAAGCCTCTAATTAATTCCAGACAACATCTAGCATATATCGATGCTGATTTTCCTTCAAGTAAGATACAGCTCCAGCCAAACCACTTTCCATTATCTAAGATTTCCTTTTCCTTAATTTTCTTAAAGGCAGTGGTATGTCTATACGGATCTGTTCTGCATGGCTTCTCCCAATGGTTTCTTGTTAATCTTATTAGTGTTGCTGTTTCTTAATGGGATTGGACAGGGGGAACCTTTCCTATGCTAACCGCAAATGTAAGTTTGACTACATAGATGAATGGAATGCTTTCTCTAGAGGGAAACAGTGAGAGACACACACTAACCACATAGTTCAGTAAATAGGCTGCCCCGGAATAACATTTTATGGCGCTCGTGATTTTGTTCTGCTAAAACTCTGCTTAATGTAGCCAATGATCATTTTCTGCCGCGCGTAAAGAAAATGACTTCATTCAAATCATCTAAAAATAAACACCAAAAGAAAAACCTCTGTGGAAAAGAAAAAAAGTATTTTCAAGCAGTAATCATGCCCTTTGTCTACCTGCCTTTATAGTGTAGGCAGATATGAAAGACCCCGTTTAACTCAGTTATGTATTCATTAAAAAAAATACAAGAGAGTGTTTATCAATAGTGCTGTGGCCTGCCTTTGTATTAACATTCTGTAATCCCCTTTATGTCAGCATTCAGCCTAGGAGGGAAAGGGGCAGCGCCGCACATCAAGTAGATTTTACTGCATGGTAACACGTTTTTTTTAAAGAAATCTGAAATTGTAAAATAAACAAATTAAATTTGCTGCTTGGAGGAGAAAACTCCAGGTGCCTTCTTCAGTTAGGCTCGATTCACATCTATGCATGTTGCTTTTGAGCGTTTCTGGAGTTTTTTTGGTGATGCTTGCCACGTTTTTGAGCAGCGTTTTTGCGTCTTTTTTTTTTTTTTTTTTTTTTTTTTTTTACAGTTTTTTTTAGACTGTATACAGTCTAAAAAAAAAGCCAAAAAAAACGCAAAACGCTGCAAAAACGCTGCACTTGCCCTTTTGATGCTAGTCCATTGAATTCTATTACATGCAAAACGCTGCATTTTGCATGAAAAAAAGTCCCTGACCCTTTCCAAAAACGCAGAGGTACAAAAAGGCATTGATGTGAACATGTTCCATAGGAACCCATGTTAAAAAATTCCCATGCATTTCTGTAAAATGCAAAATGCATCAAAAAACGCGCTAGTGTGAATGGAGCCTTACTGCTGTTCCTTCACTGTCCAAACACAGCTTTGGCCAAGTAAATGGTAGGACCTAAGGCTCCATTCACACTAGCGCATTTTTTGATGCATTTTGAATTTTGCAGAAATGCATGGGAATTTTTTAACATGGGTTCCTATGGAACATGTTCATATCAATGTCTTTTTGTACCTCTGCATTTTTGGAAAGGGTCAGGGACTTTTTTTCATGCAAAATGCAGCGTTTTGCATGTAATAGAATTCAATAGACCAGCATCAAAAACAAAAGTGCAGTGTTTTTGCAGCGTTTTTACAGCGTTTTTGATGCGTTTTTTTTTAGACTGTATACAGTAAAAAAAAAAAACTGTACAAAAAAAAAAAAGCAAAAACGCTGTAAAAACGCTGAAAAAACGCTGCTCAAAAACGTGGCAAGCATCACAAAAAAAGCTCCATTCTGGATTAGAAAACTGACCAAGCAGAGTTACAATATTTTGAAGCAGATAAGACCGTTTACACCAGAGGTGGCACTAACAGGGTTCGCAAAGGTTGCACTTGCGACCAGGCCCTGGTGTTCAGCCACTGTTGGGGGGCCCCAGCGGCGTTGCTGGCCGCAGGGCTCTGAGCTGAAATCGTCTCTCTCATACAGCCCAGAGCCTGAACTGACAGTTCCCCCTTCCTCCTCCCTCGCACGGATGGGAGAGAAGAGAGATGATCTGCTCCTTCTCCTGTGTGTGCACATCGGGAAGTGTGACGCTAAGCAGCTAAATTTGAACATTCAGCCGCTGGGCTTCACACATCCCATGGTGAACACAGGAGGGGAGGGGTGGGAGGAGAAGGAGCGGATCGGCTCTCTCATCTCCCATCCGTGTGAGGGAGAAGGGAGGGAGGAGGAACTCTCAGTGCAGGCTCTGGGCTGTACGAGAGAGACGCTCTCAGCTCAGAGTCCTGCTGAGAAGGCACGGATAGGCTACATTGAAGGGCATGGATAGGCAGCACTGATAGGTGGCACTGATGAGCACCGATAATCAGTGCCTGATTATCAGTGTAAACAATGTACTGAAAGTCGTGATGGTTAATGACGCTCATTTCCTCACAAAGATACAGCATGGGGAGGAAAGGACTGCCGATAACCAGCAAGTCTGTTTACATGTGATCAGCTGATCACATGGTAAAGGGATTGGCTCTTTACTGTGATCAGCTGTGACTGAAATACGCAGCAGTCAGGAGTGCAATGGATGTGTGCCCCTGGGGGCACGTGGATGGCAGGGTTCTGGAGGATGTAAATGGATGCCCTCCCAGAACTGGAAGCCTGGGGCTCGGATGGAAGGGGATGGTCCTTCATGGTGTCTTGCTCCGGGGCCCTGAAGGTTCTAGTTATGCCTCTGGTTTACACTCAGCCTGTTTTTACACTGTTTATATTTTTTTCTATTCTAACGCTTTTCATTTTTCCCCATACCTTCATAGCGCTTTCCCTCTGCTGTTAAGATAAGCAGGATTTTTATTAAAGTGCTATTAAACCCCAACAAAAATATTACATTTCAGCTTACCAATCCTTAAAATGTGGAGGTAACATTTGTTTTTTTCTTTAATTTCACCTTGTTGTCCTGCTAGTAGGTCTGTGTTATTTTTTAGCTTCCTTTAACAGACCAAGCTGTCCAGCAAAGTAGAAGGTGGAGGTTTGAGACAAACCATTTACTACTGACAAGGGTGCTTACAATGGTGAGCTTTTATTTATATTATGTAAAACCTTTATGGGGTAAAAAAAACTGTTTGCTGTAATGTATATAAAGTGTTAGTCAAGTTCATCTAAATCTACTAGTCTAAGGCAAGCCATAGATGATTCAACTTTCTTTCCCCAACAGGTGGAAGGAATGAAAAATCATTTGATTTCCCCATCAACACAGTAAGTAACTATTGTGTTCTGCCAGCAGGGAACCTTTCTGCTATAGCCACCAGCAACAATCGCATGTAAAAAAAAAAAAAATCTGACAGGCTGGTTGTACCGTAGTCGACCAATGGATTGACTTGGGTACGATCAGCCTACCCATAGATGGATCGTATCTCAGCCAGTCCTTGCTGAACCAGACGAGATTTGATCCATCTAGGCCGACTTAACATAGCTACATGCATTTCATTAGCAAAACATATGTAGGCAAAGGTCATACCCCTGCAACATCCCCATTAAATGGCATATTAAGTCAAAAAAGTGATTGGTTAATCTTTTTTTTATCTCTTCTATTCCTTTATACTGGCTTTTGAAATTTACAAATGCAACAATTTATAAATTGGATGAAAGTAAAACCACTTGACTAGGGTATAAAAGATGAAGTTAGGCCACCCAAGCTGCCCAGCCACACACCACCCCACCTTGCCACCAAAACTGGGATCTTAATAGCCACAGCTACTTTACTTTAACAAAATATAAATAACACAATAAAATAACCAATATCAAATTTCCAATATATACACAACAGATAACCAACAACAGATTGAATGTATATGGGAGACTCAAGGTCCTTATAGGCAACAAAACATCAGGTAAACCATAAAGTAGGCCTCCAGCCACACCCAACCAACTCGGAGACAGAGTCAGGTACTCAATAGCTACCATAAAACAGCACCAAATTACCCAACCTATTCACCTCAACTACTGCCTACCTTGTAGGGCCTTGTATTATAACTGTATTGTCTCCCTTTTATATTGTGAAGCGCTGCGTAAACTGTTGGCGCCATATAAATCCTGTATAATAATAATAACCCAACCAACCTCTATGACAAAACACCCAGTCCCCAAAAGTGCACAACCCACAATGGGAAGGAAACAATCCAATGAATACAAGGGAGGGTGGGAAGATTCTGCCGTCTTCCAACTGAATTTTCCTGGGACCATCCTGCCTACTACCCCAGCAGACGCGTCTCATCCTGTCCAGCCTCATCAATCAGGTCTGTACTTCCACCTCTCTGCATCCTTTAAACTTTTGGAACCCCACCCATGTCCACCACTCCTCTTTTAACCCCAGTCATGCCGTCGCTCTGTCCAATTCTTCCAGTTATTTCCTCCGAGCCTTACTTTTTGATAGATAAATGGTTCATTTTTTTTATATACACACACAGGTATCAGACCAAAATGGAGGGACAAATTATGGGGAAGGAGGGACAGAGGAATTTGTTCCAAAAGAGGGAAATCAGGGACTGTTGAGAGGTATGCATTTAGGCTAATTGTGTAGACCCAGCAGATGGCTGGGGAATTAAATCCAGGACCTGGCATTTAAGGGGCAGCAGCTATGCTGACTTGTATATAAAAAAAAGTAAGTAATAATATACTGTGATATGTCAAGACAGGCTTGCTTATCCTGTATAATTCTGGTTACTTTACGTTACATATTATGCTAGTAAATAAAAAAAAAACAAAAATTGGTGGCGTGTAAGCCACCCCCATGAAATGCACAAGCATTCAATATTGGGCAGTAGCATGCCAGAAGGTAATACAAAGCCTATATAACAAACGAGAAGAAGACCACTTCCATTAAAAAGTAGGAGGTACAAAACAAGTGGGAGATTTTTGGCAAGAGGCTTGCAGTGTGTTTCAAAGAGAGTGAAAGTCAAGACCTTTTTTTTTTTTTTTTGGCGAAACTCATGAGTGGGCGTGGTTTGTGGGGCAGCGCTGGATGAGGCGGTTTAACATCTATAATTACACTATACTTCTGAGGATCAGGGCGATCAAACCTTTCCTGTTCCTTACAGCAGCAATCCAAGCTTATTTTTTGGGTCAAGATTTGTTACAGTTACTGTTGGAAGGCAACATATTTTTTAAAGGAGTTGTGAAGTCAGAAGGTTTTTTTATCTTAATGCATTCTATGCATTAGGCTAAAAAGATTTCTGTGTGCAGCAGTCGCCCCAGCACCCCCTAATAAATACCTGAGCACCCTCTCTATCCAGCAATGTCCACAAGGGTCTCGGCCATCCGAGACTCTCCCTCCTGATTGGCTGAGACACAGCAGCGGCGCCATTGGCTCCTACTGCTGTCAACAGTCAGCCAATCAGGAGAGAGAGGGGACGGGGCCAGGTCGCAGCTCGGTGTCTGAATGGACACGGGGAGCTGTGACTCAGCTCGGGTGCCCCATAGCAAGCTGCTTGCTGTGGGGGCACTCAACAGGAGGGAGGGGCCAGGAGAGCCAAAGAGGGACACGAAAAGAGGAGGATTGGGGCTGCTCTGTGCAAATCCACTGCACAAAAAAAAAAAAAACAAGACTTTACGATCACTTTATTATCAGATGTTTATGGACTGTTGAAACCTAAGCCATTTGAATACGGATGGGGGTAGCCTGGAACGCCAGCAGGGTGTGTGCAACTGAAGAGTGCTTATCAGGATCTTCATCCGGAAAAAAAATTCACGCAAATCCCCTGGTGATGGGGTAAGGGAGTAGGAGAGCTTTGCTTCAGACCACCTGGTGATGGGAAGATTAAAGTGCCTAATTGCCTCTCCTGCAAATCAGGATATCAAAACACCAGCTGTTACTGGAATGTTGACCTGGGTCAAGGCAGGTGGTCATAGAGTAATGCTGCCCCCTTGTAGGTGACAAGAACATTATTCCTGGTGATTAGGAAGAATGGCCCCTTATAGCTTCTCATTGGACGGAGGACTACACAGGCGGGCAGAGGGTGTTTGTGTGGGTTGTGTCTGAGTGTGCTTTAAAAAGGCAATGGTCTGCCTCTTTTCTTTGCTTTGTCCTGGAAACCAGCCAGCATACAGAACCCAAAAGGAAGGATTTACAGTATTGTATCACCCCTGCTCTTTTTGTTTTATATGCTCTGTAGTCAGGGCTTTTTTTCCCATAAAATAGGTGCAGGAACTCAACAGTAGATGACCCCCACGCACACAATTTCGCCAAGAGTGGAAGGGTCTTATACCGGGAGTGCATTACTTACAGAGTGCAGAGTTCAGAGGTGCGGTACTTGAAGAGTTCAGGGGGTTCTATGTACATAGTGCAGAGTTTAGGGGTGCACTACATACAGTGCAGAGTTTAGGGGTGCACTACACACAGAGTGCAGAGTTCAGGGGGTGCTATGTACATAGTGCAGAGTTTAGGGGTGCACTACACGCAGAGTTCCGCCTTCTTCCACAGCTACTTACCTCTGCATCCACATCTCACTTTCACCCCTCTTTAGCTCTGACCTCTGTATGCAACTCCCTTTCCACTGCCCTCATCTTCTCCCTCCCTCCTTAAAAGCTCCACCATCTTCCACGTGCCTTACTTGTGTTGCTGTATGACGCTGAAGCACCCAGCCAGCTCTAGTACCTCCCCGCACACTCTAGGTGGTTCCGCCTCCTCACTTACAGGGAGATCTTCCGGTGGGGGTGCCGGGATCTGCACTGCACCCCGGGACCAGCATCTCCCTTCTCCCCATCCTGCACTCAGTGGGAGTCGCTCAGGAGATCATATCTGTGGAAGCCATTGGGAGACAAGCTGCCACTTGTGAACACAGAAGTCGGACTTCTGTGTTTACAAGTGATAGTGGTGAGCAGGGAGCAGAGGGCCTGAGCCAGAGGTGGTGGAACTGAGTTCCACCAAGTTCCAGCTGAAAAAGCGCCCTGTCTGTAGTAATCTTTTAGCGTTTCATGTTAGTATTTCTACTTTCTTTTTAAATAAATGAGACCTTTGCTTCTTTGAACATTGTGCTTCTTTCTATAGCTAACATTGTTATTATAATCATCACCAATAACCTGATCAGAGCTGTGATAGACTAGCTAACTATAGGGATAGACAAGATATTACATATTTATAATTTAAATAGGGGAAATCCAAAACCACCCCCCTATTTATTTCAGTTACGCAAAATTTGGGGAAGTTTTGGTTTATTTAAATTAAAATGATTGAGACCGAGAACTGGAGTGCAATCCAACAATGAGGAAGAATACATGGTGTCTTAGTAGTTGGCATTATGGCCCGAGTTCATTACCCATCACAGTCACCTTTAGCATGTAGTTTGTACAGTTTTACCCAAGGTTGGAAGAATTTCCTCCCACAAAGTGTTTGTTACTGTAAATAAAATTGTCTATGTTCCCTGAAAGCTTTAATGAGTAAAATACATTAATAAAAAGACCCTGTACTGGAGCAGGAGGCAGTTAAATGGCCAGCCCAGAAGGCAATAAAACTGTGTCACTTTGCCCCTAGAGGACTCTGCCTCAGTATAGGAATTCACCTTGCCCCGCGACAGGGAAGGCCTTGAGCGTACAGTCCCAGTATCATCTTTCTCTGACTTTTTAAATAATAGTACAGCCCTCACCCCCTGCCACCGAAAACTGCAATATATTACAAATCATTACCGAGTTCCATTTTTATGTTATGATTTATGGTGTTGTCTCCAGACAATGTTAATAACAAAAGCCAGAGAGAAGCAATGCGTTTTATTTCATTCAAAGAGTAGGTTGAAGGTGTTTTTATATATTTTTTATGGAGTTCACACATAAATAACATTTCCATAGGTTCGTATCCTGTGATCTGAACCAAATAAGTCTATCTTGGTCTCATCAGACCACAGGACATGCGGAAAATCCGATCGTTTGTACGCTCCATCGGACAATTGTTGTCGGATTTTCCACGGACAAATGTTGAATAGCAGGTTTTAAAATTTTCCGCGGACAAATGTCTGTTGTCGGATTTTCCGAGCGCGTGTACACAAGTCCGTCGGACAAAAGTCCAAGGTACAAATACGCATGCTCGGAAGCAAGGAGGAGCCAGTATCGGTCAGTCTTGTAAACTAGCGCTCGTAATGGAGAATTAACATTCGTGACGTGGCAAATTATGAAATCTCGAAATGCAGCGCACAATCCTCTTCTTCTTTAATGGGATAATAATGAATTTTATTTTTTTTTTTGGGCAAGTTACCACAGCACCATTATCCCATAGTTTTTAAGATCAAAGATACAACTATGTTGGTGTCCCTTGTTTATTTTACATTGTATTTTTTTAAATGTAACTGCCTACTCCCAAACTGTCATAACCAAGTATTATTCTCCACAATTTTTTTTATTGTGCATTAAAAAAAGAAATCAAATAAAAATAGACATGCTTTCTGCCAATAGAACTTAACCAAAAAAAATACATTCTATGCATCCAAAAAATAAAAATATAGAAAATATAACAAATCAAATAATTATTCAACCAAAAAATAAAATAAAAGCTCATGCATGTGTCCTGCTTCTTAATATAGGGGGTCAACAATGCCAAGAGTCCATCATCCAGAGATAATTCCCAAAAAACATCTGGATCATTCTCCTGGAGCTCCCGCAGCAAAGGCATATCACATAATTGGTCACCATTAATAAAGCAACCAATTTTTAGTCCAAGAAATCCTCCTCCTCCTGTTCCTGGACTGGACTTGGGTCAAAGCAATAACTTCAAGACCAATAATAAATAACACGCCATCTCCTCCGATTCCGCAACATGTCTGGTTGATGAACGGCCGTTCAGAAACAAACTGAAAAGCGGGAAATGAAAAGCGTGAATCAACACTCACCAAACTTCTACTAACACGAAATTAGCAGAAGGAGCCCAAAGGGTGGCGCTAAAGAAGCTGAAAAACCACATAGTACGTCACTACGTTCGTATTTGTTGGCCGACAATTCCTTGCTGTTTGTATGCAAGACAAAATCCAGGCACACGCCTTCGGACAAAAGTCCGAGGTTTTGTCTGCGGAAAATCCGATTGTGTGTACGAGGCTTTATAATTAACCCGAGATTTTCACACACATTTCTATTCATTTAGATGCTGCATTCGTTATTTCGGATAAATTCATATTCGTTACTTTTATAAACAGCCAAATTTGAAAGGAAGTTCCAATACCTATAATTTAATAGTTAGTTATTATTTTGAATTTCCGAATACCGCATCTAAATGAATAGAACATAATGAAAGGAGTTAAGTAAGTTCCGAAGTTACAAATTTATTCGATGTAAGGAATTTCCTTGTCAAAAGAAGTTTATTGAGTATACAATGTTATAAAGATACATAAAGTAAGTTTACAAGGATCTATAAAGTAAGCTCATTGTTTTACAGTAGGGTTTATATAGGTAAATATCATGAAATTTTAAATATTAAACATTGGGTTCACGTAAACCTAAATTAAAGATATACCGTATTTATCGGCCTATAACACGCACTTTTTTCCCCTGAAAATCAGGGGAAAATCGTGGGTGCGTGTTATAGGCCGATCCCCGCCGATTTCTGTGTCATCGGAGCGATCGCGGCAATTGCCGTGGTCGCCGCCGACATACACAGCCGTGGGTAGATTCAAAAATGGCGCCGAGACTGCAGGGAGCCAAGATACACATACTCGAGTGTTCTCGGCTTTTTCCGGCGCCGCCGTCACGCCCAGTCCCGCCCCTGGACCTGTGTTATGTCCATCATAGGGCGGGACTGGGCGTGACTGTGAGCGGCGCCGAAAAAAGCCGAGAACACTCGGGTATGTGTATCTCGGCTCTTGTCGGATCCGAGATACACATACCCGAGTGTTCTCTGCTTTTTTCGGCGCCGCTCACAGTCACGCCCAGTCCCGCCCTATGATGGACATAACACAGGTCCAGGGGCGGGACTGGGCGTGACGGCGGCGCCGGAAAAAGCCGAGAACACTCGAGTATGTGTATCTCGGCTCCCTGCAGTCTCGGCGCCATTTTTTGACTCTACACCGAGTGCACAAAGCTGCACTGACATGGCTGGACTGGGGCAGACCTGCACTAACGAAGCTGCACTGGGGCAAGGCTGCACTGAGGCAAGGCTGCACTGGGGCAAAGCTTCACTGACAAGGCTGCACTGGGGCAAAGCTTTACTGACAAGGCTGCACTGGGGCAAAGCTGCACTGACACTGAAAAGGCTGCAGATGGACAGATAAGGCTGCATTGATGGGCATTTTAATGTAAGTTTTTTTTTCCTTAAACTTCCCTCCTAAAAATTTTTTTTCCTTAAAATTCTCTCCTAAACTTGGGGTGCGTGTTATACGCCGGCGCGTGTTATACGCCGATAAATACGGTATATCATTTCCTTAGTTACTTTTGTAGGTATTTAAATGATTTATACCTACTATACATATTGTTTACAAGTAGAGTGTATATAGGTCAAATAAATTCTGATAATGAGCTTTAATCGTAAGGTGGAGAAAAGGAAAGAGAAAGAAGAAAAAGGGTTGAAAGGTAGAGGTATGGTCCACAAGGTTGTCCCGCTCGTCAGTTTATTATT
This sequence comes from Aquarana catesbeiana, assembly GCF_042186555.1. Lineage (NCBI taxonomy): Eukaryota > Metazoa > Chordata > Amphibia > Anura > Ranidae > Aquarana > Aquarana catesbeiana. The sequence continues at coordinate 37,024,939 of NC_133336.1, forward strand.
CTTTTTAGTTCTCTTTGAAGCCTTAGAATGGGTGTCTCTGTAAGTCATTTAATCTGTTACCATGGCAACAGGACAGAGTCATTGAAGTTTGACAGGAACTGTTGTTTTATCCAAGGATGCCAAAGTTTTTCAAATTTTGGAATTTGATTTTGATCGATGGCTACCATCTTAGCATGGGACATTGTATTATTCATTCTGTGAATTGTTTCTGCTAGTACCAATGTAGGAGATTTCCATGCCTTGGCCACTGTTTGTTTTGCAGCCGTTATTAGTTGGATCATGAGTTTGAATTGAGAGAGGTGTTAACCATTCCGGTTTTAGATTAAGTAAAGTTAAATATGGATCTGGTTGTATTATTTTTTTAAATATTTTAGATGCAATCACGAAGACTTCCTTCCAGAAGGTTTGGATTACTGGGCACGTCCACCATATGTGTAAATATGTGCCTATTTCTGGGCATCCTCGAAAACAAAGAGCTGAGGTATTAGGTGAATATTTTGCCACTCTAGCGGGTACAAGGTACCAGTGAGTTAGGACTTTATAATTTGTCTCCAGTGCTAAGATGTTGGGTGAAGATGACTTAGATGTGAGCCATATGTTAGACCAGTCCGTGTCTTCTAAAGTTCGTCCCAGGTCCTCCTCCCACCTCTGAACTTAAGAGGGTCTATTAAGATTTGCTACTCCATATAATTGATTATAAAGTGATGAAATTGTACCTTTAGCAAATGGATCTTTTGTACAGATTGATTCAAAAATGGATAATTGGGATAATGGTGTATCCCCCTTTAGGAATGGTGTATAGTAATTTTTGATTTGGAGATATCTAAATATCTCAGAGTTTGGTAGATCATATTTTTCTTTAAGCGATGGGAATGAAAGGAATGATTTAGATGCTATGAAGTCATTTAGTGTCTGAATGCCTGATGTTGTCCAAGCTTTAAAAGAATTTGGGTAGATCCATGCCGGATAAAAGGCCGGATTTCTGATAAAAGAAAGGAGAGGATTGTGTGGAGATTGTAACTGATATTTGGTTTTTAGTTTATCCCAGAGAGATAAGAAGTGTTTAGTTATGGGATTATGAATTTTAAAGCAGTCTTTAGGATCAAGCCATTATAAATTTGATATTAATAGAGGGTCATTTTCTGAAGCCTCTATAAATACCCATAATGGGATTTCCTGTTTTGCATGGTATTTGGACAGACTGGCCAAATGTGCTGCTCTGTAGTAGTTAGTAAAATTAGGGTATCCCAGGCCTTCTTTATTTTTGGGAAGATGTAGTGTGTGTATAGGTATACGTGGTTTAGAAGAGCCCCATATAAACGAAGTTGCTCTTTTTTGTACTATTCTCAAAAAATAGGAAGGAATTGGAATAGGGAGGACTCTGAATAGATAAAGCAATTTGGGTAGAATAGTCATTTTGATTGCATTAATCTTCCCTATCCAGGATAAAGGAAGTTGCGACCATTGTTTTATTAGATTTGTGATCTGTCTTAATACAGGAGGATAATTGGTTGAGAATAAGTCAGAATGCGATGCTGTTAAATGAATTCCAAGATATGGGATTGATTTTTCTGCCCATGTGAATGGGAGTGCAGCCCTAGCCGGGATCAATTCCATGTTTGTGAGTGAAATATTAAGCACTAGGCATTTCTTAGGATTAATCATAAGGCCGGATAGGGCTGCAAATCCATCAAGAGCTGGTATTAAGTTAGGACCAGAGACCTGTGGTGATGATAGAAAAAGTAATATATCATCTGCAAATATACATAATTTGTGTGTAAAACCTCCTACTTCAATGCCAGTTATAGTTTGGTTTGTTCTGATGTATTGGGCCATGGGTTCGAGTATAAGGGCAAATAATAAGGGAGATAATGGGCAACGCTGTCGGGTACCTCTTTCGATATTAAAGGCTTCAGATTTGTATCCAGCATATTTTATATAGGCTTTGGGTTTATTATATAATGCTTTGATCCATGTTAAAAAGTGGGGTCCAAAACCCCATTTTTGTAATGAATATTGCATATATTGCCAGGATACTGTGTCAAATGCCCTCTTAATATCGAGAGATAGAAAACATAAAGGGATTTTCAGTTTTTTAGCAATATGTGCCAATAACACTGCCCTGCATATATTATCGCCTGCCTGTCTATTTGGCATGAAGCCTACTTGATCTCTATGTATTAATTTTCCTATAATGCTATTGAGGCGTTTTGCTATTATTTTTGCTAATAATTTAATATCGAGGTTTAACAGAGAGATAGGCCGATAATTCACACAGGAAGTATCATCAGAAAGGGGTTTTGGGATCATACAAACAATTGCCATTAGTGTTTCTTGCCGAAAAGAATGTCCATCTAGAAGTTTGTTAAAAGTTTCAGTGAGAATGGGAGAGAGTATTTCTGAGAATGTTTTATAGTATAAAGCCGAGTAGCCGTCTGGACCTGGTCTTTTGTTAAGTTTTAGGTCTTTTATGGCGTTAGCAACTTCATCTATAGTTATAGGCTCATCCAAACTGCTTTTTTGATTCTGAGATAACTCAGGTAAGGTTATTTTTGAGAAGAAGGATTCAGCCTCTGTAGGATTAAATTCATTGTTTGTCTTGTATAAAGTTGCGAGATGTGAGTGAAATTTATGGACTATTTTAACTGGATTACAAGTGTAAACATTTTTTGATAATTTCAAACGTATTGGTTTGAAAGATTTGTTAGTTGAATTTAATGCCCGAGCCAATTATGTACCTGGTTTGTTTGTATTCATGTAGAAATTGTGTTTGGAGCGTTTGAGGGATTTATCAACTGACTCAGTGAGAAATAGATCGTATTCCAATCTAGATTTTTCCAGATGAGATTTTGTACTCTGAGATGGATTATCTTGAAATGATATGTAGGCTGCATTAAAATTGAGTTCTAGTTTTTTTGCTAGATTTTTGCGTTCCCATTTAAATAGTGCCATTTGTCTTTGTATTGTACCACGCAAGACAGGCTTATGAGCTTCCCACAGTGTTATTGGGGAGATGTCTGTTGTATTATTAATTGATATGTATTCCTTTAAAGCTTGTTCAATGGCCATCTGATGTAGTGGGTGTTTGAGCATTATGTCCGGTAAGTACCACGTTGGGTCATGCGCTTTTGGTATGGCTGAGGCTATAGTAGTGTATACTGCATTATGGTCAGACCACGGAATCGGAATTATATCTGATGCAATAATTTCTGGTATCATTCCTATTGTTAGAAAAATATGATCTATTCTGGTGAAGGTTTGATGAGGAGAAAAAAAATAAGTGAATTTCTTTTTCATTGGGTTACTTTCTCTCCACGAATCTACCAGATTGTATTTGGAAAGAAGTTGAGAAAAAGGTAATCTAGAGGTTATTTTGGATGGTGTAAAAGGTGATTTATCTAGAAATGGGAGGAGGACCTGGTTCGAATCCCCACACATTATCACTGTTCCTATTTTGTGTGTATTAATCACTTGTAATATATGTGAGAGGAATGGTGTAGGTTGTTTGTTAGGAGCGTAGTAGGAAATCACCGTGATTGCTGTATCCATTATATAACCCATGTGTATCAGGTATCTACCTTCTGGGTCTTTAATTTCTGATGATAAGGTGAATGGTGTGGATCGGTGAAATGCAATTAGAGTTCCCCTTTGCTTGGTACAGGCAGAAGCCGTGTAAATTTGTTGATAAAAAGGAGAAATATATTTTGGAGTAGAATCTTTGGTGAAGTGTGTTTCTTGGAGGCATACTATGTGAGCCTTCTTGTTATGGAAAGTACGGAAGGCTTTGGTCCTTTTTTGAGGGACATTTATTCCCTGAACATTCAGGGAAAGTATATTCAGTGGTGCCATGGCAATAGATAAAATAGTTTTGACTTACTTTTTGTTATGCAGAGCTGACTGTGCAGATCAACCTGTGTGGACTGAAGAGATGAATAGATAGAAAAGAAACCAGTGAATTCTGGAGTAAAGAGTAAACAAAAAACATATGAGATTAGATGATACATTGTATAAATTATTTTTTGCAAGTAATCACAATTTACCCGTGAAAGAGAATAAATATCTCTCTCAGGGGAATAAGTGCCTTCATCACACTCCCACATAATATGGTTGGAAGAATGAGGAGGGCTAATGGGGGTACACGGATCTTCCGCTTACAGGAGAGAAGTGCTATGTCAAAAGACATCAAAATGATGTTTCATTAATTGGAGTGCAGAATATAGTTTTTGTTGAAATTATTTATTCCAGGGTGGTTGTATATGGTTAGTCTTGCCATAGGCTAAATAATTCAGTTAGAAAGGTACTGTTAATAACTTTGGTATTGATGAAGATAAGTTGAATTATTTTGGGATTTTAACCCTTTTAGAGTAAACAATTACATATTTTATTCATATGTAACTGTTTAGATATGTTAACTCATAAAATTGAGGTTGTATTGCTTCAGATTAGAATAAACAAAAACATAATTCTAGGAACTAGTTAGGTAATAATATATTTGTTTTAAGAAAAGAAAGAAAAAGCTTCCATTACTTCTGGGTTATTGAACATATTTGTCCTAAAAAGTAATAAATCTATTGTTATTACCTGATAGTATATAACTGAACAAGAATTTCCTTATTTCACTTATATATTCTAAGGCTATATGAATCAGAAGTAATAAGAAATATAACTGGAATGTAACATGATCCCACACAGTGTGTGACTATCAGAATGCAGTTACATTCAGTTATAAATACAGGTTTTTTATAGAGAACCATCTCTTAGTATAATAAATGAAGAGATATCAGGAATTAGGATGTCAGTTCATTGAATCTTCTTGGTCCATGGATGATGTGGCATAACGGCCTCTTTTGTGAGAATGATGATTCCCATTTTGTTCTGAAATTTTCTGGGTGCTGCCTGAAGGTGAAGATGATGCCATTCTTCTGCGTGTGGGAGAGTTGCTGTTTGTGGGTTCTGTCAGATTTAATTTTAAAAGGGTTTGTTGTAGTTCATCTGCTGATCTGCTTCTGTAAATTGTACCTTGGTAGTTAAATCTAACTGAAAAGGGGAAGCCCCATTGATACATAATGTTGTGGCGTTGCAGTTCCATTAGTTGGGGTTTCATGGATCGTTTTTTAGTAATAGTAAGTTGGGATAGGTCAGCAAAAATTTGATAATTGTGTCCTTGAAAATGAAGTTCCTTTTTTTCTCTTGCAGCAATTAGTATTTGTTCTTTCGTTCTGTAATAATGAAATTTTGTGATTATATCACGTGGGGGTCCATCTTTATTTTTGGCTGTGAGGGCTCTGTGTACTCTGTCCAGTTCTAAACGTTCAATAGGGATATCTGGCTTTAGTTCTTGTAATAGAGCAGTAATAGTAGATTGCAGGTCTGTCACAGTTTCAGGTATTCCCCTTATGTGCAAGTTTGAACGTCTGGCTCTATTTTTGTAATCTTCGAGCTTAGTTTGAAGTATTAAATTCTCTTTTTTTAATTGTTCCAATTCTGTTATATTTTCTTGGGTTGTAATTTCAATTTCATCCATTTTTATTTCTAAGGCTGCGGTGCGGTTTCCCAGCTCTCTTATTTCTTTGGTTAGGCTTTTTGTTATTTGGTCTGAGGTTTGTTTTAAAGCCTTATGAAGCATCTTTTCAAATTGTAATAATATTACTGGGGATGCTGAGGAGTCTTGTGGAGAAGTTTGTGAGAGGATTTGTTCTGTATCTGACTCAAATGGAGAGTCTTGCTGTGACATTTTCTGTCTGTGAGAGCGCCCTGATGCTGTATCTTGTGAGGTGACTGGAGCTGCTTCAGCTGCAGTGAGTGCCTGTGAGCTCTTTGTGAGGTGATTTTTATTTCTGCCGCGGTTTCCTCCCAGTACCATATTTCCTGCCCAAACTTTCACAGTTTGTTCCCTGGGGCAAAAAGGTTCAAATGGATACCTTTTGAGCCTGCAGGCTCCGCTTTGTCCTTCTCTTCTCTCCTCATCGGTGTGGAGCTCTAACAATGCATGTCTGCTCCGCTAGGCTCCGCCTCCTGCCCCCCCCCCCCCCCGATGTAAGGAATTTCGATCATAACAAAATTACCCAAAAAACAAAAAAAAAAAAAAAACGAAAACAAATTTTTCGGCAGTGCACATGTCTACATAGAATGCATTAAGATTAAAAAAAAAAACATTCTGACTTTACAAACCACTTTAAAGATAAAATAAAAAAAAAAAAAAGAAAAGAAAAAAAAAAACAACCCCCGAGTGGTTCCATGGGGACCATTTTGTAAAACTCGTGAAAGCAGAAAAGTTGGAATTTTCTGCCGCTTACTAAAAGCAGGAAATCTTTCAAATTATTCACTTCTCAAAAGTAATAAAATGTAGGCAACTGTTTATTATAAATAATCTGCACTTCTGAAAAAAAAAAAAAAAAAAAAAATGTACTAAGAAAAAAAATGTACACATATAACAGAATCTGCTTGGTTTTCAGCCCGCACAAATTTTAAAAATACCCAATTTTTCACAGCCACGTAGTGACATTGTGCACATTGTTCTCAACCAGCGATCAGGCTGGTAAGTGCCCGTCTGATTGCTGTCCCTGTGTCCACCTATAATTACATACATAGAAATAAAGTTTTTCACTGCAGCGCAGTGTCCCCATGGTTTTCCTGGGGCTACCTGTTCTTTCCCATTGACTTTTATTAGACTGGGCATTTTTTGGTGCGTTTTATGAAAGCATACCAAAAGTCCTGCATTCTGCATCTCTGGTGTGCCTTCAGAAAAAGCACCAAAAACACCCGACCTAATAGAAATCTATGGGAAAACAGAGATAACCCGCAGAAAAATCTTGGGTAGACTGTGCTGTACCCACGCTGCAGCCAAACCACAGCACAGCAGTTTAAAAGGGTCCCTAAAACAATACTACACATACCCCATATCTAAACTTACTGTATTTTGTGACATACACTGTAATGTCAAAAGTTTTGGGCCAGCTTTACACACACATGGACTTTAATGGCATCCCACACCATACACGACGATCCGAAAATTGGCAGATCCTTCGTCAGACGAAGTTTTACTTCCGATTTCCGTATTAGTCCTTAGGGTTCAATATTGAGCTGGCCCACCCTTTACAGCTATAACAGCTTCAACTCTTCTGGGAAGGCTGTCCACAAGGTTTAGGAGTGTGTCTTTGGGGATTTTTTACCATTCTTCCAGAAGCGTATTTGTGAGGTCAGGCACTGATGTTGGACAAGAAGGCCTGGCTCTCAGTCTCTGCTCTAATTCATCCCCAAAGGTGTTCTATCGGGTTGAGGTCAGGACTCTGTGCAGGCCAGTCAGGTTCCCCCACCCCAAACTTGCTTTGTGCACTGGTGCGCAGTCATGTTGGAACAGGAAGGGGCCATCCCCAAACTGTTCCCACAAGGTTGAGAGCATGAAATTGTCCAAAATGTCTTGGTATGGTGACACCCTAGGAATTCCCTTCACTGGAAATAAGGGGCCAAGCCCAACCCCTGAAAAACAACACCACACAATATTCCCCCCTCCACCAAATGATTTGGACCAGTGAACAAAGCAAGGTCCATAAAGACATGGATGAGCGAGTTTGGGGTGGAGGAACTTGACTACCCTCAACCCGATAGAACACCTTTAGGATGAATTAGAGCGGAGACTGCGAGCCAGGCCTTCTCGTCCAACATCAGTGCCTGACCTCATAAATGCGCTTCTGGAAGAATGATCAAACATTCCCATAGACACACTCCTAAACCTTGTGGACAGCCTTCCCAGAAGAGTTGAAGCTGTTATAGCTGTAAAGGGTGGGCCAACTCAATATTTGAACCCTAAGGACTAATGCCCCGTACACACGATACGGAAATCGGAAGAAAAATTTCGTCCGACGAATGATGTGCCGATTTTCGGATCATGAGGCATGTGCATGTAAAGGCCCAATACTTTTGACAATAAAGTGTATATTACTGCTGAGAAGCTTATGGAGTATGCACCCAGGCATGAATGCTGATGTCTTTCGTCAGAAGCCCCCAGCTGCATACCTGTTCCAAGTCCACGATTCAGGGCTGGTTCACACCACAAAAACACACTCCAGATCCGTTCCCGGTGCGTTTCTGCATGCGTGTTTTTAATGTGTTTTTGATGCGGTTCTTAGATACATTCCAGATTTTTTTCTTCTTTTTTCCCTGTACAGGGGTCTGGTGTGTTTTTGATGCATTTTACCGTGTTCCAGTACAGTCCAGTGTAGTGCGTGAAAAATGCAGCACGTTCTACTTTTTTTTCTGGAACTGGAAAGCCCTAGAAGTGACTGCACTTGTGTGAACTATGCCATTGGAAACCGTATAACCTACTTTCTATACGTTTTTGATGCAGGAAGAAAAAAAAAAAAAACGTAATGGACTGCATGTGGTGTGAACTCGCCCTCAAAGTACTCATGGAAGAGAAATCAGCATGGCAGCCAGGCTACTAGCATTTTCAGTAGGAGAGCTCAGCAACAAAAGCCTCCGCATTTCACTCGGAACAAGGTTCCTTTAACCACTTGCTTACTGGGCACTTAAACCCCCCTCCTGCTCAGACCAATTTTCAGCTTTCAGCGCTGATGCACTTTGAATGACAATTGCGCGGTCATACAACACTGTACCCAATTCAATTTTTATCATTTTTTTTTCACACAAATAGAGCTTTCTTTTGGTGGTATTTAATCACAGCTGGGGTTTTTATTTTTTGCTAAACAAAAAAAGATGGAAAATTTTGCAAAAAAAAAAAAAAAAAAATCATGTTTCATAGTTTGTTATAAAATTTTGCAAACAGGTAATTTTTCTTCTTCATTGATATGCACTGATGAGGCGGCACTGGTGGGCACAGATAGGCACAGATAAGGTGGCACTAATGGGCACCACTGATAGATGACATTGATGTACACTAATAGGGGACACGGATAGACAGCACTGTTGATGAGGCACTGATTGGTGACACTGATAGGTGGCACTGGTGGGCACTGGGAGGCAGCGCTGGCAGGTGGTACAGCTGGGCACAGATGAGCTGGCAGCAGCTCTCCTTGATCAGGACCGATGTCCCCCTGAGAGTCGCCGATGATCGACTTTTTTTTTTTTTTCTCCTCGCTATCAGATGTTTACATCACATGATCAGCTGTTATTGGCTGACAGCTGATCACGTGGTAAGGGGTCGGGATCGACCCCTTACTCCGATCTGTGATCAGCCGAGTCTAATAGACTCGCTGATCACAGGGGGTGCGCAGGCCGCCCGAGCACAGGACGACGTCAATTGACGTTCTCCCGGCAAAGTAGGTCCGCGCTGTAGCCGTCATTCGGCTATGGCGCAGATCTGAAGGAGTTCATTTGCAGACATCTTACTATGTGTCTAATAGGCGAGATTCAGCAATTTGTGAGGTAACGAAGGTGCAAGCACTTCATGTCAACGAACATTCTTTATAAATTCTGCCTTGGCTTTCTGAATTCAAAACGCATGTGTTGCCTGCAGTTCAAAATGCACCTTTATAGGACACGCTGCATCCAAAGCAACGCAAAAGCAGATGAAATGCAGCGTCTGAATTGCCATGTGTATGGCTGACTTAGGGCTCATTTGGATGTGCAGCAGCCCTTGGATCACTTTTCAGAGGGCAGTTGACAGGAGGCAATACATTGCCCCCTAACCCTCAAAAAATCTCAACCATGGTGTCGCAACTGTTGCAATGGTTGCAGCACAGCCCCATTCAATAGGTTGTGTTTGGTAGTAGTGTACTGCTGGCCAAAAATGACGACGGGGGGGGGGGCAAATTTTTGCCGTAGCATGTGTACAGCGCTGAAGGTCTTTGGTTAGGTGAACAGTGGCAAAACCATGTCTCAGCTGCCTGCTTTTATAACCACACGTGAATGAGCCCCTAAAGTCATTAGGATGTTGCTGAGCTGCATTTGTGGTGTATTCCAAACACATGTCAAGGTTTTACCTCATGACTAGTTTTTATGAACAATGTCCATGTTATAACAAAACATTTTTTCCACTATCACATTACATTATAAAAAAAAAGTCACCAAAACTCTGGCGATAAATCAAAGCACAATTTTACCTCATAAAACATTTCTCCTGCCTCGCAGGTGCCAATGATTTGAATGAATTATTAAGCATTGTATTGTGCCTCAGACATAATAAATCTGCTTTTGTCCATATTAGCGATCGCACGTTGCTGCATTTTATCAGCCAAACGCTAATTTAAATTCACAGCCCAGCGATTTTCTTAAGAGATGACAGCCTAATGTTAAAATTATTGATGCCAATCTTTTTTACGGATTGGAATCCCAACAGAGCTACAAAATGCACCATTTGCTCTAAGTGCGGAGGAGTCTGCCTCTTCCCTCCAATTCCGCCCAAACCTGGCCGCGGACAATAATAAACACCCTCCTCCGCCATCACTGATTATGACATATCTCTCCGCTTAGGGTAAATTGGGCGCTATGTGCCAAAGTCTGAGGTAAAAAGACATCAACAAATGTAGGTAATACTGGAGGGAAAACTGCAAAACAATGAATTCACCATAAACTACAGGAACAACGTTACTTACCTGTGTTTGAGTTTTATTTCTGGACGTCATATCTGCAGAAAACATACCAAGATGCTTCAAATGATCACAGGCTAAAATGAAATGAGGTGATGGGTGGACTGTAAGGAAGTTTAGCACAGGTACTAGGCCTGTCTGATTGGGTACAGGTGAGTGGCAGGCCTCTGCTAGAAGCCTCACCTGTTTGTGCTCAGTCAGGGCCAGAAGGGTGGGTTGCTTTCATACTTTTCAGTTTTTCTTCTGTTCTTGCGTTAAAAAAGGTGGAAAAAAATGCTGGATCAATAAGCCCCTTTCAAAAGATCGGACCGTTCAGGTCCGCCTGACAGTTTTGACGGCGGACCTGAACGGGCGCTCCATGTTAGCCTATGGAGCGACGGATGTCAGCGGAGACATGTGCGCTGACATCCGACCCGGTCCGATCCGCTAAAAGCAGACGGATGGCCCTACGTCCAGGTCCGTCGCTGGCGGATCGGATGAGATCTGATGAAAACAGACATGCTGTCCGTTTTCATCCGATCCCTCCATAGGCGGCAGCGGCGCCTGACAAGCCCCTCCGCGCTCAGTGAGCAGAGAGGGACCTGTCATCCGCCGGCTCAGCGGAGATGAACGGACTGATCTCCCGCTGAGCCGGCGGACAGAGGCGGGCTCCGTGGAAGCGGAGTCCGCCTCGTGTGAAAGGGGCCTTAATGACTTGCCTACTGGGCACTTTTACCCCCTTCCCGATCAGGCCAGTTTTCAGCTGTCGCACTTTAAATGACATTTGCACGGTCATGCAACACTGTACCCAAACAACATTTTTATATATTTTTTTTTCACACAAATAGATATTTCTTTTGGTGGCATTTAATCACTGCTGGGCTTTTTATTTTTTGCAAAATAAACAAAAACAAACCGAAAACCTTAAAAAAAAAAACTGTTTCATAAAATTTTGGAAACAGGTAATTTTTCTTTTTCACTGATGGGCACTGATTAGGCAGCACTGGTGGGCACTAGTAGGCGGCACTGATGAAGAGGCACTAATGGGCACTGATTGGCAGCACTGATAGACACTTAAGGCCCGTACACACGATACCAAAATCAGAAGTAAAATTCAGATTTTTCGTACGACAAAAGCTGGATATGCAGACTATAAAATTGTTGTCGGATGTGAACACAACGTCCGATTTTTATTTAATTAGTGCGGTTTTCGTCCAAAAAAAAAAAAATCAGACGAGCAAGACTAGGCATGCTCAAAAACGAAATAATTCATACAAAACTATTCAACACGTTACGTCACTTCTGAAGTTGAATTCTGTCGTACGAGAATTTTCGTATGGTGAGTAACCTCTTCACTAAGGATGAGCTCCGGCGTGTTCGCACAGCCCACGTGCAGAGCCCACCAGGAAGTCGGCACTGCGCTGCGCTAATCACAGGCAGTGAGACATTTCCCGATCTCTGCAGCCGCACATCAAGACAATGTCTCACTGCCTGTGATTAGTGCAGCACAGTGCCGACTTCCTGGCGGGCTCTGCACGTGGGCTGTGCGAACACGCCGGAGCTCATCCTTACTCTTCACTTTCTACGTGAGACTAGCATGCAAAAAAAAAACAAAAAAACAGATGAACGTTCGTCCGAAAATCTGACCTTGTGTACAAGGCTTTATTGGCAGCACTGGTGGGTACTGTTTGGACTGCACTAATAATCAGTGCCCTAAATATCAGTGTACATGTCCCTTTTAGAGAAGCCGGTTGTTGACTCTTTTTCCCTCTACCAGCATGAAGAAAGGAGTGCTGATAACCATCTTCTGTTTACATCTGTGATCAGCTGTGATTGGACACAGCTTATCACATGGTAAAGAGCCGCTGATTGGCTCTTTACCTCAATCTGTGATCAGCAGTGTCCTCCAGACAATGCGATCACAGAGCGTGCCACCCGCGCCCAGCGAAGCAGGCATGATCACGGGAAGCCATCATATGACAGCCTCCCAGAACTAGCCGCTCACGCTGTAGCCGTCATTCGGTCAGCAAGTGGTTATGCCCCAATTCACATTGCTGTAATGCAAGAAACACATAGAAATCACTACGTTTCCCACATTGTGTTTCACCACATAACAGTTGCACTGTGTTCATACAATCTGCTGTGGGTGTCAATTAAAAGTTAATGATACCCCCCCCCCCCCCCAAAGGCTGGTTGCAGGTGCCTTTGCCTGAATCAGATTGCATGGGTATGAACACTCATGTAGTCTGATTCCAGTGCAGCAAAAAAAAAAAAAAAAGTGCCTGCACCTTTTTCGCATGGATGCGGTGCAATTTGATCTGTACAAAATGATGAGCTCAAATCACACCGCACAAAATCTCAATGCAGTGCAATTCCTATGTGAATCACATGCCATGTGGCCCTAGCCTCAATCCTATGGAACTCCTTACACTAGTCAGTTGTGGGCCTGTAACATTTTTCAAAGTCCTGTTTGCTGCAGATTTGGTGCATGTTTGATGCAGTGAAAAAAAAAAAAATGCACCAAAAAGCACCTCCCCATGAAATGGAAAACGCATCAAAAAAGGGGCAAAAACACACCTGCTGTTGTGTTTTTGGTGCATTTTTTGAGCCACATGTCCTGTTTTTACACAGGAAAAGCGGAAAAAATGCAGCAAAAATGCAAATGCGTTTTATCAGCATTTTTGCAACGGAGCAGCGTGAAAGGACCCTAAAGCCGCGTACACACAAGCGGAATGTCCACAGAAAAAGTACGACGGAAGCTTTTCATCATCTATTCTGATCGTGTGTATGCCTCATCAAACTTTTTTTTTTGAAAATTCTGACGTACCTAGAAATAGAACATGTTCTAAATATTTCCGACGGAACCAATTCCTATCGGGGAAAACTACTCGTCTGTATGCTGTTCCTACGGACCAAAAACGACGCATGCTCTGAAGCAAGTATGAGACGGAAGCTATTGGCTGCTGGCTATTGAACTTCCCTTTTCTAGTCCCGTTGTACGTCACCGCGTTCTGGACGGTCGGACTTTGGTTTGACCGTGCGTAGGCAAGACCGCTTGAATGGAATTCCATCTGAGTTCCGTCGGAGAAACCGGTCGTGTGTACGCGGCATAACTCCTTTTTTGTGAGAGCATCATTTAAACACCACAGCCTACCTGAGTATTGTTGCTGACCATGTCCATCCCTTTAGGACTACAGTGTACCCATCTTCTGATGGCTCCTTCCAGCAGGATAATGCACCACGTCACAAAGCTCCAATCATCTCACAACTGGACAATGAGGTCACTATACTCCAATGGCCTCCACACTCACCAGATCTCATTCCAATAGAGCACCTTTGGGATGTGGTGGAACGGGAAAATCGTATCATGGATGTTGAATCTTGACCTTGTTGAATCTATGCCATGAAGAATGAAGGCAGTTCTGAAGGCAAAAGGGGGTCCAACCCGGGACTAGCAAGGTGTACCTAATAAAGTGGCCAGTGAGTACATACAAGAGTCACTCATACACACAGCTGTGGGGCAGTGAATGCCTCATCCGCCTATGAGTGGCGGTCAACAGTTACAGCTTCCTGGTAGTATAGCTCAGGAGGGCTTGGACTAGGATCTGAACACACCTGTGCATGCTAGCAGCAGCAGTGCCATCATGGATCTGACACCCGTTCCCAGCATTTAGACCTGCTGGCAAGAATCCACCCTGGCTGCAGATAAACTGCCATGTGGACCCATGTAGGACCCATGCAAATGGCTGTATCTGACCATAAAGCATACATTCCAGGTTATTTTCCCATCAGGGAGCACCCACCTATGTTAGACAATGGCTGTACACTGCTAAATGCCTGTATACCCAAGTACCTACATAAACACGAATATGTGTACGGCATACAACTCTGGATGCATGAGCCCCAATGCCGCGTACACACGAGCGGAATTTCCATCGGAAAAAACTTGCATGGTTTTTCCGACGGAATTCCGCTCAAGCTTGCCTTGCATACAAACGGTCACACAAAAGTTCTCTGAACTTTCGACTGTGAAGAACGCGATGACGTACAACACTACGACGAGCCGAGAAAATGAAGTTCAATGCTTCCGAGCATGCGTGATTTTTTGCACGTCCAAATTGCATACAGACGAACACATTTTCCTATAGGAACTTTTTCCGACCGAAAAATAGAGAACATGCTCTCAATCTTTTGCTGGCTGGAATTCTGCCAGCAAAAGTCCGATGGAGCATACACACGATCTGAACTTCTGACCAAAAGCTCACATCCGACTTTTGCTGGCAGAATTTCTGATCGTGTGTATGGGGACATAAGGCCTGGTTCACACCTATGTATTTTTTTTTTAAGTGCGTTTTTAGTTTTTCAGAAACACACTACAGTCCATTTAACATGGTTCACTCTGGATGAAGTTCGCATCTGTGCATTTTATAGAAAGGGCCAGGGACTTTTTTCTGGTTTTTGGTTCCATAGACTTCAATGGAAATGTGTATTAAAAAATGCAAAATATGCAAATTACAACCTGCATAGGTGTGAATCAGGCCTAAAGGGTTGTATGCCACCCATGGGCGTAGCATAATGGGTTGCAGGGGTCACAATCACAACCCCGCCCCTAGCTCCAGGGGCCCCTGCAGCCTCCCTGTCATATTATCATATCCTCCACAAAGTCCAGCTCCGATCTGCCCTAGGGCCCCACAGCCGCGCTACAGTACTGGGCCTCCACTTTGCCTTCCACAATCCACACCCCTCTGTTCTCATTGGCTGGGGAGAAGCTGTGAACCATTTCCTGAATGGAGAGGAGCAAGGGGTAAGAACAGCCCAGGATGGAGAAGTGTCTGTGCTGTGTGCTGGCAACATGGAATGGTAACCGAACTCAGCGAGATAAGAGGAAGAGAGCGCCGTCCTGTAGCCACGATGGGACCGATGTCACTGGTGAGGTAAGACACCGCTCAGTGTCTTCTAGTCACCAGCTGGGATTCTCTGATCCCTGTCCTCTGATTCTCATGGGGTGATCCCTGTCCTCTGATTCTCCAGGGGTGAACCCTGTCCTCTAATGTAAGGAGGAACTCTGGCAACTCAAAACTCTTAAGCCACTTTGAGTATCTTGGCGTGCAGTGGGTGTATCTGCACACACGGTGGAAGTTGTGGGTGGTAGTGGGGGGGGGCACAGGTCAACTTTTGCATCAGGGCCCACAAGCTTCAAGCTACACCTCTGATGCCACCTCTTTATGGCTACATTCACATTGCTACACTGGCCCAGCTTGGACTAATGTAACTATGTATGTGCCGTACTTGGTCTAGCTCAGTGGAAGCTGGAAATCACTGTAGTGGGTGCTCTGTGGCGATTTGCTGTTCTGCTGCTTGATGAACAGAGGAGGTCGTTTGCTCAGCAGTTTCTCAATGAATGCAAAGTATTCTCTGAATGGCACCCATGCTGGCCAGCAGAGCTGCAGTTAGAAATCATGGGGCCCTGTACAGCCTTCCTGACTCCCCCCCCCCCCCCCCCCAACACCCCACCCACCCCCTCTAGGGTGCAGCGAAACAGGGACACTGAATTTACCCCCCATACGTCCCAAAATTGAAAGAGGAGTCCCACTTCCTTGGCCCCTCTGTTGAAATAAAGGGGCCCAGGGAAATTAAATTTAAGCCCTGGTAAACCAGTAGGAGTGGGGGTGTGGTCTAGTAAAAATCCATATATTCATTTAGGAAGAAATGAACAATATAGTTGCCCTGGGCCCCCCTGTTTAGCTGATGAGGTCTGGGCCCAGTACAACAGGACCAGTTGTACTGCCTTATCAGCAGCCCTGCCGGCCGAGCAAACCCCTGTATTCGCTAAGCAGCAAGGCAGCCACTCGGCACTGGACCTGGACCCCCGCAGCAATTACTGTAGTATCTGGACCATTGTAACTATGCAAAAATAGCCATACTCGGAATTTAGCTTTGGGTAAAGTAGGGAAAGGTTAGAACCCTTGTTAGGTTTGTTCCGTTTGTGTGTGCTTCACTGCTGAGGGTCCAATCATCTGATGACCCCTGGAGAGCCAGGTAGAAGCCCTGATGTAGAGGATGTAGAACTTTCTTCAGGCAGCAGTAGTTCTATCAGAAAGCCAAATCTGGCGGTATGAGCAGTGAGACAGGTAAGTATTTGAAGTGGAATAAATGAAGGATCAGACCAGGTGGAATCTCCGATTAAAGCAGGTTTAATGATAGTTGCTGCAGCCCGGAACAGGCAATCTGACAAGATCAAAGAATAGAAGTTCACAGGCTCCTTCTGTAGCAAATTGAGAACCTATATGATTGGTTGCCAAGGTTTACATCAATGTGCCTAATCATTTCCAAATTCATATACTGTACATCTAATCCGAAGGACAGTGGTGTGTCTTCACATTTGTCCGGCATATGAACTTTATTTCACCCCAACTACCTGCATGGATAGGTACGGAATGTCTTCCATGGTTCTTTTGCTAGATCTTAAAAAATATACCATAATATGAAGTAGAAGGTTCATCCAAAGTTCAGCTCCTGAATGTGAGATTCTCGGCAAGACCAAAAGTAATCTGTCTAGTGTCTATTACCAAACATTACCACATGACCTCCAGAAGGTTAACTCCCCTTCCTGACCAGGTCATTTTTTGCGATATGGTACTGCGTTACTTTAACCGACAATTGCAGGGTCGTGCGGCACCGTACCCAAAAAAAGTGTCCTCATTTTCCCCTCAAATAGAGCTTTCTTTTGGTGGTATTTGATAACCTTTGCGGTTTTGTGCTATAAACAAAAAAAGACCGACAATTTTGAAGAAAAAAAACTATATTTATTCATTTCTGCTATAAAACACATCCAATAAAAAAATGTAAAGAAAATCTAATTTATTCATCAATTTAGGCCAATATGTGTTCTGCTACATATTTTTGGTAAACAAAATTCCAGTCTATATAGATTGGTTTGCACAAAAGTTATAGCTTCTATATACTATGGGATATATATATTTTTTTTTTTACTAGTAACTGACGGCAGTCAGCGAATTATAGCGTAACTGCAATGCGATTGCAGCGGACAAATTGGACACCTGACACTTTTGACACTTTTTGGGGACCAGTGACACTAATATAGTGATCAGTGCTAAAAAATATGCACTGTCAAGTGCTGTAACTGTTTGCCTAGGTTGTGCTTACTCACTGTGCTTTGAGTAGGGGAATGCAAGGATCCGTGTCCCTGCTTTGCAGAAACGCAGGATCAGTGCCTTCCCTTCCCTTGTTTACATAGGCAGATTGTTGTTCTGCCTGTGTCCTGTGTAATAGGTGGTTGCTGGCGGACATCGAATCTGCGGTACCTGACCCTGGGGTCCCACTGTGTATACTCGAGAAGCAGGTGACCTCCTGTGTTCACAATGCAACAGGGAGCTGCTCTGCACAGGTTTCAGGAGCAAATGGAGTAGCAGTGTCTACTTCAGTGATTTCCAGCTTCCAGGGGCATCAGCAAAGTATGGTATATGCATAGTTACATTGGTCTCAGCTAAAATATCCATATATCCATACCTGGAATTCAGGTCCCTTGCTGCAGTGTATCCCTCCTGACATTTTAGTGTGCCCATAAGAGACAGGCACCAAGTGGCACTTGCATTTAGGGTCCTGTTTATCCCAGGGTAAATGCATGGAATGCAGACCTTGTGGCTCAAACTTGTACCGGTTGACGTGAGGGTCCCCCACGCCCCCTACCCCCCACTTGCTGGAGCCTCCGGCTGTGCGTGTGAAGAGCGTGCTGTGTCCGCCTCCTCTCTCACCCCCCCTGCCGGGACACTACAAGTCTTTAAAGGAGTGCTAGGCTGTGTGTGTGCGGCCAGCTTCTTTCCTCTCTTTACCAATGCTCCCTTCTGGCAGCCATGGACCTAAGCCAATCAGCAGCAGGGAGAAGATACAACAGCCACATGGACCAATGAGAGTTGTAGTCCTGTGGAACATTGCCCAATGGAGGATAAATACAGTTATAACTACAGCACCCACAATTCTCTGGAGGAGAGAACTGAGTTTTTCCCGAGCAAATCTGGAAAACAGGGGTCTTTTGCTGAGAGGAATTTAAGCCGCACCGACGCGTTGTTTTTGCTGAGCCTGAGGACTGAGTCACATAGGCATTGTTTGCTGTGCCATGGGACCAGAGCTAAGAAACCCGCTGCTGTGAGAGCCCACACCAGAGCTCCTAAGGCCTGTGGGACTTGTGAGGATCCAGGCAGAGAGACAGAGTCTTGTGGGACCTGACTTCAAAGGATTGCAGACCACCAAGTGATTTGGATCAGATACCTATCTACCAGGAGGGGTGAGCTGAACACCCATGCTCATCTCAACACTGACACAGTTAATGCAGAAGATATTCCCCCTCGTTTAGCAGCTCACTTGTCATCCTCTGCCCACCATTAAAGAAACTGCTACACATGCACCAACAACAGAAGGGCCCCAACAAAATCATCCAACGCGGAAAATTAGGCTACAGGTACTTTTCAGACACCTTCAGGGGTACCCCCACAACAGGAATGCACAGGCTTACACAATATTGGGGCTGTATGCACAGTGTGCACATGAGGACCTTTATTTTCCTGAGTTGGTTGATGCCGTTACTTAAACCCTGTTTCCAACAGTTATAATTGGATTAAACATTGCCACAGTTTAGCTGATTGTCAACCCATAGACTAGTGTTCAATTTACCTAGTGCAGCATCTTTGAATCTGTTCATTTGCCTGTTTAAGGATTTACGCATTGTTGCTTAACTGCCTTGTCTTAATACATCCATTTAATCTACCACCAGCTGCTTGTGGCCTATTTTCTGTGTACTGTTTTAAAGTGATTGCATGCTAACGCTTAAGTTACTCAGATGCAATTGGATTTATACCTATAACTGGGTGTGCCTGTGGGGACCAAGCAGCTTTAAGAGTCATGGTAGCACAGAGAACCGATCATTACCAGTGGCTCATCCGGGGGTAAGTGCTACACGCCAATATCTTTTAGCTTCCATAAAGACTTTATGATCTTTATTGAAGTAATTGTAGTTGAATTGTGGTGGAATTTGGGTTGATTGGAATGCCTTTATGTGAGATTCGGTGAACTTATAAGGTTTTTCACTACAACAGAGCCATCACACTCGCCTGTCATGAGAATTGGATGAGGGAAACCTGCATCCAATTTTGCATATATGTGAACCAGGCCTTAAGGCAAACTTTATGTTTTCATTTTGAATAGAGTAATGCACCGTACACACGATTGGATTTTCCGACTGGAAGTGTTAGATGTGAGCTTGCTGGCAGTATGTCTGACCGCGTGTATGCTCCATCGGACAATTGTTGTTGGACTTTCCACCAACAAATGTTGGCTAGCATGTTCTCAAATTTTCCGCCAACAAATGTGTGTTGTCGGATTTTTCTAATTGTGTGTACACAAGTCCGTCAGAAAAAAGTCCAAAATACAAACACGCATACTCAGAATCAAGGACGAGCCGGAAGCGCTCGGTCTTGTAAAACTAGTGTTCGTAATGGAGAAATCACATGACTATTGAACTTCCTTTTTATCGGCTCGCCGTATGTCTTGTACGTCACTACGTTCATAATTGTTGGCCAACATTTGTGTGACCGTGTGTATGCAAGGCAAGTTGGAGCCAACGCCCTTCGAACAAAATTCCACGGTTTTGTTGTCAGAAAGTCCGATCATGTGTACGGGGCTTAAGGGAGGGTTATAACCCTTGTCAGACTTTTTCCCATTGAGGAAATTTCCCTTTACTTCCTGTGCCATAGCCAAAACAGGAAGCGAGAGGAAATGTCTCCAAAAGTGAGGGAATTCCTGGTTTTCATCAGTGTCAGTAGAAAGAGCGTTCTTTTTAGAACATACTCCTTCTATTCCTGTTCTGGTGGCATCCCAAAATTTAGGGGAGTGTTTTATTGTCACTCTCGGTGATAAAATTAAACAGGACAAATAGAGAGGGTGAATCTCCCTAACAGGGGCACAGACAGCAATAAAACCCTGACAGGTGTTTTAATCCCTCTGCACTTTATCCAAAAATAAAAAAAAATAAAAAATAGTCTTGGCCTAATGCAGCGTACACACGATTGGAATTTCAGCCCGCAAAAGACCGTTGAGAGTTTTTCGTCGGAAAATGCGACCGTGTGTATTCTCCATCGGACTTTTGCTGGCCGAATTCCGGCCAGCAAAGGATTGAGAGCATGCTCTCAATTTTTCGGTCGGGAAAAGTTCCTATCCGAAAATACGATCGTCTGTGGGAATTCCGACGCGCAAAATTCCTACGCATGCTCGGAAAACAATTTGACGCATGCTCGGAAGCATTGAACTTCATTTTCTCGGCTCGTCGTAGTGTTGTACGTCACCGCGTTCTTGACGGTCGTAAGTTCAGCGAACTTTTGCATGACCGTGTGTATGCAAGTCAAACTTGAGCGGAATCCCGTCGGAAAAGCCGTCATATCTTTTTCCGACGAGAAATCCGATTGTGTGTGCGCGGCATTAGTTATACTTTAAAGTGATACTAAAGTCTAATAAAGATAAAAATCCTTCTGACTTTAGAACCACTTTAAAAGGACATGTACAGTGTATTTTAAGCATGCACACATTTTTGTTTTGAATCGTTAGTGTGAAATTAGTTTTTAAATCAGATTTTTTAATGTTTCCAAAAATCATGCACATTGAATATGTCTATCATGGGTTCCATGCTGTAACGAAATATTTTTTTTTTTGTGCGATATTTAGGGGTAACATAAGTTTCTGTTTCCGATACACACGCAATGAATGTCGGAAGGATGGCGAACGAGCCGCTCAGTATTCCAGAATGATCTGATCTGTGTGCTCAGGTCAGGGAATCATGATTGGCAGACCTCTGGGATAAGACCTTCTCACCGACCTTTTGTCTCTTCTGGATATAAAGATATAGTAGCTGATGGGGAATTGAGGAGCAGAGCATACTGATAAGTTATAAAAAAATAACAGGTTGCAGCTGGCTGAATGACAGATCTTGATACCAGGCTGAGCGCCAGTATCATCTTCTACACGTGTTTAAAGGGCAACACCAGCCAGTGAGAGACACCAATCAATGGCGTGCTGACACTGCGTATGCAGGAAACTCTGCAGCTGTGTTAAAGTGATATTAAACCCTTTTTTAAGCACTTTCAAGAGCTGATTTAATTGCTTACTGATTATGCAGCTTCTTTACCATGTAATCCTTTCCTATATTCCAGTTTAAGCTGGTGCCATGACCTCTGCCCCAGGCTTCCTGTTTCAAGGTGACTCCCTTCTCTTTCAGCATCCTGTGGAGCCATCCTGATTTTGAGGGACTGTCCCTGATTTGGAACAAAGTCCCTCTGTCCCTCTTTCCTCCTCATTTGTCCCTCACTTTGGTCTGATCTATATAGTTGTACATAAAATGCACTTTTTATCTTTCAAAAAGTGTTTCCCAGTGCTAAACCTTTCGTCCAATTTCTAAATTGCTGCATTTGTAAATTTCAAAAGCCAATATAAAGGAATAGTAGTGGTAAAAAAGCACTTGTGGGTTTAACTTTTTTTTTTTTGTATAATTCTCCTTTAAAGGGGCATGGCAAGGGGGTGTGTCCTATGCCTACATACTTTTGCTAATAGGTGTCCCTTGTTCCCATCTCAAAAAGTTGGGATGTATGCATGCAGAAACTAAAGTTGTGTCTCCCTTAGCTGGGAACATCAATAGAAACACAAAGCCCTTCAGCCTAGGATGGCAAAGCACTCCTCTGCTCCTCCCTCCTCCACCCCTGCCCTCCCTTCATGAAGCTAACAGAACGGCTGGAGTTTGCACTGTCCACTATTAAACTTTTTCCTGTAAAGAATGGAAGTTTAAAGAGGCAGCACTTAGGCCCCTTTCACATGGGCTGTCCGATCAAGTCCGCCTGTCAGGTTTTCAGGCAGACCCGATTGGACCCTCCATTCACCCTCCATTCACTCTCCATTCACTCCTATGGAGCGGCGGATGTCAGCGGGGACATGTCCAGATGGAAGTTTGTCCTAATTTCCATCCATCTGGCGGATAGGATATGATCGGATGAAAACGGACAGGCGGTCCATTTTCACCCCATCTCCCCATAGAGGAGAGCGGGACTGTGTCTGTCTCCACTCTGCACATTGAGCGGACATGGACTTATCATCCACCTGCCTGATAATGAATGCAAAGAGTCATGAATGACAGTGTGACAGCCTTGTGCCTGTGCTGTCACTCTAATCCATGACTCTTTGTATTCATTGTCCAGTATCCTCTCTTTTTGCTGTAAGCATTCAAGTCCTGATGAAGAGGGAGTTATGAGCCCCTGATACCCATTGGCGTTTATCTTCCAATCTTTTATGAAGATTAATACATTTTCATTGGACTTATTATGACTTACAGCGCTCTCATCATTCACATCTACTTTGGCTACCACAGGGACCAATATGGATATCCCGTACATTATTGCTGCCAGCAGCATTCAAGCCCTGATGAAGAGGAGTTGTTAGCTGCTAATTTCTGTTGGCATTTCCTTCCATTTTTTATGAGGATTAATACATTTTCATTGGACCTATTATGACTTACAACACTCTTATCACTCACATTTAGGTTGGCTACCATGGGGACCAATAAGGATATCCTGTACATAATTGCTGCCATCAGCATTCAAGCCCTGATGAAGAGAAGTTGTGAGCTCCTGATACCTGTTGGCTTTTACCTTATGATCTTTTATCAAGATTAATACATTTTCACTTGACTTACTCAATTTGTGTTGCTGTCATGCATGTTTACTCTGGCTACTCCAGGGACCCATAAGGATACCCCATACATTATTGGTACCAGTAGCTATCCAGTCCTGATGAAGGGGGTAATAGGAAAAACAAGGAAAAAACACAATAACAGCACCGCCACCCCACCTAGAATTGATTGGTGTACAAAGTGAGGTAAGTGCAGCTGTAAAGCATCAATGGAAGCTAGTATCTAAATGAAAAGTAAAAGTAAAATAAAAAACAGCGCTAATAGACACCCCCCACACACACAATAAAAAAACCCTGATACCTATTGGCATTTACCTTCTACCTTCTGATCTTTTTTCAAGATTGATACATTTTCACTTGACTTATTACAACTTGTGGCACTCTCATCATTCACATTTACTTTGGCTACCCCGGGGACCCATAGGGATACCCCATACATTTTTGCTACCAGCAGAATTCAAGCCCTGATGAAGGGGGTTTTGTGAAACGATACCTGTTGGCTGTTAATTAAAAATTAAAAATGTTATCAAGATTAATACATTTTCACTTGACTTAAAGTGGTTGTAAAGGCAGAAGGTTTATTGCATTCTATGCATTAAGATAAAAAAGCCTTCTGTGTGCAGAAGCTCCCCCAGCCCCCTCTAATACTTACCTGAGCCCATCTCGATCAAGCGTTGTTGCACGAGACACTGGGCTGTCTGGAACTCTCCCTCCTCATTGGCTGAGACAGCAGCAAAGCGCCATTGGCTCCCACTGCTGTTAATCAGTGAACCAATCAGCAGAGAGAGGGGGCGAGGACGGGTCTGGGCTCAGTGTCTGAATGGACACACGGAGCTGCGGCTCAGCTCGGGCGCCCCCATAGCAAGCTGCTTTCTGTGGTGGCCACTCAACAGGAGGGAGGGGCCAGGAGCACTGAAGAGGGACCCGAGAAGGGGAGGATCTGGGCTGTTCTGTGCAAAACCATTACACAGAGCAGGTAAGTATGTTTGTTATTTCCTTCCTATGTAAGAAATATATTGAATCTTCTTGCAAAGACATATTATTTGTGTCTTGGACCAGAAAGCGATGCAGCCCACAAACATATTCTGATCCAAACGTACGAACAGTATCAATGGGGAGCGTGAACCAATCCGGAAAAGTTCAGCTAGTTATTAAAACAATCAGCAAAGCAAGTGCCAGCATCACACAGCATGGGCTATATTTAGTCACCTCATTCCCTGTGCTAAAAATAATGACAGTATTACACAGTTCATAAAACCCATCCCTTCATGTGTACACGCATTGTAATGCACTAGAACAAAAGCAAATCATATTGTTCCTCATCGTTTCTCTCAGGAGACTGGGGTTTGGATATTAGAATTAAATGCAGCTAGGGGAAACCAAATCACCAAAGTCTTAAAACACAAAAACTGAAACTGTCAAAACCACGGAGGCAGCCATTTTGTCAAAATGAGTACACAACATAGGCGTGCGCACAGGGTGTGCCGGGTGTGCCTGGGCGCACCTGGGCGCACCCTAATCACCCTGTGTGGTACAGATTCCCCCTCTTTAGACCCCTGATATTTCACCTAAGCGCCCTAACGGGGCTCCTAAGAAAATTGTAAAAGATAATAATAAAAACAAAAACTACTGAAACCAATGTCTGCACTACTGACACCGTCCACTTCTCTGCTGACACCGTCAGTATATATACACATGCACACACATGCAAATATATTTGAGCTTTGGGGTGCACACCTGAATACAGAAGGCTGTGCACAACTATAAGTACACAGCTTATCCCTGTATAAAGATCAGTTATCACACCCCTGAGCACAAATAAAACACCTGCTGGCATTCCAATACTTAGGTAGGGCTGCGCTGATGTAAAGCCACACCCCTGTGTGCTTGGCTCCACCCCACAATGTTGATATTGTTGCAAAAATTGTATAAGCGCTTGCTCCTGTCCAGTTATATTTTAAAAATCCAATGAATGCAGTTATACATTCACATGCAAATTTTTTTTTTTTTTTTTTATGAATAAAAATACTATATTTGACTTGATTTTAGCCCCCTGTAATCCCATGTGCAGCTGCAGTCAAACAGAGAAGAGGAGGGACAGCATTTGGGGACAATCAGATGTCCTGCATGCACACGCGCTGACAAGGAATTTTTTCATAAAGACATGCATGTCAACATTACACTATATATAGTTATTTGACAGGTGGTACTGCTCAAAACCCTAAATAGCTGCACATAACTCAAGGTTTACTTATAGCTTGTTAAAATAGGATGGGAATCCAACGCATTATGACAGTTTCAAATAATGTCTTCATCAGGGATACAGTGCCACCATCAATGCAAACCAACCCAATGCTCATGGAAATGTCTACATCTCCCCATGAAGCTCAAGAGCAGGATGCCCCTCAACAAGGACCACATATATCTTTAAGTGGGACCCGGTAGCATGGATTTTACAAAAAACAGCTATCCAGTAGAGTATCTTCCCATGTAAGAAGAAGGGGGGGGGGGAATTGTTTCTTCCAATGTCCCAAGGAAGATATGTGCCCCACCAAGAAATTTTACTTAGATACAAAAAAATATAGACCTCTGCTTAACAGGGGAGGTCTAACTTTTTTGGCATGTTGTGAGAAACAATTATCCCCCCCCCCCCCTTTTCTTTTTATGTAAGGAGATACTCTACCATATAGCAGAAAGATTAGAACCTGTGTCTGGGTTTTACCGCTATCAAGCACTCTCCCGACACTTTTTTTGCCACTTTTTACTGCCCCACTATCTGCACCCCAGAAACCTGCAAAGGCAGCAGCCAAAGGTGTACACATACTCCATTCACATAAATTGGGCTGCGCTGCAACCACCTTGCAATGGTGTGCAATGATGCAGCATTTAAGGGGTAATACAGGCAGTGAGGAGATGACATATCACCTCCTTAATGCCAACAGCCTCTGAAAAGTTATCAGAGCATTGAACCATGGTGGTTCTTTCCGTAAACACGTCCTTAGAGAAAAAATTCCTTCACTTCCTGTCCTGCTTACATAAATTACCAGACAGAATATGAAGGGAACTCTCCAACAAAAACTCAACCAGAGATCCAAACTCTTTCTAGAGTAAAAGAAAGTAAGAACCCCATCAGCTTTTTTTTTTCTGTCTGGGCCCCTGTTGCGAATTTCCCTTACTTCCTGTCCAGTAAAACTGTTGTCACTGGGACAGAAAGCGTGGGGAAAGCTTTCTAACAGAGCCCCAGGTTCTGGCCTGACATACACTTTAATTTTTTTTTTTTTTGGGCGAGTTATAGTATTGCCAGAAACCTGTTTAAGGCCTGGTTCACACCTATGCGTTTTTTTTTGTGTGTGTTTTTTTTCAGAAATACACTACAGTTTATTTAACATGGTTTCCTATGGGACACAGTGCTAAATACAGTGCGGCTCTACTGAACAACATATATGTATATATATATATATATATATATATATATATATATATATCTATCCAGTGTTATTTTTAAGTCATTATACAACAACCATACAAGATACAAAGTAAAAATAAAAAATAAAAATAAATCCAATAAAGTCTTTCAATATATGTGCTGCGTAAACTGTTGGCGCGATATAAATCGCATATAATAATAATAATAATAATACGTGCTCCACCATAGTGCTCTTCAATCTTCTTCTTAACAAATCAAAGTGCAGTACCACCACCGGGAGAAAAACCCACTCACCTCACAACAGATAGTCAAGGCTTTTCACTATATTCCGTGCTGCTCTCATTAGGATAATCTCCTCCTTTCCTTCCTGGGATAGAACGCTACTCATGAACTGTATTTCCGATCCAACCACATGAAACAAAAAGGCATCCACATAGTGTGTTCTCTTTTCAAAAGCTTTATTAAAAAAGTACACTTACAAGACATGCAATAAAACTGAGCAAATTGTAATCTCTCCAGATAACTCACCACTCGGCCTAATTAGCGGTGGCTCCATGACATTGTGGGCTGGGCTCCTCCCTCCTATACGCGTGTCGTCCTCTGATATGGCTTCTTCAGTAGGATAGTAAAATATTCCTATGCAACACATTCACATCTATGCTTTTTTTTCAGCCATTGCGTCATTGGAAAGGATTAGGGACTTTTTTTTTTTTAATGTAAAACGGTGCGTATTTGGTTTAATTGACTTCAGAAGCTGCAGAAAAGCATATAGTGCAATTTTGCCGCAATTTAAATTTTTTTATTTAGCCACCAACAAATTGGCCCAAAAAAAAGCATAAAAATTGCAAAACTTATAAAAAAAAACGTGAATGGTGCAAAACGCACCACAAAAAGAACTGCAGAAATGAATCAAAAGTAAACTACATAGGTGTGAACCAGGCCTTAGTGAGCTACCATGGACAAATGGAAATTTTAATAAGCCGTGCATTGTCCCTGCTTTGTAAGCTGGTGGGCAGGTGGGTGGACTTACCGTTGGGGGGGGGGTGAATACCGGAGGGTAGGTACCACTGGTGCAGGTCAGTGGCATTGAGTCTACAGAACTCTAGGTTCTAAAAAGTGCTGAAATTCTCCCTTTGACGTCATATAGTACAACATAAGCAAATGCAACACAAAAGCATAGTATAACATAGTATAGTGAAGTTCACAAATCTTTTCCCAGTTAATAGATGTTATATGTGAGCTTTACCTGTGTATTTAATTGACTTAGTGGAACCTGCCCTTTAAATTCTTTATTTCGTGAAGAGTTTGATCTTACTACAGGACAATTGTGCCTGCGTGCACAACATTATATAGACAGAAACACTTGCAGGTGCAATGAATCACAGTGAAGTGCTTACAGCCTAATTTTTAGTACCTGACGCAAATCAGACCTGCACACTGGAGAGATGTTGGACTCTTTCCCAGTTTAATTATGAAACTACAAAGTATTATCAATCTGCCTTTAGCTCCAATCATTTTTTTTTTCTTCTTTTAAAGAAGGAAAGTGTTCACAGCCCGTTCCCCTCCACTGTTTGAAGGCTGTGGTTGGTTTAATTATTGTCGTTCTTTGGTATTGCAGTTTAACTTTAAAGCAGTTTTTTTTTTGCCAGTTCACCAGAATATTGAAGGACACAATCATTTGTTTTACATACAGAAAACCTTACTTTATTTTATTTAACAAGACCAACAGGTCCTCTCAATAAAATAATACAAAGAGCAAACAGACTTAAGCCTGGTGCACACAACGAGATTATCGGACGAATGATCGTCCATTTTTTTTTTTTTTTTTGTATGCTAGTCTCCACATCTAATGCAAATAGGTTACTAAAGTACAAAAATTCTCGTACGACAGAAAACAATTTCGATAGTGATGTAATGTATTTGTATTATATTTTTGGACAAAAACCAGACTGATTCAATGAAAATCGTACATTCTATTATTGTACGAGAATTTTTTTGGCATTTGTCCCTGTGGAAAATTTCAAACAAGTGTGTACTAACGATCAGCTTATCGTACGATTGCGTCGAAAGCAGAATTTTTCCTCTGGTTTTCTCATCGTGTGTACGCGGCTTTAGCAAACACTTATTAATCCAGGGGTGAAAAAAAAAACAGCAAAAGAGAGCCACTGGGGATACCTGTGGACTGTACTGTGTTCACCCACAGGAGTTGTGTGTTAGTTACAATTTATTAATTAATCATGTGTTTCGCTGGGAAGAAAATTAGCATTAGAATAGACAAATTAGTCAAAAATAGGGTAGAAGTCAGCTCCAAATAAATCCAACAAACTATGGTACCAACATCCTTTAAAGTGATAAAGCAAAAGGATTGAGGGAATGGGACTTTAAATTTACATCGTATAGGAAACTACACAAATTTTAATATAAAAATATACAAATCATTTATTTAGAGAAACAGAATAAAAGTAAGGAGTACAGTTACAGTCCCAGTCATAGGTATACACCCATTTCCTATTCCTGACAAATGAGAGTACTGTAGTCACATACAAGGTATTCCCACGTCCAAAAATGTCAACATGTTTTGCCGAGACGGCTTCATCAGGAAAAGAGGACGAGGGTATTCAATTAATAAGTATAAAAAAGCATATTAATTCCATATGGAATTCTCCCAATTGCACTCACCCCAGGACTCATCTATGAGGTAGGGAGTTTCTGCCTTTGGGGTGTTTGTGCTTTTTTTTTTATGGGATAGGGGTGGGTGGCTAGGGGTGGAGATGTTTCATTTGCTCTGTGGGCGATGTGGGGCCATGCCTGTGCAAGTTATATTACTGTATGTTATTCTCTTGAAGTGTGATAGATTAATTTCTGTTTTTGTTTTTTTTTTCACACTTAGGGTTGAGCATATCATGCTTTTTTATACTTAATAATTGAATACCCTCGCCCTCTTTTCCTGATGAAGCCGTCTCGGCAAAACATGTTGAAATTTTTGGATGTGGGAATACCTTGTATGTGACTACAGTACTCTCATTTGTCAGGAATAGGAAATGTGTGTATACCTATGACTGTGACTGTAACTGTACATCTTACTTTTATTCTGTTTCTCTAAATAAATGATTTGTATATTTTTATATTAAAATTTGTGTACCTTTAAAGTCCCATTCCCTCAATCCTTTTGCTTTATTAGAATAGACAAATTGTCAAGCACAGAAACACAAATAATATAAAAATGATGCATTCCAAAATGACTAAATAAGTCTGAGCGGAAAAAGCTCTGCAAAGCTCAAGACAGCGGGTAGTTAGAGTTGGAAAAAATTATAAAAAATGAATATAAAGTAAAAAATAAAAAATAATAATAATAATGATAAGAGTGTAACGTATGAATTGAGGAATCAAAAATCAGTCTTCTGGATACTGAGCAATAGGAATGCTGCTGCTGTTAGGCTGTGTGGAGGAGAGCTGCAATATTATTATTATTATTGTTATTATACAGAATTTATATAGTGATAACAGTTTATGTAGCGCTTTACAACTTGAGGGTAGACAGTACAAATACAATACACTTTAATACAGTAGGAATCAGAGGGCACTGCTCCGTGGAGCTTACAATCTAAGAGGGAAGGTCAAGAGATACAAGGTGTAATAACTGTGGGGGACGTGCTGATGGAGAAGATAAATGTACAGTTGTTAGGTGGGGGCCAGATAAGCAATATGTAAAATACAAGACAAAATAAAGAGAGCGCAATAGTGCAGTAACGTGGGAGAGATTTAATAATGATAAAAACACAATAAATGGTTACTCTCACAAACAAATGAGAGAAGCGGTGCAGTAGGAGGCAGGATGCTGGAGCTGATGTTGAGTCCATGTGAGGAAC
This sequence comes from Aquarana catesbeiana, assembly GCF_042186555.1. NCBI lineage: Eukaryota > Metazoa > Chordata > Amphibia > Anura > Ranidae > Aquarana > Aquarana catesbeiana. The sequence goes on from NC_133336.1 coordinate 37,055,505, forward strand.
GTCTGGCTCCCTGCCTTGGCCACGGGCTGGGGAGAAACGATGGCTGCTGCTGGAAGATCCGACACTGCAAAGAGAGATGGAGGGAGCCGCCAGAGTCCAGGAACCGAACCAGAATACCACTTACTATGCCTCCTACTTCCCTGGTAACAGAACGCGTTTCAACCCTCAAGGTTGATAAAGAAGCTGGGAGCAGGGGAGCACCGTGGTGCATAGTAGGTGGTTTTTAGGTTTGGTTCCTGGACTCCGGCAGCTCCTTCCATCTCTCCCTGCAGCATCGGATCTTCATGCAGCAACCATCGCTTCTCCCCAGCCCACGGCCAAGGTGGGGAGCCAGTCGTACCTCGCAGGGACTCAACATCAGCTTCAACATCCTGCCTCCTACCGCATCCCCTCTCTCATTTGTTTGTGAGTGTAACCATTTATTGTGTTTTTATCATTATTAAATGTCTGCCACGTTACTGCACTATAAGATGAGTTCTCTCTTTGCATTTGTCTTGTAACATTTGGAATCCATCTTGTTCCACTAGGACTTCAAAAAAGGGAATTCCGATTGGCTGTTATGGTTTAATGCATTTGGTGCTTTGTTCCTTGCATTGTTTAATTTTCCGTCCCTTAAGTTTCCTCCTGAAGTTGCCAGGGGTTCCATGAGCAGTAAGCAATGCTGGATTGATCTCCCACTTACATTGACTTTGCAAGGGGGCCATATTCCACTAACTTTCAATGTAAGAGCACTTCCACAATGATCACTACCATTAGAGGACATCACAGTTTTACATCCTGCCTTTCTTTTAGGCAGTTGTTATTAATTTCAAGAATATTGCTAAAAATAATTTTGTAGGACTTTGGTAACCAAATTATATGTTCTGGGTGTCAGATATGCCAGGTACACCATATTATTTATTCTACTTTTTACTTAAAATATTCTTTACCATATTGATCACGATAATGCACTATGAGCTGTAGGTATCATCCTTAGCAGAGGCTCTCCAAGACCTGATAATTATTTCAAGAGTTCCCTTAAGGGCAAAAAGGTTGAGAAAGGCAGATCTATAGAAAGTGATCAAAAAGGGTCTTTCAGAAGTCTGACTGGTGTATAAAGTACAAGCAAGGAGTCTTCAGGCAATGCTCCATAAGAAATGCCTACAAAGAAATTTTTCCACAAAAGGAGAAGGGAATCTTGGGTAAATGTCATGTTTAGATGATTGGTTTAGGCCTTAAAGTTTATATCTCATTGTTTGTCATATATTTTTTACTCTAGGCACTACTTTACTGAATAAGTATAAAAGAAACAAGAATGGGCAGAGAATGCAATAGAGAGGAAAAGCAAGCTTTGGCACCTGTAACCTGTAAAGTTTGGACCACCCATTTAACCCATGTTTCAATGACTATTTTACAGATTTGGCTATATAGGCAGCTGTACATTTATGACAGATCTGGCTGTTGAACACTAGAGATACATTTCCTAACTATAGGATGAACAATAAGATTCAGACCCTAAAGTGAAAATGGAAAGTGTAGTCCAAATTGAAAAATTACATTGTGTAATGCCAACTTAAGATGCTTATAAAAAAGTCCACCGACTTTTGAGGTCACTGAATGTAAATGGAAGCAACTGTCATGAATACCAGAGGGGCTCTAGACCCGGTGCTAGATCACTGACTTGGCATAAAAAGTGCTATCAATATTAGTAATACTGAAATGCAGGTACCTTATACTGATTGCATGTACCTGTGTTAGTCCTTAGTTTACTCTCTGAGACCTTTTGGAACCTCTTGGCTCCTAGACCCTGACTTCTCTCAGCACTGAAGCCACACTTTCCTGTCATTAATTAATGCCCGGGCCTAGGCTTTTTTGACAAGCTGGCCTCAACATCCAACGTTTTCTTCCCATTAGGGTACAATCCTTATGGGATCTATAGGTAACTTGCTCATACCACCTATAACCTCTTTTAGTGATTCTAACCCCTACTTGCTGTTCTTGGTGTGGTTTCTAAACTTTTATTCCTCAAGTCAATCACATATAGGGCATTCTTTGGGAGTTAAGTTTTTTTTCAGCTAGTATGGACATTCACTGTCCAGTGCATTTCAACTGAGTTTACTATAAAATGCAGTACTAACTTCTATCTGCATCACAAAAAATCAGCATATTGTTCATGTGAAGACCAAAATATGAAACCTCAGAATCTTCTCTCAGTGAAACCAGGAAATATGAGTTAATTTATCTTTGAAAGCTACCTGATTATTTGGCTTCTTCAAAGTGGTTGTGAACCCTCACATATGCCCAGTGAAGTGACTAGCCTCAGGTGATACACAGAAATGAAACACATCCTCTTACATAAGTTGTACCTGTTTATCAGCAGTCTTCTCTTCTCTACATCTATTGAAGTTGCATAATTTATAAAGCTTGTCGACAGAAAAAAAAGGGAGTGGAGAGCTGAAATTACACCCTGGATTGGAGGGAAGGAACACACCCACCTTCACACAGCACAGAGGTGAGACTGCCAATCTGCTGTCCCCCACCCCCGGTCACCTTTTTTTACTTGGTGTCAGGGAAAATTGTCAGAAGAGATTGATGCTGATAGCAGAGGAAAAAAGCAGCAGGCAGAAATTAAACTTAGTGGACTGAGACAAGTACACACTATAGAGGGATGTGTTTTGTAGAAAATGCTGCAAACTTTTGCTAGTCAAGATCTCACTAATTTAATACTCTAACAATTTGTCATAAAGGCAATAAAGCAACACTATTATGTTAAGACATATGGCCTCATCAAAAAGTTACATTAAAATCATATGCTTTGTTTTTAATTCAACAGGAAAAGGTCAGCAATGACAACAATGCAGTATCGAGGCGGAATAGCGGTGTAAAATCCCCACCACTAAGTCAGATTAGATCAGTGAAATTAGCGTTGAAAGAGAAAACCCTGGGCCATTTACATGTTAAAAATTAATTAACTCCATCTGGCCAGAAAATACAAATTTTTAGTAGAAGATACCATTGACGCTTCTAAGGCATTCCGTTAATTAATTCCATGTCTTACGTTTTAATCCTTTACAGTCTCCTGGTCACAGTGGTAAAGTATAGTTTGTTTTAATTTACTTTCAATTTGCATTGTAATAAATCCTGGGTTTGAACCTTCACAAATTGGCAGAAGAAAAATAAAATCCAAAAACAATATAAAAAACAAACCCCATGGAAATATCCTGAAAATGTTGACTTGCTTATTCTGCTGTTTAATTAAAGACTTTGTGGGTTTGAAAGTTGGGGACTTTTTAATGGCTTTCTGACTACAGTTCTAATTAAGCCCTACTGAATGCGAGATGAAGAATCTTTGAACACTAATTGTGCTTCGATATAGTCTCAAAATGAGACCACTCCATTTAAATTGCCTTCAATGTGAATAAGATATTTGTTTAGATGTGTTTCCTATTAAATATAATAAGGCTTGCCCTCTGCGTGACAAATCTCTTTCCCATTTATTCACGTTTTTTTGTAAGCTTAATAAGAAACTATAATGGTTTTGAGCCATAATTTGTATTATTTATTTAAGTTTATCCATGTTTAAATTGTTGTTTTTATTTTTCGCTATCTACAGTATTTACAGTTTTTTTTTGTCTTAGCAATAAACATTTTAAACATTGCAAAAGTTTACAAAGCTTTTTGTATTATTTAAATTCACAGCAGCTATGTGCTTTGCAGCTATCTGATTGCTTTGAGAAAGCTTGCAGATAGCGGGTGAAATGCTCAATGGCTGCATTTCAGCTGTTTCTACATAGTTATATAGTCAGTTTGAAAGAAGACACAAGTCCATCAAGGTCAACTAACAAAAAAAAAAACAAAAAAACAAAAAACACACAATCCCATATACACAATCCTATACCCACAGTTAATAAACAGGAAGGTGAAAAACCCCAGCAAAGGATGATCCAATTTGTTACAGCAGGGGAAAAAATTCCTTCCTGATCCCCCGAGAGGCAATCGGATATTCCCTGGATCAACTTTACCTATAAATGTTAGTATCCAGTTATATTATGTACATTCAGGAAAGAATCCAGGCCTTTTTTAACGCAATCTACGAAACTGGCCAGAACCAGCTCTTATGGGAGTCTATTCCACATTTTCTTTTCATCTCCAAACACACTTTTCTGTGTTTGGAGATGATTTTTTCCTCTAGATGTAAAGAGTGCCCCCTTTTCCTCTGTGATGACCTTAAAGTGAATAACTTCACCAAGTTCACTATATGGACCACTTGTATATGTGCACATGGTGATCATATCCCCCCTTAATCTCCTCTTCTCAATAGAGAATAAATTTGGTTCCTCCAATCTTTATTCATAGCTGAGCTCCTCCATGCCTCTTATCAGTTTGGTTGCTCTTCTCTGAACTTTCTCCAGTTTCCAGATATCCTTTTTGAGAACTGGTGCCCAAAACTGAACTGCATAGATGAGGTAACCTCAGCTTGGCATTGCATGCTATTATTAAGCTTATGATCTACCAGAACACCCAGATCCTTCTCCAGCGTTGATTCCCCTAGTATGTATGATGCATGTATATTCTTAGCCCCCAAGTGCATAACTTTACATTTATCAACATTAAACCTTGCCACATAGTTGCTCAATTAAAAATATTTTAAAAATATTCTGTTTTTACTACGAATTAAATCATTAAGAGTAGGTGAAGCTGAGATTGCCCTTGTGAGATTTTCTTTTGTATTTTATACACAGGCTAAATATACATGTGAGTACTGAGACCCTGTTTACTACCTGAAAAGGTTACAGATGTATGCATCGGGATCTCCAATGGTAACTGCTATTAAGACACCCTCTTCCATTCCCCCTGATATATTATATTATGGTGGAGTGCTGCACAGTTAACCCTTTTTCTGTTACTTTGCAGCTCCCTTTCTCTAATACAAACCTTGGAACAAGCGGTCTGACAAATGAGTCAGCTTCTGAAAAGTTTCATCAGCTTTGACATAGCTCCCAACTGTCCCTGATTTCGAGGGACTGTCCCTGATTTGGAGCAATGTCCCTCTGTCCCTCATTCGTCCCTCATTTTGGTCTAATCTGTATAGATGTATATAAAATGCACTTTTTATCTATCAAAAATTGTTTTCCAGCACTAAACCTTTCATCTGATTCCTAAATTGATTTTTTCTTTAAATTTCAAAAGCCAATATAATGGAATATTAGTGGTAAAAAAAAGAAACTTGTGCGCTTAACCAATCTTGTTTTTTTACAATTTACCTTCAAGGGGGCGTGGCCAGGGGTGTGTCCTATGCCTTCATACTTTTGCTGATAGGTGTTCCTCATTCTCATCTCAAAAAGTTGGGAGGTATGGCTTTGATTTGGCCAGACTTTACAAAAATGTAAAACTTTCTGAAATTATGAATCTCTGCACCAAAAATGTAATTGAAGTCAGTAAGAATCTGAATTAGGCTTCAAAAAAAAGTGTGAATTGCAGAGCAGCAAATAATGCAGAACTCTGCAGAATGGACTGAGACCATTATGGCAGCTCTGTCTAATGAGATGTTGGGGCCAAAACACAGCTTGAGCTACTTCCTTTAAATATACTACCAGAGGTATTGAGATCTCATTAAGAAGAATGGGACTTGGTGGCACCAATAGTCAAGCTACTCATGCCCAGGCAATAGCAGACACAGAAATAAGGCAGAAACAGCCTTTCTCTTTTAACGCTTTATTTATATATGAATATATAAAATCTCCAGAGAGTTACCAAACCTACAGAAACATGTAGCCACATTGCAAATTTTAGTCATGCTTACCCAAACATCAAGAATTAAAGCCTATGCAACTATACTATACAGCATAATGTTTAACTGCTATTTTCATCAACTACTTTACCCTAAATGTTCAAACCCTGCTAGGATAGGAATATGTGCTTCTTATTCCCTTTTTTCTTTTTCTCTCTCTTTAAAAGAATCCTACCAACACAAAAAAAAAAAAAAAAAAAAAGGAACGCCATAAAGCCCTCCCCCCAGTCATCCCTCTCAGGTCCTGCGTATCACCATACCCTCCTAAATATTAACCCTCCAATCAATTCTAAAGGGAACTGACCTTTATATAAGCAATATGAAGTCCAAATCCTCCAATATTTCTCACCCTGTTCTTTCATTAACATCGTGAGATCTTCCATTTCCCGAATTTCTGTAATTCTAGCAATCCATTGAGATTTAGTCAGCGCAACTGGACTACTCCAAAGTGCAGGCATACATGCTTTTGCAGCCTTTAAAAAATGTTTTAACAGGAAGTTGGAAGTGCAGTCGCTGTAAATCTGAGGGGAAGCTCTGCTGGTTTTCATCATCCAATCATGTACAAGCTAAAATGCTGTTTTTTTATTTTTCTTGCATGTCCCCCTCAGATCTACAACGACTGCACTTCCAAGTGCACTTTCAGTGCAATTTCAAGTGCACTTTGCACTTGTAGTTTGCACTTATAGTGCAAAGTGGATTTGCCTTTAGTAAATAACCCCCGTTGAGTTTTTGTAGCTTTTATTGGATAAGGGTGTTGATTTACTATAGGGGATGATTTATTAAAGGCAAATAGACTGTGAACTTTGCACAGTGCAGTTGCTCCAGTGCTTAGTAAATGAGCAGAAGCCATCACTTCCATCATTCAATCCTGTGCAAGCAAAATTATTATTATTTTTTTTTCCTTGCATGTGATTGAGTATTCTTTGCAAAGAGAAGCTTTACCTCATTTACTAAGCTCTGGAGCAACTGCACTTTGCAAAGTTCACAGTCTAATTGTCCTTAGAAATGCAACTCCATGGAGTCAATATGCTACAGGTTTCCCCTCAAGAGACACACCCGTTAGCTCTTTAACCGTATGTTCAACTACAGTATATCCCAAAAGTCATTCAACTTTGGACAGAAACAGCCTTTCTGACTCACAGGTCTGTGAGTGGGCAAGATGGGAATCCACTGGGTTCCCTAAGTTAACTAGTAAGAACCCATGGAACCTGGCAATTCTTTTTCTCCTTCATTGCGGATCACATAATAGGAAATGGCTAGAGTAATCCTAATGTCACAAGCAAGGTCATTAGAATTTAGGTAGAATTCAATTCAGTTTTTCAGCCAACCAGAACATGCTATATCCCAATAAAAACACAAATAAGGACCTATTTTGATTGTTAAATTATTGCAAAATGCCAGTAGTTCTTTGAAGCAACATTGGTATTGCAATAGGTATTGCATTTCTTTTCTTTAACAGTCCCTAACCATCTTCTGCATTTTTAGCAGATGGAGCTGTGGTTCTATTCCCTTACCCCTATGTTATTAATGGTTCTGTACTGACTCAGGGGCTGGCTGTAGAGTCTGGTTGAAGCTGTAGAGCTTTATCAGAGTCAAGACGGGAGGAACTGACCAACAGAGGAGTAAGTTTGATTCCTTTTCTTTTACAGGGAACTTTTTTGGGGGAAGGGGACAACGAGGGTTGATTTACTAAAACTGGAGCGTGCAAAATCTGGCGCAGCTCTACAAAGAAACCAATCAGCTTTTCAGGTTTTAGTGTAAATTAGATTTAAATAAGTGCGTGTGATCAGAGTAAAGACCCCACGTGACAAATTAAATCGTGGCGCTATCACTCAATACATCTCTACCACCTCTAAGGTGGAAAAGTAAACCTAACACACACCTTATGATCAGTGCCTCCCTGTGTGTATTGCAAAGAAATATAAAATATAAACAATTATGATGATGCGTGCAATAGTGCTATAATGAAAATATACTATTGATAAGTTCACACCAAAAAATGTGTCAAATCACCACGAAATAAACAAAAAATGTGACTTGGTGTCAATATCTCTCAGATGCTGTTGTATATATATAAATCCATCAAGTCCGTGAGCATCCCCGCACACTTCTATACGAATGACTGTGTAAATAAAGTCTCTTCAATATCACACAAGTGTGCCAACACGTGTCCACATCAGTGCTAAAGTAAAAAAACTGGTGCATCCACAAATTCCTTATTTATAGGAGTGTGATTTCTTCTAGTGTAATCTTCCACCACACCTCTGTGTTCAGTGACCACTCTCCCAATGGACAGCCACTCACCAGCTCCTCATGCCTCCACTTGCGTGTGAGGCTAAAAGACATAGATGTCCATTTCTATTGGCAGGGTTTAAATCTTATCCATCCGGAAGATCATTCCATGTGAAGACAAGAAAAACTTCCAATAGTGTAATACTGTAAAACTCTTTTAATAAATCACACTAAAGAAACCACTTCAACAGTTTCACTCACATTGTGTAAAAAAATGTAAAACCACAGCAAACTCCACAACAATCTGTCAGGTGTAATCTCAACCGGCTGCTAAGATCAATCTCTCAGGGGGGTATGCGGTCACGGCGGACCCTCTATGAGCCAGCGTATAGGAAGTATCTCTCACCCTCTCCCCGCTTGCCTCTTAGATAGATTACGCCGTCTCCCCCACTCGGTAATCCGTGCAGCTAACCTCCTTCTGTCACACGTACGTGGTGTTATCCTGTATACGGCCACGCCCCCAACATGTTTCGATGCGCTTGCATCTTAATCATGGGATAGGCCGCTTCAGATCCCCATCATTCCTTTTATCCCTCCCCTCACCAATCGAATGAGGAGTCTCAGTGCGCATGCGCACCTGATCATTCGGCGCCTGCGCCTTACGAGTGTCCCCGTGAGCGCAAACCCCCGTCAGTAGAAACAGCAGACCTAGACGTGCTGCTGTATTTTAACCCTGACATGTCAAATAAAATCAATCACCTATTACAGCGGTATATGCACATAACATCCTGCATTACCATAACAATGCTAAACAATATACATAATATCGGTATCCCCACAGTTCTAGATATTACAACGATCTATTCAATGTGGTTCAGGACTCAATTAAACATCATGCCTACTATAATCCATGTGTTCAACCAATAATATTAATAAAATACCCATAAGGTAGATATTAAAAATGACTACATAATGCCCAAATGACCCAATTTCAACCTACAGTTGAGAATGGTCACTATTATTAATATAATGTTACAAAAATCTCTAATCCTATTGTTAAAAATAGTATGGTGGATCGGTATATATTTAAAATTATATAAAATATACATATATCTCTAATCCTATTGTTAAAGATAGTATGGTGGATCGGTTTATTAACATATCTGCTAATTAAAATTACATGGACTTAATAATCCCTATAAAATCCCTAACACATGATAATTCATAAAAATAGCCCCCCATTCATCACGACGTCAGGGCATATGTGGGATAGGGGACTAAGTAATTTACCAACCTATAAAATCTGTCTAAAAATCATTCAGAAAGCAATTTAGGTCCAATTCAATGTTGAGGCCTCTCGGGGTCAAACTCTTAAAGCGAAATATCCATTCCGTTTCTCTTTGTGAGAGGTCTCTTACCCTGTTGGATCCCCTCCAGGATGGGTGGACCACATCGATGCCACAAAATTGTAACAGCGAGGGGTCTTGTTGATGTTTATCTCTAAAATGCATGGATACACTATGATATTTGTAGCCGTTTTTTATGTTGGTGATGTGTTCATTAATACGGACTTTCAACTGTCTTTTGGTCCTTCCAACGTAATATAAGCCACATGGACACCACATCAGGTATACCACATGTGTGGTGGTGCAGGTGCTAAATTCCTTAATTTCAAATCTTTCCCCTTCTCTGTTAACAACACTCATAATACCTCTGTTGCTGACCCTAACCGTTTTACAACAAATGCACTTCCTACAACAGAAAAAACCTTTGAAATCAAAGGATAACGGTCTTAGTTTGGGAGGATCCAAGATCTTCTTTACTATCTGGTCACCTATATTTGGGGCCTTCCTGTAAATGAACTTTGGCCCTGCTGGTAGTATTCCTCCTAAGTGTTTGTCTTTACAGAGAATATACCAGTACTTTTTATAAATGTTCTCGATGTCCCTGTATTGATAGTGAAAGCCCGAGATGAAGCTCAATTGGTGCTCAGAGTCCCCTCTCGCTGTTTCTTTTTCCTTCAGGCACTGTTCCCGGGGGATATTGGCTACCTCGTGCACAATTTTGGTGAGGTCTTCATCTCTGTAACCCTTCTGGATAAATCTTTCTTTCAAAGTGTTAGATTGTGTCATAAAATCCTCCAACTGAGTACAGTTGCGACGGATCCGCAATAGCTGACCCTTTGGGATATTTTTTATCCATGACGGATGATGACCGCTAGTTACGGACAGGTAGCTATTGCGGTCCGTCGGTTTGAAGTACACCTTAGTTTTTAATGAATTATTCATTTTTTCAATCGTAACATCTAAAAAGTTGATTGATGCATCACTGATCGAGTATTCCAACTTGATGTTATTTGTATTCCTATTTAGTTGTCCAAGGAAAATATCCAAAGTGTCCCTAGAGCCTTCCCATATCAGCAGGATATCGTCAATGAATCTTCGGTAGAAGATCAATTCAGGCCTGCTGCTATTGAACACCTGTCTATCCTCCCATTCAGACATGAACAGGTTGGCGAGGCTGGGGGCATATTTAGCCCCCATTGCCACGCCAACCTGCTGGGAATAGAAGTGTCCATCGAACCAGAAGTAGCTGTGGGACATGCAGAAATCCAGTGCATGTCCCACAAACTTCTTCTGTATAAATGGGATGTCATCCCTTTTACTCAGTGCCCAATTCAGGGCTAACGATGCATCTTCATGTTGTATACTTGTGTAGAGTGACGCTACGTCTGCGGTTACCAAGTAAGATGTTACTTCAGGATTGAGCTTCACTTGTTCCAACAGACGCAGTAAATCTGAGGTGTCTTTTAGATATGCTCTCGTCGCTTTTACACTGGGTTGGAGGAATTTATCCAAGTATTCGCCTAGTCTTGCTGTTACGGATCCAATCCCATTCACTATGGGTCGCGGTGGGGGATTTTGAGTGTTTTTATGCACTTTAGGTAATGTGTATATCACCGGTATACGGTTGGCACTGGGTACTAGATATTTTCAGGTTTTAGCCTAGGTTGATGCGGGTTTGAAATTGTGCGAGTTCAGAATTTCAAACTGGCAATGCAGTCCGACTTTGGGGGCGATTTGACAGACATCTGTGCAGGTTCATGAACAGATGTCTATTCAAATCGCCCCCGAAGTCGCCAAAAGTAGTACAGGAACTACTTTTGGGAATCGGTGCGGCGCTGCAAAGTCTGCGTCGCACCGATTCGGACGGTGCCATTGCTGGCAATAGCCGCCAATTTGGCATGCAGTTTGACATGTGAAATCGCATGCCAAATTGGCCCAATGTGAACGTGGGCTTGTCAAAGCTTAATTGATCAATCTGAAGTTAGAAGCTGATTGGTTACCATGCACAGCTGCGCCACATTTTGCACGTTACAGTTATAGTAAATCAACCCCAACCGCGTCACTTTAATGTCAAGCTCACTGATACCTGTGTCTAGTTAATTACATTCCTAAACTTAACCAGTGCAAACACTTTTTCAGGCTACCACTAATTTCTGAAATGCTCTTAGATTTTAGCACCCAGCTCCAGCCACTTTTTTTATTTATTTTTTGTTTTGGACACAATAGGCAAAGCAAAGAACCTTTTTTGGGTTATTAGTTGTGGCCTGTCAGGAGAAAAAGTAATAGGAAACCCCCCCCTTTGGGGATACAAACTGCAAAAAAAAAAAAAAAAAAAAGTGGAAAGTTTTGAACTTCTTTCAGGTTATAATGACTGTTTTCCTGACCGAGCTGATCGCCCTAATTTTTATATTTTGTAGTCACAAGGGCAGAGAGAGAATTTTAATATCTCTGATGGGTTCACTTGCATCAATAAAATATTGAATGAAGAATTTATTCTTTGCAAGTCTATAAAAAAAAAACACACCTTTGAACATTAAAAGCTTGCAAATCCCTGAATCTTCTTCATTTTTTTTTTTTTACGAAATATATGTTTACTAATTTTGAGGCACAGCAGCATAAGTGTACAAACAGGAGCATCAGCCATTCAACAGTAGAAGACAGGACCATCTTAAACCATTTAATATAAAGTGTGAAGAGACAATCAGCGCCAAAATAAAATTAATCTAAATACCAGTGTAAATACAATACAAATATCCCCACAGCTGCTATAACACTCACAGTGATTCTCCACACTTAATAAAAAGAATCATTTCCTTATAGTGCAGCGCTGGGTGTCTTTGAATCATTACATAAAAAATGATTATACGATCCCTATTTTCCATACAATGATAAATATCACAGTGCAACCAGTCTATGTGAAAAATCAAAAATTAAATAAAAATTATAAAAAGAACTCCAATTCTTGGTGAAGAAACAGTTCATATATCTTAGTGTGTGAAACACAATCACCACTGTGTATATTAGACATGTGCGATCCGGTTCGTAACTAATAGATTTTCGTACGAATTTGTTAGTATTCGTACATTCGGATCAATTCGAACATCCGAATAGCTGAAAGAACCAAAATATGAAAATTACGAAATTACGAATCAGCAAAATAACGAACATGCGAAAATACAAACTTACGAACGAACAAACTTACGAAAATATGAAACAGTAAAAGAAAGAGAATGACATCTATAACGAATGATTTCGTATTTTCAATCCTTTGTCTGTTCATAATTTCGAATGTTCGTATTTTCATTCGTGTGTTCTTAATTTCGTTTCTTCGTCTGTTCTTAATTTTGTTTTCTTCGTGTTCTCGAATTGTTCTTTTGAATGGACAGTGTAAGAGTATCTTAATATGTATGTTCGTAATTACGTATGTTCATAATTTCGTGTTCTCGAATCGTTCTTTCGAATGGGCAGTGTATTAGTGAGTGATGTATCTTACTTAATATCTTTAGCCAATCAGCTTATCCCTTTTGTGCCTGAGTCACACTACATTCCTGAATCTTTTTAGATTCAGTTGAGGAGGAGACTGAGCCAGGTCTGGTGACTGAGGGAGAGGACTGGAGTAAGTACAGGAGGACTTATTAGAAAAGCAAGCATAGGATTATTATTCTGTATTTCCTACAACAGTACGAATCAACGAAAAAGGCAAATCTCACAAAAGTAACAATTACTAAATTACGAGTAGTGTACTGAATAAACGAAAATTATTATCTAACAAAATTACGAATTTTGAATGTAAAGAAAATTAGACTAGAGAACGGAATTACGAATTATTCAGTATCAATGAAAATATAACTGTTACGAAAATACGAACGAGTCCGAATATGAAACCTCGCGTCTTACGAAATTACGAATTAATTAGACTAACAGAATTACGAATCATTCTGTATCAAAGAAAATATAACTGTTATGAAAATACGATTGAGTCCGAAAACTCGCGCCTTACTAAATTACGAATCGTTACGAATCAACGGAAACGTAACAAAACAAAAAAAAATGTTTGTTGTGCACATGTCTAGTGTATATCCGTCCTCTCTGGGATCAATAACACATTCATACCATCACCAGCCAAATTGATTTCTCATCTCACAGATGAGTTAAAAACTCGGAAAAAGATTTCTCTTTTAATTCCTCCACGATCTCTCTCCTCCACGTTTCAATTGCAGAATCTCCTATATTCCCCCAGGCTGCAAGTTTGTACTGGTAACTTCACTTAGGTACCTTGCAGGAAACACCCTCCTTCTCTCCCTCCTTACAGCTCAGCTCCACTTTTCTCAATATACGATTATTGACATGTAATAACAAACACAGATACCATAGTGCTCTCTGTTTGTACTTTTATTTAAAAAGCCCCCAATCAAAGTCACACTTACAAGATCCAAAGGTTAAAACGGCATATATAAAAAAAAGTCCGCTCGTTCACCATGGCATGGACTCACATTGACTGCGTGATGTCACAGGCTCGGCTCCTCCCCTCTAAACGCGTGTCGCCCTCTCATTGAGCTTCATCAGTAGCTTGGTGATGGTGTGCACGTGTTATTGATCCCAGAGTGGATGGATATACACAGTGATTGTGTCTCGCACACTAATGCCCTGTACACACGGTTGGATTTTCCGACGGAAAATGTGTGATAGGACTTTGTTGTCGGAAATTCCAACCGTGTGGCGGCTCCATCACACATTTTCCATCGGAATTTCCGACACACAAAGTTTGAGAGCTTGCTATAAAATTTTCCGACAACAAAATCCGTTGTCGGAAATTCCGATCGTGTGTACACAAATCCGACGCACAAAGTGCCACGCATGTTTAGAATAAATTAAGAGATGAAAGCTATTGGCTACTGCCCGTTTTATAGTCCCAACGTACGTGTATTACGTCACCGCGTTCAGAACGATCGGATTTTCCGACAACTTTGTGTGACCGTGTGTATGCAAGACAAGTTTGAGCCAACATCCGTCGGAAAAAATCCATGGATTTTGTTGTTGGAATGTCTGATCAATGTCCGACCGTGTGTACGGGGCATAAGATATATGAAGTGTTTCTTCACCAAGAATAGGAGTTCTTTCATAATTTGTATTTAATTTTTAATTTTTTACATAGACTGGTTACACTGTGATATTTATCATTGTATGGAAAATAGGGACCGTATAATCATTTTTTATGTAATGATTCAAAGACACCCACAGCTGCACTATAAGGAAATTATCTTAAACCATTGCCAAAGAACAAAGGATACAGCTACCAGAAAGTTAGTAAAAATACAATGAGAAAATCTGTGGAAATCCGGAGCTAGCCAGCTAGCCCAGGTAAAATCAATGTCATAGAGCAAGAGCAGGCGGGAATCCAGTTCCCCACAAATTGTCATGTGGGTGGAATCACCAAGGGAGAACTGATGGGAGTGCATATCAAGCAGCCACTCTTTTGCAATAGCAGGATGGGGGAAGGGGCGAACAAGAGTAGAGATCAGGGAAATCAAAGAGAAAAGGGGGGGGGGAGAAGGAGTGTGGATGGGGAGTGATCTCGGTATAGCTTAAAAATGAGTATCAGTCTGGGTAACCTGAGGAATGGCAATAGCTGTGGCAAAGCTGAAAAGCAGTCCAGTAAACCACAGTTCCCAGAATATAGTGTAGCTCTTGTTAGCATCTCTGAATCTTCTGCATTTATAGACGCCATTTTTTTAACCAGGAATTCAAACCCTGATTAAAAGCCATTCTATAGCTTCAGAAATGTGTTGGATATAAGTGATGATTGTTATTTAGACGTTTACAATGGAATAAACATGTTTTGGACTCTATTGGTGTGGTTCTCCTACATCTTCTGGATCTTGTCTAACCACTTAAGGACTAACCTCGTTTTGGAATTTAGGTGTTTACATGTTTAAAACAGGTTTTTTTGCTAGAAAATTACTTAGAACCCCCAAACATTATATATTGTTTGTTTCTAACACCCTAGAGAATAAAATGGCGGTCATTGCAATACTTTTTTTCACACCGTATTTGCGCAGCAGTCTTACAAGCATACTTTTTTGGGAAAAAAATCACTTTTTTGAATAAAAAAATAAGACAACAGTAATTTTTTTTTTATATTGTGAAAGATAAAGTTACGCCGAGTAAATTGATACCCAACATGTCACGCTTCAAAATTGCGCCCACTCATGGAATGGCGTCAAACTTTTACCCTCGAAAATCTCCATAGGTGACGTTTAAAAAATTCTACAGTTTGCATGTTTTGTGTTACAGAGGAGGTCTAGGGCTAGAATTATTGCTCTCACTCTACTGATCGCGGCGATACCTAACATGTGTGGTTTGACCACTGTTTTCATATGCGGGCGCTACTCACGTATGCCTTCGCTTCTGCGTGGGAGCTCGTCGGGACGGGGTGCTTTAAAAACATTTTTTTTTCTTATTTATTTTACTTGATTTTATTTATTTTTTCACTGTTTTTTTTTTTTTTAAATGGGTCACTTTTATTCCTATTACAAGGAATGTAAACATCCCTTGTAATAGAAAAAAAACATGACAGGTCCTCCTAAATATGAGATCTGGGGTCAAAAAGTACTCAGATCTCATATTTGGGCTAAAATGCAAAAAAAAAAAAAAAAAAAAATTTGTCATTTGAAAAAGTGACATTGGAGAAATGTGGCTTTAAGACGTATGGGCGGAAGTGACGTTTTGACATTGCTTCCGCCCTCCTATGGTATGGAGACGGGTGGGGGCCAGCATGCCAGCTATTACCTGCAGAAGATGACACCCCTCACTCATCTCCATACCACAGACGTGAAAGGTCCCAATCGCCTCCGATGCTACCGACGGCTCCGGTAAGCGGCGGAGGGCGCGGGAGAGCGGTGGGAGGGGGGTGGCACCTCTCCCAACGCCGATAACGGTGATCTTGCGGTGAATCCGCTGCAGATGGATACCTCGGTTGTGGCAGCAGCTGCTGCCGTTACTGAGATATCCCTCTTCAAGCTGATGTCGTATATCTACATGAGCCGGTTGGTAAGTGGCTAAACGTTGAGGCACTCAAGCAAAATATTGGCTGGAGTTGGACTTACCACTGTTTTGTCTATTGCAAGTTTGTTGTTAGTATTCTGTGTTTTCTTCAGAACTATGGTTTATGATTTCTCTGGAGGAGCAAACTGTAGATATTCCAAGATAAAAATGCACAATCACCCCATAACTGATCTTCTATCCAGTAGATTTTCATGTCTGCCCGAAAGTAACACACGCCTTCTATTTTTTATGGCACAATTAAAATGATTCACGCTCACCCAAATCAGCATTCGTTCAGGTACAATGTTTGATTTTCGAGTTGCAAACTAGTTGGCTTGGCTTTTTTCCCTGTAAGCAGTCAGAGATAAAATCTATTTTGTGATAGCATCAGCACTACGCTGCGTGGACGCCATAAAACTACACTAACCAGAGATTCGCAGCTCAGAGGCAAAAAGATTAAACTATCCCCTGAGTTTACACAACGCTTTCTGGACTATTATCACTCTGCAGAAGAGCAGTGCTTTGCAGCATGGTTGTTTAATTAGCACAACTCCAACATTTCAGCGGATTTCACATTAGAATAGGTATGCAGAATGTCACAGGATAAAAAAAAAAAAAAAACACACAACATTGCCTATGGGTTTGATTTACAGAATGCTTATTTATTTTTTTTTTTTACACAGTATGGCAAACAAGTAATTGCGTTTTTGCGCCCATGTATGTTTTACACACTGCAGGCGACAAATTGTACGTAATTACATTTTGAATAATTAGAAATGCAAAATATGTAAAACGTGATTACGGGTCAGTATATTTTTCAGTGGAACAAATTAATTATTGTTTCAAGGGCACTTGATTTTTGAAGCCTGTAGGGATAATTTCTTGTAGGTATACTCTTGTAAGCATTTATTTTATTTAGAAGCAACTTGTAGAAAGGAAAACTCCACTTTTTATCCTCTTTCAATAATTAAGCTCCTGTGCTTTTTGCAATGCTTTTTTCGCATCAACTTCTTGGTTGTTTGCAAAGATCCCTATGGTTGTAAATTACAGCTTGGTGTCCATGCCTTGTTGGAAATATTTAAGGGCCTGCATCGACGGGCTTTTGTTCATGTCAGATGGATTTTGCATTCCCACACGTTTCTGCTTGAAGCAGATCAGAAGGAGGTTGACTGCAAACACACTGGTCAGCAATTTCTGAATGCTCTCAGATGCCTCTCAAACTTTTGTCATTCTGATGCCATTGGTACAAGCTCAAAGCCCATTGACACGGGACCTAACTCATGTTAACCTTTTACCCTTTTCAACTTTTTTCAACCACAAAGGTCAACCTTTTACAGTTTTGTCGACCAGGCTGTACAGTACAACACCCTACAATTACATAATACCAAACGGGAATGCTAATCTCTAATCATTGAAGATCTCAGTGCTGGATACTATAAAGCTCTGCTAACTAAAACACATCCTGGACATCTGCTCCCCCCCCTTACCTTTCCGATGTTACTCTCTCCTTTCACCCACCATACCATTACACGTCCATCCCCTTCCATTTCATCGACATTTGGTATTCAGCTGTCCTAATAGGGTATTCTCTATGTGTGTTTTCTTTGCGTAAATATTCTCAGACTAAACTCACAGAAGAACCTTTTTCTACTTCTGGAAATACCAGCATCTCCTCTATAAGGATCCCTACCAATGTGACCAATATTGACCATGATTTGCCCCTACTTCCTCTCCTTTTCTTTTTCTTCTGTTATATGGAATATTACTCAATTTATCCTTACAATTCATGTTATGTCTCTGACTTTTCTGTTTGTGTATAATAGGGATAAATGTCTGACAAAAAAACACCTCTACACTCTATTCAATACAGAACAACAGCCAACAGTTTTTTTTTTTAAGATATATTTTAACCTCTACTAAAGCATTACTTAGGTGGCTGTCACATGTACACTTGCTAGATAATCTCCAGTATTATATAAAAAAAACCCATTAAGTATAAAAAAAAAAAGTGTTAATCCTGAATAGAGTGGGCTTTGTGGTCTGCAGCACCTCTGCACTCTATTCAATACAGAACAACAGCCAACTCCAGTATTATATATAAAAAAACCCACATATATATATATATATATATATATATATATATATATATATATATATATATATATATATACACACACACACACACACACACACACACTAGTCTATCATACGTGCTCCAGAGACTAGAACAGTCCTGGAGAGCAGAAAACAGGATCGATCATGTTTCATCTTTTATTCTTTGGTGAATCAACAGGGAATCTAATTTGTCACCATGGCCAACAATTTCACTTTTGTTGGCATTTACTTTTCTCCTTTTTCTTCTAAATAGGTTCCAAATGGGTAATTGTCACTTGGCACAAACAATAGGAATATAAAAAAAAAAAAAATCCATCCCAGTAGAAGTAGGTGGTCGAGGGTCATGATGTTTTTGAGAAGCACTCTAGAATCTCGATTAAAATAAAAATCTCAGTGACAAAAGATTTCTATTTCTCATTGCAACAAATCCTTATATTT
Organism: Aquarana catesbeiana; assembly: GCF_042186555.1. Lineage (NCBI taxonomy): Eukaryota > Metazoa > Chordata > Amphibia > Anura > Ranidae > Aquarana > Aquarana catesbeiana. The sequence goes on from NC_133336.1 coordinate 37,074,450, forward strand.
TACTTTCTACTCTGCAGTAGAAAAGCAATATCTGGAACCTTCATGACACTTTTTGCGTTGGATGCGTCTTGCCAGTTGTGTGTGTGTGTATGTATATGTATATATATATATATATATATATATATATTTATATTTATTATTATTTATTTATTTATTTTACAGGTTTGAAATGAAAACGTCTGATTGTGTTCTCTTCCTCATTGCTCCAAGCTAGCAAAAATATAGGCTTTGAAAATAATAAGCTTTGTGAGATAATTAAGACAGCAATGGAACTTGTTTATTAAAAGTGCAAAGTCTTTTTAACCTAAAACATGGTCGCTGCCGGGAACTATTTTCTCAAGAATTTGACACATCAATAAGGTATCAGAGGTCTAGACAGACTTAGCTATAATTTACTATTGACAGCCAATGGAAAGAACAGAGTAGCTTCAGGGCTGAGGGAGCAGGTTATGCATCAAACATCAGCTGTAACCATGTAAGCAGCTAAGATTGATTACTGGGTTCATTCTTAATTCAAAGCCAAAAAAAAAAAAAAAAAGCAGGTCGGCAAATATATAACGTGACTGCAGACAAAAGAAGTCAACTAAATTTTGTGAGACCAACATAAAAAAAAAGATCATATTTTAATGGTTCTGTAAATGCTTTCAACAAAACATTTCCTAGTAAATAGAAAGTTTGGCCTCTTAGGAAAAAAAATCAAGTTAAAGCAGTGTTCCGCCCAAAAAAAAAAAAAAAAAATTAAAAGCCAGCAGCTACACATACTGCAGCTGCTGGCTTTTAACAATAGGACACTTACCTGTCCTGGAGTCCAGCGATGTCGGCACCGCAGCTGATGCTTCCATCAGCTGTTGGGTGCTGCCGCCGCCATTGCGGGTAAGGGTACCCGGCAGTGTAGCCTTACGGCTTCACGCCGGGAACCCTACCGCGCCTGCGCGAGGCCCCGCTCCACTCTCCTACTGGCCCGGCGTCAGAGAGAGGAGGAGGGAGCCCCGCGGTGATGTCACAAGCCGCAGCCCGGACTCCCGGAAGTGGGAACAGGATACCTGTCAAAGACAGAAATCCTGTCCCCCCTCCCCCTCCGAAAGGTGCCGATTGTGGCACCGGAGGGGGAGAGGAGACAAATGAGCGGAAGTTTCACTTTTGGGTGGAATTCCGCTTTAAAGCGTTACTAAACCCATCGATTTAATGGTTTCAAAAAAGTAAAATTTCCTGCCATGCCAGAATGCTAGCTGTCACATTTGCTTGAACTCTCAACCAAACTGTCAAACCATCCAATGGCTGGTGTCATAACTGATCACATGTGCGGCACCATGGCAGTTAAGGATCAAACAGAGGCCAAGATGGCAGCTTCCTTGGCTGAAAAGAATAGGAGGATTCAGAATTGGAGCACACACACCCACACAGCTTGTACTCGATGAACTGGTGTCTTTATTCAACCTTACCAACTATGTAACTAATGGTGTATAACTCCTGCACTACAGATCAATCATAAATATACAAATACATTTGTGTGGCAACAATAATAGGTTGCCAGCATGCATCAAGTGGTGTTCAACCAATCACTGAAATGAAACAAAAATAAAATAGAGATTCTGTGCTACCACTTCACTTAAAATGGAAGTAATATTAAAAGGATGATTTTTTGGATAATGGACTTTGTAGGCATAACACAAGTATATTAAAAATATATTTATTGCAAAAATAGAATCAAAAACAATTACATAAAATTAAAAAGGTAGTCATATAAAGACTCAGCTCAGCCCATAATTCCCATAGCCCATGCTCAGGCTTTTCTGTGTGCTTCTTTGTGGCATTGGTGTGTGTGGGAGGGGTCTGGCGGGGGGTGGCGGTGTGAGTTTACCAGGTTCACCAAGGCAACAGTATTATATGTTAATGTTTAATAAAAATAGAATGTGATGAACTTAATTGCAATTTTTTTTTTCGCTCACAGAATACGCCAAAATTTCCTGAAGAAGCATTATTGATTACGCACAACATGTGAGCTAAGCCTCTTTATATGACACACTACCTCTTCAAATGTTCTCATTACTGTTACAGTGAATTGTTTGGTCTTCCAAATCTCTCAATAATACTCTTTATGTATGTAGATGGTGTGTTAATTATGCTCTTAGGCACATTCTGTGAATATATGACATTTTATGTAATTGATTCTATTTTTTGCAATAAATATATTTTTAATATACTTATGCCTACAAAGTCTATCATCCAAAATTTCATCCTTTAATATATCAAATTATCGAGACGTGGCATTATTTACAAGTGTGTCGTATCCACAGTGCCACTCTGCGGTGATACAAATTCTTAAATATAAAGTGGAAGTAAACTCTCCTATGGTTTTCAGCCAAGGAAGCTGCCATCTTGGCCTCTATTTAATCTTCAACTGCCATGGTGCTGCACATGTGATCAGTTATGACACCAGCCATTGGATGGTTTGACAGTTTGGTTGAGAGCATAACCAATGGGAATGTTACATTTCTGGCATGTGACTGTTTTTTTTTAAACTGTTAATGGATGAGTTTACTTCCACTTTAAATAATTACATAAAAATAAAAAGTGTATCACCATCAGTATAAGACTGACAAACAGTAATCAATAAATGATAATAATCCAAGCGTGAAAACAATGTTATTACAGTTCATAAACGTGAACTATATGTGACTTCCTCTTTATAAAAATATTCAAGCCTCAGCCCAATCACCTCCCTCAGTGGCCTCACCTTAACCACTTCCCGCCCGCCCTATAGCGGATTGACGTCCGGGAAGTGGTTCTGTTATCCTGACTGGACGTCATATGACATCCAGCAGGATAACATGCCGCAGCGCGCCCCCGGGGGCGCGCATCACGGCGATCGGTGGAGCGGTGTGTCAGCCTGACACACCGCTCCACCGATCTTGGTAAAGAGCCTCCGGTGGAGGCTCTTTACCACGTGATCAGCCGTGTCAATCAGCACGCTGTCAATGGAAGAGCCGTTGATCGGCTCTTCCTCACTCGCGTCTGACAGACGCGAGTAGAGGAGAGCCGATCGGCGGCTCTCCTGGCAGGGGGGGTCTGCGCTGATTGTTTATCAGCGCAGCCCCCCCTCAGATCACCACATTGGACCACCAGGGATGCCACTAGGACCACCAGGGAAGGGGCAATGTGGATGGCCAGGTATGTACCCCATGGCCATCCACATGTGCCCAATCTGTGCCAATCAGTGCCCACAATGGGCACTGATTGACACCATTATGTCACTGATCTGCCCAGCAATGCCCAGATCTGCCCAGCAATGTTTTATCAGTGCCACCTGTCATTGCCCATCTGTGCCACCTGTCAGTGCCCATCTGTGCCCATCAGTGCCCACCTATCAGTGCCCATCAGTGCCACACATCAGTGCCACCCATAAGTACCCATCAGTGCCACCCATATGTACCAATCAATGCCACCTACGAGTGCCCATCAGTGCCGCCTATGAGTGCCCATCGGTGCCACCTATGAGTGCCCATCAGTGCTGCATACCAGTGCCACCTATCAGTGCCCATCAGTGCCACCTATCAGTGCCCATCAGTGCCACCTATCAGTGGCCATCATCAGTGCCCGTTAGGGCCACCTCATCAGTGCCACCTCATTGGTGCCACCTCATCGGTGCCCATCAGTGCCGCCGTATCAGTGCCCATCAGTGCAGCCGTATCAGTGCCCATCATTGAAGGAGAAAGAGTACTTATTTACAAAAAATTTTAACAGAAACAAAGAAAAACTTGTTTTTTTTCAAAATGTATGGTCTTCTTTTATTTGTTGCGCAAAAAATAAAAACCGCAGAGGTGATCAAATACCACCAAAAGAAAGCTCTATTTGTGGGAACAAAATGATAAAAAATGTGTTTGGGCACAGTGTAGCATGACCGCGCAATTGTCATTCAAATTGCGACAGCACTGAAAGGTGAAAATTGGCCTGGGCAGGAAGGTGTCTAAGTGCTTGGTATTGAAGTGGTTAATAATGTATTATACACGTATGTTCAGTGATATCCAGCTCACTTCTCTCTGGTCAGACTGGTATTCCAAGATCCCAAGGTACTCTGTGGTATGGCCTCCCACTCACCAGGGTACTCTTGTGCACTTAGATCATCCCCCTCGGTAATGAGGTTGTGGGTCCCTTTAAGAACGTGTGGTCCAGGACCACTTGCCGACCGCCTAACTGTAAATGTACATCATTATTTTGACTTTAAATACTGTTGCTATGGCTGCAGCTAGCTTCCTTTTTTTTTGTTAGGCGGCCAGCTTTCCGATAAAGCGGTTTGAAAGGTATATAATGGTATCCAAAACTGGGTGGATGCTGCCTTCCTCAGATGGGGTAATCTGAAAGGAACTACAAGAAAAACAGAAATGGAAGGCGCACACGCCTAGTGCATTACCAAAGATAATTTAATAATAATAATGTTTTATATAAAAGTGGCTACTCACAAAATGCAACTGGCAAAAGGCCATAAAAACAAAGCATGGACATGCACAGAACAGGGGGTACAGCTAACGCGTTTCGGGGGCGCACCCCCTTCCTCAGAGCTAGGCTAGGCAATGATCACCCAGAGGGGATTGTTTTTTTCTCAACAAATGCATATCTAACCCCAAACACATAGGCAAAAATATGTATGCACATGTTTTTGTAATGTCAAAAAATTGGAATCGTTTTTTAAATGTCAAATTTTCCATTAAATCATAGAAAGCAGCACACATATCCTCAGTGAGTTCACGCAATGGGGGGATTTACTAAAGGCAAATAGACTGTACACTTTGCAAGGGAAGTTACACTTTGCAGGGGAAATTCCCCAGAGCTTAATGAATAGGGTGAAGTTCTACTGGCTTCCATGGTCCAATTACATACAAGCAAAATTAATGTTTTTTTTTTAATGTGATTGGGTATTTTTTGCAAATAGAAATTTCACCCCATTCACTAAGTCTAGGAGCAAATTCCCTTGCAAAGTGAACAGCTTTTTTGCCGTTAGTAAATTCTCCCCATATAGTCTGCAGAATGTGCATAGGGAGAGAAAATAAAATAATAAAATAATAATAATAATAATAATAAAACAAAATAACTTTTTAATATACGTGATATTCTATGTATGTGCATGTGAAAAAATGTGATCTTGTTCTGCTTACAGTGTTTTACAAAACCAAGTATTATTTTTGTATTATTTTTGTAGTTTTAATTTAAGGGGATTGTCTCATGCTACAGGTGTCCTTTTACAAGTTCTTTTCTTTTTTTTTTTTTTTCGACGCACTGTATTTTATTTAGTGGAAAATGGAATAGTTAAAAAAGACAAAAAAAAATCCTAATTGTATTAAAAAATAGTTAAAAAAATAACTCTAACACAAAAGTTACATTTGACATATACATAGCTGTTCCTCACATTAAAAAAAAAAAAAGTCTTATTTTTCTATAGAGAGGAAAAAATTGAGTATTAATTATCGACGTAAAGAACCTGGGGGTATACAACAAATAGAAACACAGAGAAATAATTAAAGGTGAAGCACAGGATGCATAATAACTATCGCTATCCGAGACTGCAACAAATTAGTATTAGTAGGCGTAAAAATCAAATTAATTATAAAGAGGTATTTGAATTAAAATAAAATGAATTATACAAGGGAGTTTTGTAAATATATTGGGCTTTTTGTAAACTGTACAATTTTTTTTTTATAAATCTTACACAGTAATGTATCATATACCAAAAATAAAATAATAAAGCCACAGTCACTGACCCCTCTCAGACAGGTTCACAGAGGTACCAATGTCTCAGTTATTGTGTGAAACAGCTTCAGGCTACAGTGGGTTTGATTTACTAAAGAAATATAGGCTGTTCATTTAGCAAGTGAACTACTTTGCAAGGGAATTTTCCCCCCTAGCTTAGTGAATGTGGTAAAGTTGTGCTGACTTCAATCATCCAAACATGTGCAAGCAAAAAAAAAAACTGTTTTTGTTTTCCTTGAGCATTTCTTGGGTATTCTTTGCAGTGAATTTTCACCACATTAAGTAAGATAAGTGAAAATTTTCTTGCAAATTGAATATACTCTATTTTTTTTTTTTTTTTATTAAATCATCCCCTGCGGCTTTTAAATATGAGGCTAATAAAGAGGATGGAGATTGCTACTGAGTGTACCCTCACCTTTACTATTTCTACATAACTTATAATGTGTCATATAACAAGCACAAATAATGTATCATACAGAGGTTCATTTTTTTTTCTATAAAGCCCAACTCCAGGCAACCTAAAAATGATCCCCTGCAGTGGGGCTGGGCCTGCACTGCAAAGGGCAATTGCTTGTTTTGAGGAACAAAAAAAGGAGGTTTACTTACCCGATCTCTGCTCCTCTCCACAGCCAGATCGGTCCTCACAGCATCTTCTCCTTCACAGTCCAGCAATCTAAGGTCCTGATGTCATCAAAACCTAAGCAAAGCCTATTGGATGTGCATTGCACTGCACTGGATGTGATGACAGCAAGGGACAGTCCACCGCTAAAGCGTGGGGGAATGTCATCTGCCAGGAGGATCAGGTAAGTAAAAAATGTTTCACTTCTTCCCTAGACAAAACGAGCTATAGCCATTGCGGTACAGGTGCTGCCCCTGTCAGGATCTGGGTCTGAGCCTGCAAACTCTGCTGTGTCTGGCAATATCTCTTCTTGCTGAGCCACTTGAGATGCTGGACAACTCCTTGAATGATCCTGTCCTCACCTTTGTTTCCTATGAACGTTGAAACCTTTACTCCTCCCATGAACTTCCTAATTTAAGCCATGTCTCTGCACTTCATGTTTGCCAGATTATTGTGTTCAGCCAATATCTCGCTCTTATCTCTCCTGCTGCCAATTGTATCTTTGCTACCACTCTTTACTGAACTTTGGCTTGTTCCTTGACTACCCTTCTGTTCGATTCCAACCTGCAACCATTGTTTACTGACCTTTGGCTTGTTCCTTGACTACCCTTCTGCTTGATCCCAACCTGCAACCACTCATTACGGATTGTTGACTTGTTTGCTGATTACACTTCTGCTTATCCCTACCTGCTTTATCTGCCGCTAGCTCATCTCCCAGTGGGACGATCCTGAGAACATCAACCTAGTGCTAACACGCAGCAAAAACCATCTCCACCATCATGAGCTCTAGTAAACCCCATCTAGTACTTAGACTCCGCACCTTAGGTGAGCCTGCATCATCTGCCATGGTGACTTGCTTCTGTACTTATCCAGCTGGTCAGTGAGAGCCTCTCTACTGCTATAGTTACTGGCCTCTGAGCCTGACTCTAGACTGTAACAGCACCATTGCAAGGGATAATTTTCATTTTTATCAGAGTCGGGTTTTAAAGGGGACCCTATTGCTTAAACATGCATGCTAAAAAGAAGTATATAATTAGAAAAAAAAGTAAATACTTACCTCCTCTGCTCCCCACATTGCTCTGTTATAAGAAAATCTTCCCATACAATGCCTTCTGAAACCAACACCTGTCGGAGTGCCAATCTTCTGCTTCCCCATTGCGCTGATCTTCTGCTTCCCCGTTGCGCTAAGTGGTTCCTCCTGATGACCTCCATGTCAATCCTCTCACATGGTGATCACACTGCAGCATTGTAACCTTGTAAGTCACAAGGTGGGAGACTGCAGCAGGGGCACCAGAATTTGCATGATTGTATCATCTTTTGAGATGACATCTCAGTTCAGGAAGTTGATGGTGGCCCTGGATGATGTCTGAACAAAGATGGCTTTGTCTTTCTGGAGAGTAAAGCAGACTGGGTTAGGTCAGGGGGAATTCTGTGATTACTGTGAAAGATAATAAACACCTGGAAGAGTTCTACTTACACATTACTTAGCATGAAACGTTATACGGTATCCGATGCCAAGTCTGCTCTAACATCACAACAATGGAACAGCTGTTCTAAGGGAAGGCAGTCTGTGCTCCACAGCCATTTTTATTTGTGATCCGTCATTGTTACTAAGCGTATACATCGAGAGCACTTTACTTGACAGACCAGTAAGTGCAGCTCAGCTGCCAGTAGATGTTCAGCCTGGATAAACCCAAGGGAACCACCAAACATATTTCAAAGGTTTACTGTCCCCGAAGAGATGAACTTGTACTAAGTCTACCTGCGAAGAGCACAAGAATGGTAGGGGCAACCCCTGTTATCCATTTTACAAAGCAAACCACAGCACTCATCCCGGAGAATCAGACATAGCATATAAATGCTTTCCACGGCTTCATCCGGCAGACGTCTCTGTCACTTATGTCCAGAGTCCAACAATCCAAACAAGACAGGAAGAAACAATTATAACTGGCCTTGCTTGTTACATACTGACAGCGCTAAGCCGTGTCTTCTGTAGGTCTTGTCCAGTAGGGAAAATGCAAGGCAGCTGAAACTTTATTTCCACCTTCGAGCATAAAAAGGTGATTGAAATCACATTAAAATAAAAATCATACCGTACTTATATTTAGGAGTTTCCAGCACACTGGAATGTAAGTCAATGTAACAAACCGCAGCTTCATTTTTGCAGAGACCTCATTGATAATGCCCATGCTTTTTAAAAGAAACTCCAAATAGATAAACAAAAATCATTGTTTAGTTTGGCCATAAATCATGAAAGCCTAACTCCAGACACATTTTTCTTAATTTGAAATAACAAAGTGTTTTATTTCTGTCCCTGACTCTATTGGAAAGACTTTCCCTCACTTCCTGTACCTGTGACATCTGTGCAAGAAATAGGGGTGATACTTTGACTGGGACGGGAAGGTGGAGACAGAAATAACATTATTGTACAAAATTCTAAAAGTTCTAACCTTTACTCCAGAAATTTCCAATCACTTCCTGCCCTGAACATACGTTTTAACTTATGCCGCGTACAAACGGTCGGACTTTTCGTCTACAAAAGTCAGACGGACGCCGACGGACTAAAGCTGGCTGACAATCCGATCGTGTGTGGGCTTCCCCGGACTTTCAGCGGACTTTTCCTGCCGCAAATCTGACGGACTTTAGATTTGAAACATGCTTCAAATCTTTACGTCGTAACTACACCGGACCCAGAAATCCGCTCCTCTGTGTGCTAGTCCGACGGACAAAAACCCATGCTAGGGCAGCTATTGGCTACTGGCTATCAACTTCCTTATTTTAGTTCGGTGTACGTCACCACGTACGAATCCGTCAGACTTTTGTGTGATCGTATGTAGGCAAGTCCGTTCGTAAGAAAGTCTGCCGTAAGTCCGCCAAAAGTCTGCCAAAAGTCTGACAAAAGTCCGTCGAAAGTCTGTCGGACAGGCTGTCGGACTTTTGTAGCCGAAAAGTCCGACCGTGTGTATGCGGCATTAGAGTTAAAGTATATATAAGCCCCAAAATGTAATATATTGCCACCTACAATTCCCTGGATGTGGTGTCTTTTTTCTTTTTTTTCTATTTTTCTTGCTTGTTTCCTTTATTATTATCTGTCAATACTAAAGCCTAGTACACACTAATATTTTGAAAGAAAGATAAGATTGTTTTTGCTTCCAGCTCATCTCGCAGGGAGTGTACTTGAAAAAAATATTTGAAGGCCCCTTTCACACAGGTGATCATTAAACTGACAGGCAGACCTGATGGGATGAACTGGAAGCAAAAACAATCTTATCTTTCTTGCGTAAACTACTAATTCCATCAGGTCCGATATAATGGAGATGAACAAAGGCAGACATGTTTGAGTGGTAAGCAGACTAAGAACACTTTTAGCAAGTAGACTTTCATAAATTCAGTCCCTGATTGGATACGCTCACTCCTCCATTGTATCTATGGAAGGAGCCATGTCTGTCACCCAGGCTGTTCATCTACATCAGGGGTCCTCACTGTAGTTTGAAGATCCCTGATCTACATGGTGGATTATGGGATTAGTTTATCTAGTAGTAGTTAGTCACCTTGTAACCCTGCGGAGCCCCTTTGGATCCTAGCCCTAGAAACATTTATTAAGCCTTGACTTAAGCCTGGGCTTTTTCTACCTCTATCTGGACTAGGCCAGGCCCATCACTTATCTGTCAAATAAAGCTGACCTCTGACCATGTGTTAAATATGTACTGCTCCCCTTTGCTAATCTGCAGCATTTTTATAAAGTTTCAAACACATAATAATACTTAGCTTAAAGTAGATGTAAACCCTCACGTATACCCAGTGAAGTGCACAGGCTCATATGATACACAGAGATGAAACAAATCTCCCTACATAAGTTCTACATGTATATCTGCTGTTCAGCTTTATATACTGTTTAAAAAGTGCACATATTGTTAGGAGATTTTCTCTTCCTGGTTAGCACTGCAGTGAAGCCTGGGCATACAGCCAAGACAGCTGATTGGAGGAAAGGCACAAACCCTCTTTCCTCATAGGTAGAGACTTTGAGCTCTGTCCCTTGAATCGTTCAGGGCTCTGCTAATCTATTTATAGCATCCTCCCCAAAACAAAACTCTGTCTGCTTTTATCACATGTGATGGAGAACTTGTCAGGAGTTATCAGGCTCATAACAGAAGAACGGGGCAGGAGACAGCTTTGAAGAGAGATAACAAAACACTGCAGATATATGTGCCCAGCTCAAATTTCATGAATCGTGTTTATATCCACTTTATTCTGTAATCACTCAACAGTCAATGTCTCAATCCTTTGTTCATCAGTTTTGGAATTTGGTTGGGCAGTTCTAGCAGCAACCTAACCAATTATGTTGGTGCCGACTCTGGTCCTGCACCGTTAACAGTGCATATGTTTTTGACATTGGCAAGAGGAAGAGTAACATGGCCAGTCATGGACCAACAAGAATAGTAACTTCTGTAGACTGTCATACTTACATAGTCATCTTGTTCTGATGACCAATGTGTAGCCTATCTGGCGGTATGATTATGTCAGATTTTTGCGTCTCAAAGCGGTACAATTATTTTGCATAGAAATTTGGCGTTTTATATTGTAGGCCTGTAATTCTTAGCAATAACATACTTAAATCTGTCCAAACAAGAGTCTAGTAGATATCCCAGGTATGATAAAGTTTGAAACACAAAATCATAAATTATAATATAATAAATACATATAAATATATATGATAAATAATAATAATATAATAATAATAATAAAATAAATTTCCCCACGATTCACTATCACTCAATTCTGCAAGTGTTCTAATTTACTATCGCTGTTTTCTAGCTGGTCTAAAACCACTTTTGACGTAAAGGGACACTTTTTGGTTGCTATGGACAATCTCCAGTTTCCAGGCAGAAAGAACAGTATATATCATATAAAACTGCATGCAGGGCACTGGACAAGCCACTAGGGACAGAAGGGATGTGAAATAATTTCATACAGTAATGTAATCTGTAAGATTACAGTGTACTGTATGTATAATGATTTTTACATTTTTTGAATTTGCCACTGGGTTCCACCCCGTGCTTCGCAACGCTCTCAGGGAACAGCGCCCGGCACACAGAGGCTTCAGGCGGAAGACGCAGCCTGCGGACACAGCTGGGGGACATCGCAGGATCCCGGGGACAAGGTAAGTATACCGCCCCAAGATCCTGCAATGCAATCCCGAGTGTGGCTTGGGGTTACCGCTAATGGTACTGAAATTTAACCCCGAGCCACACTTGGGAAAACCGCCAGGGAGGTTAAAGCATTATTTAGAAACGATGCAGACGATTACTCAAGGACAGAGTCAGTATGGGGATTTTTAACACATGGCTTTAGGTAAGCAGTAGGCAAGGTGCCAAAAACAGTATTGCCCTGGGATAGAAGGGGGTTGACAGGGACACAGGGATCAATGACTTACCAGGGGCCTGCAGGGACTCAAAGGTGTCAGCATATAGATCACTTGGTAAAATTTTAGGCCACCTTGGGGGCAACCTTGGTAACATTTTAGGCAATCTCATGTTCACGGTCTACTGTGAATTACATGAAGGCTTCTCGCCCCTTGTATTTCGACTATGAAACACAACAAGAGGCCACAGAAATTATAGCTAACAATGTCATTTAAGAGACTATTGATTTCATGGACTGCTACGATGAGCAACGATGAGCAGACTGTTGTTGTGTTGAGGTCAGATCATAATTCTAACAAATAAATATTGTTGTTTTGCGTTGCAATTTAAACACAAGGTTGGTTGTGAATTATGGGAAGAAGATGAATACTACACAGCAGATCAATACTGAGCACATCTGTAGGATGATTTGCAGTTTGGGGCAAACACATTGTATTTTGGGTAATCAATCCGCAGATTGCATTTTCTGCTGATATAATCTTCAGTATCATGTGTGCTAGGCTATCATTACTCGTGTCCAGTCTTGTTAGTGAATTGCCTTTCTTTTATGCGGTTACTTTAAGGTTTGCAGTAGGGTAAAAAAAAAAGGAAAACTTCATTTAAAATGGTAGAACTTCTATAATTGCTGCAAAAACCATTTTATCATAAACTGCTATTAAACTTTAATTTCCATTCAAATCTGCAGCCACCTATCTTCCTTACAGTCTTGGCGATATTACTCTAGATATAACTCCTCTGCATTCTTATCCTCTGCAGCTGTAATTGGTTTATTGGTAGGGAAGAGTGAAATTCAACATTTTTATTTTAAAGTGGGAGTAAACTCCCATGCATTATTCTTAGCCTATAATAAGGTTTACCCATCGGTGCTGTAAATATCTCCTAAACGTGTACCATTTAGGAGAGATATTTACTGTAGATGCAACCTGTGACGTCACCTACGCATGTGCTCTGAAGGAACGGTCACCCAGGCCATCCCCTCAGAGTCCTGTGCCGTAAGCGGCGGCTCCCGCGAGCATTGCGCCGGAGTGACGCCATTGCAGCTATGGCCACTCACACAACCAGCATCTTCGAACCCAGAAGGAAGATCGGGTAAAGATGGAAGAGCATGACAGAGCGTCACTGGAGGGGCTTTGTTCTAAGGTAAGTTTTACATAATGTAATGCGATACATACTAGCGATACAAACTAGTACATTATTACATTGCCTTTCAGGTTGCAAAAAAAAGAAAAAACCCACAGCGGTTTACCACCACTTTAACTAAATTTCACTGTAAATGAGAAAATTGAGTACTGTCCGTGATGCTTTTTTTATTTGCACTAACATATCATTTTTCATGGACGAGCTTTCAGGGTGTGTCCCCTTCTTCAAGGTCCAAGCATTACTCACTCAAGAGTACTGCTTGGACCCTGAAGAAGGGGACACACCCCGAAAGCTCGTCCATGAAAAATGATATGTTAGTGCAAATAAAAAAAGCATCACGGACAGTACTCAATTTTCTCGGTCACAATTGCACTAATACGGCTTCAATAACCTCCCTGTAAATGAGGATATTTTGTAAAAGGTTCGCAGTTTTGCTCAAAAGGCTTCTTGGGACTACATAATCTTCTTTCAGTTATGGACCTGGTCTTGTGCCAGAGAAGGCTCATCGTTGGATTTACTACATTTTTTCATGAAAAGAAAATGACAGAATGAAAAAAGATAAAAAAAAAAAAAGAAAAAATAGGACAATAAATATAAAGTTCACAAATAATGAAAAATAGACATAAAAAGGGAAAATGACAAAAAACAAAAAACACGCACACATAATTGGGCAAAAACAGAAATTCAAAGAACAGTAAATAAAATAACCTACAAAAAAAAAAAAACATAATAATAGAGAGTAATTTTTCATTTAAGCAGTTGAGAGAAATTCAGAGTTTCATGAAAAGTCAGTTCATGAAATAAATTTTGTCAAATGACTCTGCTCACCCCTTTTCCAAGAGGTCTGCACAAAGGGCTCAAACATAGATATGTTGAAAGGATCAGTTGACAAACAGTTTCTAATCTCATTGCATCCCCCCCCCCTACTACTACACTAATAAATACAAAGACCCTCCGCGCCAAAGTGAAATAAAATTGAAATATAATAAGAGTATTGGACTGCTCCCCTCAAAAAAGTGGAAAACCACTCCTAGATTGGAAATACGGGCACAAAAGGGGGCGCACATTTAGTGCATTATAATATTGTGTGCAAAGAAAATATAAATATGTACCAATGTGCAATTCTTAAATTTCACATTTGAAAATACAAATCATTCCCAATACAACCCTTGTAATAGGAGACTAAATAATAATAAATATAAAAAAATGCAAGAAAGGTGGAAAAAAAACAGTCCCAAATAAAATATGTGTTGCTAAATTTGTGCTTGATAGTGGATCTCCTTCACCAAATCAGTAGCAAATCACCCAACGTGAGCAGATGTAAAGGCTGCTTACCAGATATATTTGACTTCTTTAATTAAAAAGAAAGTCAAGTACCGCTTTGGCAGGATAATGCCTGCTCGCATATGGATATGGCTGGAGATGTACAGGAAAACCTCTTCCTCAGAATGGTGGGGCAGGATATGCAAAGATAATCAAGAAACTTCCCATAGCATAATACTGTTTAATGAAAAATAAAACTAAAAACAAAAAAGCCAAATGGCTCCTTACATTAAAATGTGCCTTCCCGACACTGGGGCTGCTGGCTTGTCTCGAACAACAAATAGCTGGATGAGCTGGACCTGTACCGCACTCGCGTCTTCCTCTCGGAACGGCGTGCGTTCCACCCTCTACAGCCGACAACCAGGAACCCGGAAGTGTGGTAGGTGTAACGTGAGCAGGTACCGCCTCGACGTACGTTTCGTGATTACGTCTTCAGGAGGCGTACCTGGTCACTAGGTGTCACAATATTTATAGAACTGGCTTTGAATTGCCAGATACAGGCGGACACATGCGCAGCCGCAGTGCCGGTTTACATTGCACCCATAAATCAAATATACATGCGAAAAATGACATATTTCCCAAGACATATATAACTGATGAATAACTGGTAAAACATTTATAATTAAAATTTTAGTCACAAATGTTTTTTCCACCTTTCTTGCATTTTTTGATATTTATTATTATTTAGTCTCCTATTACAAGGGTTGTATGGCCATGAATGTACATGTAAATATCAGCGCTCAGGGCTAATGGTTAGTTATTATAAAAATCAAGGGTGGTTACTGCAATTAGTATAAAAAAAGTCTCTAAAAAGTCCGTAATGGTGGGTAGATGAAATGGCAGAAAAGTTCTTTATCTTTGATGAGCACAAGCGCTGAGGGCAGCTTTCATGAAGAGCGAAGCTGGCTCTTTAGGCAACCATATGAAACAAGAAAAAGAAAGCGCCTCTGAGTGCAAGCATTTATTTTAAAATAATAGGCACATATACACACTTACATTTAAGTAAATAAAGGTCATCCTAGATTGATCCTGCGTCCATAAGCCGAAATTCTGTGATGTAGCTCCAGAGGGATGGCCGTGGACCTCCGCTCGGAGTGACAGACCGTTAGGCAGCCAAGCTAGATGGAAGCTTCCGTATTCCGGCAAGATGCTATGGGCGTGTGATGTCACCAGGAAGACTGTAGTGGATGGGAACACACAACGCGTTTCAGAGCATGCGCATGCTCTGAAACGCGTTGTGTGTTCCCGTCCACTACGGAGGTCCGCGGCCATCCCTCTGGAGCTACATTACAGAATTTCGGCTTATGGACGCAGGATCGATCTAGGATGACCTTTATTTACTTAAATGTAAGTGTGTATATGTGCCTACTATTTTAAAATAAATGCTTACACTCAGAGGCTCTTTCTTTTTCTTGTTTCATATGTATGGCCATGAATGTACACACCTTATCAAGGTGTGTCACCCTGTTGGGAGATCATTTGAAGACAATCTGAAGGCAAACAGTTTTAATAATAAGCAGAATATCATTTTAAAGTGGAACTAAACTTGCTACTCAAAAATTTGCCAGCAGGTAGAGTTTGTTAGTAGAAAAAAAATGTTCTGCCAAAAAAACCCTTTTATTTGTCTGCTGGCAAATTTATGATACCTGTACACTGACTGCAGCCTATGCACAATGCATTGTACAGTCGTGGCCCATTCCAGATATATGTAAGATGTCAGGGATGGTACCAGATTCCAGGGTACTGTAACTCAACTGTTCAAATTACATCATCAGTGGATTTTCAATGAGCAAAGCAAGAAGACTCTAAACCTGATAAAGATGGCAGTGGTGGCAAAGGAATGGTGGCAGGGAGCTCAGAGCTTACATTGCTGGAGGACAGCATGCAACAGAAGTAAAGCCATAATGTGGAAGCGAAAAAATCTGCTTTAAAATGAGACAGATTTTTAATGTCTGGTTCAGACTTAATTATCTATGGCTTGTTAAGTAGGGACTAAAACTCAACCTTGTGTGTCGTATTCTAGAAAAATTCAACCATGTGTGCACATATCTGCCAGTTAGAAGCACCTAAATGTCACAATGAGCATGTATTTCCAGAAAGGGTTAAGTTTCTCCTTTTTTTTTACAAGAATTACAATGAGATTTTGTGATACAGCCAGCTTAGATGCAAATCATATTTAGAAGAGTTCTTTAATTGTCTATAATCGAATGTGGCGTGGTGCATAATTCAAAAGCTGCACGTGTGCCTATCTCTGCCAGCAAAATGGAAGGTAGCGTTACAAACATTTGTCAATAGACATGTGGTCAGAAGCTTAGGTTGAATGATTTTCTTAATTTATAACAAGAAATGGGTGGCCAAAGGCCAGAATGAAAATGTATTTGGCTGTCAGGCCTGGCCTGTAGCTAATCACAAGGCAGTGCTGTGTAAGGCTATCCTTCTTGTGAAAAGCCGCCAGTGGATGGGTCCATTGACAGATATATAGATTGTTGTGACCATGAAGATTGGCTATGAAATCAGGCTTGTCATATCAAATCAAAGCCACTAAGTCCTGATGGGTAACCTATGGTTGAACACGCAATATATCACTTTGTGCAATGTGTAACGTCCATCTGACAGCCCAAATAATACTCTCATCTGCCTTAGTGCCTCAAAGTCTGTGTCTGGATTGGCTCTTCAGTAGTACGGCTTTTCCCGATTTTAGTGTATATTGTATCTCATAATCTACTGCACAACATACTGAAGAAGGAGGGGGTAACCAGTTGAGTAGAGCACTTTGTTATCCTGCGCTGGTGACAGAATTACTAATAAGTGAAGAGAAAATACCTTCTTCCATAGTGGAGCATATAAAACATTTATGGGGCATAAAATTGAAATCCTTAGATTAAAAGGTTTGCTTGGAATTCTGCTTTAATAATAATGAATACATTCTTATCAGGGCAACCTGTTTAAAGTGGTTTCTACTTTGCCTTCAGATTATTCTATACCATTTTGATCTTGTCAAAAAATAAGGGATGCCGAAACCTAAAGGATTCCAGTTGTCATACTAATAAACATCCCTACATATAGCTGTGGTACATATTCACCGGAAAGCTCCAGATGATGGTACTAATACTGCATATCTAACCCACACAATTAAAGGCTAAGTTCACCTTTTCAAGCAGAATTTCACTTTCCATACTAAATGCAAGCCTTTTCTAAGGTCTTTTCTGCCCAAGCCATGCCAATGTGTTCATCTCGCATTTACCTAATCCATGGCAGCTTTGAATCTGCATCTCTTTGATGAAGTTTTTAAAAATGCGTTCTGATCCCTGACTTCTTGTAGCATCATGTGACCGTCCAGCAAACGTCATAACCCATCATGCACTACGTTACTGCATCACAGAATAGGGCATGTTTTACCTCTCTGGACCACACCTCTCTCATCATTATACCACCTCTTTTTTATTTCCACCCATTTTCTTACTTCTTCTTTAGGGTGGCAATACACAATACAGTTTGACTGTGCAATTTTGTACAATCTCCTTTAGCTATACCAAAATTGTAAATTAGGAGGATACATCTATCCAATCGATCTGTAGCTAATCAGGCAGGCCCTTGCACTACAGTTTATGGTAGATCTAAAGGAGATTGTACAATCAGATTGTATAGTGTATGAAGTTCCAGGGACACACTTCTCATTCTCCTATAGGCTGCTTTGTGTGATTGCTCAGCTCCCGCACACTCTGCCAAATGAAGAATCTATGCAAGCAGAAGGTAAGGTTTAAAACGATCGATCAGCAGGGGAAGATACTGGCTGTGTTTTGAGTGAGAATGGCACTCACTGACAAATACTGCATGTAACTGCAAAGATTGGTGGGGGCCATCTCCTGGAAGGGGAGGGCAGGTGCAGGGTGTGTGTTAATGAGGTCAGCTGATGAAGCACTTTCTTAGTCCACTAACTGTTTTTACATCCCAAAGAATGTATACCAGGAATAATGGAGGAGTTTTCTATGGGAGAAACTGGAGGTAAAGCCTGCCCTAGAATATAGGGACAGCTGTTTCATTTCTGCAATAGAGCTACATTAATGGTATTGGTACATAGGAAAGCTGGAATTTAGGAACAAAGGGGAACTTAGCTTAAGTATTGCATGATTGGAACCAGGATGGTAGGTTAAGTCCCAGAAAGAGTAAGTCCAATAGACATAAGTATCATTCCTTTGGTGAGGCCATATGTTGCAGGTTGAGTTCTCATATCTCAAAGATGGGTTCAGACTCCAGAAACTAATAAACCATAGATGCTTAAAGTAAAATATCATGTCAGTGATCAAAAAGAAATAAAACATGGACACATAAATGTAGTCGCTATACCTCCACGATTAAGCCACGAGGGTAAAGTGAAACATGTTGGGGGCATGGCCTTGATGAATTGAGTTGAAGATGCTTTTACCTGCTAACTACTCTGGCTGGGTGAGGTGTGCGGCAGCCGGGCTATTTCTTTCTATTTCTACAGCATGTTATTGGTCTAGATAAACCTCTCCCTATCCTGCACCCTCACAAGGCAGCACATTCCAACTTACTGGACCTTCTCAGCCTGAGCGGAGGCCAAGCATTTATCATGGGTCACATAAATGTAGTCGCTGTAAGTTGCCAGTATTTATCTTATTCTCAATACACTTCCCCTCAAGAGTGCTTACCTAAAATAATTTAAAGGCTTTCGCATGGCAGTGGATTCTCTAGAACCCTCAGATTTACGGGAGGTGATGTCAGAGGTTGATGACAAAGAGGGCACAGTTGAAGTAAAACATGACAATACGTTGCCAAATTCATTAGAAGAGCAGAATAAAGATAAACAGCAGCATAATGAAAGCACTGGGCTTCAGTGACAAGAGGGCATTTGTCCACAAGGCCATTATGAATAAAATGCTGGGCTGGTGGCTCTGAGTGAGAATACTTTACCATTCAGACCACCATCAGAGTGGAACCTGCAATCAGTGACATATGCTGGACATTATATAGCTATTTGTTCCATGTTCAGACTTGTGATCACAGTAACTACCAGAGGGAAGTCTTCCTGCACCACCTTTCTTTGTGGTCCTAGGATGACATGTCCCTGTATACTGAAAGTCGCAAAGGAAGCTGATGCTAGAAGGTGTAAAGGTGTGTCACAATAAACGATATTATTCCTGAACACCCAACTTTTACCATGCCCATTAATCAATAAGTCATCTTAGCTAACTTGGCACCAAAAATGGCTCGCTGTCAGTCCCTTCCAGGGACTAGGTGGTTGTGATTGCCCAGGTCAAAGTTTCCCAGTTCTTCCATGAGCTGCAACAAGTTACTTCCAGGCCAAAATTCTGTAGACATCTTATGAGTTCCTGATGGAGCCAGACTCCACATTGACCAGTTGTACCACTCCTAACAGGCATGGCCATGAGTAAAGTAGCAACAAACTCAAAAATCAAAGGGAAGGGCCCCACTACTTATTTCCCACCAAAGAGGTCCACAACAGTTTGCATGCACCATTGGTAAAAGCAGATGGGATATTTCATTTTTAAACAAGAAATCCCTTATAAAATTCTAATTCTATGTACATCATCTTTCGAGCAGCCTAAGTGATAGAAACCACTCTGATCAATAATAATGTGAATAGTTGAACTGATCCTGGCAATTTCCCTAAGTGTAATAATAGCATATTTTGTTTTTGACTGAAGATGAGATCTCTGGCAGCTTTGTATAGACAGAGAGTATTTATAGAATTTTATCTTCTAAGGTTTCTCCGGGGAATTTGCTTCCTTCTCTGCACTGAGCCTCCTGTCATATACACACACAGCACTGAAATATCTTCTTTTCACTGACTGCATGGGGCTTTAACACATGCAGCAGAACACTAAACATAACAGTTACTGAAATAAATGTGCTGGATGGTTCTGTCTAGCGTTTAGCCGGATTATGGAAGGCAGGAAAATAAGAGCTGCAGGAAAATATAGCTAAATCCCAAGAATCAAGACAAACAATAGGCAGTATTTAAGCACTTCAGCTCCGGAAGGTTTTACCGCCCTCCTGACCAGGCCATTTTTTGCGATACAGCACTGCGTTACTTTAACTGTCTCTTTCTCTTGGGGGTATTTGATCACCTCTGAGTTTTTTATTTTTTGCACTATAACCAAAAAAAAAACACAGACAATTTTTACTTTCTGCTATAAAACACATCCAATAAAAAAGTGAAAAAATCTAATTTCTTCATAAATTTAGGCCAATATCTATTCTGCTACATATTTTTGGTTAAAAAATCCCAATAAGCATATATTGTTATGTTTACGCAAACATTATAGCGTCTACAAACTATGGGATATATACTGGAATTTTTTATTATTTTACTTTTTTTTTTTTTACTAACTTATAGCGGAGGTTATTCGGACATTAACTGACACTTTTGACACTTTTTGGGGAACAAGTGACACTAATACAGTATTCAGTGCTAAAAACTTGCACTGTCACTGTATTAATGACACTGGCTGGGAAGGGGTTAAACATCTAGGGCGATCAAACGGTTAAATGTGTGCCTAGCCAGTGTTTTAATGTACACTGTGTGGTTCTTTTACTAGGGGAAGAGATGGATTTTAGTCCCTGCTTTGAAGGAACACAGAATCAATCCCTTCTCCCCTGTCAGAACGCCATCTGCCTTGTTTACATAGGCAAATCACCGTTTTGTGTTCTTTACCAACGATCGCCAGGTGCTGGAGAATATTGAGTGCCCGGCACCTACAGATCAGCTTCTGCTGTGAATATGCAGGGCATGCACGCCCCCTGCAGGCAGAAATGCCAAATTACATACATATATATATATGTATATATATAATATATATATATATATATATATATATATATATATATATATATATATATATATATATATATATATATATATGTGATCCAGGGCACAGCTGCTGCCCAGTAGCAGTAAAACTGCTATAGGGAAATGAGCAAGTGGTTAAAGCAATTTTCAAGTAGAAATCATGCACTGTGGTTCCTCCTGCTTGCCTGTATGTTGAGTAATGATTTACTTAGAAAAACCACTGCTCTCAAACTCCTGTTTGTGTAGTTAACATGTGTGAGATGGCCTCAGCCTTGCACCAGTCCACAAGCCACACCCTCTGACATGTTTCGCCGCATCCACCGGGGGTTAGTCATTGAGGCGGGGCGAAACATGTCAAAGGTTGTGGCTTGTGGAGTGGTGCAAGGCTGAGGCCATCTCACACATGTTAACTACACAGACAGGATTGGGAGAGCAGAGATTTTTCTAAGTGTGCTTACACTACTGGATGGTGATATTTCATAATGGCACCCCATTCCCTAGCACCAGGGGGACCATACATATTTCCCTTATTTGCTTAGAGTGGCACAACAAGTATAAGCAAGTCACAGAGAATAATGATTTAGGGGCTGGCAGACTGGAGCACTGAGCGCAGCAGGGGTCCATAAATCTGACACTTCCAGAAGTGTCAGATTCTCCGGGATCTTAAGCCAGCGGTTTCTCTTCACTACTGCAGAGGTCTGCAGGGTGGGCAGCAGGAAAAGTGAGTATTTTATGTCTTGTTTTCAGGGAATACTTAATTTAGAACATTTATTTTGATGGAAAGGTCACTTTAAAGAGGAAGTAAACTCTCCCACTCTGATGCTTCTTTCCCTTTAGTCCATTATAATAAGTAATTATCAAACTATAGCCTCTGTAACCCAGCCCAAATCGCATATTACTTACTGTTTAAAGAAACTTTAAAAAACTTGTTTCCAGGGGTAAGGCAGCGCCATCTTAGGTATTGTTTTCTGAGTCCACAGTAGAGTGTATTTCTGCCCTTACATTGAGCACTTCCTGTACTGTTAACCAAGCCTCCTTCTCAATCCAACGTTTCTATGGCAACCCTGCTTCCCTGCTCATAGCTGACTTGTTTTATTTCATAGTATTTACTTGTGCTGATTATCTAGTGTTTGCCTATGTCAGTCTTATCAGCTTCAGGTGATAAGACTGCAGTAATGCTGTCCGATGCCTTTTTTTCCACTCCATGTGATGTCACATGGTCACATGGGGTGTAGTAGGAAGCTCTGAGTGATTGCGCAGTCTCGTGGGATTTCAGTGTTGTGCCGTAGGAAGTCCTGATAATAGACAGACAAGCACACAGAGTGTGCCGTAAATCATGGGAGATATGGGCATGCTCAGTGACGTCATTCTAAAGAACAAAAAGGATTACAACAATACTATGCAAGTAAGGAGATATCTACAAGCAGTGTTCAATAGGGTTTTTTATGCTGATTCACATGGGACAAAGTTGTGGGGGGAGAGTTTACAACCACTTTAAAGGGCTACTTCCACCACAAAGTCAGATACAAAGTAGAAACACTTCTATAGTGACTGTTTCCTCAGAGCACTGAAAACAGTGAGCAAAAATACCGGTCCCATGTAAATATGTATTAACAAACTGTAATACTTACAGAAAATACATTGAATAAAACTTTATAAAACATAAAAAAAAAAAAAATACAATTATTTTCCAACTCGCTGATATTTTTTACATGTTATTTAACAAACCAAAAAAAAATGAAAACAATTTTTTTTATGTATTAATGTATGCATAGAACATGTACATAAAATAAACAATATAAGATAATATTTTATCGTTTTCCATGGGCTGCTGCATTCTGCACATTGTTCTTTGCCTTATTAAAAAAGTATCCTAAACAAAGAAGCAAACTGTGCTATTTTCCTTAATAATAATAAAAAAAAAACCTTTGCAAATTGTTTCCTACTTCCACAGTAAATTTCTTGTCCACGGATGAATAAACGAGAATAAACATAAAGAATGGTAACAATAGAGAATGTACTTCAAGTTTATTACAACTCTGGCCATTTTGTTCTCTTGGAAGACTTATTGGACTTGTCAGGCTAATGACTGAAAACAGGAGTAAAAAATATGCCCAAATTAGAGACTTAGCATAAAAGGCATATCATAAAGGTGTCTATGTAAAGGACTGGAGACGTAAAAAGGTTAAGCACTTGTCATAGATCACATATAATAGGACAATTAAGGGAAAAACCCACATCAATGTGGAGCTGACAAAATGGTTAATGGTCCTACTGGACTCCAGAGGTCTCTGCAATAAAAGGAATTAATTAGATAGAGCTAATAAAACTCATTTGTCCTCTGTTGACTGATTGAATATTTCACCACCAAACACAGCCTAGCAAATGCATATTCTAATATGAAATTAGCTCACCGTTAGTTGTTAAAGTGATCTTACGGCCACTTTATCAGAACTCAAACATCACCAATTAATGAAACGAGGCACCTAAATCAATGTCTATATAACAGTCTAGAGACCAATGGGAGCCCCAAAACCCTAGACCTGTGGTTGCACATATCCCCACTAGTTCCTAAGGGGGAGAGCTTTTGTCTGCCCCCTACTGTACCTTATAATTGTCCCAAAAGTATGATGGGCAACCTCACTTGCCAATAGAAAGGAGCTTCTGACAAAAGGGAGTAGGGTATACTCTTGGCCATAGGTGCTGGTCTAGATTTTCATAAATGAGGGATTTCTGGCCTCTGGGAAAGCTCTACAATGAATGTTAACCTGTATGCAGTCTTCTCTGGGCAGAAGAATCAGCTGTTTTAAAGTGACCTCAAAGTTGCCTCAGAAAGCAGTTTCAGTTCACAAGTAAAACTGTACCAGCAAATGCTGCCCAGGAAATGAAAGCACAAGTAAAATAAATATAAGGCAGAAAGAGTTCAAAGAGAAGTATGGGTTTCCTTATTTTTTGCTTACATCTATTCTATGTGAGTTGCTGATATCTATAAATCCTTCCAGCCCTCTCAGAAGTGCTCCCATTTTGTTAAAATCGAGCAAAATACCTGTGGGAGGGTCTTTAGACTTTCACACAGTGTAATACCAACAATGGTCTGGCTCTGGAGTCTGGATCCACCCACTTTCCTGTCATTTTGCTTGATTATTGTTGGCTCTCTGCTCGCTCCTGAGACTTCACAGAGCGTAGCTGCTACTGTGTCTCAACCAATCAGGAAGGAGAGTCCCGGACGGCTGAAGCACTCGTGCACATCGCTGGACGGAGAGGGGGCTCAGGTAAGTATTGGGGGGAGGGGGGCTGCTGCACACAGAAGGTTTTATTTTCTTAATGCATTGAATGCCTTAAGGTAAAAAAAACTCTGCCTTTACAATCATTTTAGGACAGAAATTATCAATCTGTTGTCTATGTAGCTAATGAAAACTCCTTCTCTGTTTGTGATCCTTCTGTGTGTCCCTCAACTTTCAGATTTTACTATGTCCATGGATTGCAGTTACAGATGTTTTCCTAGATTACCACCTGCTGGTGAAACCTGGTATAAACACGTGTCCATAAAAAAAAGGCATTGGTGCCTTATGGGGATCATCCTGTCCAGATGGTTGGCATTCACTCTGCCTAACATATCAAAACGCAGCCCATGGGAAGCAGCTATGAATCTGCTCTTTGCACCACCCCAATAAATGAGTCAGAAAGTCTAGTACCCTTGGGTGTTATATTACAGGACATGGTGTATACTTTAAAACATTTCCGTTGGATCCTTCTCGTACAAATGTCTGTGAAACTGATAGATGGACATGTGGATGTAGCAGCCTTATCACCGGAACACAACGAGCAGAGGAATTGCTCCTGTGTAGAGAAGTTGGTTTAGTCAAATTAGCCATCTGTCTATGATGAATTTAGGCACTGATCAAGTAGGTTTCATAACAGCGGCTGGCTGGGTTGGTATTCATGAAAGCATTGTAACAAATGACTTAGGAGTCTAAATAACTAGTGTGCAGACCGAGCGTCTGCATTGCTGGCTTACAATGTGGAAACAGCCACTTGGAAAGTAACTCCACGCATATTTTGCATTTAAATAACCGCTTAATATAAAAACTCTGCACAGTTACACAAAAAGATCAACATACTCTAAGAAAAACACTGACTGGGTAATGGAGTCATACAAGCACACTCCTACACACGTGAAAAAATAATAATAAAAAAAATAAAAATAAAAAAAACAATATAGCTTTTATGTGGTTACTTCTGTGTCTCTGTATGTCCAAGAGATGAGCACATCTGAAAAAGGGATAGTGAAATATTTGCCTTCATGAATCAAGAAGAATTTACATTCTTGCACTCAGTGGGGTTGATTTACTATAGGCAAACACTTTGCAAGGGAATTCTGACTTTGCAAGGAAATTTCCCCTTTAGCTTAGTGAATGAGGTGAAGCTTTGCTGACATTTGCCATCCAATAATGTGCAAGCAAAACAACTGTTTTCTTCTTTTTATTCATTTTATTTGCAAGATACTGCACGGGTATTATTTACAAAGTGAATTTTCGCCAAATCCTCTAAGCTAAGGGAAAATTCCTTTGCAAAGTGCAAATCCCCTTGCAAAGTGAACAGGCTTTTAGTAAATTAATCCCTATTAGGGATGGGCGAACGGTTCGAGCCTTTTGTTGTTCGGTCGTTTGGCGAACAGCCAAACAAACGGGTCGTTTGTTCGGCCCCCGAACCGACAACAATGCATTGCGGCGCTGAACAGTGCATTGCAAGCCTTGATTGGCTGAAGCAGTGAAAGCTTCAGCCAATTAAAGCACAGAGCACTGTCAGAGTCATAATTGGACACTGTCATTATTATTTTATCCAATCATGGCTCGTTCCCGCCCCACAGTATAAAAGGATTCTTTCAATGGCAGCCATTTTCAGTGCGATTTTGGTGTGGAGAGAGATAGAACAGGGCTCTGTCCAGTGCTATTAGTTAGTTAGTGTGCTATACTGTGCTATTTTGCTTCAATTGTCAGTGTAGAATATTAGTTTAGTGTCAGTCTAGGGATAGTGTGAGTGTAGTGAGGAGGACCATCATTCAGCTTTGCATAGTGTGCAGCTAGAGTAGGGACAGCTCAGATAGTTTCAGTGTAGTGTAGCGAGACTGTGTCAGTAATCTTGACATTAATGTATAGCTAGTGTAGGGACAGTTCAGATAGTGCCAGTGCAGTGACGGTTGAACACTGTCTATACTGCCAGTTTAACGCCATTTACTTCTGTGTGCGTTATTGCCAGTTTAACGCCATATCGTTTTGCGTGCGTTACTGCCAGTTTAACACCATATAGTTCTGTGTGTGTTACTGCCAGTTTAACGCGATATAGTTTTGAGTGTGTCAACTGTATCAATATGTATACTTTCCCTGTCCGCCCTTAGACAGGGAAAGTTGACATAAGTGCCATGCCTGGCACATGTCCTCAATTTGGTGGTGCAGCAATTCCTAGGTACGTATCCAGGGTTGCAAGATGTACTAAAGCAGGCCAGAAGACTCTGTAGCCATTTCATACACAGCCAGTGCTCGGTTGGCTGAAATTCAGTGGGAATTCCACCTGCCCGTAAACCGCCTGATTTGTGACATGCCCACCAGGTGGAACTCAACTTTGAGAATGCTGCAGCGGCTATACATGCAGCAGAGGGCCATCCACAAGTACCTGTGCCAGTACAGCACGACAACAGGCTCACCGCCTCTGCTTTTTTCCCTACGCCAATGGCTGATTATTAAGGATGCATGCACTGTATTGTCACCATTTGAGGAGGCCACAAGGATGGTGAGCAGTGACAGTGCATGCATCAATGACACAATCCCTGTTTTGTTCCTGCTGGAGCAGACTTCCTTCCTCTTTCTTCCTTCCGCCTCTCTCATTTCCTTCCTTCCTTCTTTTCTTCCTTCCTTCTGCCTCCCTTACTTCCTTTCGCCCCCTTCCTTCCTTATTTCCTTCCTCTTCCTTCTTTCCTCCTCCCTTCCACCTGCTTCCTTCCTTTCTTTCTTCCACCTCCCTTCCTTTAGCCTTCCTTCTACCCTCCCTCCCTCCCTTCTGCCTCCGTTCCTTCCTTGGTGCTTTCCTTTTCCCTCCTTCCTTTCCTTCCTTCTGCCTTCCTTCCTTTCTTGATTCCTTCCTTCCGCCTCCCTCCCTTCCCCACTTCCTGTTCTTCCTTCAATCTTTCTTCCCAATCTCGACCTCCACATATACAGATGTAAAGCTACAAAGCTAGAGTGGCTAGGTACAGGAAGTGCACTGCTACTTTTTGGGAGGAATTTAAGACAACATGTAAATCTTTCAGAGTGCTGCTTAGGAACGGTTAAAGTGCATGTACTGAGTAGTGTTTGGATAGAGTAGGGAAGGATTAGAGTCAAGGTCAAGAATGTATTGCTGTCTATCACCATGATATGTAGATCCCCTTTCTTGATTTGTCTTGGTGACCAACGTCATCTAGAGTAGTGTTTCTCAACCTTTTTTGCAGTCAAGGCACTCCATAATATTAAGGACAGTCTTGAGGCACCCCATTCTCAAATGTAAAAATTATTTTATTAGTGTTACATATCGCAGCAACAACCACACAAGTAGGACACCCACCGTTAGAGGTGATTTACTCTTCCAAAGCAAATACACTTTTGCAAACTGGTACTGATTAGCATGCCAATGTTTCTCTTCTCCCTCAGTTTTTCTCCATCACTCTAATGTGACCCCAAAGCTGATGCAGAGGGGCAGTGGAAGGTCAAATAAGCATGCCATCGAGGAAACTGACATCCTCCTTATCAACTGAGGATGCCATTGGTTATTAGGACACCAGCAGCTAGAAGGTTACAATGGTGTACAATGAAAACTTGAGGCTTTGTATAAATAAAAGTCTTCATCCACACGCCGGCTTGTACACAATTTTTGGGCAACTTTTAGGCATTTTGCCAAGGCACCCCTGAAGAAACATCAAGGCTCCCTGGTTGATAAAGGCTGATCTAGACAACTGTCTAAGAGGGAATATCGCTCTTCTAAGACTTCTTCTAAAAATGTAACTAACATTGGATTTATCCCTTCCCTACTTTATTCAAAACAGGTTTTGGTTATATAGATGTAGCACCCTCTACTTAAGGATAGATGGGATATTGTAGAATTTGTAGCATAGGAGTTATTACAGATAAATTTAGCCAGGCCTGTGGCATTTTACCAGGCCTGGTTTTTTGGTTTGTGGTTGGAAGTGTCAGAATAGTGGGGGGTGTGGCCACCTACACTTGGGTTCAGAGACGTCTCCTCTGCCTGATGGTGGATTGTTCCAGAAAGAGAGGACGGGCTGAGACCTGAGTGTCAGGGAACTTATGTGAGAGTCCTGACCATTCATTAACTTGTTTGGTTGAAAGGAGGTCGCTTATAGAAAGGAAGGTCACATGCTTCCAGGGGGAGAGGAGCCCAAGCGCAGGAGGAGAGGGGCCTGGGGCCCAAGCGCAGGAGGGAAGGGGCCAGGGGCCCAGAAGAGTGTTCCAGGAGGTCCAGTTCGGGCACCTGGATTGCGGCCGAGCTAGCATGTAGCGCTGGGGACAGAACTGGACACTCCCACGCGGGGATGTGCCGGGCGAGTGAGGAGGCAGTAGAAGTAAAACGGAAGAAGAGGACTGGGGATCTACTTTCTGTGAGTGAAACATGGACTGTTGATTGGGAGAGAACAGGTCAGTGAAACCCAGAGAAACTAGTGCAGAAGTAAATGGAATGACATACTGTGAGCCTACGGACCACCGTATAAACCATATTACAGTAACTTCCCAAAGACTGATGGGCGTTGGCGTGGGAGTCATGGAAATAGGCAGTGATGGCCTGTGGCTTTAAGTTCAACATCCAAATGAAATCTATCGGTCAGGCAGAGGGAATTATTCAGAGTAATGCCCCTTTTGTTTAACTTGGAAGTGCTGCAGAAGAGGAAGCAATAGATTACACCCTCATTTAGTGGGGTCTGGTGGGGTATCTCATATCTCCCTATGAATAATCCCAGATTGATTCCATGAATAAAGAGTGATAAAACTTGAACTTTGACTGTGTGGTGTCATGAGCATGCGATGGGGGATTGGAAGCAGAGTGAGCAGCCCCCTTGGGGGGTACCGCTACAAATATATATATATATATATATATATATATATATATCTATAGATATATATCGATATATATATATATCTATATATCTATAGATATATAGATATATATATATATACACACATATACACACGCACACAATTTCCAGATGTTCACTATAGGATAGCAGAACTTCCCATTATAAGTTCAGGTCCACTTTAACTGCAATAACTTGATTGATCAAATTGATCAATTGATTAATCAAAAACTGGTTCAACTTTCTTAGAGCCAATTGCGATTGGCTGCCATGAGTTACTGCACTTTAAGTGATATTAAACCTTTTTCGATAGCTAATTTATCCATGTATTAAGTAGAGTTGGGCAAATGATTTGGCCTGAGCATGAGTTGGGGCTGAACTTTGGCTGTTCGCCCGTTTGGGGAACACCCGAAATGGCAGGGTGCTCGGCGGGTGTTCGCCCTGCCGAACACCCTGCAATGCACTGCGTGCTGCACATTCTGTGCCGTGATTGGGCACAGATCTCTGTTCTGCCAGAGTGGAAACTGGAGATCTTGTGTTTCTGCTAAGCAGAAACAGAGATCTCTATTTTCCTTCAGTCAAAGCACATCTCCCACAGTTAGAAAGCATGCTCTAGGGACACATTTAACCATTGATCGCATTGAAATAATTAGTCACTGGTCCCCAAAAAGTGTCAAAAGTGTCAGTTAGGTGTCCGATTTGTCCGCCGCAATGTGGCAGTCCCACTAAAAATTGCTGATCGCCACCATTACTAGTTAAAAAAAGAAAAAAAATACATAAAAATATCCCATAGTTTGTAGATGCTATAACTTTTGCGCAAACCAATCAATATATGCTTATTGGGATTTTTTTTACCAAAATTTGCAGCAGAATACATAATGACCGAAACTGATGAAGAAATACATTTTGTGTTGGATATGTTTTATAGCAGAAAGTAAAAAATATATATTTTTTTCAAAATTGTTGGCCTTTATTAAATATGTAGAAGAATATATATCGGCCTAAACGGAGGAAGAAATTTGTTTTTTTTATATATTTTTTTGGGATATTTATTATAGCAAAAAGTAAAAAAATATTGCTTTTTTTTTTCAAAATTGTCGCTCTTTTTTTTTATAGTGCAAAAAATAAAGACTGCAGAGCTGATCAAATACCACTAAAAGAAAGTTCTATTTGCGTGAAAAAAAGGACATTGATTTTATTTGGGTACAGCGTCGCACGACCATGCAATTGTCAGCTAAAGTAACGCAGTGCCGCGTCGCAAAAAAAAAAAAAAAAAAATGGCCTGGTCAAGGAAGGGGGGTAAAACCTTCCAGGGCTGAAGTGGGTAAGAAGTAGCGTTCTATTGAAGAAAGCTGTATATACTGTACATTACAAATGGAAGATTTGGTACTTTTTCTAGACTTTGAAAAAAAAATTAGCTTTTCATTTTTTTCCCCTTCTAAAACATAACCAAAAATGAAGCCCACCTCTAAATAAAAGTTCATAAAGCATTTTTGTGCGTTTTTTGTTTTAGCAGTTAGGAAATGCCGCTCACTGTAAATAATAAACCGGCGGTTTATCGCATGAGGATTAAACTGAGCTGCTCGCCATCCAAGAAAATAAATAGGAGTGGGTAGCGAGGTAAAACGTGTAATGTTCTGTTTTACCAGCTCAGCAGTCACCTTTCCATCCTGCATGGTAAGCAGAAGCAAATGATACTTTTCAATTTACAACAAATGAAATGTATCTTAAAAACAAATTACTGTTATTGAATAAAGTCTGCCGATCGAATCTCATAAATGCATTTTGCTGTATTGTTTCACTGTAATTAATTGTAGCCAGATTTATTTTATTTTTTTTTTCTGTGAGGTTCTTCTGCTCTGTTTAAAGAGAACACCGCCTTAGGATTCTGATTCTGGTTTGGGTGGAAGAGGGCTAGAGCTGAAAAAAAAAAAAAATGCAAGCATATTACAGCTCTGTTGTAACAAACCTGGTTTAATCCTTTGTTGAATGCTCAGAGGTTAAGTAGGGTTTTAACTAAAAATGTAGGCCTGGAGCTCTCCACTGGAAAACAGGGAATATAATTCAGTTACTTATTTCCTGTAGAAATGCTGCTTAGCGTACAAAGCTGACGCAATATTTAAAGCTGGATTTCTATTTAATTGTACTTTTTTTTCTATTCAGTTTTGTTATGTTTTACTCTATTCTATTGTATTCTTTTCTATTCTATTCTATTATTTTATTTTCTATGCAGGTCTATTATTTTCTATTCTTTTACATTCTTTTATATTCTATTCCTTTATTTTCTGTTCGTTTACATTCTTTTATATTCTATTCTTTTACAATATAAGTCTATTATTTTCTATTATTTTACATACTTTTATATTCTATTTCTTTATTTTCTATTATAGTTGATTCTATTCTTTAATGTTCTATTCTATTCTATTATAATCTGTTTTACTTTATTCTATTCTTTTCTATTGTATTCCTTTATTTCCCATTCCGTTTTATTCGATTCTTGTTTTCAAATTGTTTTTCGGGATTCGATTCAAATTCGAATTTCGGACGAATTTTGTTTTGTTATTTTGGATTCATTTTAATTTGTTACTATTGTAATTTGGAAATTCAGATACATCCCAACTTTCCGAATAATGAAAAATGTGTGCAAATTTTTATTCTATTCCTTAAGAATATAAGTCTATTATTTTCTATTCTTTTACATTCTTTTATATTCTATTCCTTTATTTTCGATTATATTTGATTCTATTCTTTTATGTTCTATTCTATTCTTTTATGATCTGTTTTACTTTTTTTTATTCCATTCTCTTGTATTCCTTTATTTCCTATTCCATTTTATTCGATTCTTGTTTTCAAATTGTTTTTCGGGATTCGATTCAAATTCAAATTTCGGAAGAATTTTGTTTTGTTATTTTGGATTCATTTTAATTCGTTCCTATTGTAATTTGGAAATTCGGATACATCCCAACTTTCCGAATAATGAAAAATGTGTGCAAATTTTTATTCTATTCCTTTAGAATGTAAGTATATTATTTTCTATTCTTTTACATTCTTTTATATTCTATTCCTTTATTTTCTATTATATTTGATTCTATTATTTTATGTTATGTTCTATTCTATTCTATTATGGTCTGTTTTACTTTATTCTATTCTTTTCTATTGTATTCCTTTATTTCCTATTCCATTTTATTCAATTTTTGTTTTCGATTTGTTTTTCGGATTTGATTCAAATTCGGATTTCGGACAAATTTTGTTTTGTTATTTTGGATTTATTTTAATTCGTTACTATTGTCATTTGGAAATTCCAATACATCCCAACTTTCAGAATAATGAAAAATGTGTGCAAATTTTGATTCGGTACAAAACAAACTGTACTTGTCTAGGTGCCCATACACCTAGACATGTACGATTTGTTTCATTCAATCAAATTTGCCTAGTCCCTGCTGAATCGGTCAAATTTTGATCCATGTATGGCCGGCTTTAGGCTGGCCATACACTACACAATGTTCTTATACATTTTCCTTTAGATTTACCTTCAACTGCATAGCACAAGGGCCTGCCCGATTGCATACAAATTGAAAGTGTTTAGGTTTGACCTCATATTATATGGTTTTGGTAAATCTAAAGGAAAATTCTATAAGGAAATTGTATAATGTATGGCCAGCCCTTACTCTATCCAAAATTTAAAAAAAAAAGTTTTGTCTTTAGTTTACTTCAGTCTACTTTATAATTTGGGAAGGTGACTCAACTCCAATCTAAGATGACCACTCAATCTAGAAGTTCTACACTGGTAGATTCTAGGTTTAACATAGCATTGGGAAAGTTGGATTATTTCCTGCTAATTTCTAATCCTCAATGGGGCTAAAACCCCCAGCAAAATTAGATCATTTCAGCTCAGTGTGAATGCAGCCTAAAGCCTCGTACAAACGATCGGATTGTTGGCCAACAAAACCGTGGACTTTTGTCCGAAGGGCGTTGGCCCAAACTTGTCTTGCATACAAACGTCCACACAATTGTTGGCCAACAATTACTAACTTAGTGACGTACTACGTGGTTTCAGCTCTTTAGCGCCACCCTTTGGGCTCCTTCTGCTAATTTCGTGTTAGTAGAAGTTTTGTGAGTGTTGATTCGCGCTTTTCTTTTCGCACTTTTCGTTTCGCGCTTTTCATTTTACTCTTTTCATTTTGAGCTTTTCAGTTTTCAGTTTCTGAGCGGCTGTTCGTAAACCAGCCATGTTGCGGAATCGGAGGAGATAACGTGTTATTTATTATTGGCCTTGGAGTTATTGCTTTGACATAATTTTTTTTGGTTGAATAATGATTTGATTTGGTATATTTTCTATATTTTTGGATGCATAGAATGCATTTTTTGGTTCTATTGGCAGATAGCATGTCTAATTGTATTTGTTTTCTTTTTTAATGCACAATAAAATTCTGTAGAATAATACTTGGCTGTGTGTTTTACTTCAAATGACAGTTTGGGAGTCGGCAGTTACATTTTATAAAATACAATGTAAAATTGACAAGGGACACCAACATAGTTGTATCTTTGATCTTAAAAACTACGGGATAATGGTGTTGTGGTAACTTGCCCAAATAATAAAAAAAAAAAAAAACATAATAATAATATTCTTGATATCACTAGAAAAAAAAAAGCCTTTGAAAATTTGTTTGCAATAACTCCATCAGTATCACCAGCAAAGCAGCTTCATTATTATCCCATTAAAGAAGAAGAGAATTGTGCGCTGCATTTCGAGATTTTATAATTTGCCGCGTCGCGAATGTTAATTCTCCATTACGAACGTTAGTTTACAAGACCGACCGCTTCTGGCTCGTCCTTGCTTCCGAGCATGCGTGTTTGTACTTTGGACTTTTGTACACAAGTTCGGAAAATCCGAAAACGCACATTTGTCCGTGGAAAATTTTAAAACCAGCCATCCAACATTTGTCTGTGGAAAATCCGACAACAATTATCCGACGGAGCATATACAAACGGTCAGATTTTCCGCCAACAGCCTCTCATAACACATTTCCTGTCGGAAAATCTGATCGTGTGTACGAGGCTTTAATGTTATCAAATACACAGTTATGCCCCGTACACACGGTCAGATTTTTCGATGGAAAATGTTCGATGGGAGCTTGTTGTCGGAAATTCCGAACGTGTGTAGGCTCCATTGGGCACCTTTGGCTAGGTTTGCCCTAGCCCAAACTTGGAATAAGATCCCTGCGCCTTTTTACCATCACAGTATGGAATTCGTATGGCACTTTTGCACCATGTAATTTCCCACACCCGAAAATGCACTGCATTTTCAGATGCATGAGGATGCCATTAACCACTTCAGCCCCGGAAAGATTTACCCCCTTCCTGACCAGAGCATTTTTTGCGATGCGGCACTGCATCACTTTAACTGACAATTGCGCAGTCGTGCGACGTGGCTTCCAAACAAAACTGACCTCCTTTGTTTCCCACAAATAGAGCTTTCTTTTGGTGGTATTTGATCGCCTCTGCGGTTTTTAGTTTTTGTGCTATAAACAAAAAAGTAGCGACAATTTTGAAAAAAAAAGCAATATTTTTTTACTTTTTGCTATAATAAATATCCCCCAAAAATATATAAAAACAGTTTAGGCCGATATGTATTCTTCTACATATTTTTGGTAAAAAAAATAAGCTTATATTGATTGGTTTGCTCAAAATTTATAGTGTCTACAAAATAGGGGATAATTTATGGCATTTTTATTATTATTTTTTTTACTAGTAATGGCAGCAATTTGAGATTTTTATGGTGACTGCGACATTGCTGCGGGCAGATCGGATACTTTTGACACTATTTTGGGACCATTGACATTAATATAGCGATCAGAGCTAAAAATAGCCACTGATTACTGTATAAAGGGGTTAAACACTAGGGGGCGATCAAGGGGTTAAATGTGTTCCCTCATTGTGTTCTAACTGTAGGGGGGGATGGGCTCACTAGAACATGACAGAGATCACTGCTCCCGATCACTGTTAGCAGTGGATCCCTGTCTTGTTGCTAGGCAGAACACGGAAATGCCTTGTTTACATAGGCATCTCCCCGTTCTGCCTCTCATCCTTGCAATCGCGGGCCACCAGTGAACATCGAGTCTGCGGGACCTGTGGGCATGCTCCCACAGCGCACTCCCGCTAGGTGGGAAATACGAAAGGGCGTACGGGTACACCCTTTTGTGCACCCGTGCCATTCTGCTGATGTAAATCAGTGCGCGGCAGCTGGCAAGTGGTTAAGAATTGAAGCAGCAGCACTGCGGGTCTAGGAATGTGTCAGATCTAGACGCATTACCATGCCTGCGTATATGTGAACCTAGTCTTTAGTAGTGTATACAGTATGATAAAACATAGTTACATAGTTAGTCTGGTTGAAAAAAGACACAAGTCCATCCAGTTCAACCAATAAAAGGGGAAAAAAAATATATATATATATATATATATACAATCCTATATACATATGTATAAAATTTGGCTGGAAATGACTACAGCCTGGAGCACCTAACTGAGTTAAGTCCTTGTTGGCTCTCCGAGGACAATATCTATGTATATGTATATTTGCTGTTTAGATGTTAATGCATTTTAAGCAGCTTTCTTTCTGGTTAAGTTGCATCTTGAAGCTTAAAATACAAATATCCATTATGATTCTGTTCTCTGCCTGTTGGCTTTAGCTCCAATTAAACTGACTCTTCCAATCAAGGACATCTTTTGATGGCTCTCTCTTCAAACCTGGGGGAAAAGCCCAAACACTCTTCAACTAAGTAGGGCCTGAATGACTGTTTTACTAACCTTATTATTACCTGTTACAATGTATTGCTTGGATCTGCACAGTCTTTTCTGGGAACTCACTCCAATCCTCATTAATCTTGTTTTTCTCCCCTTATAGGACTTGCATAGCCATTTCAGCTGCAATATCCTATATGCTATTGTTTCTCTTGTTCAGTGAAGGATGGGTATGGTATTATCTTGTCAACATTTACAATGATGTGTATTAGTAATAGGTGGGAGTCTCCCCATTTTCTGCTCGGACAGTGTATAAGATTCTGGTGATCACACCCAGCCTTTCTTTTAAGGGCCTAACTACAAGTACAAGACCTCGTTACATCCACCTGGCTGGAAACAAACATGATGTCCAATAATAAAACCAATTACCATTGAGTGCAACACTCTACATTTATAATCCGACCTACAATGAAAGCTTTCAGTTTAAAAAGAATACCCAATAATGTGCAAGGAAAAAGAAATATATACAGTATATATATATATGTGTATATATATATATATATATATATATATATATATATATATATATATATATATATATATACACACA
This sequence comes from Aquarana catesbeiana, assembly GCF_042186555.1. Taxonomy (NCBI): domain Eukaryota; kingdom Metazoa; phylum Chordata; class Amphibia; order Anura; family Ranidae; genus Aquarana; species Aquarana catesbeiana. The sequence goes on from NC_133336.1 coordinate 37,111,002, forward strand.
GTATATTACCAAAAGTATTGGGACACCTGCCTTTACACACACATGAACTTTAATGGCATCCAAGTCTTATGCTCTGTACACACGGTCAGATTTTCCGACGGAAAATGTGTGATAGGACCTTGTTGTTGGAAATTCCGACCGTGTGTAGGCTCCATCACACATTTTCCATCGGATTTTCTGACACACAAAGTTTGAGAGCAGGATATAAAATTTTCCGACAACAAAATCCGTTGTCGGAAATTCCGATCGTGTGTACACAAATCTGACGGACAAAGTGCCACGCATGCTCAGAATAAATAAAGAGATGAAAGCTATTGGCCACTGCCCCGTTTATAGTCCCGACAAACGTGTTTTACGTCACCGCGTTTAGAACGATCGGATTTTCCGACAACTTTGTGTGACCGTGTGTATGCAAGACAAGTTTGAGCCAACATCCGTCAGAAAGGATTTTGTTGTCGGAATGTCCGAACAAAATCCGACCGTGTGTACGGGGCATAAGTCTGTAGGGTTCAATATTGAGTTGGCCACCCTTTGCAGCTATTTTCCTATTCTTCCTCTCCCTAGGACTCTTTCATTGCATTGCCCCAATGTTGAAACAAGTGAGTGGCCTGTTGAGGCCAAATCTTGCCCGACTTTTGTTTTCTTTACAAAACATCGGTTCTACCAATAACTTCATGCGTCCTTGTCTCTGATTATAACAAAAGTTGCTCTGTTCCAAAACCCCTAAACCGGACACAACCTGGTAACTGAGAAATTCTCCACCAAGCTGCAACTTGAAATTATCAATCCAAAATAAGAAAAATAAAAAAAACGGATCTACTTACTGTGTCTCTAAACTATACTGTACATGCCAGTGTATTATCTGTCAGTTAACACTAACATCTCATAGCCCATTCATCATAATTTACTGTGACCTAGTTTAAGATTGTAATTGTTTCATTATTCAGATTCAGTGAAGGTCCTTCAAGAACAAATCATATTTGATGCACTCTCTAAACATGATGTTTAATTCCTAATCCCTTCAATCTGATTGAAAAGCCATTTTTATCTAAGCACATTGGCTCTAATGAGTCAGGTCTGAAAAAAATAAAACATTGATACCATAGAGGAAAAAAAAAGTAAAGTTAAGTAGACTTAATGAAGACGTATTTTTATAATTTTTAAGTCTTTGTGGAATTCCCCAGGGGATCAAAGTCATGGAGCACTCGGCCTAGTTCTGATCAATGCTATGGTTTTTGAGCTCGTGTGGTTGACAGAGCCCACCCTCTACCACCTCCACTGTTCTTCGACCACGCTGCTCAGAAGAAGGTTAATTTTCAATGAGGTTTCAGTGACAGGGATGGTGACAGACAGTGCACAAAGAAGAGAGGAGGTGGTGACAGTGGACTGGGGATGGACTAGCAATATATATATGGGGCTCTGGTCTGGGTGTTGCTGTCTGAAGAAGCCCAGACACAAGACAGGTAGGATGCTATTATCTTCTATAGGGTTCAGCTCAGACATAGTGGCCACATCCATGGCCTGACATTTGGGTTTTGGTAGTGATGGGTCTTTTCCAGGCAGATCACTACCTAGCAGCTTGTATTGTTGTAAATAACAGCTCTCAACTTTGGCAGAAAGTAAATTTTGAAGAAGAGCGCCATCACTCACGACAATACAAGTTGCCAGCTATTACTCTCAAGCTATTACTCTGCTTGTATAAGATCCATTACAGCTTCAGCCAGCACTGAGTAGAGAGGCAGCCCATGGTCATGGTCACTGTGTCTGCAGACTATGCATTGAGCCCTAAAAAGTCTGTCTGCAAGCAGTCTGCACTGAGTCATACCTGCCTGATGTCTGAGCTTCTCCAAACAAACAGCCGGCAACATCCAGCATGAATTGGATCAGAGTCCAAGCAAACCAAGCTTAAACCAAGCTCAGAGCTTTGAGTCCAGCCTCTATCCACGTTTATCCAGCACAAAGACCAACCCGGTGCCAATATCATGTTTATAAATAATAAAGTCGCAATTAAGGCCAGTTTGATTGAAGAACCTCAAAAGAGAGTGGGTGGTGGTTAAAGTGATATACTCTAGCTCCCCCACAGGAATAACCATAAATTGGATTTCAGCCTAGGGTGGAGCTGACAGCAAGCAAAAACAGAAAAAAAAAATCTTTTTACTACACAATGTGGCCATCAGGATAAGACCAAGTGTTCTGTGTGCTTGGTCTCCTTAGGGATTCCACTAAGGGAGAAAATATTGGACAAATTATTGGTTCGCTTGAAATTTTAAGGTATATTTTAATCAAATTTTAGTTTTTATTTAAGTTCATGTTTTGCAGTATATACGGTATTTTTTATATTTGTATAACACTTTTATTTTGTTGTTGGCCATTTAACATACAATATGTTTAATTAACTCTGCTCCACTCTGCAAGACGAAAAGCAAACCAGCTTTTGAAATTTATTTTATATTAAGTTAGTTTCCCACTCTCTATCCACTAACATGCTCCTTATTCTCTTCCTTCTCACATTGGTGTCTTCTATCCTCAAATTATCTTTACTCTACTCCTCCTCTCTTCCCTGCAGCATGCACATATCACCCTCACTCCTACCCTCTCCCTACTATGCAACCATCATCTCCTGCATTTGCTGCACCCATATGCTGACATAAACACTAGGGCCATTAGACACGTGCGCTCATGCACATCCCACTCCCACTTTGCCTTCCTCGCCCTCCTCCTTCTCCTAGTTTCAGGTGACATTTCTCCTAATCCTGGTCCGCCATTTTACAACTGCAAGCCACATATCCAATACCCCTCCCCCTCCCCCTCTGGCAACCACCGCAATCCACTCAGTTTAATTTCTATCCCCCTGCTTCCTCAAAGCAGCCCACCAATCTCATGCGCCCTTTGGAACGCCCGCTCCATCTGTAACAAGCTAACATCTGTACATGACCTCTTCATCTCTCATGGCTTTAACATACTCACCATAACAGAAACCTGGCTTCAATTTTGACTCAGCTTCTCCTGCTGCCCTCTCCCATGGTGGTCTCCATTGGACTCACTCCCCCAGACCCAACAGACAGAAAGGAGGTGAAGTTGGCTTCCTTCTATCCCCACAAAGCACCTTCCAAGTCCTTCCTGTCCCTCCCTCTCTGACTCCCTCTCTTCTTTCGAGATGCACTGTATTCGTCTGTTTTCTCCCATTTCTCTAAAGAATTGCAGCAATTTATCGGCCTCCAGGACCGGTATTGCGCTTTCTTGATGACTTTGCTGCCTACTTTCTCTCCTCTGAAATACCCGCCATTATTCTTGGTGACTTCAACATTCCTGTCAATGTTAACAGCCCAACTACAGCTAAACTTCTCGACTTAACCCCATCATTTGACCTAACCCAATGGACACATACTTCCACTCACTCCAATGGTAATACCCTTGACCTTGTATTCTCCAATCTCTGCAACCCTGGCAACCTCACCAACACCCCCTTTCCTCTCTCTGATCACAACCTCATTACTTTCACTGTATCCTTGCCTCCAACCACCCATCCCTCCAAGCAGCAAACAATTACTTGTAGAAACCTTCGCCACTTTAACCCTTCTCTTCTCTATTCTGCTACTGACCACCTATATGACATAATCTCTCCCCTGTCCTGTCCTGACCTGGCCACCTCTGTCTACAACAGTTCGCTCCCATCATCACTAGATGCACTTGCTCCTCTAACCACATGCAGAATCAGGCCCCGACTGTTACAACCCTGGCAAACTGACAACGCTAGAAATCTCAAGAGACATTGCCATGCTCTTGAACGACTGTGGCGTAAAATCAAATGCCTGCAAAACTTCACCCTATATAAATCTGCCCTTCTAAAATACAATTCATGCCTCCATGCTGCCAAACAAGCCTACTTTGTCTCTCTTATTAATTCCTTGTCATCCAGTCCCCGTCGGCTCTTCTCAACCTCTAACTCTCTGCTTCGTCCCCCACCCCCTCTACCCACTAACTCACTCACTGCTCAAGAGATTGCCAATCACAAAGACAAGATCGATGCAATTCGTGAGGACACCTCCACTGTGCGTACGTCTTCCCCACCCAACATACCTTGCCTAGCAGCACATTCAACGCTCTCCTCTTTTGAATTGGCTACTACTGAAGAGGTTACAAAACTTTTCTCGATGCCCACCTAACCAATTGTCCCTTGGATCCTGTTCCCTCACAACTACTACGGTCACCCTCTTCTTCTATCCTATGTTCCCTCACCCACATCTTCAATCTCTCCCTCTCTAGTGGCATCTTCCCCTCCCCTCTAAAACATGCGCAGATCACTCCCATTCTTAAAAAGCCCTCACTGGACCCTACCAACCTGAACAACTTAGGACCCATCTCATTGCTCCCATTCACCTCTAAACTTCTAGAACGCTTAGTATACAACCGTCTTAGCTCCTACCTCAGTGAAAATAACCTTCTTGATCCCTTACAGTCCGGCTTTCGCTCGCAGCACTCCACGGAAACTGCATTACTAAAACTCACTAACGATTTACTAACTGCTAAAACCAACAGCCAGTACTCCATACTCTTACTACTTGACCTCTCTGTGGCCTTTGATACTGTTGACCACCCGCCCCTTCTCAATAAACTACATTCCCTTGGCCTCCGAGATTCTGCTCTATCCTGGTTCTCTGCCTATTTATCACAGCGCTCCTTCAGTGTCACCTACAACTCTGTCTCCTCCTCTCCATTGCCCCTTTCTGTGGGGGCCCCCCCAAGGCTCGGTCCTTGGACCCCTTCTCTTCTCTATCTACACCTCCTCCCTTGGTCACTTAATAACCGCCCACGGCTTCCGATACCACTTATACGCTGATGACACCCAAATCTATCTGTCTACTCCTCACCTCACTCCTTCAGTCTCCTCTCGCATTACTAACTTACTAACTGACATATCAGCATGGATGTCACACCACTTCCTTAAACTAAATCTTTCTAAAACTGAGCTATTAATATTCCCCCCGCCCGTGCCCCCCTCCATGACTTTTCCATCAAAATCAACAATGCAACCATCAGTCCGTCCCCTCACGCCAGGGTACTAGGTGTAATCCTAGACTCTGACTTGTCATTTCAGCCTCAAATCCAATCGTTGTCAAAGGTTTGTAGAATTCACCTCCGTAACATCTCTAAAATTCGCCCCTTTTTAACAAATGAAACCACCAAGCTCCTCATTCACTCCCTTGTTATCTCTCGCCTTGACTATTGCAACTCCCTTCTCATTGGCCTGCCTCTCCATAGGCTATCCCCTCTTCAGTCTATCATGAATGCTGCTGCCAGACTTATCCACCTTACCAACCGCTCAGTGTCTGCCAACCTTCTACTCAAATCCCTATACTGGCTCCCAATCACCCAGCGAATTAAATTCAAAATACTAACCACAACATACAAAGCCATTCACAACTCTGCCCCGAGCTACATCACCAATCTTGTCTCCAAATATCACCCAAATTGACCTCTCCGCTCTTCTCAAGACCTCCTGCTTTCAAGCTCTCTCATCTCCTCCTCCCATGCTCGTCTCCAGGATTTCTCCAGAGCCTCTCCCATCCTCTGGAACTCGCTACCTCCATCTATCTGGCTATTCCCTACTCTTGCTACCTTCAGGCAATCCCTAAAAACTCATCTCTTCAGGAAAGCCTATCACGTCTCCAACTAATCTCTTACCACTTCCAACAGCTCTTTCCCCACAGTTACAACCTTTTGTACCACCTGCCCCACCCTATTAGATTGTAAGCTCTTCTGAGCAGGGCCCTCTTAATCCTCTTGTATTTTATTGTATTATAACTAAATTGTCTCCCTTTTATATTGTAAAGCGCTGCGTAAACTGTTGGCGCTATATAAATCCTGTGTAATAATAATAATGTACTATGTTTTAGGTGCATGCTAGACTTTAACCCTGGATAAAGAAATAGAAGCCCTTTCTGCTAGCATGTGGTGCTCTTCCTCTGATTCATTTAACTGTAGTTTGATAAGATGCTATTTAAATCTAGTTAAAGTAGAACTATAGGCAAACACTTTCTTTTTCATTTTGGATAGAGTAAGGGAGGGTTATAACCCTCCCTGGATCATTTTTTGCCATCTGTGTTCCATTGGGGAGATTTACCATTTACCTCCCATCCCATAGCTAAAAGAGAAATTAAGAGAACATCCCTGCAAATTAGGAAAAAAGCTTGGCTCTCCCCAGGTCACCAGAAATAGTGTCCCCAATTGGGAGATTTCCCCACTATTACTTTTCTGGGGACAACCCAAAATTTAGGATTTCCTTTTACTTTCGCTTTCAACGATAATGGTAAATAGGACAAATAGAGAGGGTGAATCTCCCTAATGAGGGCACAGACAGCAATAAAAACCCTCCATTACCCCTTGATGACATCCTATTGGACGAAACGCGCAGGATGGAGCTACAGCAGTGATGTCACCAAGCCCACCGGGGTGTTGATTGTGCTTCTTTGTGTTACATGCAATTTCTTACCTACCTTTTTTAAGTAGTTTTGATCATATTAAATGATGGAATTTTCAAACTACTACACTAATAGGTCTTCTAATCCATCTCCACTCTATCCAAACGGAAAAATAAAGGGTTTGCATTTAGTTATACTTTAAAAACAGGCTATTCGCTTTTACTCCTAGAATAGCAAACCAGATTTCTGCAACCTTTCTGAAACTTTCCTCACATTTGCCACCTGCTGGCAGCAAGTGGTAAATGTGAAAAATCCATATGTAATATTTTCAAAAACAAAACTTTTTTTTTTAAGCCCTGCACATAAAAAATAAAGAAAATGTATGCTATAACTGAATATATTAACCATTAATTAGTTCAGTATAAACAGCTAACTCTTATACTGTTCACCAACAGGGCCAGGAAAGGCAAAAAAAAAAAAGGCTACCCCCTTGAAAACAGAACATTTTGTCACCCATAGAGAATTAAACTTTGGAATTATGTGGTGGTGAACTGTATAAAGCTGAGTTCACACAGGACCTAGAAAGGGAATGGCAATCAGAGACTGATTTACATTTGGCAACATTTTGCTCAGCTTTTGAATACTCTCTTGGCCGGTGAGCCCGATAGAGGAAGAAAATAAGTCAAAACACAGGCACTATCTGCCGTGTCCTGAATTGTGCTTGCAAAGTCAGCACAACGCAAAGCCAAGACTAGCAAATGCAAAAGTGTTTAATGTGCTGTCAGACTCAGTGCATCCTTTCAGGCCTGGCATGGGGAAGTTGGCTGGAGTAAAAAATGCTCAACATGCTCCATCTTTTAATGCGTTCAAGAATCAAGTGAACTGAAATGTGGAATGAAAGTGTTACTGAAAGCGGAGCTTCACCCAAAAGGCGGGTACCTGGTTTTGACAGTTAAAGGGGTTGTAAAGGCAGAAGAACTTTTTTTATCTTAATGCATTCTATGTATTAAGATAAAACATCTTCGGTGTCTAGCAGCATCCCTCAGCCCCCGTATACTTACCTGAGCACCCTCTCTATCCAGCGATGTACATGAGTGCCTCTGCCATCCGGAACTCTCCCTTTTGATTGGCTGAGTGTCAGGGCTGGGCTCAGCCCTTCCTTCTCAGAGCTCTGTGCTCAGCTGTCGATTAATTGCCAGTACTCTTCATTCCACAGTACTTCACCTGGTCTTCATTTCCTACTCGTCGGCTAGCCCTGCTGGCTATTTAGACTGTCTGGATCAGATCTCCTGTGCCTTCGCCTGGTCAACATATCGATACGCTCTGCTGTGTTTTCCTGTTTAAGACTTTTGCCTGGCTGACTTCCCATCTGGTTCCTGATCCTGTTTACTGTCTCTACTACGTGATCTCTGGATTCCTGTTTCACTGGCTTGTTCCAACTACCTACTCTGGTTACAGAACCCTGGCTATGTTTTGACTAATGTACGTTTGCTCTGTTTGTACCATTTTACCATTTTATTAAAAAGTGTGAGTTTTACTGCACTTCTGTCTCAGTCTGATTCATGGTCCCTGACACTGAGACACAGCAGCGGCACCATTGGCTCTCGCTGCTGTCAATCAAAGTCAGTTAGCCAATTAGGAGGGGGGGGAAGCTAACTGTATCTCCGTGTCTGAATGGACAAACAGAGCTGTGGCTCGCCTCGGGCGCCCCCATAGTTTGCTGTGGGGGCACTCAACAGGAGGGAGGGGCCAGGAGCACTGACAGGGGACCAGAGAAGAGGAGGATCTGGGCTGCTCTGTGCAAAACCACTGCACAGAGGACGTAAGTATGACAGGTTTATTATTTTTAAAGAAAAAAAAAATTGACTTTAGAATCACTTTAGGATGCTGACTGAAGACTGGCAAAACAAATGGATCGGGAGAGCACAGCGCTGGATCTTGGGACCGGTGAGTGTCTGTTTATTAAAAGTCAGCAGCTACAGTTTTTGTAGGTGCTGACTTTTAACCGCTTGCCGACCACCCCATAGCATATTTACTGTATATATATGTGATTCTGCACTTCCGAGTTTTGGACACAAGTTTGCGCCGCTGGCGGCTCGCTCCCGCTGGTGTTTTACACAGCAGGAGCTGATCAGTGGGTCCCGAAGACCCGATGTCCACCGGCACCCGCTGATTGTTCGGTACACTGACAGAATGTAAATAAGGCAGATTGCCTTATGCACTAAATTAATTTGGGCACCCCAACAATTGACATACTTTTTTTATCATTTAAAGTGGATATACCCAATGAAGTGAACAGCCTCAGAAGATACACAGAGATTAAATATATTCTCCTACATAGGTCTTACTTGTACAGTGATACCTCGGTTTGCGTGTAACGTGGTATACAAGCGTTTCGCAAAACAAGCTATATTTTTTAAACAAACCTGACTTGATTTGCGAGCGCTGTCTCACAAGATGAGTAGGACTCAAGCCGCTGGTGTATATGTTACCGTATGTGGCCAGAGGTCCGGAGGCGCTGGTGGCTTCCAGCGCTTCCTGGAGAACTCAGAGACACTCGGAGACACTCCCAGCTGGGTGGGGCAGGCGTAACGTGTGTCGGGAGTAACCAAAAGTGTCAACAGTTCCCGAGTGTCTCAGAGTGTCACCAGCGCCATCGCACCTCTGGCCACATATAGTACTGCATACACCAGCAGTGGTTGTGGAACAAATCATCTGAGTTTCCATTATTTCTTATGGGGAAACTTGCTTATGATATATGAGTGCTTTGGATCACAAGCATGCTTCTGGAACGAATTATGCTCGTAATCCAAGGTATTACTGTATATCTGCTGTCTTCAGCTTTCTACACTCTTTGGAAAGTGCAGATTATGTTAGAAATCTTTCTTCCTCTTCCAGCAGTGGGTGGGGAGTCTGGGTTTACACTGTGTGAGAGCTGATTGGAGGAAAGGGACACCCCCCCCCCTCCACATAGGCAGAGAAACGAAGGAACATGCAAAGCTGTGGCCTGAATAGATAAGCTCAGTGCTCATTTCCCTCTAAGCTCCCTCCCCGACACAAACTTTAAGCTCAGGTTATCTCATGTGTCGAAGAACTTGTCAGAAGTGACTCGTGCTGATAACAGAGGAACAGAGCACCAGAGAGAAAACGACACTTAGAGCTTTGGAGAGAGATAAGTAAACACTACAGATATATGTGCTTAGGTCAAATTTCATGAATGGGGTTTACAACCACTTTAAGGACTGCCTTATAGAAGATATACTGCTACAGGGTGGCCCTCCTGTGGAGAATCACGTATATATATTAGGGGTGTTGAAATTAATCGTCGAATCGATGCATCGGGATTCGACTGTCCACGATGCGGCATCGATTCTGTAGCCTTAAGAAATCGATTATTGAGGATGACGTCATCCTCGCGCCGTGCCGCCGCACCATGCCCTGCCTCCGAGTGGAGCTGAAAGCCGAAGTTTCTGCGCCGTTTTGATCCGCCTCCCACTGACGTCACCCCCCTGTGTCGCGAGGAGAGGAGGCCTTCCATTCATCCCCTTCTCTCTCCCCTCATCGTCCCACCCCCTCACCAGCCAATAGATAGTGATCCCAGGTGGCGTCATGGTGGTGGAATGCGGAAGTGAGGAGCCACGCTGTGTGCACGTTGGAAACATGGAGCGCCAGCGCCGGAGCTTGTGGTGGCTGGAGCTGTCCCTGCTGCTAAGAGTGGTGGCCGCGGCCGGCTTCTGGAGCACGGAGCTCTGAGGAGGAGAGTGGAGCCATCAGTGCTTTTGGTCCCGGAAGGTTTCAGAGCGGTGATGGAGGAGGATGAGGCAGAGCTGGAGGAGAGCCAGAAGAGCAGTAGAGCCAGGTGAGGGGGCCATGGGGAGGACACTGAGAACTAAAGACTGACATGGTAAGGGAGGTGCCAGACTGTATGGAATAAAACCAAAAATGGTGTGCAGTGCTTTGCAGTGACAAATGTACAAAAGAGTGTTATTAAGTACGTAGTGAACAAATATAGTCATAATCTGTGATCTGATTGAAAGAAATCTTCTGTATATTCAAAGTAATTCCAGTGCTGAGTGTTCTCTGCTGTGTTCAAATCATTCCTGATTTCTGGTGAATGATTTGAACACAGCAGAGAGCACTCAGCACTGGAATTACTTTGAATACACAAAAGATTTCTTTTAATCAGATCACAGATTATATATTTCAGGACTATATTTATTCACTACGTAAGACTCTTTTGTGCATTTATTATCACCACAAAGCACTGCACACCATTTTTTGTTTTATTGCCCTATCTGCATGCTCACTCTGTAGAGGTGGGGGGGGGGGGGCTGCGGCGGTGAAGAGCAGAGGACTGTGTGGATGCTGGTCGAGAAGGATGGGAATTGGTCCGTGGTGACACTGGGCAGGGGAGCGCTATGGTAATAGTATTATATGGTGACAGGTTAGTGGTGAGGGGGGGCGGGGTATTGGTCATCTTGGATAGGACAGTCTGGCACCTCCCTTACCATGTTCAGCAGGTCTGCAGTCTCTGATCATCTCCTGTACCATGTCTGCAGTCTCTGATCATCTCCTGTACCATGTCTGCAGTCTCTGACCATCTCCTGTATCATGTCTGCAGTCTCTGACCATCTCCTGTATCATGTCTGCAGTCTCTGATCATCTCCTGTATCATGTCTGCAGTCTCTGATCATCTCCTGTAGTATGTCTGCAGTCTCTGATCATCTCCTGTATTATGTCTGCAGTCTCTGATCATCTCCTGTATTATGTCTGCAGTCTCTGATCATCTCCTGTATCATGTCTGCAGTCTCTGACCATCTTCTGTAGTAATTTGGGGGCAGTCTGGAGCTCCTCTTTAAGTTGTCTGCTGTGTTTACACTTTGCTACATGCAGGGAGTGTTGTCTTTTTTTTAAGAACAGATAAAATTTTAAAAATTGAGTTCTTCTGACTACTTAAATTTTTTGGATGAAAACCGCACGCAGTAATCGTGATGCATCGTGAATCGTGGACCTGATAATCGTAATCGAATCGAATCGTGAGGCCAGTGAAGATGCGCACCCCTAATATATATATACATATATATATATATATATATATATATATATATATATATGGGATTCTGCACTTCCGCCTAGGGGGTGTGCGGGGCCGCTTTTGCTGTGATTACTCACAGCAGAAGCCGATCTGCGGGTGCAGGGCACTGGATGTCCAATCATCGGGCAGAGACACAGAACTGCGATCTGTAAACACAGCAGACCTCCGTTCTGAATGGGGGAAGTGATGGATTTTGTGTCTCTGCAATGCAGGGAATCTTCCGGAGGTCATGTGGTTAAACTGGTAAAATCTCGGTGCACAAATCTAACAGCTCCCTCTGGTCACACACAATGTGTGCAGGCAGGGTTTACAACTAACGGCAGAAATCTACTGATTCTTCCCAGCAGCAGACACTGGCCACTGCTATTTGGGCATGTAAATGTAGCCTTAAAAAAAAAGTTTAAGGCCAACAGATCAATATATTGTTTAAATACATATAAGTGAACTGTTTAACCTGCTATATTATGCGTCATTGTTTTGAGCCACATCTGCCATACTATTATGCCAAGATGGTGACCCCGCCATTTACTATTGCATTTCCGCAGTTTTCTGTGTCAACTGCCTGCTTATTGGACTATGAACGAGTTTCATCTTTCTCCTGAGGTTCTTCCTGTACTTAGTCCTTCCTGTGAGCTGCCTAAACATCGTCCCCTCCAGCTACCAGTACCAGAACATATTCAGTCAACAACTGCGGCAGAGTCTGATTGGTTCAGAGTGTGTAACCTCTCCTTCTCATATCCTCTGTGACCAGATTTTGGGACGGTAATATAACATTTCTAGGTATTTATAGTAGAACATTTTTAAATTATACTTAATGATTTTAGTTAACTAAAGGGTGGAATTTTTTTTTTTTTTTTACTTGCCTGAGGCATTGCTTTAAGACAGAGGCCAGGGACTCAAGGGGCGCCTGTAATGATTATATAATACTGTCTCATTATATATTAATGCCTCTGGTCTAACACATGGAATTGTTAAACCTTTAGTCTGTAAACTTCATTTAACCACTTCAGATCTCCAGAAGGTTTACCCCCCTTCACAACCAGGCCATTATTTGCGATACGGCACTGCGTTTTAATTTAACTGACAATTGCGCGGTCGCGCAATGGTGTACCTAAACACGATTTTTATCCTTTTTTTCTCCACAAATAGAGCTTTCTTTTGGTGGTATTTGATCGCCTCTGCGTTTTCTTTTTAGTTTTTTTTGATGGGTGCAATATTTTTTTTTTCACTTTATTCTTTTTATTTTCAAAAGTTTAAGACCCCTTTCACACTGAGGCACTTTGGGCCTGCAAAGCGCCCTGAAACAGCGGCTCCATTCACTCCAGTGTGAAAGCCCAAGGGGGTTCTTTGGAGCTTCTTTGGAGTGTATTGAAATCAATGGGCAGCGCCGCTGAACCGCTGGCAAAGTGCAGCTGTAGCAGCGCTTTGCAGGCAGTTTTAACCCTTTTTCGTCCGCTAGCGGGGGTTAAAAGCTGCCTGCTGGCGGCTAAATGGCGCCGCAAAAATGACGGTAAAGCGCAGCTAAAAATAGCAGCGTTTTACTGCCAACGCCTGGGGCAGCTCAGTGTGAAAGGGCTCTAAATACAAAACAAAGCCAATGGGGCATACCCTGGCTTGAAGCACATACAAAAATTACTAAACTTTGATCTCTGTTAATCAAGTGGAATATTATAACAAGCTGTATCAAATATACCTAGAAACATAAAGTAGAGTACCATATTGACAAAGTTAACAGTAACTGGAGGTCTTCAGGTGGTACCTCTGTGGTTTTTATTTTTTGCGCTATAAACAAAAAAAGATCGTCAATTAAAAAAAAAAAAAAAATTACTTTCTGCTATAAAACATATCCAATAAAAAAAATAAAAAAATAAATCAAATGTCTTTATCAATTTAGGCCAATATGTATTCTGCTACATATTTTTAGTAAAAAAAAAATCCCAATAAGCGTATATTGATTGGTTTGCGCAAAGGTTATAGCATCTATAAACCATGGGATTTTTTTTTTAAATTTATTTATTTATTTATTTATTCAATTAAACATCATGCTCAAAATATTTTAAAGACAAATTGCATAGCTTGGAAAATAAAAAAGTGCATTTATTAAAAATGGGTACTGGATCTTGCAGTGCATTGCAACCAAGATCAGTGGATTGTGGGTGCAATGCACAGGCTCCTGCAGGCTTTACCCCAGGTCAATATGGAGGTATGGGCCTTTTGTTATGGGGCTGGAGGAAGTAAACAATGGCCTACCAGTGTGGTGACATCACCACCCTAAAGTAGTGCTGTATTGTGAACGGATGACATGGCTGCCCAAGCAAAACCACACACAGCCACACCAAATTCAAAACTAAACGGAAGCCTCTAGGGTGAAGCATCCCACAAAGGTGGATGGTCTTGGCCAACCCCAGCCAACCCAACCAATTCATTTGTGGTCATTGGGAAGAATGCAACTTCATGATGGACAGAGTGCCACCCATACAGATAGCTAAAAGGATCAATAATATCATGCAGCTGGCTCTGGCAAGTGGCGTTGGTCCCATAACTATGCAGGCACCATCAGATGGGGGAGGGGGGGCAATTAACCACAGCTCAAGGAACCCCTAGCAACCTTTGGAGGAACCCTGGTTGAGAATGGCTACCTTTATTACACATTTAAACTTTTAGGAAAATGCTTGGTGAAATGAATGTCCTTGTGACAGGGTCTCTTTATCTTCAGTGATGGGTAGGTGGAGAAAAATGGAACCCAACTATCACTAAACATTGTTAGTCACTGTAGAACTGCTTCAGGAAATATACTTGTGGAATTATTTGCTTCTGTGCATAGCCTATTTTGCATACATCTCAAGCTGCCAATTCGCAAAACCTAGTTTAAAAAAACAGCTGGAGAGCCAAAGGCTACCACCCTCTGGGCATCCTTCTCGATACGTGTCATTCGCACAAATAGAAGCAGTAACACTTCATCAGCAAGTGACAGCCCTTTACAAGCATAAAAATACATCTGTATACATATGACTCCATCCCATGATGTGAATAGAAATAAACGTTTTCAGGCCACAGCAGGTAAAACAGTTCTGCGGTTTGGCTCCATCACTAACCTTAGACATATGCTTTGTGTCCCCGGGACGTCAATTTAACACATTTCCATTCTTAAGCTGTCCTCCAAGTATTTTACAGTTAAAAGACATTTTCAATCTACCATCTGGTAAATAATAAAACTGACTGTTGAACAGTAAAATAAGTAGTCATTTCATGTAAAAAAGAGGGATATGTTTTATGTATCGCCATTGGCAGCTGTTATAACAGTAATTTGTATCAAGTAGGCAGTGCATTTCGGCAATAAAGTATGGTACACCAACAGGGAAGGGGATTATTCTAGTTTTACAAGGTAATCTACTTTTTTGTATTTTCTTGGGGATGTGAGCTGCCAGATCACCATAGTCCCCAGCTTGGATCTGGTCCACCTTGAAATGTAATTCCTCCTGTTACCAATGGGTGTCTCTACTTCTCCTATTGCACGCTCCATTGTATTAAATAAATAAAAAATCCAAGGTGCAAGATACTCTTGGCAGGTATCTATGCAGACCTGGGAAATTCAAACACAGAAGAAGAGAGCAGAAGATATTCAACAGTAAAGTGTATGTCAGGGCAATTCTGGGATACATGTGTAAGCAAAGGTTAGTACCCCTTTTAGTAAAGTCCCGCCCCTGGGTGTATCTGTGGGTGAGTCTATACCCCTTTCAAATCTGGTGTTGGTGAAGTCTTGGACAGAAGGAAGATGGGGAACAGGCTACCCTTGATATACTGTATCTGTAGCCTGGATGGGAGAGGACCCTTTTGGCTAAGTCGTAGAAAGACAATAGATGAGGACCCACTACAGAGGCACTTATAATGGAGAAGGTGGGAGAGATGGCTGGACTTTCACTATGGAGAACTGTACTGCTGTTCTGAAATGTGGAGATGAAGATGCTTGTCTCACAGTAAGGTAATTAAAAAGGCTACTCATGTGGACATTCCTTCATTTATTAGGTGGGCCAAGGCCAGGAAACTGTGGCTAACAATATGGCAAAGTTTCTCCCTGTATGGATGTATGTGTACCCAATTCTAGGGACAAAAGGAGAGGTGTCCTTGGCCAGTTTAGCAGGACCTGGTGGCAAATCAGGACTGCCAACACATACATCTCTGGCAGAAAAGGCAATTGTTGTAATTGCTCTGTAATGGCACGATCCTGAAATATAGAGTCGTGTTGGTTATCCCTTGCCCTAGTCCAGTTAGCTGGAGTTTGACATAGAGAAATAGCAGCAAGGGCTGTTTGCAGGGCAGTGCCCTCCAATTTGAGAAGAGCTTTAAAGAGCATCTCAGATTTTCTATGGTGTACAGAAGGCCTCCAAAAATGTAATGTCCTGCTTGTGTGATTGGCTCGCTGATCTTATCAGAAGACTGAACAATTCCATTAGAAGGGGAAACACATCTCATGGAGAACTGAAAGGGAGGCTTAGTGTCACCTGTGGGCATTACTTAGTGTGGTCTGCATGCAAAGACAACCTGTCTAGGAATGCCCACTCCTCCAGACTGATACCACCCATCAATGCAGTTTGATATTTGCATAACTCCTCCCAATAGCCAGCCCGCTAAATGCATGAGGGCTGAGGGCTGATGGGAGGGGTACTGAGGCAGGGTACTATGTACAGCACCCTGTGGGCCCACCTACCATGATTGACCTGCATTGCATAGAGCAGCAGAGAGGCCCAGTGAAGATATCACAGAGTTTAAAATACGGTATGTAATGAAAACAGAACACTTTATTTTAAAATGTTATATGGCTGCTGATGATGGGGGAGCTAGGAACCAGAGAAGGCAAATTATAAGCAGGTCTAAACTTCAGCTTTATTCAATTTCAACTACAGTACAGAAAAGTGATGGCTGAATCTAAGCATAACCCCATATGTCTTGTTCTATGACTGACATAACAATCTGATCAGTGCTGCAAGATGACATCAGAAAATCAAGCAAGTTGATGGCTGACAGCTCCTAATGCTGCCTAAACTCTAAATAGATCTGCAGAGTACTGATACACATCGTCCCTTGATAATGTATTCAAATGCAACCTTGTAAAAGAATCATCTATTTATAAAATTATAAATGGCTACCTATTTCCGTGCTGCTAGGGAATGCGGTGTTCACCAGGGACGCTTTGCTTACTGGGTCCTTGTCTTTTATTCTTCTTTGATATTGTAGATAATACAAAATAGCAACATGTCTATTAAAGATCACCTGTCACCTTCACATGGCCGATTTTTCTTTTCAGTTTATAAAGAGGAGGGAAGAGTTAGAACCCTTGTTATGTTTTTATTGCTGTCTGTGTAATAATATTTATATTGTCTGTATGCTCACTGGAGAATGCAGAGGTCAGATGAAAGGAAAGACACAAAGAGCAAAAAAAGTGAAAGTGACATAGAGAAATAGCAGCAAGGGCTGTTTGCAGGGCTGGGCCCTCCAATTGGCCAAATCCTTACCCGTTCTACTAAATAATGTTATAATTTTTGTCTCTGTGCCCATCAAGGAGAAACACCATCATGTTCTGTCCTTGTAACACCCTGTGATTGGAACAAGAAAAAGATGGAGTATCTCCTCAACGGGAATAAAGACAGCAGCAAAAGCCTGATCGGTGCTATAAACATACCCCCTCTGCACAAGACTTAAAATAAAGTTATTGGAGTTGGGATTTAGGCTAGGTTAAGTAATGCATGCACTGCAATACACATTATGTCATGCATTAACATGCATTGCATTATGGCAGCCCCTTTCATTTTACCTGGGTTGCCAATACAATTAATCACAGCAAAAACAGTACCTTACCTTCTCACAGGAATGCAATACATGGCAATGCACTTCTGCTCATTGTAGCATGCTGTTACTTTAGTGCATTGGGGTGCCATTCAAAATGAACAGCACCCCAGCACTCTGATACTAGCAACATGCACATTGTCATAGCACAATCATGTATACCTGATATTAAAGTGTCACTAAACCCACATCAAATTATCAACAAATTGTGTATGGCATGCTGTTCATACTCATTCAGTCATTATGAGATTCGTTTTCTGTATTCTGCAAAAAACCTGGTTGATCTTGCTGATCTCTCTATCTTCCCCTACTGTCCATGTCCCCAATTCAGCTTGGGATGTTGTAGCTGTGGTGGCAACTCTGCACATGCCCAGTTTTCAATAAGTTTCTAGGCTGAGCAATTCCTCCCCATCACATTTGAGCAGCCCATGTGACTATAGAATCACACATGTGGGCGTATACACAGTGGGAAATGACAGCCCACTCCCTCCCTCATCCTCATCCATGATTACTAACCAGCTAAACACAATAGGGGCGGGATATTACATGTAGATTAATGGTGGCTTCACCTCCACCTTATTCTAAGGCATAGGCTGGAGGGGTGTGACTGAGCCTGAGACTGGCAGAAATCCACCCAAAAAATGTTATTGCCAAAAATAAAAAAGCTTTGATTTGAAATATATATTGTATTTCAAAGGCTTTTTTTTTTAAACATTTTTTGAACATGTGACCAGTAGCAGGGGACTAGAAGCTCCCCCTGCTTATGTTTCTCTACAGACAGACTGGGAAAGGTCATATTGATTAGGAAATAAGTACTTAGATATGTTTTTTATTAAACTAATTACAGTGCCATCATCCATGCAGAAATAGAAGGGACAAAGTAAATTAACCACTTGCCGACCAGCCGCCGCAGTTTTACTGCACAGAATGGCACGGCTGGGCGAAACGACATTATGTAACGTTGCTGCGCCCTGTGGCCACTAGGGGCGTGTGCGCACCCGCTGCTCGCACCCGGAGCCGATGCGAGTGCCGGTGGACGCCATCACCGCCGGGCTCCCGCGATCGCTCGTGACACACCGAGAACCGGAATCTGTGTAAGCAAACAGTTTCTGGTTCACTGAGGGGAGAAAAGACAGATCGTCTGCTCATACAGAGTATGAACAGCGATCTGTCATCTCCCCTAGACAGTCTCCTCCCCCGTTCAGTTAGTACACAGGGAGGGAACACAATTAACCCCTTGATTGCTCCCTAGTGGTTAACCCCCTCTCAGTGACATTTTTACAGTAATCAGTGCATTTTTATAGCACTGATCGCTGTATAAATGCCAATGGTCCCAAAAATGTGTCAAAAGTATCCGATGTGTCCACCATAATGTCGCAGTCACAATAAAAATCGCAGATCGCCGCCAATACTAGTAAAAAAAAAATTAATAATAAAAATGTCATAAAGCTATCCCCTATTTTGTAGACGCCATAACTTTTGCACAAACCAATGACTGTACACTTATTGCCATTTTTTTTACCCAAAATATGTAGAAGAGTACATATCAGCCTAAACTGAGAAAAAAAATCTTTTTTTATATATTTTTGGGGGATATTTATTATAGCAAAAAGTAAAAAATAATGCGTTTTTTTTCAAAATTGTCGCTCTTATTTTGTTTATAGTACACAAAAAAAAAACCTGCAGAGGTGATCAAATACCACCAAAAGAAAGCTCTATTTGTGGGAAAAAAAGGACTTCAATTTTATTTGCACGACCGCGCAATTGTCAGTTAAAGCGACGCAGTGCTGAATCGCAAAAAGTGCTCTGGTCAGCAAGGGGGTAAAATCTTCCGGGGCTGAAGCGGTTAAACAGTGTTTGTTTATTATGAATTTAAAAAGAATTGAATTGATGAGGAACCCCTTATTACTTTCCGCCATCATGTTTTGCAGGGGCTCTGTACCTTTCACGACCCAACAAAAGAGAGTGGGATAGAGTCCAACAACTGGATTTTGTTGGTTATAAAAGAACTCTTGTATATTATAGTAAGGTGGTAATACCAGATCCCACCAGCAGGGGGAACTGTTGTCATCAGTAGGTGTGTTTTGGGAAAACAATGAATTTGTCTTCAGGTTCAGTTCTGAAAAACTGAAAATCTCCAATGTTTGAGTGCACTGAATTTGGTGCAAAAAAAAAAAAAATGTGCTAAAAGCTGTGCAGCTTGCATAATTATACATGCATGATTGTATTTAGGTGCATATAATTATCCTTGTGGCTCTTTCAGGGGGTTAAAAAATAAACTGGTAGAGGGCTAGTTTATAAGTCAGCAATGTATTGTCAGCAAAACGACAAAGAAAGCCCCCACAGCTTTAATAGTTTAAAAAAAAGGAGTGGGGTTCCCCTAATATTCTCACGAGAGGCATACAGCCAGGAAAGGGCAGGCACCGAGTCTGCCCCCCCCCCCCCCCCCGTACCATACCAAGCCATATGCCTTACAACATTTGTGGGGCACCTTTCCTTGTTATACTCAGATAGAATTTCCCCGTAGATTTCCCTATTGGACACCTATCCCTGTTATTTCTGACGCACAACACCTGTGTACTTTATTTTCTTACATCTGTCCCTTACCTTATAAACTATAAGACTGCAGAGAATACAAATTGGATACAATGGTATCTGCTGGTATAAAAATAGAAAATAATCCCCGGCTTGAACATATTTGTCGGAACAAGCGGGAACAGGACGGATAGAACGAACACTCGGAAAATTGGTAATTGTGGATGAAAACTGGTTCTCTAATGGGATTCTGTTATTTTTTTTTTTTTACTGGAAATATTTAAAGGGCGTTAGCTACTTTTTCTAGGGATGTATTCACTCCCCTTGAACATCTCAAAAAAAGACCTCTAAAGCTGGTCACAGATACACTAAATTTTCAAAAGTATTGGGACGCCTGCCTTTACATGCACGTGAACTTTAATGGCATCCCAGTCTTAGTCAGTAGGGTTCAATGTTGAGTTGGCCCACCCTTTGCAGCTATAACAGCTTCAACTCTTCTGGGAAGGCTGTCCACAAGGTTTAGGAGTGTGTCTATGGGAATGTTTGACCATTCTTCCAGAAGCGCATTTGTGCGGTCAGACACTGATGTGGATGAGAAGGCCTGGCTCGCAGTCTCCGTTCCAATTCATTCCAAAAGTGTTCTATCGGGTTGAGGTCATGACTCTGTGCAGGCCAGCCAAGTTCCCCCACCCCAAACCCGCTCATCCATGTCTTTATGGACCTTGCTTTATGCACCGGTCATGTTGAAACAGGAAGGGTCCATCCCCAAACAGTTCCCACAAAGTTGGGAGCATGAAATTGTCCAAAATGTCTTGGTATCATGTCTTTATCATGTCCACAGTCTCTGACCATTTCTTGTAACATATCGACAGACTCTGACCATCTCTTGCATCATGTTCGCAGTCTCTGACCATCTCTTGTATCATGCTCACAGTCTCTGACCATCTCTTGTATCATGTCCACAGTCTCTGAACACCTCTTGTAACATATCAACAGTCTCTGACCATCTCTTGCATCATGTTCGCAGTCTCTGACCACTTATTATATCATGTCCACAGTCCCTGACCAGTTCTTATATCATGCCCACAGTCTCTGCTCATTTCTTATATCATGTTCACAATCCCTGACCATTTCTTGTATCATATCCACAGTCTCTGACCATTTATTATATTATGTCCTCAGTCTCTGACCATCTCTTGTATCATGTCCTCAGTCTCTGACCATCTCTTGTATCATGTCCTCAGTCTCTGACCATTTCTTGTAACATATCGACAGTCTCTGACCATCTCTTGCATCATGTTCGCAGTCTCTGACCATTTATTATATCATGTCCACAGTCCCTGACCATCTCTTGTATCATGTCCACAGTCTCTGACCATTTTTTGTAACATATCGACAGTCTCTGACCATCTCTTGCATCATGTTTGCAGTCTCTGACCATTTATTATATCATGTCCTCAGTCTCTGACCATCTCTTGTATCATGTCCACAGTCTCTGACCATCTCTTGTATCATGTCCTCAGTCTCTGACCATCTCTTGTATCATGTCCTCAGTCTCTGACCATCTCTTGTATCATGTCCTCAGTCTCTGACCATCTCTTGTATCATGTCCACAGTCCCTGACCATCTCTTTTATCATGTCCTCAGTCTCTGATAATATCTTGTATATATGCCCATAGCCTTTGACTATATCCTGCTGTGTGTCTGCTGTCTCTGATAATGAATATTCACTGACATTTATGTGTGGCCCTTTGGTGATATCAGGGGCCGTAGTTAAGGTCCTCCACATCAAGTTGAGCACCACTGTTTTAGATTATGGTCATACAGAGAACTGCTTCATTTGTATTACATTATAGTCATACAGAGATCTGCCTGGTATTTCTGTCATTATGAGCATAGGTCAAAAAGTGTGCCAAATGAAAAATCCTTAAGAGTCCAAAGTCTTTATTGTTCAGCTGATTACAACATGTGGGGCAAACGACAGCCAACACATTTCGGGGCCCCACAATCCCCTTCATCAGGGCTGGGTGAAATGGCAGAATGTTAAATGGACTCAAAAGTATTCCTAAGCAGACTGATCTGCAGGGACAAGAATTTAAAAACAACAATCAGTGCTGCTGGCATTCACATATCACCGAGCCTTGATGAAGAGAGATTGTGTGGCCCTAGAAATGCATTCAGTGTCTTTTGACCTGCTTGTTTTTACCAGTTGAACAAAAAAGACTTTGGACTCCTAAGTATTTCTCATTTTAGCGCTCTCTTTGACCTATTACACTTAGATTTCCCAATCCGGGTAAAGATATACTTGATTTATCATACATTAGGGCCATGCAGAGCTCTGCTTGCTTTGTCTTAGATTATGGTGATGTAAAGATATGCACAGTTTCCCGTACATTGGGGTCACGCAGAGATGTGTATGGTATATCTAAGATTATGGTCATGCAGATGTCTCAGCTTTACATAGAATCTCTCTGTTACACTGATTTTCCACCAGATGTGTCTTATGTAAAGCAAGATCAATGGAAAGTTACCATTATAAGTGGCTTTTACTAAAATATCTGATTCTCTAGCTCTGGATATTTTTCTGTGTATCAAAATAATCGCGCCAATCATAAACTATAAAGTGCACTGCATAAAATCATCCACCAAACTAAATCGTTAAAGTACATAGAAATATATATGAATAAATATGTGCAAAAAAATCATAAAATAAAATTCATATAATAAAAAAAAAAACATCCAAAATCATATGTGTAGGCAAAAGTCCATAAAAAAACAAACATCAGAGCAAGTAATCCATCACCAAGTGATCATGTAGGACTTCAAATGACGCTCCACACCCAGTGAGCAGGGATGGTTGGGACCACCTATTGTTAGGATGGTCAAACAGGGGGAGCAGAAAAAAACCTCTGCAGGGTATAAGGGACCAGAAATCCTCTAGGAATACTCCAAAATAAAGCCAGATCTTCTATAGTAGTCACACTCAAGCGAAACTGCAGCAGGATCAATACGACCAAATATAGATCATAAAGAAAAAAAACTCCAATAGTGTGATATCTTTATCTATTGAAAAAAGAAAAAGCCAGTGGGTTTCCAAAAAAAGTGCGCTTGTAAGACCGCTGCGCAAATACAGTGTGACAGAAAGTATTGCAACGACCGCCATTTTATTCTCTAGGGTGTTAGAAAAAATATATCTATAATACATATACTGTTTGGGGGTTCTAAGTAATTTTCTAGGAAAAAAAAAACAGTTTTTAACTTGTAAACACCAAATCTCAGAAAGAGGCTCGGTCCTTACAGTAACTACTTACGGACCGCCCGCCATCGTTATACGGTGGCTGTTTGAAAGAGGATATCGTTGTTATGGCAGCAGCTAGCTGCCATAACCCCGGTATCCTCGTCTTCAGCGGGCGGTCCGCTACAAGATAAAAGTGGTCTCTGCGGCGGATTCGCCGTGAGATCACTTTTATCGGTGGTGGGATAGGGGCCCCCCCAATCCCGCCGCTTACCGGAGCCGTCGGCAGCGGCGGAGGCGATTGGATCCTGTCAGTAGCTGGGTATGGAGACGAGTGAGGGGGAAGATGGCGCCCACCCGTCTCCATACAATTGCTGGGCGGAAGCGACGTCAAATCGTCCCTTCCACCAACAGCTCTTAAAGGGCCATTTAAAAAAAAAAAATTTTTAAATGAAATTTTTTTTTTTTTAATTGTATTGTATTTGATCCCAGATCTCATATTTAAGAGGTCCTGTCATAGTTTTTTCTATTACAAGGGATGTTTACATCCCTTGTAATAGGAATAAAAGTGACATTTTTTTTTTTTAAAACAGTGTAAAAAAAAAAAAAAAAAAAAGGTAAAATAAATAATAAAAAAAAAAACCTAATAAACAATAAAAAAAAATGTTAAACACCCCCGTCCCGACAAACTTGCATGCAGAACCGAACGCATATGTGAGTAGCACCCGCAAAAACGGTGTTCAAACCACACATGTAAAGTATCGCTGCGATCGGTAGAGTGAGAGCAATAAGTCCTCCTTTGTAACTTAAAACATGCAACCTGTAAAATTTTTTAAATGTCGCCTATGGAGATTTTTAAGGGTAAAAGTTTGTCGCCATTCCACGAGCGAATAAATTAAAAAAAAAAAATGATATATATAGATATATAGATATATCTATATATCTATATATATAGATATATAGATATCTATATATATAGATATCTATATAAAATAAAATAAAATATACTCTCACATGCCAAATTCACATATTTAGCTCTGCCTGCCTTGAAACAAGATCACTCCATTAATAAAATCCTTGGTTTCTACCAATAGGGTTTTTATTTTATTTTTTTAGGTCGTGGTACAACTAACTGTTTCATTACAGATTACATGAAGCCGTGAACCCTTTTCACCTACCAAACCACATTCAGGTAATTAAAGTGTTGTTTCAGCTGAAAAGAAAAGATCCTCCTAATTTATACAAAGCTGGGATTATGTACATTTATATAAACTGATAGCATTGGTGATTCAAGTGGAAGGCAGGTGAGGGTAAGCAACAGAAGCTTTGAACTGTCTGAGTCACGGATGACAGCTCTCAAAGCACATGGAAAAAAAAAAAAAACAAGAGAAAGACGGTTATGTTTTTCTGGGAGCTAATAAAAGAGCTTGTGTGTTTTAAAAGCATTTAGTCTTTTGCTGTAGAATATATATACATATACACACACATACACTATATTACCAAAAGTATTGGGACGCCTGCCTTTACACACACATGAACTTTAATGGCATCCCAGTCTTAGTCTGTAGGGTTCAATATTGAGTTGGCCCACCTTTTGTAGCTATAACAGCTTCAACTCTTCTGGGAAGGCTGTCCACAAGGTTTAGGAGTGTGTCTATGGGAATGTTTGACCATTCTTGCAGAAGCGCATTTGTGAGGACAGGCCAACCCCCCCCCAAGTGAAATTTATTGGCAGGACACCAAAAATTTATAAACGGCACCAATTTTTTTTACTGGCAAATAATCATGAAATTTACTGACAGAGCCGCATTTTTAACCAACACTGCAAAAAAGTACCTAAAATTACCGTTTTCAGCGCGAAACAGTGCAAAAAACAATTTCTAAACTGTAAACATATAGCTAGTGATATTAGCAATGTGTTTAAGTTAAACACCATATTTCTCCATTTACATGAAGGTCAGGTCACTATAACCCAGCCAGCACAGAGTTCCCCCTTACATCAGACTCTTATGTAAAGGGGAACGCTGCAGATCATGACCTAAGGGGGAATTCTGATGTAAGAGGGGGGGCTCTGGTGACCAGAGACCACCTTATATCAGAGTCCACTGCGTTCCCTTTACATCAGAGTTCCCGCTTACATCAGGGTCTGTTACATAAACATGTAGCAGAATACATACTGGTCTAAATTGATGAACAAATTCGATTTTTTTTTTTTTGGGATATGTTTTATAGCAGAAAGTAAAAAATAATGTTTTATTTATTTTTTTTAATTGGCCGGTCATTTTTTATTTATAGGGCCAAAAATAGAAAACGTTGAGGTGATCAAATACAGTAAAACCTTGGGTTGAGAGCATTTTGCAAGACAAGCAACATTTTTTTATACATTTTGACTTGATATACAAGCGATGTCTTGATATACAAGTAGCGTCATGTCACAATTGAGTATAAAAGAGAAGAGAGGCGCCTCTAAGTGTAGCAATACGGTTACATTTAATGAAGGTACAACATTTAGCAACATATTGCTACACTTAGAGGCGCCTCCCTTCTCTTTAACCACTTCAGCCCCGGAACCATTTGGCTGCCCAAAGACCAGAGCACTTTTTTGCGATTCGGCACTGCATCGCTTTAACTGACAATTGCGCGGTCGTGCGACGTTGCTCCCAAGCAATATTGACGTCCTTTTTCCCCCACAAATAGAGCTTTCTTTTGGTGGTATTTGATCACCTCTGCGGTTTTTACTTTTTGTGCTATAAACAAAAAAAGAGCGACAATTTAGAAAAAAACTCAATATTTTTTACTCTTTGCTATAATAAATATCCCCCCAAAAAATATATATAAAAAATTTTTTTTTCCTCAGTTTAGGCCGATATGTATTCTTCTACATATTTTTGTTAATAAAAATTGCAATAAGCGTATATTGACTGGTTTGTGCAAAAGTTATAGCGTCTACAAAATAGGGGATAGATTTATGGTGTTTTTATTATTAATTTTTTTTTTTACTAGTAATGGCGGCGATCGGCAATTTTTATCGTGACTGTGACATTATGGCGGGCACATCGGACAATCTGGACACATTTTTGGGGCCATTGGCATTTATACAGCGATCAGTGCTATAAAAATGCATTGATTACTGTAAAAATGTCACTGGCAGTGAAGGGGGCGATCAAAGGCTTTAACTGCGTTCCCTAGTGTGTGTTCTAACTGAAGGGGGGGAGGGGACTAGCTAGGGGAAGAGATAGATCGGTGTTCATACTTTGTATGAACACAAGATTAGTCTCTTCTCCCTTCAGAGAACCGGGATCTCTGTGTTTACACACAGAGATCCCGGTTCTCTCCATGTCACGAGCGATCGCGGGACCCCCGCGGTCATGGGCTCCGGGGGCGCGCCCCTAGTGGCCACAAATAGAAGCGACGCAACATGACGGCGATTTGCGCAGCTGAGCCGCATTGCCGCAGTACAACTGCGGTGGCTGGTCGGCAAGCGGTTAAAGTAACACAGTGCTGTACCCCAAAAAATAGCCTGGTCATTAAGAGGGGGGGGTAAAGTGGTTAACGCACAAAAAAACACATCTGATGTTCAATAAAACTTTATAGGGAACTGCAAAACATTTATTTCATATTTAGAATCTAAAATTTGAATTGCTCTTCTGAAACTTTTTTTTTTTTTTAGATAAAATAGGCAGCAGTATTGTATCCATGGACTCTTTAGAATAATAAGAAGGACATATGAGGCTTTAGTGGACCTTTTTCATACTTGTTGTGCAGCCAGAAAATGAAACTCAACAAGCAAGAAGATCCCGGGAGGTCGGCTGCCTATAACTGTATTGCAGATTTCTCCAGAGAGGTATTCTGTCAAACAGAAGCACAATCCCTTGACCTGGTGTATCATATCTTCAGCAAGCAGAACTAACACCAGGCTCACATTGCATCTAATCTCTAATTCTCTCCATTTCGCTAGAGCTGTAGCAGTTAGAGCCGTAATATGCTGGATTAATCGTGACAGCCATACCTGATCTTTAAACTTTATAAGATATAGTTTTATGGTCAAATGGGGAAACATAAGCAATCCTTGCGGTGTATGTACATGGGGGGTTTTTGCCACACAGGTTGCCTTTCAGGCTCTCCAATGATAAAACACTGGAGTGTTGGGAGATACAGTGGAAAACTTAAAGGGAATCTATCATCTATCACATATATTGTCTTTATTTATTATGGTCAGATCTCCAAAAAATACAATGAAAATTAATATTATTAAATTATTATAATATTAAAAAAATGTATACTACTATAAAACATTCTCATTTTCAGCCAGATGGTGGAGCTGTAAGCTGCTTTGCGCAGGCTTCTTAAAGCTGAACTTACAGCTAAATATACCATTTAAAAATACATATAAGAGAGCTGCTTTACCTGCCAAAGATTTTTTTTTTTTTTTATTTCTGTCCATCCAATCCTGAGATTTACACAGCTTTACCAGGCAGCATAGCCAAGATGATGATGATGATTATTATTATTATACAGGATTTATATAGCGCCAACAGTTTGCTCAGCGCTTTACAACATGGGAGCAGACAATACACTTGCTGAGAGATTGTGAGAGTTTACAATCTAGGGCAGGGATATGCAGTTAGCGGACCTCCAGCTGTTGCAGAACTACAAGTCCCATGAGGCATAGCAAGACACCGACAGCCACAAGCATGACACCCAGAGGCAGAGGGATGATGGGACTTGTAGTTTTGCAACAGCTGGAGTTCCGCTAATTGCAGATCCCCGATCTAGAGGATGATGACCTGACTTTTCTTTATTGCAGCGAAGCAACACAGTTCAGGCTCATTAACACATGTGGTAGTCCTCTGAAGAGCTATCTGCGGTGGATCGCTTTTCAGCGGGTGTTTTAACCCCTAACGTCTCACACCACCGGGGCACTTTCCGTGCAGCCCTATTCGCTTGACTACTCAGTACTGCTTGCCAATAGTGGGGTGGGGGGGTCATTTTTGCATGTGTATACCCCCATTCAGCTGCCTTTGCAGCTTGGCAGGGGTGGTCAGAACAATAAACGCGTGACACAACTGCCTGTTTGTATTGCCCCTCCAACCTAAGCTTAACAATAGCTGACCCTACTGCCCCCTGCCCCTAGCCCTACTGCCCCCTGCCCCTTAGCCCTACTGCCCCTTGCCTGGGACTGAACAGTGAACACACAGGGGCAGCACAGTGAAGACTCATCCCTCTGCTGTCTCCATGTATCAAAATGTTCCTTACCAGATCATATTCACTGCAGCACAGCTGATTGGTCAACCGTACTTCCCGTAAATATACTGTTACCAGGTCAAATGAGGAACTTACAGTTGTTACATAAAAATGCATTTTTTATATGAACACAATACTGCATGTATTTGTTTTTGTTTTTTGTATATATTCATGTTTTATACAGTCTAGCTTTAAAGTGATTGTAAATGATGACATTGTAAAACGACCCATTCAGTTTAAAATAGAAATGAAAGGCAAAATATTTTTGGATATAAATAAACAAACATTATAAATCTCTTTTGTTGTGGAAATTTTATTATGTGTGTTTTATTGATTGTCATCTGTCTCCCTGTGTCTGATTTAACCAAGGAGCGCTTTAGCAGAGCACACTTGGGTTGAATCTGGACCAGCGGTAAAAACGCAAGTATGAAAACCTTTTCATGGGCTTGGAGACGTGTTCTCTGTGTGTGTGGGAGCTTGCTGGTTTGTAGGTATCAAGCGCAATGCGCTGAGCGTCTTTCCTTCAAATGTCTATGCACATTAGAGAAGCAAAGTCCGCATAACGAGAGAAAAATATTATATCTCTGTTGTGGCTACGCTATCCCTTTTTGGATACATATCTGCTTTAATAAGAGGACACTGATATCTGCCTTGTTAATATATTCATACCGTGTATTGACAACAGCAGTAGCAATGTCCCCGCAGATCTTCTCAAGCCTGTAAGAACAAGTAGAATGATCTTACTAGATTCTGGTTACTCTGAGCAGTATTGAGTGGGCTCCATGCTGACCAAGATGGTGGATGTGCATGCATGTGGCTGGGCGGAGGGCAGTGTGCATGCCTCAAGTGGATGAGACATGTGCTCTTCTCCCTCCCACTCCTGTGGATGCCCTCCCCTTTAGTGTTGTCATTTCCTGTTGTGGTCATTTCCTGTGTGGTCATTTCCTGTTGTGGTCATTTCCTGTGTGGTCATTTCCTGTGATCTCATTTTGCATGGAAGAAGCGATGGGCTGTTTGGGACATGACTTCCTGTTTATCATTTCCTTTTGTTGCCGATGAATAAAAGGTGCCTGTGCTCGTGAGGGCAGGCAGTCGAGCGATGGAGCTAAGAATGTAAAAGGACGGTGACTGTGTCTGTTTACTTGGGGAAATGCGGAAGACACGAGTTGATTGGGATGCATTATAACAAAAGGCTGAAAGGGCGCTTAATAGCGCAGGAGACATGGATTATGCATAGCATATAGCGAAATCTCCACGTCACTTTGTTCCTTTTTTTTTTATAAGTAATCACATTCCCGCTGTTCTTAGCTGCATAAGAGCTGGGGGAGGAGAAGCAACAGAACACTGAGCATCCCAGTGAATGGCTGTGCTGGAGGGGGCGTGTCAGGACAAGTCTGATCATTGGAGGAGAGCAGGCTGAGATTCCAGCATAGCTAGAGAACTGACCGTGGTGTGCTCTTCTGCTTAGTGTGGTCAGTTTTCAATAGGAAAGCAGAGAGACTGGCAGGCACACCAGGGATTTCACATAAAGGAAACAATACAAAGAGAACAGGAGACTTTCTCATACAAGTACATGGTACAATAATTAAAATATCTCTGTGCTAGTCTGGTATGGAATGGCAGCAACTCAAATCTTGGAATGGATAAAGTAATGGAAATGGTTAATGGTGCGCTGTTCCTTTAAATATTGAATTGATGTGATGATGAACAAAATAAAGTGAATAAACAAAATTTCAACCTAAGTGTTCTTACATAGAGTGTATGTGTGTGTGGACAATTATGATAACAACTTAGAGATACAAATAACAGATATTCATAACAAGTGTATTTATTATTTATAATGTCAATGTGCAAAAAAAAAAATATATATATATATGTATTGCAAAATATTCCAATGTGTGAAAAAAAGTTCAAGTCCATTCATACACTTAAAGGGTAAGTTCACCTTTACAGAAAACTCTGTAAGGTGAACTTACACAGGTCCCCCCCGGTTCCGCTGACCTGGACCGCGGTAATCTCCGGTTCTAAGCTCCCAGTAAATCCATGCCAGGTGTCCGGGATTAGAAATCCTCTCAGCTGAATGTCCAAAACGTCCCCGTCACATGGGCAGTGCCGACCAATCACGTCCTATTAGCTATGAAGACGCCGCATGGATGCAGAGAGGATTTCCAAGCCCCGGAATCCTGATGCTGATATACCGGACCTTAGAACCAGAGATTGCGGCGGCCCAGGTCAGCGGGACCCGGGGTGGGGGGGGGGGAGAGGAGGGTGACCTGTGTAAGGCAGGCCATACATGGGTCGAATTTCGAAAGAATTTTCTTTCGAAAATCTTATCTAAGAATTTTCGTTCATAATTTGCACCATTGGTGGGCTGCAGCAACAGCCGATTTTCGTGCGGCAATCAAATTTCAGTAATCGGACATGTTGGAAATTTTTTGAAAAACGAACGATTTTCTAATCAATGATGGGAGAATGGTGCGAGAAATGTAATTGAAAAAGAAATGCGCATGTGCAAGAAAAGAAAATCCCCGGAAAGAAAAGGAGATTCCCAGCCACGAAAATTCTTTTCTGTAGCAACAGGAGGTGAAATTAAAGGCTTGCTTGGCTGAATTTCGAAATCAATGGTGGCATAGTTGGTTCACAAACGCACAAATTTTCATAATTTCAAAAGAAAATTCTTTCAAAATTCGACCATGTATGGCCATCCTAAGTTCACCATATAACAGGAATATGAAGTGTTGGAGTAACAAACACTTTAAGTTTCTCTATATCTACGTTACAAAGCTCAATAGCTCAATCTAAATTGGATATACACACCACAATAAAGCAGGCCAAACATTATGCAATTCACTTTCATTCAACCATGGGTGGAAGAAAAGACAATCGCTCGATTCCCCCCATCTGCTATTGTGTTCTGCCAATGGCCAGAAGTATTGATTTAAAAAAAAAAAAAAATTTGGACATGCATCTTAGTGAACACAATTTACAGGGATATGGGAAATGATTATCTACATGAACACACACCCACACAAGTTGAATTGAATGGACTAGTGTCTTTATTTAACTTTACCAACTATGTATCTCAGGGAGCCAACCAGCCTGCCCACAAATGGATTGAATCCCTGGCGGGTCCTGCTGAACCAGCGGAATTTGGATCGACTTAAGTTTAATGGAAGATAGAAAAATAAAAAAATTAGCAATGCCCATCTCTCTGGTTCCCTCCAAATGACTATGTCCAAGATTTGAAAGAGTAACAACTTTTCTACAAGATAACTTTTGTTGTAGTCTCTCTAGAAAGTTCATAGTGCTCAGGTTATCCTTTGTCATGTACTAACTATAAAGCAAAGCATGTTTATACAGTATATAGTAAACAAAAAAAGTTATAAAGCAAGTTTATTGCACTTATTCCTTGGCACCCCTCACCTCTTATGGACTGAGCATTTTTTGAGCAGATTTTGTAAGTTTGCTCACTTACAAAGAAATAAAGGGTCTATATTTTTTTCATAAGTGTATTTTAAATAATAGTGACAGAATGCCAACCAAAAATCCTGAAAAAAACACACGATACAAATATTATAAATTGAGATGAAGTTCAGTGAGTAAAATAAGTATTTGATCCCCAAGCAAAACATGACTTAGTACTTGATGGAGAAACCCTTGCTGGCACAGAGGTAAGTTTTTTTTTTTGTAGTTGATTACCAGGTTTGCACACTTCTCAGGCGGGATTTTGGTCCACTCTTCTTTACAGATCTTCTCAAAATTCTTAAGGTTTCTTGGCTGTCACTTGGCAACTCAAAGTTGCAGCTCCCTCCATATATTTTTTATACGATTAAGGTCTGGAGACTGCCAAGGCCACTCCGTGACCTTAATGGACTTCCACTTGAGCCACTGCTTTGTTGCCTTGGTGGTATGTTTCGGGCTAGTGTCATTCTGGAAGACCCATCCACAACCCATCTTCAGTGTTCTGGCTGAGGGAAGAAGGTTCTCATTCAAGATTTTACAATACATGGTCCCGCCCATTGGCCCCTCAATGCGATAAAGTCGGCCTGTACCCTTAGCAGAGAAACAGCCCCAAAGCAGAATGTTTCCAGTCGTACTTGACTGTAGGGATGGTGTTCTTAGGGTCATAGTCAGCATTTTTCCTCCTCCAAACATGGTGAGTCCCCCTCCTCCAAGAAGGCACATGTGCAGGCCTGTCTGAAGTTTGCCAAGGAACATCTAAATGATTCCGAGAAGGGTTGTAAGAAAGTGCTGTGGTCAGAGGAGACCAAACTTGAGCTCTTTGGCATTAACTCGACTCGCTGTGTTTGAAGGTAGAAAAATATTAACGATGACCCTAAGAACACCATCCCTACAGTCAAGCAAGGAGGTGGAAACATGATGCTTTGGGTCTGTTTCTCTGCTAAAGGTACAGGCCGACTTTACCTTTGCCTTTGACTTTGCAACAGAAAAAAATAGGATTCCCTGCACTGCCAGACAAGGCTGTACTAGGTGGCAAAGCTGTGTAAATCTCGAGACTGGAGGCACAGAAATACATATATACATAAACATATACATATATATATTTTTTGGCAGACACACCAGCTCCCATATGTATATTTAATCTGTATATTTAGCTGTTTGTCTGGAGCTTTAACGTTAAATGGCTAACCTAAAAACACACTTTTAAATAGCGTGAAGCTCATTCATCCAACTCTTCTTACCATTCATTTACATGCCGTTTTTTTTTTTTTTTTTTAAGTAGCTGCATAAAACCAGACATCACTTCAAAGTTACCTAATGTTGAATCTTTCAAAGTTCTCTTCTGTCTAATTATAAGATGTGAAAGTGACAATTTGTGTTTATGAAGCTGTCTTCCAACAGATGGTAAATCTATACATAGAACCGAGACAGCTTTCCCGCATTGTTCCTACAAACTGTAACCATGTATTCAAATCCAAAGCAAAAAATAATTAGTTTAACTTAAAATGAATGAGTCAATGACATCATCACATATTACACAGCCATGGATATTGTTGGTGCTGACCTATTAAAGTCTTGTTTTGTTTTTTTTGTTTAAAATTAACAAACATGTTATACTAACCTGCTCTGTGTAATGGTTTTGCACAGAGCAGCCCCGATCCTCCCTTTTCTCAGGTCCCTCGCCGGCACTCCAGCACCCACATCAACTAGCTTTACCCCCTCTCTCTCCTCATTGGCTCTCTGACTTTGATTGATAGCAGCAGGAGCCAATGGCGCCCACTGCTGTCTCAGCCAATAAGGAGGGAGAGTCCCGGGACCTCATGGCTCTCATGCAACATCATTGGATCAAGATGGGGCTGAAGTAAGTATTAGGGGGGGCTGCTACACACAGAAAGTTTTTTATCTTAACCACTTCAGCTTCGGAAGATTTACCCCTCTTTCTGACCAGGCCATTTTTTGCGATACGGCACTGCGTTATTGTAACTGACAATTGAGCGGTTGTGCGACGTTGTACCCAAAAAAATTGACGTCCTTTTTTTCCCATAAATAGAGCGTTCTTTTGGTGGTATTTAATCACCTGTTTTCTTTTTCTTTTTTTTTTTTTTTTGTG
Organism: Aquarana catesbeiana; assembly: GCF_042186555.1. NCBI lineage: Eukaryota > Metazoa > Chordata > Amphibia > Anura > Ranidae > Aquarana > Aquarana catesbeiana. The sequence goes on from NC_133336.1 coordinate 37,144,949, forward strand.
CTATAAACAAAAAAAGACCGATCATTTTGGAAAAGAAAACAGCAATATTTTTTACTTTTTGCTATAAAACATGTAAAAAAAAATGTAATTTCTTCACAAATTTAGGCCAATATGTATTCTGCTACGGGTTTTGGTAAAAAAATATCACCAATAAGCGTATATTGATTGTTTTGCAGAAAAGTTATAGCGTCTACAAACTAGGGGATAGATTTATGGAATTTTTATTTATTTTTTTTTGCTAGTAATGGCAGCGATCAGCAATTTATAGTGCGTGTGCGACATTGCGGCGAACGAATCGGACACTAACTGACACTTTTTTTTTTTGGGACCAGTGATATAAAAATATGCACTGTCCTAATGACATTGGCAGGGAAGGGATTGACATCAGGGGCGATCAAAGGGTTAACCGTGTGCCTAGCTGGTGTTTTTCTGTAGTGGGGGAGGTGCTTTTACTAGAGGAAGGCATAGATCTGTGTCCCTGCTTTGCTTTAAGCATTGTGTTTATTATTATAGCTAATATTGTTAATAGTATAACTAAGAACGTTAATAGCAAAACAAATTATAGGAACAGGCAAGATAGATAAATCAATAGATATGTATTTATCTATTTCAGTTAGGGAGGAAACTCCTTACTTATTTCATTACCTATTTCCTCAATGCATGCCCATCGTTTATATTTTATAAAAAAGTGCATTTTTCCCCCATAAAATAGACATTTAATAATAGTTGCACAAATGCTGTGCAACATATGGTAAATAGCTATTTCTATACCTGTTGCGATATTGCGTCCGTGTTAGGTTCTCTTTCAAAGATAGATTGCAGAAGCATATTAAAGGAAGATGACACAATAGATAAATAACAGGAAAAACCTTTTCCAGGACACCTGCACTTCCTTCAATCATCTGTCTTTTTAATCTCCTGTAATCTGGATTAAAACTGTCCTAATATCACATCTGCTGTGGAAACCATAAATAGCATAAATAAGCTGTTTCCAGTAATAAAAAAAAAAAAAAAAAAAGTATTTACTTAGATTAGAGTTGGAAAACTTCCATCTATGGCTGGAACTGCAAGTCCAACCATACCTTGGCAGCTTGACCTAGCTTGACCTAAAAGAATTATATGTGATTGAAATGTTATCAAGATCTGATTTAGTTAGAGATGCGTATGTTTCATTTTCCATCACCTCGGGTAATAGTGAAAATGTTTGGGAACACTTCCCCTGCATTACAAATACGTCACCATCCGGTAGGTTGTGCTCCATAAATGCATTTCAAGGCTGAAAGCAAACCTATTATTTCATTAAAAAGTAGGTGAGTGCCAGGTGTTGTTTTACAAACCAGAAGCACTGGCAGCAGTGAGGATGGGGCAGCAGGCAGAGGAACTAATGGGCCTTCCATACGGGGCGCAGGGGCACCGCCCCCTATCCATGCTCCTGGCTCCTAATCTACATGCAGGGCGCCGGACGCATGGATTCCAATGGGTTTTTGTTTTTTTTAGAAGCACGTGATTAGAGCCAGAGCCTCTAATTGGCTTAAACAAAAGGGTGGGCATGGGGCGCAGAGCACACCCAGTTATGTGACAATAGCGAATGAATATTCGCTATTGTCTTCCTGATTCTCCTTCCGGCCAATCAGGAAACTGGTCCTGAGACCCGATTGGCTGAGAGGAGAAGCGATCGTATTGGCCACCAAGGTGGAGGGGATGCAGGGGGAGCCGGCGTGAAGCCGAGCAGGGGGGGAAACGCAGGGTGAAGCCGATGAGGAGGAAGCTCTGCCCGCAACCTAGATGGGGTAAGCCTAGGGCTGGTGGGATGATGATCGAGCGACAGGGGGGCCTGAAAAATGAAACACCAGCCGCCACTACTAATGGGTATTATTATTATTATTATTAACAATTTATATAGCACCAACAGTTTACGCAGCGCTTTACAATTTAGAGGGGGGCAGCACAATTACAGTTCAATACAGAAGGGACAGGAGGGCCCTGCTCGTAGAGCTTACATTCTAAAGGGAGGGGGTGGTGGTACAAAAGGTAATAGATGCGGGGAATGATTTGATGGGGTTGTTAGGTGGGTGTGGGATAGGCTTCCCTGAATAAGTGAGTTTTCAGGGATCTCCTAAAGGTGGACAGGTTAGGGGCTGATCGGATTTACCGGGGCAGGAAATTCCAGAGGATGGGAGAGACTCTGGAGAAGTCCTGAAGATGAGCATGAGAGGAGGTAACAAGGGAGCTAGAGAGCAGGAGGTCCTGGGAGGAGCGGAGGGAACGTTTTGGGCGATATCTGCAGATGAGGTTGGTGATGTAGATGGGGGCGATGTTGTGGATGGCCTTGTATGTTATGGTTAGCATTTTGAATTTTATCTGGTGGGGAAAGCCAGTGAAGGAATTGGCAGAGAGGGGCAGCAGTCACAGATGGCTGTGTAAGGGTAGGCCATTAAGGAGAGAGTTGCCGTAGTCAAGGCGGGAAATAATCAAGGAGTGAATAAGTTGCTTTGTGGTGTCGTTAGTCAGGAAGGGTCGAATTCTGGAGATGTTGCGGAGGTTAAGGCGGCAGGATTTAGCCCGTGATTGGATGTGGGGGCTGAAGGAGAGGTCAGAGTCAAGGATTACACCCAGCACCCTGGCATGTGTGGAGGGACCAATGGTTGTGCTGTTGATCTTAATGGTAAAGTCATGGGACGGGGGGGGGGGTATGTTTAGGTCCTAGAGCAGTGGTTCTCAACTCCTGTCCTCAGGACCCACTAACAGGCCAGATTTTAAGTATTACCTTGGGGGAGATGTAGACTAGAATATGGAAATCACTGAGCAGCAAATGATGTCACCTGTGATGTATTTCAGTTATCTTGCAAACCTGGCCTGTTAATGGGTCCTGAGGACAGGAGTTGAGAACTAGTGTGCTAGAGGGTGCCTAATGAACAAGTTTGGTTTATCTTTTAAGTCTGACCAGACAGTACCTGTAACTGTTCATCTTCATTTGTGACTGGTTCTCTTTAATAAGCTGGGTGCTATTCTCTGAGGCTCAGCCACTCCGGATTCCAGCTGTGACAGGCACACATTTTTTTTTTTTGTTGTTAGCAGCAGGTGCCTTTCTGTGTGTTAGGGACAGCAGACAACCCCAGACATTTATCAGTGACATAAAGAAGACACCGAAGAGAAATCTTTGTTTCCTTTCACTGAAAATAATTCTACTCCAAAATAATATAAAAATAGTACAAAGACTACAATACTTTTTATTCAGGAAGCCTTCACTATGCTTCTCATGGATGCAAGTTATCCAAGTTACATCAATATTTACAGCAATTATAACAAAACTGACAATTTTCCAGTTGACAATAGAAGGATTTAGGTCACATTGTGTGACGGAAAGGATTCACAGTCCAATTTTAGCTGGCTGGTTATTGTGTATAGTACTGCCTAACAAAAATAAAACCTCCTAAAAACCCACAGACAAAAGCATCCGTGATCACCAAAATTGTCCTAGCTACTACACAGCCCGTTCGTTACACTTAGAAAATGTCCACGGTGATTTGGTGAAGCTCATAACAGGGTGAAAAAACCATCCAAAAAGCTTGGAGTTAATAGACTTTTGCTTTATAGATGTGACCTAAAGAAAGCCTAAGCGTCACAACCTGAGATCTATGTTTTTGCTTTTGCTAGACAGGAAAACCTCTTTGTTCCAATCTCAAACTATATTACTTTTATACCTAAAGCGTCTCTTCTTTGATATGGCACTGAGCTCCCACACCTGCCATTCATCTGTCTATTTTAAACCACAAAGTCTTCTTTTAGAGCAGAATAGCAACAGGTGGCACTTAGAATTAAAAAATATCAGGCCCCTAGTAACAAAATTAATAGAATTTCAGAAAGGCACACAGAGAGGGTTGTCTGGCCTGTGAAGTTAATCGCACTTATGTTGCAGTTTGCTCTTAGGTGGAACTTTTAAATGTTTAAAAATGGCTTAAGTATTTCGGGTTGTAACATCAACTGTGACAGAAGGATACACGCTATGGGCCTATTAAGCATTTTCCATAGGGCTGTTACTGATTAAAATTTTCGTGTTCGATTAATCGATTTTATTTTAAATTGATTAATCGACTAATTTTGATAAATTATAACGCACATACAGATCCAACTACTTTTAGCTGATGTCATGCGTAGCTCCTCCCCCGTACGCGTTACGTTCAATAAGGACTTTCTCAGAACTTCCTCAGAACTCAGAATTTAAATAGCACCATTGTGCATCAGGGGGACCGATGGAGAACCAGAGACATCCATCACCTGCTGAGACAGCAAAGTGTCAGCTCTTTGGAAAAAAAGTGCCCTCATTAAATGTTTCTTGATTGCTGGATAACCAATCAATGTCAGTTCATCGTCAAACTGACTTACTTACAGCCAGCAAAGCCCTCAGATATGTTGATTTTCATAGCCAAGTCCAGGATTTACATAGATGTTTATCTGAATACTTTGACCAGTGAGATCAATCAAATCGTTAGGATCTGTTTTCCTCAATTTATGATTTCACGGACATCGTCATCACAGGACTCCTCCCCCCTTCGCTTCGTTAGCAGACGGAGGCACTTGGGGAAGGGGGGAGGAGTCTGGTGACGTTGATGTTCGTGACATCACCGGATCTCCAACGGAACTCCCTGAAGACCCGGAAGCCCGCGGAGAGGTGAGTACCGATCAAAAGAATTTTGATCGTTCAAAAAAATGAACGATTCATCAAGGAATTAATCGTTAATTTCCGCAGTCCTAATTTTCTAAGGAGCTTTGTGGTCTGTGGAGCAAACACATGGAATTCAATCCAAAGTGTAAAGAGTCACTACACCATTACAACAAGTCCATTGAGGTTTCACATTTCTCTTGGCCTTGATGCCCATTTCAGAGGGATCTATAAGGATAGAACTAGGAAAGCTGCCATAGTTCACTTAGTTGTGGTCCTAGCACCTGATGTACACAGGCTTGTTTCAGGTCAGTGACCCACCAAGAAGGAATGGAAGGATAACAAGCTCTAATTCATGGTTCAACACAAGTTATAACAGGAGAACCTCCTCTTATGGCTCTGTCCAACCACTTTCTCTGCTTTGGAGGTTCACATTGAAAAGCATGATCAGGGTTTGCATCTGGTGACCTGCCTTCCTACCAAATATCCTGTAGCCTTCAGAGCAACTTCAGATCCAACCTTCAGTACCAGCTGCAATTGTTCCCTTGGAGGATCAGATCTCCCTCTTTTAAATTATAGACTGTGCTAACCCCGGTCCATGCTATTCTGGCATTCATTCACCCTGCCATGGTATTCCCATTTTCTGTGCAATCTAGAATACTATGTATTTTGATAACAGTCTCTCTGAGAAACACACTGGGTTGGTGCCCCTTTATATAAAGAAGGGCTCATTTTGAAGGAACTCCTTATGTAGGTTTTAACTTATATAATATATAAAAAAATGATTTTTTTTTTCCCCACCTAGCTTAGCTTTACTCAAATTCTGCAAATTTGTCTGAAGAAAGCCAACCCCTTCTGTGAAACACTTGTGAATATTGCCACACAGAGGAAGCGAACATTTCTTTCTAACCTTACAAGATCATACTGATCAATACCCTTGATCATATTGGTTCACCATTATCATTTAAGTATAACTGTGGTTAACAGTAGTTGTAAGAAAATCATCCCATCCTTTTTAAAATATCATTATTGATTTTGCCATTACTACTTCATGCCATACTGCAGCACAAACTCCTTTAATGGAAAACAACTTGTCATAAATGGATGGTAACATTTTTTTTTTGTTCAGCACACACAACTGATGTACCATTGTCCTTGAGATAAAAGACTCAGTTGCCAGTTGTTTATATTGGCCTTGGATATTTAAGCCTATAACTTATATCACTATTGAGAAATGTTTTTAACTCATGCTTCATTTCTCTAACCTTTCACTGTAAGTACGATTTTCTATCCCCTTTATTAACTGAGCTGTGTTTGAACCCCTTGAAAAAAATGATTTGCTATATTCTAGATGTGGCTAGTTAGTCATGTATTCAGGGACAATGCTACACTAATATCAATTGTTTTATATCATTTTTAAACAAATCAAAAATTGTATTTTCTTTTGCAACTGCCCCTTGGCATTGAGCAGATCTAAGATTACATGAACTGATACGCCCAAGCTCTTCTATAGCTGTGTTTTGCTTTTTCTCTTATACGTTATATGTCTTCTCCATACTTTAGCAAGTCCCTAAAAGTGATATACTGCACTAAATCTTAAATCCTCTCTCTAAATTATTGCATTTGTTGTTATGAAAAGTCAGTATGAAGGAAACAATGGTAAAAAAATGGTATTTGATCTGTTGTGCATTTTTTCTTCATGGTCTGTGTAATTGGGGGAGTAGCCGGGCTGTACACATCAACTAGATGCTTTGTGCTGAAGAATGTCCCTCTTTCCTATCTCGAAAATTCTGGAGGTATGCTAAAGATAAAAAATAAATAAAGCTTAGAAGTTGTGAAATGTACCTTTAGAACCCCACAATCCAATCTTTTTTCATTTATCGGTTAGTGTCTCTTTCATATTAGCTCTTATTAGCCTTCCTTTCACACACCCTAAAGAACGCCTTTTCCAGAAAATAGTCTATGCAGTCAAGGCACCCAGTAGGTATTACAAAAACTGTGCAGCTTTGTAAAAGTTTCATTCATTTTATTTTCATACCTGTAGGCCATTTGGGCCCCCTAGAAATCTGTCCGCAAAACTCACAGTCAGCAATCCCCATGTCCTCTGTACTGCTCCAAATTGAGAGTGAACCTTGGGGGTTCTTTATTATAATACCCCTCTTATTTCTCCCATATTGTATTTCTAACAGGTAAAGAATTTGCCATACTAGATGGTTGCTGGGTTTTGGGGATCCTGGTGCTTAGCCCACTTGTTGGCCTTCCTTCTCGTCTGGGTTATTTTGATCTCTTCTTCCCCCGTGTTCCAGTTCCCCCCTAACTCCCCCAGGGGGTTTCTACAAGGTACAGAACCACATTTCTATGTTCCCTGAACTCCTGATAAAGGTAATTTTTGTGAAATGCGCAGAGATATAGAACCTTATATCCTTCAGCAATCCATCTGCATTTCAGAAGACATGGCTAGGATGTTGGATATGGTGACTGTCATGATGTTTCCATTATGATAAGGGTTGTATAGTTATTTTGGATGGTATGAGGTTATATGCAGTATACTCTTCATGCATCTGTATGGACCTTAAAAAAAAATTCTGTACTGCACTGAAAGGTGCATTTGAATGTTGGTATAATAAATTATTTGTTTTTTATATTGTTTGGTTATTTTTTTTTCCCAAACGTGAATAGCACCTTTAAAGTCCCATTGTCTGTCTCTTTGTATCTTCAATCATATATTACTTTGGGATGTGGTGATATTTTATCCACCCACACCATCTTAGCATGTCATCCTTTTGCCCTGCTGTTTTGTTAGGATATTAAAATCCTTAGTTTTCGCTCCTATAATGCTGGGTGTGAGTGCCTAAGGCTTTTCACGTCCTAGCAACAAGTCAGGGAGCGGGATTGCTAAGTGGGAGTTTTCCAGCCAGGCTTGCAGAGGGGCCCAAATGGCCTACCGGTATGACAATAAAATGAATGGACATTTACAAAGCTGCACATTTTTAATATCTTCGGGGGCCCCTGAATTGCATAAGCTACTTTCTGAAAAAAAGGTGAACTTAGCCTTTAAGGTAAGCTGCACCCACATGGCTTTGGCAGCCTATATCTTGTACGTCTCAAAGGAAAACACCAATTCTTTTTGTTTATTATTCTATCACACAGCTTTCTTGCAAGATAAAAGATAAGCAGACATGGGAATCTTTGTGGTTCAGGACTCTGCACAGTTTCCACTTTAATGCGCCTTCTATTTTTATTGTGATGTACACCATGATCCTTGGCCAGCTTAAACAAGCTCCATGTGATTTCAATCTCTGTCCATTGTAGTGCGAAACTTGTAAGAAATCACCATTCCATGCCACTTGTCACAGAGTTTGACAAAATCGCATTACATCCAATAATTCTACATCTTCACAATACAATAGCTGACTGGCAATTCTCTTCTTGTTCCAGACAGGTGTCAAATGTCTCTCAGCTCAAAGTCTACAAGAATTGTAATAATCAATAATGTTGTATTATGGACTAAAATTCTACACTGGGAGTGAAATCTATCCATTCATTAGGCAGGATAGACGTAACTGATATCACCAAATATTTACAGTACCTTGAGAGTAGTGATGAACATGTAGACTTTCCATTCACTAGGGATCAATGATATTAGTAAGCATGTAGCCAATCCATTCACTAGTGATCAATGACATCCATAAGCATGTACATATCCATTTACTAGTGATAAATTATATCAGTAAGCATGTAGCCCATCCATTCACTAGGGATCAATGATATCAATAAGCATGTAGCCAATCAATTCACTAGTGATCAATTATATCAGTAAGCATGTAGCCCATCTATTCACTAGGGATCAATGATATCAATAAGCATGTAGCCAATCAATTCACTAGTGATCAATTATATCAGTAAGCATGTAGCCCATCTATTCACTAGGGATCAATGATATCAATAAGCATGTAGCCAATCCATTCACTGGTGATCAATGGCATCAGTGCGCATGTAGCCAATCAATTCACTAGTGATCAATGACATCAGTGTGCATGTAGCCAATCCATTCACTAGTGATCAATGGCATCAGTGCGCATGTAGCCAATCAATTCACTAATGATCAATGGCATAAGTAAGCATGGAGCCTATCCATTCACTAGTGATCAATGGCATCAGTGCACATGTAGCCTATCCATTCACTAGTGATCAATGATATCAGTAACCATGTAGCCTATTCATTCACTAGTTATCAATGACAACAAAAGCCATGCAGCATATCCATTCACTAGTGATCAATGACATGAGTGTACATTTAGCCTACCCATTCACTAGTGATTAAAGTCATCAGTGAGCTTGTAGCCTATCCATTTACTTGTGATCAATGACATCAATAAGCATGCAGCCTATCCATTTACTAAAGACTAATAACATTACTTACAGCAGAGTCTAGTCATACAGTATATAATGACCTCGCTGACCACACAGCCTTTCCATTTACTGGAGACCAGTGATATGACTCAAAGTACAACCTATCCATTCCAGACCAGTAACATTGCAGCATAGCCTTTCGCTGGAGATAAGGGACATCAATGACAATGCTGCCTATCTATTCTAGAGGTCAGTGACATCACTGAGAATGCAGCCTATCCAATTACTGGAGACCAGCAACACTGGTGACAATGCTACCTATTTGGAACTGGAGACCAGTGAAGTCACTCAGAATGCAGCATTTTCATTCACATGAAACTTTTGACTTCCCTGGCTTATCCATTTGATGGAGACCAGTGATATATCTGAGCAGGTAGTCTATATTTTCATAGAGACCTATGACAACCTATTCATTTACTAGAGACTAATGCAACCTGTGGAGTAGAATCAGATTATATTACGAAGAATGCAGCCAATATATATCCTAGAGACCAGTGACATCAGTAAAATAATCTGCGATTATTACAGGGAAGAACCTATCCATTCACTTCTGAGCAATGATATGAATGAGAATGCAGCCTACACACTCCCTAGAGATCTGTTCACTTCACAATAGTGATATTACTGATAATGCAACCTATTCAGACCCTAGAAACCAGTGATATCAAAGACAATTAACCTTGGTTGTCACAGAGAACAGGATCTATATAGACATTAGGGTCCGTGACATAATTGGGAATACAGTCTGTTTGTTAAACAACAGTGTCATCCCTGAGAATACAGGCTACGCATTCTCCAGATCAGACATTCTCAACCAGGGTTCTGTAAAGTCATAGGATTCTTCTAGATTTTGCTAGGGGTTTCTTGATAGTTCTGGGTCCAATGCCATTTTCTGGAGCCAGCAGCATGGCATCAATTATCTTTTTTTAGCCATCTGTAGGGTGGCAAGCTGACCACCACTGTGAGAAAGACATTCTTTTTTTCCATTGACCACCAATGTAAGGAGCATTCTTTCTATTGACCTGACCATCAATGTAAGGAACATTTTTTCCATTGACCATCAATGTAAGGAGTATTCTTTCCATTGACCATCAATATAAGGAGCATTCTTTCTATTGACCTGACCATCAATGTAAGGAGCATTTTTTCCATTGACCATCAATGTGAGGAACATTCTTCCCACTGACTCCCAGCAAATAATTTTAACGGAATCCTTGAGACCTGAAAATGATTTTAAGCTTTCCTTTGGGACAATTGGGTTGAGAAGGGCTGCTAGATCATGTTGATATCAACAGAATATAGCCTATCAATGCATTTGAGATCCACACCATAGGGTTGATTGATTAAAACTGGAGAGTGCAAAATCTGGTGCAGCTCTGCATAGAAACCAATCAGCTTCCATTTTTATTTATTTTTTGTCATTGCTTAAGGGGTTAGAAAACCCTTGTGTATTTCACCTTAATGCATCCTATGCATTAAGGTGAAAAAAGTTCTGGCAGTGACCGGACCCCAGCCCACCCGTTTTACTTACCCGAGCCCCTTCATTCACTCGGCGGAGACGTGCTCTCCCTCTCTGCACGGGGTCCCAGCTCTTGATTGGATATATTGATAGCAGCGCAGCCATTGGCTCCCACTGCTGTCAATCAAATCCGATGATGCAAGCGCCGGGGAGGCAGGGCCCAGTCCAGCATTCGTGTCTATGGACACAAATGCTGGACTCGAGAGCGCCGGCAAGGTAACCCCCCAGGATAGCGCTTCTCCTAGGGGGTTACCTGATGCAAGGAGGAGCCACAAGAGCCACCGAGGGACCCAGGAAGAGGAGGGTCAGGGCCACTCTGTGCAAAACGAGCTGCAAAGTGGAGGTAAGTTTTACATGTTTGTTATTTAAAAAAAATAAAACACAAAGGTTTACAATCACTTTAACTGAACAATTTGAAGTTACATAGTTACATAGTAGGGGAGGTTGAAAAAAGACACAAGTCCATCAAGTCCAACCTATGTGTGTGATTATAAGTCAGTATTACACTGTATATCCCTGTATGTTGTGGTCGTTCAGGTGCTTATCCAATAGTTTTTTGAAACTATCGATGCCCCCCACTGAAACCATCGCCTGTGAAAGAGAATTCCACATCCTTGCTGCTCTTACAGTAAAGAACCCTCTACGTAGTTTAAGGTTAAACCTCTTTTCTTCTAATTTTAATGAGTGGCCACATGTCTTATTAAACTCTCTTCCATGGAAAAGTTTTATCCCTATTGTGGGGTCACCGGTACGGTAATTGTAAATTGAAATCATATCCCCTCTCAAGCATCACTTCTCCAGAAAGAATAAGTTCAATGCTTGTAACCTTTCTTCATAACTAATATCCTCCAGACCCTTTATTAGCTTTGTTGGCCTTCTTTGTACTCGTTCTATTTCCAGTACATTCTTCCTGAGGACTGGTGCCCAGAACTGGGCAGCATACTCCAGGTGCAGCTGGACCAGAGTCTTGTAGAGCGGGAGAATTATCGCTTTATCTCTTGAGTTAATCCCCTTTTTAATGCATGCCAATATTCTGTTTGCTTTGCCTGCAGCAGCTTGGCATTGCATGCCATTGTTGAGCCTATCATTTACTAGGACCCCCAGGTCCTTTTCCAGCCTAGATTCCCCCAGAGGTTCTCCCCCCAGTGTATAGATTGCATTCATATTTTTGCCACCCAAATGCATTATTTTACATTTTTCCACATTAAACCTCATTTGCCGGGTAGTTGCCCACCCCATTAATTTGTTCAGTTAGAAGCTGATTGGCTACCATGAACAACTGCACCAGATTTTACACTCTCCAATTTTAGTAAATCAACCCCCATGATTGAAAATACAACCTACATATTCACTACAGAAATCCCAAGATCACTAAACTGGTTAGCACCCTTGAGGCTCTTGGGCTCTGGGATGGATTTTTTTTTATCAAGGATCGGCTTTCTTCTGGGTGCTCTGGTTTTGTCTCACAATGAAAAATACATATTGTGGCACGTTAATAATTGTTATCTTAAACTGGTCCTAGTTTGTGACTGCATGCAAGACCATGGTAGGAAATTGTGACTGGACTTTTGTAAATTGTTCAATATTTTATGTAAAGTGCTTGGGGAAAAAGTGCCATAGATAACACTAAGTTAGCACAGCAGTTGAAAGACGAAATGACGTTTCAGTTGGGAGTACCTGCTATGCAAGATGTACAGTGGTGGAAAAAAAATACTAGTTTAGGCATACTGGAGAAAGACAGCTCAGGGTGAGTGTCACCACCAGCATGGACACAGCCACACTGACCATACCATGCATGGCCATGCTAGTAGTTAATAGGCTGGGGGCTGCATGGAGATAAGTTGCAAGCCTAGGAAATACAGTAAGTGAGAAGCTGTAAAGCAGAGTATTATTTTTATGCATGGTTAAAAAAGGACATTTTTTACTTGGTATGCAAGTCCTTGGTATGTGTCCTAATGATTCATGCAATGTATTTTTTTTTTCAACAAGAGGTCAACTCGGTTTTATAAAAGTGTCCTCTATAGCTTTTCTTCCAGCACAGTTGTATGTTGTCCAGGATTCCTGTATGTAGTCTTGTAATTGTAATAAAGTCTGCCTTTGGGGCCCTGTTAAACAGATAATTTCTTTACCAGTAAATCTACTTGGGTGATTTATAGGTACAATTCATCAAAGAGTTGGCTGTACGACAAACCGATGATATATTAGTGTAAAGTGTCACAGACAAGACTACTTTGATGGCTTTGGCTAGAATGCTGTTATATTAGGGAAGAATTTGCTCTAACGATTAAACTGGAAAAATGCACATCCAAAATAATCATTCATAGAATAAACACTGTGAAATCTGGCGCAGTTCACTCCCTGCCTGCTGCCAGAACTGCAGTGTGCATATTAAGAAAATAATTCTGAATGTCAGATAAGGGCAGTGGGTAAAAGGAAACAAAAATCTGTTTAAGAGGCTTCACATTCCTTGTTATTATTGGGAGATGCTCCTCGAAGAAACTTGGACATCCTTTTAACTTTTTGCATGTCTCCTGTGCCATGTTTTCATCATCATAATTCATGTAGAGATCTATAGGTTCTCCCTCTAGTGGCAAACAGTATTATCTGTATTCTTCCTAAATGAGTGCTGTAGGAAAAATTAGGTATGGTGGGGTAATTCAAACAGGTTTGTTTTTAGTAAAGACCAGGTAAAAGAATTCTGTCCAGAGACTTGTTTTGAAAGGGGAGGGACAGTAAAATTCAATCCCTTTGGTCCAATGGTTTGAAATGCCGAGGGCAAGTGTGAACGAAAGTATACCCCCAGCCCCTGATCTTTAGGCTGCCCCTTATAATCCCCCCCACCCCACCCTCATCTGAACAATAAAACTTAACCTCAATCCTAAACTTACATTTAAAGTGGACCTTTCATTAACTTCACAAGTTTGCAATAATTAATTATGGACATGGCAGAATATACATCAATATATAAAGCACTACTGTTTAACAAAAGCACTCCTTGAGTTCCAGCCAAGTGATGATGGGGGAGACTTACTAAAACTGGTGCACTCAGAATCTGGTGGAGGACAGTACTGGATCCAGCCAGATAGGAGGATAGGATAAGTAACAATGCATTTTCATATAACCCCTAGACATAATAAGCATTTAACCCTTGCAGTGTGCAGGGGTCATTGCAAGGGTAGATTTTTTTTTCTATTTCCTAGAGTTGGACTTAAATACCTTTTCTTGCATCCTAACTTATTACTTAACATGCCAAAGCTTATCCCTAACCACAGTCTTTACTCCAACTGCTAAATTTAGCACCTAAGCTTAACCCCAACACTAACTTTAGACCTTCAAATCTACTTTGATCACCAAAAGCATTGGACCATCCTCCAAGAAAAACTCCTAGCCCTCAAAAAAAGCAGCACCAAGATTCAGCACCAAACCCAACTTGCAACTAGTGTGCTCTGCTAGCAGCTGGGAAGCCACCCTTAAAGACAGCAAAATGATTCCAGGACACTGGCTCTGCCCAGTGACATTGACCTCGACTCTATGCAGGCACCATCTTTCTACCATTGCTCATGGAGCCCCCTATCGACCCCTGGAAGAAGCTTTGGGTTCCATAGAACCCTGCTTGAGGAAGGCTGGTCTAGGATATCCTTAATGCTTATTCCTAAGAATTATTTTTAACTATATTGAGCCTTCCTGGCCATGGTCACATTACTATGAAATTATATATAATTATATAAACTCACAATTAACCAACAACTAGCTGAATATCACAAAGTCATTAGGAGGCTTTCAAGAGTTGACAATCCATTTACATATCTGATAAAGCCTGTAATAGAGTAAGAGAGTAAATAAGAATACAAAAAAGTCTTGATTTGTAAAGTAATAGTGGGTAATTAGCATTTCCAAGAAGACCTTTTTTCTGAGCTGACAACTTTCTTGGAACCAGGACAAATGCAGCTGCAAAGTGATTTGATACAATATAATTAAAATGTTACCTTTAGTCTATTCAAACAGATTGTGAAGTTTGTATATTTAATATATCTTTACAACATGGAGAGAGTTATTTTCAACCATAGCAGGAATCTGCTTTCATTTATTTTATGAATGTATTTCCACTGGAGGGGTCAAATTTAATTGCTTAGTTTTGCTAATACCATTATTATCCTAAAAAATATCAACACATCATCTACAAGGTCTTAAAATAAAGCATTCAAATTTTAGTTACTGTTGCAGTTGCCCGCTGAACTAAATACACAGTTGGAATACATATGTGTGGAATATCTAACCTGCCTAATTATTTTAATTAATTTTGTTAAGTCAGTCTTGTGAATAAAACAACCCCACTAGACAACAAAGCTAAGGCTGTGACCTGACATTTATACACTTCAGATAAGCAGTACAGCTTGGTTACCAAGCCACACCAAACTTCTAATTGGACATTGAGAAACAGCAGTACACAGATGAGGTCATCTCCCTGTTCTCCTTTTCCTTGAGATGCTCTTGTACTGCAAAATGTAAAATAAATGCCTTGGGACCAAGTCCAGGATCATGTTTTTGAATGCTACCCCTCCTTGTTCCTGGGTGAGTCCTATCATGCATGGAACTACAGGAGGCTAATACGAAGACAGTTTCAAGTACTTATGGTAGCTGTGTAGCACCCTGTCCTAGACTGGATTCATTTAGGTTTTTGGCTCTGCTGTATCCAGCTGAGCAGCAATCTATTTTCTAAGTCTGGTCAGGTCTCCCTATGCCTGGGGGGGTGATTGCTCCTGCCTGCCTCTGGAAGAAGTTTTCAAAAATAGAGCAGGAGGATCAATCTTTGGGCTATGAATATTTATCTGACCCCAGACAATCCTTGGGAGGGGGTTGCACTGAAGGTGTGGCTGGGGAGAATATAAATGTTTGGGAGGGTCTGTTCATAGCTCTCACTTCTCCTGGGGCTTCTGCCCCCTTGGAGGCAGCCTGTGTTACTGAAGAGCTGTTGCTGTTAGGCCTTAGCACGTGCTGGGCCAAGGGCCTTGGAGGAACTTGGACTTAAAGAAACCTGCTGGAAAGCACCGTCTGTGAAGTTCAGCTGGAGGAGTGTCACAGGGAAGGTGTTTGGAAGCTGTCCTTGTACATTGTGAGTAGGATTTTGCCTAGACTTCCAGGGTGCTTGTTCTTTGAGGGCTAGGTGCCATAGGTTGCTACA
Source organism: Aquarana catesbeiana (assembly GCF_042186555.1). NCBI lineage: Eukaryota > Metazoa > Chordata > Amphibia > Anura > Ranidae > Aquarana > Aquarana catesbeiana. Next base: position 37,160,726 of record NC_133336.1, read on the forward strand.
AGGACTGTAACTGTTCTTACAAATCTCAAATTAGCTGGCTGCCCCCTTTTACTTAAGGCTGATATGGAAGGACTTTGCTTTAGAATCTGTGTCTGCCTGTGTTTTGGCGTATCCTGCACCCTCTACCCACCTGTGGTCAAAGTTCTACAATATCCATTAGCTGAAGTGGCGACTGCATATTGATTATTCTGCTGCTGGTAGCAATATTGCAGGTTTGCAATGGGTTTAATGAGCATGCAAGTTGTTTTGTTTTTCAACTAATGAAAAATGACCTTTACCCATCATCAGGCAAACATAATATAACTAACTAAACAAAAATTCAGATTTCTCTTCATGATCTGTGGCAAAAAATGGCAGCCACATGAGGTCAAAATCCTCCCTCCTCCCCTTCCTGTAATTGGCTGCTCATCTATCTCACAGTTTTGTGAGGTCAAATAACATGCAGCCTGTTGTATGAATTTCAGGATTTACATTATGCAGTTTATCACTGAAAAGCCCACTGCAGTAAAGCATTCTAACTAACTGGGTCTTCTAAGAATATGTCTGTTTTAGAAGGCCAAATTTATTACATACCGGGGTGAAATATTTCCTGTGATAATGGTTTTGAGCATGTGTTCATAATAAATTCAGAATATTCCTCTTGGTAGTCATTTTGAACATTCCAGCAAGATCACTGTCATGACCTTTTCTCAATATCTTCAGAAAAGATAGAGAAGCCTGCTATAAAATCCTTGCAATATATAACTGACCTATTTCTTCAAGCACGTTAAGGGAAAACTCCACTTTTCATATTACCATCCATAATTCTCTTCCTACAATTTGCCGTATTTTTTACATTGCAAAGATCCTCCTACTTTGTGTTACATTTTATAATAGGCCATACTGCCTCTGGCTTTTTAGGAAGTTAACATTGAAGAAAACCTGTCTTAAGAAGTAATTTTTGCTGACCTTTTGAAAATGTTAGTTGCCCAGTTGTTTTGGCATGACAATTTGGGCTGCCATTTCTTAAGGCTAGGTACAGACAATAAAGCTGACATAAAGGGGTTGATCTTCTAAAGGCAAATAGACGGTTCACTTTGAAAATTGCAGTCGCACTCTACAAGAGCAGTTGCTCCAGAGCTTAGTAGATGAGCAAATGCTCTGCTGACTTCCATCATCCAATCATGTGCAAGCAAAAATGCTGTTTTTTTTTAATTTTCTTTGTACGTGATTGGTTATTCTTTACAAAGTAAAGCTTTACCTCATTTACTAAGCTCTGGAGAAACTGCACTTTGCGAAGTGTACAGTCTATTTGCCTTTAGTAAATCCCCCAAAGTCTGCAATGTTCAGAACTGCTCCATCAATGTTTACATGAGATCCCACAGTGACATCTTTGCTTGGATACTGGATATCTTTGGCCATCTTGATTGGTTTAGCCAGGATGACATAACGTTTACACATGTGCAATGAGTTACACATTAGTTAATTCCACCCAGCACAAAGGCATGCCAAGAATGTACAGTGAGCTGTGCATGCACAGCTTACTGTACAATCTAACTACATTTGCAAGCAGCAAGGATACAAGCTTTTATTGCAGACCAGACATAGGGGTTGATTTTCTAAAGACCAATAGGTTGTTTTTTTGCAAGCGATTTTGTTCCAGAGTTTAGTGAATGAGGTGAATTTCTGCTGACTTCCATAATCTCCATAATCAAATCATGTGCAAGAAAAAAATGTATTTCCTTGCATGTGATTGGGTATTTTTTATTTATTTATTTATTTTAGTCTTATTTTTGCAAAATTAAACTTTATCACTTTCACTAAGCTCTTAGGAAAATTCCACTGCAAAATGCAACTTCTCTTGCAAAGTGAACAGCCTATTTGGCTTTAGTAAATCAACCTTCTAGTATGTCTTCCTCACTGCAATTTGTTTTCCAAAGCCAAAGTTCTCCTTTAATAGTTTGCCAAGATTGTGTATTATTGTACATATGGTAAGGGGAGGTGGAACTTTTAGAATACATCCCTAGCCTCTTTTTGAAGGAAAGTAAGCTGATTGGATGGACTCCCCTTTGAGGACACATGGGTAGAGGATGCTTAACTCAATCAGGTAGGGCCTATGATTTTTCTGTAACCTTTGTAAACCTTACCTGACCTTTAACAACTCAACCCTGGTTATTTAAGAACAAGCCATGTAAACCAAATTATTAACACCTTTGACACACTTCCTGGCACTAAGGGGTGGGAGCATGTAATTAGAACACACTTATCACAAACCACCACACCTCCCATCCTGTTTTTGGATAATCAAAATCTGCCTTTACACATTCCAAGGTGAATGGATTAAGGTAACTGAGTTACCTGTGTGGCTATAAACGCTGTTGCATGTTTCTGACACTTACTAGAGCTAAAAAAAAAACTGCTTGGATAATCTGCAAATGGTCAATTACAGAACAAGTAAATTTGAATGTAACTAACCAGTACTACTTATGCCGCGTACACACGACCGGACTTTCCGGCAGAAAAGGTCCGATGGAATCATTCCGTCGGACATTCCGATCGTGTGTGGGCTTCATCTGACTTTTTCTTTCTAAAATTCTGATGGACCTAAAAATAGAACATGTTTCAAATCTTTCCCGACAGACTCAATTCCTATCGGGAAAACCGTTCGTCTGTATGTTATTCCAACGGACCAAAAACGACGCAAAGGGCAGCTATTGGCTACTGGCTATTGAACTTCCTTTTTCTAGTCCCGTCGTACATCATCGCGTTCTAAACGAACGGACTTTGGTGTGATCATGTGTAGGCAAGTCCGTTTCAGCATAACTCCATCGGAAAAGCTGGTCGTGTGTACATGGCATTATTCCACAGCCTAGAGAAATGAGAACCTTCACAGACATATTCGTCAACGTATGTGGCCAGATTGGTCAAATGTTCTCTGGTTTCTGTAGTCAGCCCACATTCAAACTTGAAGTCACATTTTTCCTCAAAATTGTAATCTTCAGAAAACAGAATTTAGCTTAAATAATAGATATGAAACATGTGACCCTCATTCCAATGTACAGCCGTCCTCATTAGCCAATGCTCCCACCTGCTATCTCATTACCTGTCCATAACATCCAGCGCTGTATGGAAGAACGTCTTGCTTCCATCAAGAAAGCAAGGTCAGGATGAGGTATTGCTGTTGATTAATTTGTATTCATATCAGGTCTACTTGCAACAAGTCTCAACATGTGTTTCTGTGCAGTATTAGAATCACAGCTTCTCTTTGTGAAGGAAAACAATAAACACAGTAATGCAGGAGGTACGATGAGTATGTGATATATGAAGATTTATGATGAAACTGTATGATGCATGAAATTCGAATTGTGAAATTTGAAGAGAACCTGTTGCTTTGCCTTGAATGGTGCCTCTTTGGTGTCTCTTCAAAGATTAACCCCTGACCCCACCAGCTAATACTTACTCTAACCAAGATCCCCCATAGCTCTGTTGCTCCATCAGAGCCCTCAGATGCTTTTGGGTATGAGGGAGCATGTGACCTTCTCCAAAGATGCAGTGCTCAGGGGCAGAATAGGTTAAAGTATACCTGTAGCTTAGCCCTGAACTTTTAGTCTGAAGGGCCATTGGTGCTTTAGCAACTTTCAACTGACACATTAAATGATACAACTGAGCCACTTTACCTTTTCTTTTGTGAGCATCAACACCTAAGGCATGTAAACTGCAAATCAAAGTTTTGACTTCAACGTTCAGCCATGTCCACCCTGAGCCTCTATAACCAGTAAAGCGGTGGGCAGGGGAAGGGGTGTTAGTTTTTTTACTTTGAAACCTAACGTGGAACTTTAAGTAAGAAATCAACATATAGCAAATAGGCAGGATTTAATGCAGGAGAGACATATTGGGGTTGATTTACTAAAACTGGAGAGTGCAAAATCTGGTGTAGTTCTGCATAGAAACCAATCTGCTTCCAGTTTTTTGTTTTTTTTTTCGCCAAAGCTTAATTGAACAAGTTGAAGTTAGAAGCTGATCAGCTAACATGCACACCTGCACCAGATTTTGAACTCTCCAATATTAGTAAATCAACCCCTTATGACTGAAAATACAGCCTACAGAAATCCCATGATCACTAAACTGGTTAGCACCCTTGAGGCACTTGGACTTTGGTACGGATTTTTATCAAGGGCTGTCTTTCTTCTGGGTGCTCTGGTTTTGTCCCACAATGAAAAATACATATTGTGGTACGTTAATCATTTTTATCCCTAAATGCTCCTAGTTTGTGACTGCATGCAAGATTGTAGTAGAAACTTTTAACTGTACTTTTGCAAATTGTTCAATATTCTATGTAAAATGCTTTAGGAAAAAGTGTCAGTACTAAATAATAGATAACACTAAGTTAGCACAGCAGTTGAAAGCTGGAATTACGTTTCAATTGGGAGTGCCTGCTATGCAAGATGTACAGTGGGCGTAAAAAATACTAGTTTAGGCATACAGGAGAAAGACAGCTCAGGGTGGGTGTCACCACCAGCATGGACACACAGCCACACTGACCATACCATGCATGGCCATGCTAGTAGCTTATAGGCTGGGGGCTGCATGGAGATAAGTTGCAGGACTAGGAAATAAGTGAGAAACTTTCCCTAGTGAATATGGGGGCTTCAGTTGCCTGATCATTATCTTCTGCCAACTACACGAACACCATGGGGTTGATTTACTAAGACTGGAGCATGCAAAATCTGCTTCCAGGTTTTAGGCCTCATGCACACTGGAAGTTATAAAAACTCCATTAGTGTTAGCTGTATAAAGCTGTAGAATGAGTTCTACAGTGCTTTTGCAGTAGGGTTTTTTAGCGTTTTTTATCGGTAGTGTTTTTTTTTAGCTTTTTTTTTAAGCAAAACTATACTCCCACAAAAACTTATGGCTCAAAAATGCTGATAAATGCTGAATAGCTGTGTTTTCAGCATTTTTTAGCATTTTTCAGCATTTTTAAGCTTTTATCAGTATTTTTACAGCTGAAAAACTCCTTTTAAAACCCACTAGTGCTGTTTTTTTTTCCAGGCAGAAAATGCCCCTGCCAAAAAAAACGCTCTTAACAGCCTATGTGTGTATGGACACATAGGATAACATGCTGGGGAGTTTATTGGCTGCAGAACAAAACACTTGAAGCCAAAAACAGCCGCTGTAAAAACATCCAGTGTGCATGAGGCCTTTTTGTCAATGCTTGATTGAACAAGCTGAAGTTAGAAGCTGATTGGCTACCATGCACAGCTGCGCCAGATTTTGCTCTCTTCAGTTTTAGTAAATCAAATCCAAAGTGTCTCTCCTTCATTACAGTTCCATTACCTTGTACACTGATCTACACACACACACACATTTTGGGGTACAAATTTTGGTGATGCCGGTATAAATGAACTCCTGCATATACGTGGGAGTGACTTCATCACAGCCAGGCCAATGAAACGCTGATCTGCCTGAAGATGACAGAGGCTAGTGGGGAGCTTCGGGACACTGCATCGCTGGAGACAAGGTGAGTATAGTTCCACTATAAAGTATATGCAAACTTTTAAATCAAAAGTCGCCCAGCCTCCCTCGCCCCCTCAATACATAGATCTGGGTCCCCCTCCAACAGGTTCATACTTACCTCTTCCAAAAGCCATGGCCTCATGAGATGTATACAGCCCGGACAGTAAAAATTTAGTGCTGTAATGCCCAATAACATCCCGTAGACTTAAAAGGGACTCATCAGTTTGCCAGAAGCAATGTTACATAGTTACATAGTAGGTGAGGTTGAAAAAAGACACAAGTCCATCAAGTCCAACCTATGTGTGTGATTATATGTCAGTATTACATTGTATATCTCTGTATGTTGTGGTCGTTCAGGTGCTTATCTAAAAGTTTCTTGAAACTATTGATGCTCCCCGCTGAGACCACCACCTGTGGAAGGGAATTCCACATCCTTGCCGCTCTTACAGTAAAGAACCCTCTACGTAGTTTAAGGTTAAACCTCTTTTCTTCTAATTTTACTGAGTGGCCACGAGTCTTGTTAAACTCCCTTCTGAAAAAGTTTTATCCTTATTGTGGGGTCATCAGTACGGTATGTTCTATTCTATGAATCAAAGAGTTATCAATGCACCCACACAGGATGGAACTGTGGGAGCTTGTAGTAGCGCAGTGCCACATCCTAAACATCAATTGGTCAAATAATGGAAGTGAAAAAATGGACTTTCTTTTCAGTGCCTAGAAAGTCCATTTTTTCACTTCCATTATTTGACCAATGTTCTATTCTAGTCAGTGGAATGTTAGTGCATAGGTAGCTGGGCTCTAGATTTTGCTGCATAAAACTGAATTTAGGTGGAAATCCCATTCTTTCCTATGTGGCTGGCTAACATTGATGTGATGTGGTTTAGTGTACATATAAGGAGAAAATATTGGGGTCCATTCACACCTGAGCATTATCAACATGTGCACAAACTGTAGGTGTGGATAGACCCCATAAATACTTTCAAATAAATCCACTTCTAATTTATGCTTCCTGGAGGACCCTCAGTGTGCTGACAGAACAGTGCTTTTCTATACATGAAGCAATATTTCCCTTCCAGTTACAACCTTTGTGAAAATCCCCAACTTGAAAAAAATGCATTGGCTATTGATCTTAATACGCAAATCATGTGATCATATTTTCTAAGAACTCTCTATACTATTGACACTTCAAATGGATACTTCCGAATGCAAGACAATGAGAACTCTTTGCAGCTGCAAGCTGGATTTTAGTAGTAATGATGCTTAAAGTATAGAACGAATCATTAGGGGAAAATTCCAATTAAAACAAATGTTATATATATATATATATATATATATATATATATATATATATATATATATATATACGGTATATATATATATATCTATATATATAGAACAAGTGTTGAGGGTGGAGTGTACAGGATCCAATGTAGCAGTGCTAAGCAATCAGGCCCTTCCACAAGCCATATATGGAAAGAAAATCAAATGGGATTGGTGTGTTTAAAATGTATTTAGACAAAGATCTCAATTCAAGTTCCAGTCAGTGTCAAATGCATGACGGTTTCGGGCTGTACAGATAGCGCCCTTCTTCATAACAAGACACATACAATAATGGTGATCTTTACAAGTATATATATATATATATATATATATATATATATATATATATATATACACTCTTCTCTCATATGGTATCAATCAATTAATCATTTATTGTTGATGAGGATGATTGACAAATAAAAAAAACATGTGGACATATATGGAATCATGGGTCATCAGGTGCTATCACTTTTCTCATTACATTTGATATGCGCTAAAGAAGAACAAACACATATAGTGAATTTATATATATGCATAACCAGCTATATTAAAAAAAAAAAAGAATAATAAATATAATCACTATTTTTATAAATTTAAACCAAAAACAAAAAGGAAAAAGGAAAAATAAAAATCGAATTGATATCTTTTTTATATATATATATATAAAATGTATTTATTTTTTAATAATAAAATGGGAAGCTATGAAAATTACAAAACACAACCAACTCTCCTTGCAATGGCTGTCATCACAGGTACTCTAGAACAGTGTTTTTCCTCGTCAAAAGAAGTTTATTGAGTATACAATGTTATAAAGATACATAAAGTAAGTTTACAAGGATCTATAAAGTAAGCTCATTGTTTTACAGTAGGGTTTATATAGGTAAATATCATGAAATTTCAAATATTAAACATTGGGTTCACGTAAACCTAAATTAAAGATATATATCATTTCCTTAGTTACTTTTGTAGGTATTTAAATGATTTATACCTACTATACATATTGTTTACAAGTAGAGTGTATATAGGTCAAATAAATTCTGATAATGAGCTTTAATCGTAAGGTGGAGAAAAGGAAAGAGAAAGAAGAAAAAGGGTTGAAAGGTAGAGGTATGGTCCACAAGGTTGTCCCGCTCGTCAGTTTATTATTCTTTTTAGTTCTCTTTGAAGCCTTAGAATGGGTGTCTCTGTAAGTCATTTAATCTGTTACCATGGCAACAGGACAGAGTCATTGAAGTTTGACAGGAACTGTTGTTTTATCCAAGGATGCCAAAGTTTTTCAAACTTTGGAATTTGATTTTGATCGATGGCTACCATCTTAGCATGGGACATTGTATTATTCATTCTGTGAATTGTTTCTGCTAGTACCAATGTAGGAGATTTCCATGCCTTGGCCACTGTTTATTTTGCAGCCGTTATTAGTTGGATCATAAGTTTGAATTGAGAGAGTGTTAGCCATTCCGGTTTTAGATTAAGTAAAGTTAAATATGGATCTGGTTGTATTATTTTTTTAAATATTTTAGGTGCAATCACAAAGACTTCCTTCCAGAAGGTTTGGATTACTGGGCACGTCCACCATATGTGTAAATATGTGCCTATTTCTGGGCATCCTCGAAAACAAAGAGCTGAGGTATTAGCTGAATATTTTGCCACTCTAGCGGGTACAAGGTACCAGCGAGTTAGGACTTTATAATTTGTCTCCAGTGCTAAGATGTTGGGTGAAGATGATTTAGATGTGAGTCATATGTTAGACCAGTCCGTGTCTTCTAAAGTTCGTCCCAGGTCCTCCTCCCACCTCTGAACGTAAGAGGGTCTATTAAGATTTGCTACTCCATATAATTGATTATAAAGTGATGAAATTGTACCTTTAGCAAATGGATCTTTTGTACAGATTGATTCAAAAATGGATAATTGGGATAATGGTGTATCCCCCTTTAGGAATGGTGTATAGAAATTTTTGATTTGGAGATATCTAAATATCTCAGAGTTTGGTAGATCATATTTTTCTCTAAGCGATGGGAATGAAAGGAATGATTTAGATGCTATGAAGTCATTTAGTGTCTGAATGCCTGATGTTGTCCAAGCTTTAAAAGAATTTGGGTAGATCCATGCCGGATAAAAGGCCGGATTTCTGATAAAAGAAAGGAGAGGATTGTGTGGAGATTGTAACTGATATTTGGTTTTTAGTTTATTCCAGAGAGATAAGAAGTGTTTAGTTATGGGATTATGAATTTTAAAGCGGTCTTTAGGATCAAGCCATAATAAATTTGATATTAATAGAGGGTCATTTTCTGAAGCCTCTATAAATACCCATAATGGGATTTCCTGTTTTGCATGGTATTTGGACAGACTGGCCAAATGTGCTGCTCTGTAGTAGTTAGTAAAATTAGGGTATCCCAGGCCTCCTTTATTTTTGGGAAGATGTAGTGTGTGTATAGGTATACGTGGTTTAGAAGAGCCCCATATAAACGAAGTTGCTCTTTTTTGTACTATTCTCAAAAAATAGGAAGGAAATGGAATAGGGAGGACTCTGAATAGATAAAGCAATTTGGGTAGAATAGTCATTTTGATTGCATTAATCTTCCCTATCCAGGATAAAGGAAGTTGCGACCATTGTTTTATTAGATTTGTGATCTGTCTTAATACAGGAGGATAATTGGTTGAGAATAAGTCAGAATGAGATGCTGTTAAATGAATTCCAAGATATGGGATTGATTTTTCTGCCCATGTGAATGGGAGTGCAGCCCTAGCCGGGATCAATTCCATGTTTGTGAGTGAAATATTAAGCACTAGGCATTTCTTAGGATTAATCATAAGGCCGGATAGGGCTGCAAACCCATCAAGAGCTGGTATTAAGTTAGGACCAGAGACCTGTGGTGATGATAGAAAAAGTAATATATCGTCTGCAAATATACATAATTTGTGTGTAATACCTCCTACTTCAATGCCAGTTATAGTTTGGTTTGTTCTGATGTATTGGGCCATGGGTTCGAGTATAAGGGCAAATAATAAGGGAGATAATGGGCAACCCTGTCGGGTACCTCTTTCGATATTAAAGGCTTCAGATTTGTATCCAGCATATTTTATATAGGCTTTGGGTTTATTATATAATGCTTTGATCCATGTTAAAAAGTGGGGTCCAAAACCCCATTTTTGTAATGAATATTGCATATATTGCCAGGATACTGTGTCAAATGCCCTCTTAACATCGAGAGATAGAAAACATAAAGGGATTTTCCGTTTTTTAGCAATATGTGCCAATAACACTGCCCTGCGTATATTATCGCCTGCCTGTCTATTTGGCATGAAGCCTACTTGATCTCTATGTATTAATTTTCCTATAATGCTATTGAAGCGTTTTGCTATTATTTTTGCTAATAATTTAATATCGAGGTTTAACAGAGAGATAGGCCGATAATTCACACAGGAAGCATCATCAGAAAGGGGTTTTGGGATCATACAAACAATTGCCATTAGTGTTTCTTGCCGAAAAGAATGTCCATCTAGAAGTTTGTTAAAAGTTTCAGTGAGAATGGGAGAGAGTATTTCTGAGAATGTTTTATAGTATAAAGCCGAGTAGCCGTCTGGGCCTGGTCTTTTGTTAAGTTTTAGGTCTTTTATGGCGTTAGCAACTTCATCTATAGTTATAGGCTCATCCAAACTGCTTTTTTGATTTTGAGATAACTCAGGTAAGGTTATTTTTGAGAAGAAGGATTCAGCCTCTGTAAGATTAAATTCATTGTTTGTCTTGTATAAAGGTGCGAGATGTGAGTGAAATTTATGGACTATTTTAACTGGATTACAAGTGTAAACATTTTTTGATAATTTCAAACGTATTGGTTTGAAAGATTTGTTAGTTGAATTTAATGCCCGAGCCAAATATGTACCTGGTTTGTTTGTATTCATGTAGAAATTGTGTTTGGAGCGTTTGAGGGATTTATCAACTGACTCAGTGAGAAATAGATCGTATTCCAATCTAGATTTTTCCAGATGAGATTTTGTACTCTGAGATGGATTATATTGAAATGATATGTAGGCTGCATTAAAATTGAGTTCTAGTTTTTTTGCTAGATTTTTGCGTTCCCGTTTAAATAGTGCCATTTGTGTTTGTATTGTACCACGCAAGACAGGCTTATGAGCTTCCCACAGTGTTATTGGGGAGATGTCTGTTGTATTATTAATTGATATGTATTCCTTTAAAGCTTGTTCAATGGCCCTCTGATGTAGTGGGTGTTTGAGCATTATGTCCGGTAAGTACCACGTTGGGTCATGCGTTTTTGGTATGGCTGAGGCTATAGTAGTGTATACTGCATTATGGTCAGACCACGGAATCGGAATTATATCTGATGCAATAATTTCTGGTATCATTCCTATTGTTAGAAAAATATGATCTATTCTGGTGAAGGTTTGATGAGGGTGCGAGAAATAAGTGAATTTCTTTTTCATTGGGTTACTTTCTCTCCATGAATCTACCAGATTGTATTTGGAAAGAAGTTGAGAAAAAGGTAATCTAGAGGTTATTTTGGATGGTGTAAAAGGTGATTTATCTAGAAATGGGAGGAGGACCTGGTTCGAATCCCCACACATTATCACTGTTCCTATTTTGTGTGTATTAATCACTTGTAATATATGTGAGAGGAATGGTGTAGGTTGTATGTTAGGAGCGTAGTAGGAAATCACTGTGATTGCTGTATCCATTATATAACCCATGAGTATCAGGTATCTACCTTCTGGGTCTTTAATTTCTGATGATAAGGTGAATGGTGTGGATCGGTGAAATGCAATTAGAGTTCCCCTTTGCTTGGTACAGGCAGAAGCCGTGTAAATTTGTTGATAAAAAGGAGAAATATATTTTGGAGTAGAATCTTTGGTGAAGTGTGTTTCTTGGAGGCATACTATGTGAGCCTTCTTGTTATGGAAAGTACGGAAGGCTTTGGTCCTTTTTTGAGGGACATTTATTCCCTGAACATTCAGGGAAAGTATATTCAGTGGTGCCATGGCAATAGATCAAATAGTTTTGACTTACTTTTTGTTATGCAGAGCTGACTGCGCAGATCAACCTGTGTGGACTGAAGAGATGAATAGATAGAAAAGAAACCAGTGAATTCTGGAGTAAAGAGTAAACAAAAAACATACGAGATTAGATGATACATTGTATAAATTATTTTTTGCAAGTAATCACAATTTACCCGTGAAAGAGAATAAATCTCTCTCTCAGGGGAATAAGTGCCTTCGTCACACTCCCACATAATATGGTTGGGAGAATGAGGAGGGCTAATGGGGGTACACGGATCTTCCGCTTACAGGAGAGAAGTGCTATATCAAAAGACATCAAAATGATGTTTCATTAATTGGAGTGCAGAATATAGTTTTTGTTGAAATTATTTATTCCAGGGTGGTTGTATATGGTTAGTCTTGCCCTAGGCTAAATAATTCAGTTAGAAAGGTACTGTTAATAACTTTGGTATTGATGAAGATAGTTTGAATTATTTTGGGATTTTAACCCTTTTAGAGTAAACAATTACATATTTTATTCATACGTAACTGTTAAGATATGTTAACTCATAAAATTGAGGTTGTATTGCTTCAGATTAGAATAAACAAAAACATAATTCTAGGAACTAGTTAGGTAATAATATATTTGTTTTAAGAAAAGAAAGAAAAAGCTTCCATTACTTCTGGATTATTGAACATATTTGTCCTAAAAAGTAATAAATCTATTGTTATTACCTGATAATATATAACTGAACAAGAATTTCCTTATTTCACTTATATATTCTAAGGCTATATGAATCAGAAGTAATAAGAAATATAACTGGAATGTAACATGATCCCACACAGTGTGTGACTATCAGAATGCAGTTACATTCAGTTATAAATATAGGTTTTTTATAGAGAACCATCTCTTAGTATAATAAATGAAGAGATATCAGGAATTAGGATGTCAGTCCATTGAATCTTCTTGGTCCATGGATGATGTGGCATAACGGCCTCTTTTGTGAGAATGATGATTCCCATTTTGTTCTGAAATTTTCTGGGTGCTGCCTGAAGGTGAAGATGATGCCATTCTTCTGCATGTGGGAGTGTTGCTGCTTGTGAGTTCTGTCAGATTTAATTTTAAAAGGGTTTGTTGTAGTTCATCTGCTGATCTGCTTCTGTAAATTGTACCTTGGTAGTTAAATCTGACTGAAAAGGGGAAGCCCCATTGATACATAATGTTGTGGCGTTGCAGTTCCATTAGTTGGGGTTTCATGGATCGTCTTTTAGTAATAGTAAGTTGGGATAGGTCAGCAAAAATTTGATAATTGTGTCCTTGAAAATTAAGTTCCTTTTTTTCTCTTGCAGCAATTAGTATTTGTTCTTTCGTTCTGTAATAATGAAATTTTGTGATTATATCACGTGGGGGTCCATCTTTCTTTTTGGCTGTGAGGGCTCTGTGTACTCTGTCCAGTTCTAAACGTTCAATAGGGATATCTGGCTTTAGTTCTTGTAATAGAGCAGTAATAGTAGATTGCAGGTCTGTCACAGTTTCAGGTATTCCCCTTATGTGTAAGTTTGAACGTCTGGCTCTATTTTCGTAATCTTCGAGCTTAGTTTGAAGTATTAAATTCTCTTTTTTTAATTGTTCCAATTCTGTTATATTTTCTTGGGTTGTAATTTCAATTTCATCCATTTTTATTTCTAAAGCTGTGGTGCGGTTTCATAGCTCTCTTATTTCTTTGGTTAGGCTTTTTGTTATTTGGTCTGAGGTTTGTTTTAAAGCCTTATGAAGCATCTTTTCAAATTGTAATAATATTACTGGGGATACTGAGGAGGCTTGTGGAGAAGTTTGTGAGAGGATTTGTTCTGTATCTGACTCAAATGGAGAGTCTTGCTGTGACATTTTCTGTCTGTGAGAGCGCCCTGATGCTGTATCTTGTGAGGTGACTGGAGCTGCTTCAGCTGCAGTGAGTGCCTGTGAGCTCTTTGTGAGGTGATTTTTATTTCTGCCACGGTTTCCTCCCAGTACCATATTTCCTGCCCAAACTTTCACAGTTTGTTCCCTGGGGCAAAAAGGTTCAAATGGATACCTTTTGAGCCTGCAGGCTCCGCTTTGTCCTTCTCTTCTCTCCTCAGCGGTGTGGAGCTCTAACAATGCATGTCTGCTCCGCTAGGCTCCGCCTCCTGCCCTCAGAACAGTGTTTTTCAACCTTTTTTCAGTCAAGGCACTCTTTAAAACTATGGACAATCATTAGGCACCCTCCCAAATTATGGACAGTCTTGAGGTGCCCCATTCTAAAATGTAAAAACTATTCTAATAGTTTTACATAATGTAGCAACATCAATACACGTAGGACACCCAAAGTTCAAGGGGATATATTCTTCCAAAGCAAATACAATTTTGCAAACTGGTACTGACTAGTATTCCAATGTTTCTCTTCTCCCTCAAATTCTAATTTCAATTGCTAATGAGACCCCAAAGCTGATGGAGAGGGGCAAGGAGGGTCAAACAAGGACGATATGGAGGCAACTGACATCCTCCTTGTTAACTGGTGATGTCATTAGTAGTTAGGAGGTTGGCAGCTAGAAGGTTGTGTTGGTGTACAATGAAAACCTGTGGCTTTGTGTAACTAAATGGCTTCATCTGCACACCGCTTGTTTACAGTTTTGGGGCAATTTTTAGGCATTTTGCCAAGGCACCCCTGAAGAAACCTCAAGGCACCCCATGGTGCCTGGACACCCTGGTTGAAAAAGGCTGCTCTAGAACATTGTTATAAACCCATGTAAAAAAAAATGTCCCAAGCATGCAAATATTTTATCTTTATAAGTAATAACACCAGAGATTGTTGATCCAGGGAACATCTGATTGTCTGAGGGGGAACAAAGCATTTTTGCCTAGGGTTCTGTATATGGAGCTTTTCAGTGTATTTATTTATATTTTTATTGGTTGAAACAGATGGACTTTTTCAGCCTAACTATGTAAATATAATCTCTATCACCCAATATTTGGAGTATTTTTTTTGTCAATAACTGTCACAGATACGGAGCTGGTATTTTTTCGCTGCTCCTTCTACCTATGCACTTTATTGCTGGCAGGTCTGTGTAATACAACACTACATGAAACTCACCATCCCTTGCCACCCTACCAATGTGAATGGGTTTCTCCCCTGTAGACATTCATTGGCACTGTGCATAGAGCAACAATTTCCTTTGAAGCTCCAATAGGAAAATACCTTGTACCAGAGATGCTGGAGTTGTTCTATTCTACATAACTCCCTCTCTCTTTATCCCCAGAGCCAAGCCATGACTCAAAATTAATTATTGTGGTTGTCAGGTTTGCCAAGGGAACTCATTTGCATTTTCAGATCTTGGAACAAAAAAAAAATTACTACAGTATATTTGCACATAATCACAGCACGTTCATGTAAATGAGTATTGTATTTTTGGCTGTATCTACAGTACTTCATTAAAGCCCAGTTCCATCCTTGCTTTTTTTTTTTCCTCCAACCCAAACTCGCTCATCCATGTTTTTTTGGACCTTGCTTTGTGCACTGGTATGCAGTCATATTGTAACAGGAAGGGGCCATCCCCAAACTGTTCCCACAAAGTTGTGGGTGTGAAATTGTCCAAATGGTCTTGGTATGCTAATGTCTTAAGAGTTTTCTTCACTAGAACTAAGGGGGCAAGCCCAACCACTGAAAAACAACCCCACACCATAATCCCCCCTCTACCAAAAGATTTGGACCAGTGCACAAAGCAAGGTCCATAAAGACACGGATGAGCAAATTTGGGGTGGAGGAACTTGACTTGCCTGTACAGAGTTCTGACCTCAACCCGATAAAACACCTTTGGGATGAATCAGCGGAGACTGTGAGCCAGGCATCCAACATCCGTGCCTGACCTCACAAACGCGCTTCTGGAAGAATGGTCAAACATTCCCATAGACACACTCCTAAACCTTGTGGACAGCCTTCCCAGAAGAGTTGAAGCTGTTATAGCTGAAAATGGTAGGCCAACTCAATATTGAACCCTACGGACTAGGATTGGGATTGGGTCGTCCCAATACTTTTGTTAATATAGGGTATATTTCTATATTTCTATAACACTTTCATTCCACCCTGGGTGGGCCAACTCAATACTGAACCCTACGGACTAAAGCTGGATGCACACTATACAATCTTCTGTAAATTTTTTTTCTTCTGATTTGCCAAAACCATATAATATGAGGTAGAACCTCAAGAGTTTAAATTTGTATACAATCAGGCAGACCCTTGCACTACATGGTTTTGGTAAATCTAAAGGAAATCAGACAACAAAAGTTGTATAGTGTGTATGGGGGTCTAAGACTGGGATGCCATTAAAGTTCATGTGCGTTTAAAAGTCAGGCGCCCCAATACTTTTGGTGATAATATAATATATATGGTGATAATATAGTATATATGTATGTATGCGTCAAATGTCAAATTTTGTACCAGAATAACAGATCCAAATTGATTTAATTAAACAAACTTTATTGCTTTTTTATTTGTATGGCACCCTTGGCACTGATTGTGTTCCAGGTAAATTAAAGAGTGGAAATATGGTGAGAACTTTGCAGAATCTGTGTGTTGTTGGATTTCAAGCTGTATGATAAACATATCAATCATTACAGATCTATGTTAAAATAAGCATTCGGATATGGGATAGTTTTTGTTCAGAAGGTTTTTTTTTTGTTTTGTTTCATAAATTTTAAAATAATTTTAATAATTTAAGCAATCAGATATGGCATAGTTTTTGTTCAGAAGATTTTTTTTTATTTCATAAACTTTAAAAGAATCAGATATGGGATAGTATTTGTTCAGAAGAATTTTTTTTTTTGTTTCATAAATTTTAAAAGAATTTTAAGAATTTAAGATATGGGATAGTATTTTTTCAGAAGATTTTTTTTGTTTCATAAATTTTAAAAGAATTGTAATAATTTAAGCAATCAGATATGGGATAGTATTTGTTCAGAAGAATTTTGTTTTTTTTTTGTTTCATAAATTTTAAAAGAATTTTAATAATTTAAGCAATCAGATATGGGATAGTATTTGTTCAGAAAAACATTTTTTTTGTTTCATAAATTTTAAAAGAATTTTAATAATTTAATCAACAATTAACAACAATGATTGCATAAAAAAAGAATCTTGCCATAGACCATGTTCTGTTTCTCTTTTGTGCAGTTTATTATTACCATGTCAGTACTCCTGTCTAGTAGATGAACGGAGATTGGGGGTCAGGCGGGGGGTAGGGGCAGTCAATCAGAAATTCTTTGTTCAGCAGTATAAGTGAGCCCTTCTCATTACACCTTACCAGTTTTTCACCTCCTTCCCTGACCTGCTACCAAATCACAGGAGAATTTTATGTTACCGCGCTTGTCATTTGGAATGCAAATGCAACTAATTATTTCAAAACCTTTCACCTGATGGATTCACCACTTGACAATCTCTTTTCATTGATTTTTTATATTTACTCAAATATTCTTCAGTAGAGATTTGCACATAATGTAGACGTATGTCTTGCTGGAAGGCCAAAAGCCAAAACAGACACATGGTGTACTGTATTCCATTATGCAAAACATAGCAGTAAACAGAATTGTTAATGTTGTAACTTAAAGTGGAAGTTCAGCCAAAACCTAACATTAAACCTACTCTCAGCCACATTCTAAACCTAATCTATCTAACCCTGTAAAGAGTTCACTATACTCACCTATTCTGCAGCTGCTCCGGCTCAGTCCCACGCTAAGTTGCCAGCAGAGTCTTCAGTATGTGGGAACGTGCACTAGTGGCAGCTGAAAATGGAACCCCCTAGGAACTCTATGGGTGACGTCACCTCTCAGGCATTTCACAGCCATTGTCAGCTTTTTCCACACAGCAGCCGCCACTGGAGACTGGACCGGATAGGCTTCAGAAAGGGTAAGCATAGTGATTTTTCTTTACAGGGTTAAATAGATTAGGTTTAGAATGTGGCTAAAGCCTCGTACACACGATCGGATTGTTGGCCAACAAAACTGTGGAATTTTGTCTGAAGGGCATTGGCCCAAACTTGTCTTGCATACACACGGCCACACAATTGTTGGCCAAGAATTATGAACGTAGTGACGTACTACATTGTTTTTCAGCTCTTTAGCGCCACCCTTTGGGCTCCTTCTGCTGATTTCATGTCAGTAGAAGTTTGGTGAGTGTTGATTCGCGCTTTTCATTTCGCACTTTTCATTTTGCAACTTTTCAGTTCGTTTCTGAATGGCCATTCGTCAACCAGCCATGTTGTGGAATTGGAGGAGATAACTTGTTATTGATTATTGGCCTTGGAGTTATTGCTTTGACATTTTTTTGGTTGAATAATGATTTTATTTGGTATATTTTCTATATTTTTGGATGCATAGAATGCACTTTTTGGTTAAGTTCTTTTGGCAAATAGCATGTCTAATTTTATTTGTTTTCTTTTTTTAATTCACAATAAAAAATTGTAGAGAATAATACTTGGCTATGTGTTTTACTTTAAATTACATTTTGGGAGTAGGCAGTTACATTTTAAAAAATACAATATAAAATTAACAAGGGACACCAACAGAGTTGTATCTTTGATCTTAAAAACTACGGATTCCGGATGAAGCCAAAAGAACCAGCAGACCTCTCGATGATGTCATAAACAACATGGCTGTGCAGTACTGAGTGGTGGCAAAAGACAAGAGGATCACAGCGGAACAATGCTGGATTCTCTGGGTGGGTATCTGAAATGTGCACAACTAGCCACCCAGTTAGTGGGGGTAAAAATAAAATGGGGGGGTGAAGATCCACTTTAGAGAGTCACTGTTTCACAATCGAGGTAGTCTTTTATGAGCTGGGAAAATGCTTACTTCAATATGGCTTGAAAACCCAACCCCAGCTTCTCCCATCCTTCCTTTAGCATGTTGGAGCACACTGGTGTGCTGCCAGTTTGTTTACTTGTCTGGAAAGCTGGGGTGCTGCCTAATTGTATATTTGTCTGGTCCCCTTGGTATATTTGCTTGGACACCTGTGTGCTACCAGTCTGCTGCCAGCTGGCATAGCCATGACAGGGATGCTGCTTTCTCTGTTGGAGTTAAAGGCTAAGTTCACATTTTTAATAAAATGCATCACACAGTCAAAGGGCCCCAATGTGTTCAAAGACACTGTGTAGCTTTAAAATGCTGCACTTAGTTTAAAAAGTATACCTGTAGGCCAATAGCAACACCACCAAAGCTTACCTTAAAACTCCCACTGTAAAGATCACTCCATCCAGTTTAGGATATGGGAAACTCTTCCTAGCAGCACCAGCTGAGCTCAGTACAAGACTACAAACAACAAGTACAAGTGCAACCTGTAAACGGGATGCTGCCCTCTTGCTTGCCTTTATCAAGTCATTAGTACATTATTCTTTCCAATGACAAGATGTGACATTGTTCCTTTCACTGACACCTATAATGGGCTCAATTACTTCCAATGACACCATTGATTGAGCACTATTCTTTCCACTGATACCAATGGTGCTAATATATTCCTTCCATTGACACCAAAAATAAAAAACACTAATCCTCCTCCCACTGACCACATGTACTCGAACATTTTTGACTACCACTGGTGCCATTGGTATCAGTGGAAAGAATAGTGCTCAATCAATGGTGGACATTGTTTACTCCCACTGATTGCGGGGCATTTCCTACACCCACTTGCTACAGTCTGGCCCCCTAATGTCTGAGGGACATTAAACTGGTCCTTTGTTTGGAACGGTTGGGGATCCCTAATTTAGGCATTAGGTGGGAATAGCCTGGATTGAAAATATCATCACCTCAAGGCTTAACATGTAACACTTAACAAAACAAAAAAATGACATATGTTCTCAAACCCATGGTAGCACTGAACCCAAAAACCATGCCTAATAGCATCGTATATGTCATATTTTTATTTTACCCATAGTTTTACTTTAATATTCAATTTTGATTTTAATGTACCCTAAAGAGACCATATTACCAACTTTGCATGTAAGAGTGGAGAAAAATTAAGCATTTTAAATTCTTACTTACAATCTGTTTCCTTTCCATAAACTTTTTTCTTTATTCACTTGCAATGTGGCGGCTTTTAACTTACTAAGAAAATTCTGCTGCTCCAGATTGAGTCATAATCTTTTATGAAGCTGCTGAGGGGAGGAGCAAAAGGAAATGTCAACCTTACAAGCAGCTGAAAAGATAGATAGTGTGTTGCTGCTGGCTGTACCAAATGCAGGAAAGCATTTAGTCAGATGAGGGTTGGAAAACCAACCATGGAAGTAATTGTGAGTCCCACCATACTTTGGCAGCCTGACTCTAAAGAATTTTAAGTAACTGGTATATTACTTATATCTCATTTAGTGGGAGAAATCTCTTAAAATGATACTTGAAATAATTTACAGGTCTCAGGGGAACCTCTGATTAAACCAATTCACTGTGGGAAAAAAGCCCCCACATTGGTGGTCATTGGGAAGAATGCTCCCTTTATAGTGGTGGTCAGTGAGTAAAAAAGCAGAGAGCCAAAAAGATCATTGGTGTCATGGTGCAGATTCTGCCAAATGGCATTGGACCCAGAATTAGGCAGGCACCACAAAATGGGAGGTCAATCAGCCAAAGCTCAAAGAACCCCTAGCAACTTCTGTAGGAACCCTAGTTAAGATTAAGAATAGTTATATGGAGTGCCAAAGGTTAGATAAGGAGGTACCTGTGTCCTATCAAAATGGAGGAATTTGTAGTTTGAGGCTGGTGGACTTTAATGGTACCGTAACATTTGAGATACACATTATCATTGAGATAATACCAGTTCACCCTGTACCAATTATGTTGGCATGCTCGACATGATTCGCGGATATTCGCAGCTTCTTCAGTTTGTTTGTTTGTGTTAAAGGAACAGAAACAGTATATAGTACTACAGAGATGAGAAAAATACATATCATATTAATTGTGATAAACATAGCAAAACATCACATAACATGACTAAATAATAATATATTTAGTCATGTTATGTTTATCATGATTAATATGATATCTATTTTTCTCATCTCTGTAGTACTATATACTGTTTTTGTTCCTTTAACACCGTACTATGCAAACAAAGCTCCTGAAGAAGCGGTGAATATCCGCGAAACATGTCGAGCATGCCAACATAATTGAAACAGGTTGAACTGGTATTATCATCTCTCTCAGTTGCACCTTCTATGTTTGGACAGACAGAGCTGTTTTTTTTTAAATTGTATGTTTTAACATGTTGATGTTAACTTAATAAAATTCTATTTGTTTTATATACTTGTGTATCTCAAATGTTATGGTACCATTAAAGTCCACCAGCCTCAAATTACAAATTCCCCAATAAGAGTGTCACTTTAGTCTGTCTGGAACTGCTGACATTACATGCAAGATGGAGTGGCCCAACAGCAATTACAGGCCTCCGGGATGTCTACACAAGGGAGGATTTTACAGATAAATATGTATAAAATATGTTAAAAGCACAAATACCCTCATAAGAAGATTGCTCCTGAAATGAACGGTCCCGTGACAGGGTCTCTTTAAAGTCATGGCTACAGCTATCCTGCTGTCATCCACCAAACAGAAAGAAATAACCTCCTGGTAGGGTCACTGGTGAAGACGCGACACCCACTTGTCTCCGCGCCTCCAGGCACACATTAATAACTTCTTGTCACACCGGATGCTTACATCTGGCTTCAACATATGTTATACAGAGTACGAATGTGCTGAACTAAAAACTTCAAAGTCCATTCTTTCGGCATCTTTTTCATAACAACGGTGTCTCTGAAGTGATTGGTACAATGAGTGGTATAGTAGAACGTGTTAAGCAAAGGAAAGATGTTACAAGTCCCTAGCAATATATAGGACAAGAAACAGAATGTCGAGCCATGGCGTGCACGGTGATTGTATCATCTCATGCTTGTTAGAAAGAAGAACACAGCTTGACATGCTGAGCAACACAGCAGGTCTTTGCTAGCCTCCATTACATTCGAAGACTTTAACGTTACCAAGAATACGGCATTGTGTATGACCACGAGACTGTGAACACACAAGATCCCTTCACTGTTATGGTAATTACGGTATCTTAAATTTTTTGTTTCCTCAGTGCCGTCTCAGTAAAACAGCGATAAAACGAATAAAGGATATTTATAGTTGCTATATGGAACGGATCAACGCTTCACACAGCTGAGTGTCAGCCTTGCCTTGTCCGGTTCCTGCAAAATACTTCATGTGATACCAGATAAGTCACTTTATCTTGGTATGCCTTGGGTACCTGCAATAGATTAGAAACACTACAGGCGCTAAGATTTACTACGCCTGACTTGTTCCACCTTGTACATCACAATAAAAGAAAGGGAAAAAAAGGAAGAAAAAACCCAAACACAATACATCAGGCATCAAGGTTCATGATACTGAAACTTGTTATTATGAGAATGTACGAATGCGATATGAGAGAAGATTAGTAATGAGGAAATTATGCATGCAAACAAATAAACAAGAAGAAAACAAATCTACCAAATGTTATTTGTGTTTAGGGCTATTCCCTGCATAACTTCGTACTGAGCCTCAGCTCGGGTGTATTGAAATAAAGCAAAAATTCAAATGTAAGGCTTTTCACTGGAGATATTTTTAAAGGGAACAATTGTGCATTTTCAATAAACATTATTTTTTTATATTGGAAAGTCATTTTAAAATGCCAGAACATTCTGTGAAGAGTGGGTGCCGTAGGGTGTTAGTAAACAACTTCCGTTCTACTGCTTGGCTTTGCAGTGTGTCTCCAGAGCTTCCTGAACCCCTTCTTCACGTTTCACAAGACAATGATTGGATTTCTTAATAAATGATATGCCTAAACCTTTGTGGACACCTGACCATCAGACCTATATGAGATATGAGCTCATATTCCAAAACCAGGGCATTCATTTGGAGTCACTTTATCCCCCTATATGGTAGCTTTAACAGCTTTCACTCTTCTTTGAAGGCTTTCACAAGATCTTGGAGTGTTTCTTTGGAAATGTGTGCCAATTCAACCAAAAGAGCATTAATGAGGTCAAGCACTGTTGTTGGAAGAGAAGACCTGGTTCCCAACTGGCATGTTGAGTTCAGGGCTCTGTGCAGGCCACTCAAGTTACTTCACACCAAACTCATCAAAGCAAGTCTTTATGGAGCTGGCTTTGTACACAGGAGCACAGTCATGCTGGAAAAGAAAATAATTTTCCCCAAACTGTTGCCACAAATTGAAGACATGCAATTGTTTAAAATTTCTTTATTTACTGTTGAAAAAAAAACACTAAAGACACCTGAACTTAAAATTTGAAGAGATATGTTTACATACTTTTGGACATATAGAACTAAGTGTGAATGTTAGACATCTACACGCTTTTGATGATTTAGTGTAGGTCACCAAGACCTTGACTTTGCATTGTATTGTACAATGCGATGAGGGTAGACCTTTACTCCATAAAAATGTAGTATTATGTAGTATTACTGCTTTCTCGACAACTTTATACAGTTTTATATTTGCCCTATAAAGACCCACTCTGCTGATGCCATCACATACCTCCCACCTTTCTGAGATTTCTGAGGGACACCTTCTAATGCAATGTATTTAGGCAGTGGGCACACCCCTGCCATGCTTCAGACCATTAGGAATTTATATGCAAAAAATAATTATTTATACCCAGAATTGTTTGTTTGTCCACAATTTCTTTGTCTTTATACTGGCTTTTCAAAATAGCAAACAAAATAATTAAAAGGTAGGATGAAGGTTTAGTGCAGAGTAACACTTTTGGTAGGTAAAACAGAGCTTCACTCAAAAGGAGAAGGTCCACTTGTCTAACAAAAACAGAGCAGGGGGAAAGAAGACCCCCCTAAGAAAGGAAGTCATGGGCGGACCAAGCTGCTTATCAAGGGAACTTTATGTCTTGCACAATTAATGAAAACAAGAATACAAAAACTAGGTAACCACCACCAACACCTAGACTAATATTAAACAAAGACAATGTTGTCTATATAAAAGCAGCTGCGTTACGTATACATCAGGCACACACACCCCATATACACCCAAGTGAATAGGCGGTTAGATAGGCACGTAAGTCCTGGTGACTAGCACCATCACTAAACGTGCATATCCCGTCACTAATAACCATCAAGCCCCCAGCTGGAGGATAAGGGGGTAATTTATTGTGAATTCACACTTGAAAAGTAGACCCTATATAGAGCGATGCCGCTGGGTTAATTTAGTTGACTCTTATTCCACTGGTGATAAACACTGTATAGAGGGTGGCATATAGCCACAAGTAGTCAGTAATTCGTTCAGGTTTTCAACTTCAGGCCAAGCCATAAAAGGAAGGGTAACCCAGTGTAAAGTTTATTTAACTAGGATAGTGGGTAAAGCTCATCTGCAGGTCAGGACAGAAGTATTGTGCAATGATATAGACAATCACAGGACCACTGGTCCGCTCACCCGACCATTGTGGACAAGAGTCTCTAATAGCTGGCAGGTGTCCCAGGTATCTCCATAGGATGCCGTCTATAAGGGGATCTCGCACTGCACAGATCCTGTATTTCAGGGTGCTTGATTGCCACACGGAAGTCCAGGGATTTCCACAGGGTACTTCTGCTGATACCGTTGTAGCGATGTAGCGGTGTGAAGCCATCTAGGCACACCGTCCTAAAATCTCAGCTGGAGGTAGCTCCCACTATCCTTATAGTATGTGGTGCGCTTGCGCTGACGTGACACGGTACATCATGCGTGACGTATATCACATCACTGCCGTGGTGTCTTTGCCGACTTGTTTCACCCAATCACGTGGGTTTTATCAAGGATGGGAGGGATCAGAAGCAGTCATCTATTTATACACTTTTTCACACAGCACAAAGTTAATTGAAGGCTGCAATTCCCACAAACGATCACTAGATGCCAACCTACCAATTACACACCACATATTCATTCTGCTGCTAGACAGAAGGGCTAAAAAGAATGGTAGGTAAAGCAGAACTTCACCCAAAATGAGAAGGTCCACTTATCTGCCTCCTCTGGCACCCTCCTCTTTAAGTTCTGGCACTTTATTTTAGGGGGGGTTGAGGGGGATGGGTACCTGGTTTTGAGAGGTACCCACTCCCACTTCCAGTTGGATTGCTGCAGTGATCCGAATGGAAGTTCAGCCCCCTCCTTCCCTGCAGCTTTCTGGGACATGTCATGGGTTCCAGAAAGCTGCTAGACCAATCACAAACGGCAGCGTGACTTGAGCATGTCCAGTGGAAAGCAAGCTGTGAAGCCGCAAGCAGTCACAGCTGGTTTCCCAAAGTAAACATGTTGGTGCCTGGACCCAAAGACGGCCAAAGTGAAGGCTCATGGGAGGACAACGCTGGATCCCTGGACAGGTAAGTGTTCTTTTAATAAAAGTCAGCAGCTACAGTATTTGAAGCTGACATCTAATTGTTTTATTTCTATGGTGAACAGCCTATTTTAAATAGTACATTTTCAACCAAGGAGGAATGAGGAACAGAGAGATTCGGTACTTTTCAAAAGAGGAACAGGCCTTCCAAATGAGAGACAATTGGGAGGTATGCTATTATTGCTCCTGGGTTATTTGTGTCTTTAAGTAACCTTGAAGCCAATGCCCTTTTTCCCAAGCCCTGACCTTTTTGAACATAGTAAAATATGATCTTTAAACATAGCATTTAAGTTTGTCATAACCAAATTTATCATATGCATTAGGGATTAGCCTAGTAAATATAATTATACATTTGCCATGACATCACCCTAGCAGTACACTGTGTTCCTTCAAAGTCATGTATGTACGCCCTCTTCATTTGTGCAAATGTAATCTCGGTGACCTTTAAAATCTACAAAATTACTCATGTGGAACTTTTACATTTTCATAATGTACATTTTTCCCTCACTGGAAGAGCTTATCATAGGCAAAATAGAGACGACCGAGTCCGTTTTTATTCCATTATTCTGTATGTACCAATATAACATTTGTCTGTGTTGCATACAGAATCCAGATACTTTGTAAAAGCTTAATGGATGGTAAATGGCATTATAAATAAATAGATTTAGAAAAAAATAAAGCTTTTATACACTTTTGCAGAACTGCATGAGTACACTAGTGACATACACTAAGTCAATCTACACATTTTATTTGATAACAGCAGACAGGCTCCAGGTCCTCTGGCCAGTCAACGCTAAACCTAATGCTGGAAAAAAGTTGGCTGTACTATCAGAGCTCGGCACAGCCGCAAATGAAAGAAGAATGGCCTCTAAGGCAAAGAATGGAGAGAATAACAATCTGGCAATGACCGACTGTGAACATCTGGCCCCTTTGGCTTGCCATTGGGAAGCAAAGATACCAATGCTTTGCTAACTCTGAATAAAGTGAGCAAACTGACTTTAGTATATAATTCTGACATCAAAGTGTAAGAAGGCATAATTCTACCAAATGATTTGCTTCTACAATAAACGGAAAAACAAACTCATTGTAAAATACTTGAATATGATAATTCTCTAAAGAATTCCATTGCAATAAAAATGTATAAAGAAACATAGACCAAATGCATATATACAGGCAGAGAAAAATTAAAGTATATCTAAATGCAAAAGATGAAAATGTAATATATTGCAGCCTACCAGTCCCTAGAGGTGTCTGGATTCGATTTATTTTATTTTTTCAGAGTTTTCTTTTTATTTTCACCTGGTAATTCTGCCAGTAACACACTTTCAGTCCTTTTATGATAACATTCGTACACCGTACTTTATCAGGACAACAGGTAGTGATATAGTACTATGGACTCCCCCCCCCCCCCCCCCACTCTAATTCTATATACCAGGGATATGCAATTAGCGGACCTCCAGCTGTTGTAAAACTACAAGTCCCACCATGCCCTGCCTCTGGGTGTCATGCTTGTGGCTGTAGGAGTCTTGTTATGCCTCATAGGACTTGTAGTTCTGCAACAGCTGGAGGTCCGATAATTGCATATCCCTGCTATGTAGCATAGAGGGACATAGGGGTTGATTTATTAAAAACAAATAGACTGTGCACTTTGCAAAGTCCAGTTGCACTCAGCAAGTGCAGTTTCTCCAGAGCTTAGTAAATGAGGTAAAGTGTCACTGTACAAAGAATACCTAATCACGTGCAAGGAAAATAAAAAAAGAATGGCATTTTTGCTTGCACCTGATTGGATGATAGAAGTAAGAAGAGCTTTTGCTCATTTACTAAGCTCTGGAGTAAGTGCTCTTGCAGAGTGCAGCTGCACTTTGCAAAGCGCACAGTCTATTTGCCTTTAGTAAATCAACCCCCATGTGTCTGTTTTGGCTTTTAGCCTTCCAGCAAGATAACATCTACATTATGTGCAATTCTCAATTGAAGATCATTTGAGTAATTATAAAAA
This sequence comes from Aquarana catesbeiana, assembly GCF_042186555.1. NCBI lineage: Eukaryota > Metazoa > Chordata > Amphibia > Anura > Ranidae > Aquarana > Aquarana catesbeiana. The sequence goes on from NC_133336.1 coordinate 37,187,940, forward strand.
AATCAATTAAAAGAAGACTGTCAAGTGGTGAGTCCATCAGGTGAAAGTGCTGGAGTCACAAATGGTGAGTACTGCGCGATCTCAAAATTAAGCACAAATGTCCCCAGGATGACGTCATCTTGTGCCGAAACGCGTAGGGGGAAAGATGTGCTAACGTCAACTCGTTCACGCAGGTCCCGGAAGGACAGGCTGCTACATTCAAGCTGACTGGATTATTCATGCATGTTTTTACTTTTTGTAAGTGCAATCTTCTTTATATTAAATACAATGCTGAAGATTTTACACTATGGAAGCCTTATCTTTTTTGGAGTCCTTATATGATTGGGTTCTCCCTTGAGTGGCAAGTGCTCTTCAACTTGATCCTCCTGGAAGAACAGAGGCCTTGGCTGGGTATAATAGCCACAAGTGGGATAGACCTTCTGTAATAGGAGGTCATAAAGAGCTGGTAACAGCCAATTGATAAGGTGGAGGCTTTTCTTTGGAATTCGCACACTATTCTGGTGATCAGTAGTGCACTGTGGGATTGATTCCTTCATCACTGTTTAGAATCCTGGTTTTCAGCGTATTTGCTGTTTTTCTTGTCTAACTTCCTTTCACAACTTTAGCGCAACTTTATTTTTGAAAGCTCTGGAGTAACTGCTCTTGCAGAGTGCAACCTCACTTTGGAGAGTGCATTGCCTTTAGTAAATCAACCCCATAGTGTTGAGGTCTTCAGAGATAAATGAGAACAACAGTAATTGATAAGAGCCAGCACACACAAGAGAGCACAAGATATTGTCAGCTCACGGGCAGGAGACATGGAAGCAGCCTTGGCCCCACCCATTCCTTTGATTAAAGGATAAGTTCACCTTTCAAAACATTTTACATGTTCCATTCATATTCAGGGTGTAACATGTAACATGTAATGAATGGACCGGCCCCTGCTCCCCCCCAATCCCCACTGTGACAGCTAGGGATCATTTCTCTTCTCACACGCCCGCCCATCCGCGTCACTCATTTGCAGTCCTCTGCGAATGGAAAACTACAAGTCTCAGAAGCCTATGCGGTTGTCGGCATATAGTTTTCAATTTACTACCACGGCACTGTGGAGCACTCTGGTAGTTCATTCATTCTTCCTGTCCGGGTGTATCTGCCTGCCCATATCATGTTCGAGCACACAGATACACTTACAGGACTGCAGGAGACCTGCATGGCACCAGCAATCTGCTGATCACTGGTGCAATGCTTTACAGGCTCCAGAAAAAAAAATTAATGCACATTATTTTACGTGCAAAAAAAAAGTGCATTTATTATTTTTTGTTAAAAGGTGAACTTATTCTTTAATATTAATAAAATTTGCAATAGACACAGAGAAGCAACTTTATTTAAATTGTTTGTAGAGGCAAAGTCTTATCGGTTGCCTACAAATACATAGTCCCTTGTAAGCTCCATGAGCAGGGCCCGCCTATTCCTTCTGTATTGAACTGTATTGTACTTGTACTGTCCCCCCTCTACATTGTAAAGTGTTGCGTAAACTGCTGGCGCTATATAAATCCTGTATATTAATAATAAAGTGACAGACAGGTGCTCAGCATTAACAAGGCATGCTATCCCTCTGGTGTACTGCTGAGAATGAAGGTTGTTGCTGGGCCCCCTAGAGAGCTGATGGGTCCTAATCTCCCGCTGAGGTTACAGCATGGATGATCCAACTCTGTAGAGAGTTAATGGCAATCCAAGCTATATTCCACTTTCCAAATTCTTCTTTATCATATATAAAATAACACTGATAACAACTTGCAAATGTCTAAAAAATAAAAAAAAACTGCAAGGCCATACTTCCTTCAAACCTGCAACTTGTCCTGTAACAAAAAAAACAAAAAACATTCTGTCCACTAGATGGCACTGACCTCATAGGAAATAATTATGCTCCTCTGCTCCATCTAGTGGGCAAACTTCAGAATTTCCCCCGTTCACACATTCAATCTGAAGGAAGGAAAAGGAAGTAATGTGTAGTCTTTAAAGCGTTTGTTACCTTAACATTTCTTATTCCTGATATGTGTCTGCTGTTCCATGTACTTGTATGAGAAATTATCCTCTTCTCTTTGTATTGCTTCTCTTATATGAAATCCCTGGTGTTCCTGACAGTCCCTCTGCTTTCCTATTAAAAACCTGACCACAATAAGCAAGAGAGCACACCGTGGTCAGTTCTCTAGCTATGCTGGGAACTCAGTGTACTCTCCTCCAATGATCAGACTTCTCCTGACACGCCCCCCACTGCACAGCCATTCACTGGGAAGCTCAGTGTGCTGCTGCTTCTCCTCCTCCCAGATCTTATACAGCTGAGAACAGAGGGAATGTGATCACTTATAAAAAAAAGGAAAAAAAAATATTTATCATGTTTTTTTTTTCTTAAAGCTAAACACAAATGTTTTGCCTTTCATTTCTATTTTAAACGGAATGAGTTGTTTTACAATCACTTTAAGTCCCAACTAAGGAGTTTCTTTCCACCCCCAGGTGACAGCACTGGACAGCTCAGTGGCCACTCAGCAACCACCAGTGCAGTCACATGTTAGGAATGGTAGTGCTTCCTTGTGTCTGGAATAGACTGGCAGGAAAACAAACAGATGGTAAGCAGTTGGAGAAGGCGGCATTTACTGAACCTGTTTCTTTGTAAAGCTCGAGTCCACACCCAAGTATTAGGGGTGGCACTCCTGTCTGTCCAAATCCATGACTAAGCCCCGTAGGCGGGGCGAAACGTGTTGGGGCATGGCCTGGATGGAGCGCCGGGCTGAGGCTGCTTTTACTATAGAGATTGTTCTGCTTTGTTGGTGTGTGGCACCAGAGGTGGGGTGTTCCTTCTTCATAATGCATTCTCTTTAATAAGGCAATGTTTTATATTATTCATTATGTGATATACTGTATAGATCAGTTTCTAAAAAAAAAAAAAAAAAATAGAACCTTCTACTGTGGCCTTTCTAAAAAAAAACTGTTTCTTGCAGCAGCACACTGAAGGCAAAAATAATGATTTAAAGGTTATTCGCATCTCTGTGGCCTACGACAGTCGTTATCAATCATAAACAAGTCATAAACAAGTCAAACGGATAAAATCAATATATGGCACAAATCACTATAAAGATCTCGTCACATTAAAGAGTGAGCAGGTCAGCCATTTATGTGTCATTTCCTACCTTCCTACCGCAATTACATGTGCTGACCACCAAAATCATGTCTGCCCCGAAGCAGGTTAATGAGAAAACTGAGTAATATGCAGTAATTACTCATAATAAATATAATTTTTGATAAAACAAGACTGTATTACAAAGACAATTTCATCTTACAACAATTTCAACAGATAAAGGTATATTCCAGCCAAAAAGAAAATTGTGTGCATGTAAAATAAATTCAAGGTAAATAGCCTTGCTTTTAATTCTGTCAAGTCCCTATAGACTTACACTATATTTCCAAAAGTATTGGGATGCCTGCCTTTACACGCACATGAATTTTAATGGCATCCCAGTCTTAGTCCGTAGGGTTCAATATTGAGTTGGCCCATCCTTTGCAGCTATAACTCTTCTGTGAAAGCTGTCCACAAGGTTTAGGAGTGTGTCTATGGGAATGTCTGACCATTCTTCCAGAAGTGTATTTGTGAGGTCAGGTACTGATGTTGGACAAGACGGCCTGGCTCACAGTCTCTGCTCTAATTCATTCCAAAGATGTTCTATCAGTATATCTATATATAGGTGCCTCCACCCCAAACTCGCTCATCCATGTCTTTATGGACTTTGCTGGCCTGCACAGAGTCCTGACCTCAACCTGATAGAACACTTTTAGGATGAATCAGAGAGGAGACTGCGAGCCAGGCCTTCTCATTCAACATCAGTGCCTGACCTCACAAATGCACTTCTGGAAGAATGGTCAAACATTTCCATAGACACACTCCTAAACCTTGTGGACAACCTTCCCAGAAGAGTTGAAGCTGTTATAGCTGCAAAGGGTGGGCCAACTCAATATTGAACCCTACGGACTAAGACTGGGATGCCATTAAAGTTCATGTGTGTGTAAAGGCAAGCGTTCCAATATTGTGAATGCCTGCTTAATAACATTGTACCTTCCTCTAAGCGGCCCCTGATGCCGTCAGATCGTGCTGATGAAACGCGTAGGGTGGCTTGAACGTGGTAAGTAATTTCCCGCTGTTTGAAATGCAGCTGGAACGCCAACAGCGTCTCCAACACTTGGTTGTGTTAAACTGTTAAGCTGCTACGAAGATTTTACTTGTTTTTGCTCCAATTTTTTGATTACATTTTGACATACTTCACCATGGAAGCCCTTTTCTTCTTTTAATCCTTGGCATCAATACCATGATATGATCATTTCCACATCGAGATTTTCTACATACATCCACAAGTACCTGAATAGGTCTAATGAGATCCTGACTACATAACCGTTTGGATTGAAGCCGTGGTCGTGAGATCCTTTATTGGCATCTTCTGAAAGCGCTTAGGACTACCTGTAATGGGTGTCATCGGATTCTGGTCAGTAGGATTTGCGGCTGGTGATGGTGGTGGAAGATCTACTCCTTTGCTGTTTGCCGAGTATTGGAAGATTTACATGCACAATTTTGTGTTTTTTTGATTTTTAATATTCTTATCTGTACACTTTATATGCACAATTTTGTGTTTTCTTGATTTTTTTAAACATTTTGATACAGTATTTGGACACTTTAATAGATATCTGGTGGACGTTACACATATATATTTTTATATTTAATTGCGTTTGCTGACACTGGTCTATGTATTTTGAGCTCTTGCATTTTCTTTGTACTTGCGCTTTTAACTCTTTTACAGAGAGCGCGTTCCACTTAATTAGTTTTTAATTAATTCCTTCACTCCTATATACTGTATTAAAAAAAAAAAAAAAAAAGACCATATCCCTTTTAGGACAAGACCTGTTTGCATGTCCCTGGCACCTCCCGAATGTTTCAGGGTGCTGTCACCCATATTAACTAGAAGGGCCAAACAACAGGTGAACGACACTAAAATAATTAGGCATAAACAATATTGCGTTCCTACCCTCTAAATCAAGACTAGACATGTCTAGCAGTTAGCTATTGTGATTTTCCACAGAATGCCTGCTTAAAGTGGAGTTCCACCCAAAAAAAAAAAAAAAAACTACGTTAAAAATCCTAAAAAAAAAATACAAAAAAAATTTGGATATTTTTTTTTTAACTTACCTCTAAATGCCTGTTGCTAGGTGGTCCCTCGTAGTCTGCCTCTTCCAGTGCCTGGGCTGGTGACATCACTTCCCCCTCGGCACAGGAAGGGCTCAGCTCTGCTCCCTCCCTCCTGTCAATCATCTGGGACCCATTACAGGTCCCAGTGACTGAGCGCCAAATCGCGGCGCTGCTCGCGCATGCGCAGTGGGTGCCAGGCTGTGAAGCCACAGCCCGGCGCCCACAGTTGCAATGCCAGCGCCGCTGAAAGGAGGGGGAGACGATCGGGGCTTCGATCCCCCGCATCGCTGGACCCCGGGACAGGTAAGTGTCCAATTAAAAGTCAGTAGCTGCAGTATTTGTAGCTGCTGACTTTTAATTTTTTTTTTTTTTTTGACTGGACCTCCTCTTTAATAACATTGTACCTTCCTCTAAGCGGCCCCTGATGCTGTCAGAGCGTGCTGACGAAACGCGTAGGGTGGCTTGAACGTGGTACGTCACTTCCGCCATTTGAAACGCAGCTGGAACGCCAACGGCGTCTCCAACACTTGGTTGTGTTAAACTGTTAAGCTACTATGAAGATTTTACTTGTTTTTGCTCCAATTTTTTGATTACATTTTGACATACTTCACCATGGAAGCCCTTTTCTTCTTTTAATCCTTGGCACCGATTTGGATCAATGCCATGATATGATCATTTCCACATCGAGATTTTCTACATACATCCACAAGTACCTGAATAGGTCTACTGAGATCCTGACTACATAACCGTTCGGATTGAAGCCGTGGTCGTGAGATTCTTCATTGGCATCTTCCGAAAGCGCTTATGACTACCTGTAATGGGTGTCATCAGATTCTGGTGAGTAGGATGTGTGGCTGGTGATGGTGGTGGAAGATCTACTCCTTTGCTGTTTGCCGAGTATTGGAAGATTTACATGCACAATTTTGTGTCTTTTACATATAGTTACATAGTTACATAGTAGGTGAGGTTGAAAAAAGACACAAGTCCATCAAGTCCAACCTATGTGTGTGATTATATGTCAGTATTACATTGTATATCCCTGTATGTTGCGGTCATTCAGGTGATTATCTAATAGTTTCTTGAAGCTATCAATGCTCCCCCGCTGAGACCACCACCTGTGGAAGGGAATTCCACATCCTTGCCGCTCTTACAGTAAAGAACCCTCTACGTAGTTTAAGGTTAAACCTCTTTTCTTCTAATTGTAATGAGTGGCCACAAGTCTAATTAAACTCTCTTCTGCGAAAAAGTTTTATCCCTATTGTGGGGTCACCAGTACAGTATTTGTAAATTGAAATCATATCCCCTCTCAAGCGTCTCTTCTCCAGAGAGAATAAGTTCAGTGCTCGCAACCTTTCCTCATAACTAATATCCTCCAGACCCTTTATTAGCTTTGTTGCCCTTCTTTGTACTCGCTCCATTTCCAGTACATCCTTCCTGAGGACTTGTGCCCAGAACTGGACAGCATACTCCAGGTGCGGCCAGACCAGAGCCTTGTAGAGTGGAAGAAATATCATTTTATCTCTGGCGTTGATCCCCCTTTTAATGCATGCCAATATTCTGTTTGCATGCCATTGCTGAGCCTATCATCTACTAGGACCCCCAGGTCCTTTTCCATCCTAGATTCCCCCAGAGGTTCTCCCCCCAGTGTATAGATTGCATTCATATTTTTGCCACCAAAATGCATTATTTTACATTTTTCTACATTGAACCTCATTTGCCATGTAGTCGCCCACCCCATTAATTTGTTCAGGTCTTTTTGCAAGGTTTCCACATCCTGCGGAGAAGTTATTGCTCTGCTTAGTTTAGTATCGTCTGCAAATACAGAGATTGAACTGTTTATCCCATCCTCCAGGTCATTTATAAACAAATTAAATAGGATTGGTCCCAGCACAGAACCCTGGGGGACCCCACTACCCACCCCTGACCATTTTGAGTACTCCCCATTTATCACCACCCTCTGAACTCGCCCTTGTAGCCAGTTTTCAATCCATGTACTCACCCTATGGTCCATGCCAACGGACCTTATTTTGTACAGTAAACGTTTATGGGGAACTGTGTCAAATGCTTTTGCAAAATCCAGATACACCACGTCTACGGGCCTTCCTTTATCTAGATCAGTGTTTCTCAACTCCAGTCCTCAAGGCACCCCAACAGGTCATGTTTTCAGGATATCCCTCAGATGAAACAGCTGTGGTAATTACTAAGGCAGTGAAACCGATGAAATCATCTGTGCACAATAGTGGAAAGCCTGAAAACATGACCTGTTGGGGCGTCTTGAGGACTGGAGTTGAAAAACACTGATCTAGATGGCAACTCACCTCCTCATAGAAGGTTAATAGATTGCTTTGGCAAGAACGATTCTTCATGAATCCATGCTGATTACTGCTAATGATACCGTTCTTATTACTAAAATCTTGTATATAGTCCCTTATCATCCCCTCCAAGAGTTTACATACTATTGATGTTAGGCTAACTGGTCTGTAATTCCCAGGGATGTATTTTGGGCCCGTTTTAAATATTGGTGCTACATTGGCTTTTCTCCAATCAGCTGGTACCGTTCCAGTCAGTAGACTGTCTGTAAAAATTAGGAACCACGGTCTGGCAATCACTTTTGATTTTTGATTTTTAATATTCTTATCTGGACACTTTATATGCACAATTTTGTGTTTTCTTGATTTTTTTTTAAACATTTTGATACAGTATTTGGACACTTTAATAGATATCTGGTGGACGTTACACATGTATAATTTTATATTTAATTGCGTTTGCTGACACTGGTCTATGTATTTTGAGCTCTTGCATTTTTTTTGTACTTGCGCTTTCAACACTTTTACAGAGAGCGCTGTTCCAATTAATTAAATTTGAATTAATTCCTTCACTCCTATATACTGTATTAAAAAAAAAAAAAAAAAAAAAAAACATATCCCTTATAGGACAAAAGCTGCATGTCCCTGACACCTCCCGAATGCTGTCATCCATATCAACTAGAAGGGCCAAACAACTGGTGAACGACACTAAAATAATTAGACATAAACAATATTGCGTTCCTACCCTCTAAATCAAGACTAGACATGTCTAGCAGTTAGCTATTGTGATTTTCCACAGAATGCCTGCTTGATAACATTGTAACTTCCTCTAAGCGGCGAGTTGTAGAATGCAGACTGGAGCAAACTATGGATTTCAGCTGAAGAAAGGAGATAATGACCCAGAATTTCAATCCAGGTATTATCAGACGCAGTTTCCATTCATATCTGCAAGGCAAAGGCAGCAGAGGGATACAGCCTACTGCCACTTTGTCCTTCCATGCTTTGAATGTAGATGAGGAAGGCAAGATTCTATTGATTCTAAAGTCTGAATTAAGCTTACATACACGGCCTAGAACTGCATCACGACTGCGGTCAGCGTTAGAAAAAAAATAATGTTTGTATTTTTTTTTTCACACTCTAGTTCATCGTCGTAATTTACAGCCCACAACCCCAGATTGATCAAACATATAATAGAAAGGAAAGGTTTCTTTTCAGTCTTGACAACACATCTGCCTGTCACTATGGGAATATACGTTGCCTGCAGTGTTCAAATGATCCATACCGTGAATGGAAAATGAGATTAAGTGAGTTTACAGCATGCAGAAGCAGCTGTTGTACCTATATGCAACTTGCATTACGGAATTGTTATGACAAGTGCCGTTTTTATTACGGCGGCCGGGGGGATGAGACGTGAGCTTGAAAAGCATCTACCTGTTTAACTTTGCTCTCTGGTATTGCTATTTATGAGCTGTGGGACAGGACGGAATGGCAATGTAGAGATGATTCTGAATCCGACTCGCCAATGAAAAATATGACTTACGCATTTCGCTTGAGTCAAACTTTTTTTTTCATTTTGTTTCATTCTCTCGTATTTACAAGGAATAGATCATTGATATGTGCATCTTATTTCCAGCCTGTCGGTTCCCCGGGCTCTGCGCTGAGATATTATCTGCGTCGCGCATGGACGTCAGCGAGAAAATAAACGCTCGATAATACAATCGTGCAGCTTATTGGAAGATCTTTAAAGCAGCAACTATTGATTTTGGAGTGTTTATTCACAGGAGACAACAAAACATCAAACTGAAGTGGTGCTACAAAACGGAACATCGTTTTCCTCCTCCCCTATTAAATATAACATTGCCAGGATTTTATCGGTAAGAAAACTAAGCGATATTAAAAAACTTTGAGCGTGAGAGTTCAGTTCCTCTTACCTGTCTAAAAACAATCAGTTTGTCGAGCAAGAAGAGTTTCTCAACTGTAAATCAGAAAGTCTAGATCAGCCATTCTCAACCAAGGTTCCATGGAACCCTAGAGTTCCTTTAAGGTTTGCTAAGGGTTTCTTAAAGCTGTGGTTGATTGATGTGATTGATTAATTATGGTGTGGGGTTGTTTTTCAGGGGTTGGGCTCAGCCCCTTAGTTCCAGTGAAGGGAACTCTTAAGGTGTCAGCATACCAAGACATTTTGGACAATTTCATGCTCCCAACTTTGTGGGAACAGTTTGGGGATGGCCCCTTCCTGTTCCAACATGAGTGCGCACTAGTGCACAAAGCAAGGTCCATAAAGACATGGATGAGCAAGTTTGGGGTGGAGGAACTTGACTGGCCTGCACAGCATGAACTTGTCCAAATGCTGATGCCTTAAGAGTTCCCTTCACTGGAACCCCACACCTCTCCACCAAATGATTTGGACCAGTGCACAAAGCTAGGTTCATAAAAACATGGAAGAGTAAGTTTGGGGTGGAGGAACTTGAGTGAGTTTGGGGTGGAGGAACGTGACTGTCCTGACCTCAATCCAATAGAACACCTTTGGGATGAATTCGAGCTGAGACTGCGAGCCAGGCCTTCTCGTTCAACATCAGTGCCTGACCTCACAAATGCGCTTCTGGAAGAATGGTCAAACATTACCATAGACACACTCCTAAACCTTGTGGACAACCTTCCCAGAAGAGTTAAAGCTGTTATAGCTGCAAAGGGTGGGCCAACTCAATATTGAACCCTATGGACTAAGGCTAGGATGCCATTAAAATTCATGTTAAGGCAGGTGTCCCAATACTTTTGGTTATATATATATATATATATATATATATATATATATATATATATATATATATAGCAATAACTCACGGTGGAGCTGCTGGTTTAAGCGGGTCTGTTACCGTCACTCTGCTTCCCTCTGTTTCACCGGCACCGGGTCTAGGGTTCCGTTGAATTTACTCCTGGACAATACACGCACCAACACTGGAGTACATTTTCATTGCTATATTAAACAAAGGACTTAGGAAATAGCAGGAAAGAGATGGAAAGGAGACTTGCAGAAGAAACTCAAATATTCTCTGGTAGGGTTCTCTTGACAAATGTCCTGGTAGAATTCAAATGCTATATGGAATGCGATCCCCTCGTGGGACACACTCCTTGCTCGTCTGGATAGGCTTCTCTCACCGGTCTAGCAGCCAGTACACAGTACGAATCAAAGTCTCTGTCACAGACTTGTTTGGGAACAAAATCCGTACGATCCTCTGCCACAGGATGTATAGATTTTCTGTAGTGAAATGTTCACAGTGCTTGAACCTTTAAGCCGAACCGGCAACACTATGCTGTATAATTACTTTCGGATACGTCCTCCAACCGAGTCACCAGGCCCCTCTATAGACCAGCACGCTGCGTGATCTCTCCAAGACGGGTCCTGCCCTGGGATCTCCTCGGTTGTCCAGCTTCGTCACACAGGACCGACAGCTCAGGACCATTCCTTGGCCGCGGTGGTAGGCCCCAGACAAGCCTCTGGACCCACCCCTGCTCCGCAGAATCGTGGGCCTCCCGAATGGAGGACCACGAGGTAGCTCCTTAACGCATACCTGTCGGCCAGGAGGGCCAGCAGGTGGCTGTAAAACGAATCCCAAAATATGGCGTCTCTCACATAAATACCCTCGCCCAGAATGCAACTCGGAGGACCACCTCCACCGAGTTGTCTCCGGGACAGAGGAGCATCTATACACTTCGACACGTTGCCTTTCCAAATCTGACCACCCGGTCAGCAGGGAAACACTCACAACATCAGCCAAGCTGGAACAGAGGCGAACTTTTAACCTTCCTAACGCACAAATTACTAAATTTACCTAATATGCGGTAGATTTACCAGCGCTACATATATATATATAAATAATGTTTGGGTAGCAAAAGATATTGATTTTTACTTGTGAACAAAAAGTGTCAGAAAAAGGCTTGTCATTATGATCCTTTTAAATCAAGAAAGGGCAGATAAAAAGTGTAAACCCAAGAACCAAAAAAGGTTTACTGTATATTGCTGCTTACTAGTTTATAGATGTGGTTAGTTTTCTTTATTTATTTTTTGTTTTCCTTTATTTTTGCTTGGTGATTCTGCCAGGAATGCACTTTTTTCCCTAGAATAACAACACTCTATGAAAGTAGCATTGGCTCCCCAGGGCAGTACTACAAAACACCTCCGCTTCATTGTGTCCATAACACGGGAGGGTGGTTGTAGTCCACAAAGAGAACTGGGAACAATGGCAACTGATAACACTTCAGCACAGTCAGTGAGCACAGGAAGATATCAGCATACTCGATTTCTGGCAGGATCAACTGGTATTTTTGTTCTACTTAAAAAACTTCAAATTCCTGATACATGTCTGATGTACCATGTACTTGTATGAGAAAGTCTCCTGTTCTCTTTGTATTGCTTTTTTTATGTGAAATCCCTGGTGTTCCTGACAGTCCCTCTGCTGTCCTAAAAAAACTGACAACACTAAGCATGAGAGCACACCATGGTCAGTTATCTAGCTATGCTGGGAACTCCGCCCGCTCTCCTCCAATGATCAGACTTGTCCTGACATGTCCCTGCTGCACAGCCATTCACTGAGAAGCTCAGTGTGCTGTTGCTTCTCCTCTCCTATGCAGCTAAGAACAGAGGGAATGTGAGAGATTTATAATGTTTTTTATATCTATACACAAATTTTTTGCCTTTCATTTCTATTTTAAACTGAATGGGTTGTTTTACAAGGTAATCATTTACAATCACTTTAACAAACAAATGTAACGAAATGCTTTCAATTGTATACTTAACAGACCAAAAGTGAGCAAATAAGAGAAGTTAATTGTACAGGTTTACATGCACTTTTCAGAATTCTATGTCACTTATTACCATGTACAGCTATCGGTGTTTTCTTTTAACCACTTCAGCCCCGGAAGATTTGGCTGCTCAATGACCAGGCCATTTTTTTTTACGATACGGCACTGCGTCGCTTTAACTGACAATTGCGCGGTCGTGTGACGTTGCACCCAAACAAATTTGACGTCCTTTTTTTCCCACAAATAGAGCTTTCTTTTGGTGGTATTTGATTACCTCTGCGGTTTTTATTTTTTGTTATAAACAAAAAAAGAGCGACAATTTAGAAAAAAAACACAATATCTTTTACTTTTTGCTATAATAAATATCCCACATTTTGTTTTTTTTGTAACTAATTTTTTTCCTCGGTTTAAGCCAATACGTATTCTTCTACATATTTTTGGTAAAAAAAATGTACGCAATAAGCGTATATTGATTGGTTTGTGCAAAAGTTATAGCATCTACAAAATAGGGGATAGATTTATGGCATTTTTATTTATTTTTTTTTACTAGTAATGGCGGTGATCAGCGATTTTTATCGGGACTGCGATATTGCGGTGGACAGATCGGGCACTTTTGACACATTTTTGGGACCAGTGACAATTATACAGCGATCAGTGCTATAAAAATGCACTGATTACTGTATAACTGACACTGGCAGGGAAGGGGTTAACACTAGGGGGATGATCAAGGGGTTAACTGTGTTCCCTAGGTGTGTTCTAACTGTGAGGGCGGGGGGGGGGGATGGGACATACTTAGTATGAACACACAATCTGTCTCCTCTACCCTGAGAGAACCGGGATCTGTGTGTGTGTTTACACACACAGATCCCGGTTCTCGCTCTGTCATGAGCAATTGCGGGTTCCCGGCGGTCATCGCGCCTGCAGGGCACTCGCATTGGCTCCGGCGCCAAAAGCGGGTGTGCATGCATGCACGCGTGCGCCTCCTAGTGGTCAAAAGGCGACCCGACATAAGGTAACGTCGTTTTGCCCAGGGGAGCCAACCTGCCGCAGTGCAACTGCGGCGGCTGGTCGGGAAGAGCTTAAAGTGTTACCAAACCCACAACAGTAAAATCAGTCTTTATATGCAGTAAAGCATGCTTGTTATACTCACTGTGGAACCTAAGGGGTTAATCCTCTTCTCTGACCCTCCCCTTCTTCCACTGTCCCCAAACCATCTCCTGATAGTACAGAGCCTTGGAGTCACTCTGCACATGTTTGCTAGAGAGGTTTTGTTTTTTTTTTTGTTTTTTTTTGTTTCTTGAGAAGGTGCATGTGATCAGCACAGGGCCAATCAGCACCTTCCAGACAGAGGGTCAGGGGTCATGCAGCCTCATAGGACAGTCAGTCATAGGACTGTCATAGAATGAAAACTCCTCCTACAAGCTTTAACCAGACACTGATAGAAGTCATAAGACTGCTATATACTGCTGATGAGAAAAGGTATTTAAGCAGTTTATATTTATTAAAAGAATTGCCTTGCCATGTTCTGTGTACTGTGGGAGGCCAGATATAGTGAATGCAGAGTCCTGGGTTAAGTAAAACTTTAAGTTTACTTTTCATAGTTTTCAACGTCTGGTGTCATTTGCATAGCAAATCAGAATGTCACGCCCCCTCCTCAATCTATTCCAGAGACGGTCGTGTTTACAGGAATAATTTGTATACATGTATATAAATGGGCGCGTAAGCAGCGCTTCTAAACCTAACACATCTGTTAATGCCCCATGTGCAGCGTAATCTTCATTTTTGTTTCCCGCGGACGCCCCCAGATTGCGCACACAGGACACATTCAGCAGACTGTCTTGGTATTTCAGTTCCCGAGAAATACGAGTGTACCCAGCACTTCACGGCATCAGTCTCCATCGACGTTTCAGATATTTAGTCGCACAACCTATTCGCCGCAGATGTGATTGAGCAGTAAAATCTACGTAAGACAAGCAAGCTGTTTATATGTTAATTTCTTGAATACATCTGATGCTGCTATGGTACATAATAAAACTGCTCAGTACGGCACCCAGGGGAGTTGGCTGCTCTTTTAAAATCTATTCATAGATGCAGTAGCTTCCAGAACTTCTCTAGAACTTTTTTTGCTGCTGCTCAGTGACTCACATTATCGCAACTAAGAGAAATAAATATTGGTGTGGACAAGAATTGGGCAGAAACAAGGTATTTTCATGATTCGAAGTTTAATGGTGCAGTCCAGATTTACAACGGAGGACCTGCATTGCTTCCTTCCAGCTCCCAGATCTCTGTGGTGTTGGACTGAAACTATACAGGGAGCATCTGGTGGGTTATCACTCTACCTGGTGCTACTCCAGGGTCTCTCCTCTGTGATATTTAGCTGGAACTATACAGGGAGCATCAGGTGGGTTATCACTCCACCTGGTGCTACTCCAGGGTCTCTCCTCTGTGATATTTAGCTGGAAATATACAGGGGGCATTGGTCTGGTTAATACTCCACCTGTTGCTACTCCAGCGTCTTTCCTCTGCGATATTAAATACTCCACCTGTTGCTACTCCAGCTTCTTTCCTCTGCGATATTAAACTGGAACATAAACAGGCCAGGGAGCATTGAGCTGGTTATTATCACTCCACCTGGTGCTACTCCAGGGTCTCTCCTCTGTGATATTTAGCTGGAACTATACAGGGAACGTTGGGGTGGTTATTACTCCACCTGGTGCTACTCCGGGGTCTCTCTGTGAGATTGGGCTTGAACTATACAGGAAGTGTTTGGCTGGTTATCACTCCACCTGATGTTACTCCAGGGTCTCTCCTCTGTGACATCATGCTGGAACTATACAGGGAGTGTCAGGCTGGTCATTATCACTCCACCTGGTGCTACTTCAGGGTCTCTCCTCTGTGAGATTAAGCTGGAAATATACAAAAAGTGTGTGTTGCTGAAATATACAGAAAGTGTGTGAAGTGTGTGGCTGGTTATACAGTAACTGCACCTGGTGCTACTCCAGGGTCTCTCCTATGTGACATTGGGCTGGAAATATACAGAGAGCATTGCTGGGCTGGTTATTAATCCAGAAATTTTCCAGAAATTCTCCTCTGTGGCGTTGAGCTGAAACTTTACAACAAGTGTTGGGCTGGTTATCACTCTACCTGGTGCTATTCCAGGGTCTCTCCTCTATGATGTTGGTCTGGAACTATACAGGGAGCGTTGGGCTAGTTATCACTTGACCTGGTGCTACTCCAGGGTCTCTCCTCTGTGATGTTGGGCTGGAATCTGGAACTATACAGGGAACAAGTCACTGGGGTATGTGCCCTCAGTACCCAGGTCTAGCAATGCCTATGAACAGGAATGTTTTTATTTAAACTGACTGTAAGGCCTAGGTCTGAGCCTATAGACTGTGCTGTGTCTGGAAATGTCTCATCTTGCTGAGCTACTGGGGATGCTAGACAGCTCCCTGGCAATGCCTTGAATGATCTTGCCTTGAACCTTATTTCTCTTGAACCTTTTGCTCCTCCTTCCTGTTTTAGCCATGGCTTTGTACTTCCTGTTTGCCCGATTATTGGGTTTTTTCCAGCCAATATCTCGCTCTTGTCACTCCTGCTGCCGTACATAGCTTGGCTACCACTTGTTACCGATCTTTGGCTTGTTCCGCGACAACGCTTCTATTTGATCCCAACTTGTGACCACTTACTACTGACCTTTGGCTTTTTTTACTGACTATGCTTCTGCTTGATCCCTACCTGCTATATCTGCTACTGGACCACAACTTGCTCACCTCCTGGTGGGGTGTTCCTGAGGACCATAAACTGGCACTAACACACAACAAAATCCTTAACCATGAGGAGCTCATGGTAATTCTAGACTTTGCGCCTCAGATGAGCCCATGTCATTCGCAAGGGTAACCTGCTGCTGAACTTATCCAGCTGGTTGGTGGAAGCCTCTCTACTGCTATAGCTACTGGTCTCTGAGCCTGATCCCTGACCAGGACACTAACCTACCTGCTTTAATTTCCATTAGCATGCTTCCTTTGCAGCTATTTGTCCCATTAGCTAACTTCCAAGGCCAATTCCCAATCCATCTGAGGCCTCTGCTTCCATCCATATGATGCTTACACCCAACAACACTCCTTTATGTTAGCAGCCTTGTTAGTACATATTGTCGTGGTTAAGGTGCTGCACAAACCACACCTTCATGTAAATGAGGGCCTCCTACAAGCACAAGCCAAGAAGTTGCACCACAGTATACCCATTCAACATCTCAAAAAAAACCCCCAAAAAAACAGCCATTCGGGAGGTGGCATTATTACCTTATGAATGCCTGGTAGTCATGGCTCTACCACGCTCTGAAAAGCGACTCACCATGGATTACTTTCTGAGGGGAGGTAGAGACTGCCACCTGTCTGAACAAAGCCTTAGGGACATAACAGCTCTACTTCTAATATCAGAAGGCAACCTCACCCTATGTCATACTATGGAAAAAGTACAGGTTCACTTAAATAATTGTTATATATACTCAATGAATACTGTACAAATATATTGTAGCCCATACATACTATGAAAGGCCCTAACAAACAATACAAGGAATATCTTAATCTTATTGTACACTATTGAAGAATCCCATTGAAAAGTCTGAAAATATTAAGCAAGGGCGGTTCAACAATAAAACGGAAATAATGAACATTTTGTAAAGCAGGAACATGAGACAAAACACAAAAGAGTCTTCACCCAAGGGTGAAGTTATCTCTATCTTCTGTATATGTCCCTTGTAGGACAATGCAAACATCACAACAGGCCACACAAAAGGGTAACAATAGGGAGACAGAAGCCAAGGTAGATAAAGTAAAGATCCCATTAGGTTGGTTGCATTTATTTGAAATAACTTATCTATTTAGTATATATTTATGTAAGAAGCTCATAAAAGAACTGTGGACTATTGATCTTCCAACAGAGAGTATTTCAAAAATGATAAGCAGCTGGGAACATTAGAGTGCAGGGGGGTAATAATAATAATGGTGCATTATTGATATACCAAATATTTGAAATATTTTAATAGTATTAACAATTTTTAGGGCAGGCTTTCTCAACTTTTTAACCCAAGGGAACCCATAAAATATCTTGAAGGTCTTAAGGGATACTTATAAAAAAAACAATTATTTAGGGGCCTATAGAAGAATGCAACTCTTTGGTGGTCAGAAGAAAGAAAACGCGATCGGATTTTCCAACAACAAAACCGTGGAATTTTGTTTGAAGGGCGTTGGCTCCAACTTGTTTTGCATACACACGGTCACACAAATGTTAGCCAACAATTACGAATGTAGTGACGTACAAGACATACGGCGAGCCGATAAAAAGGAAGTTCAACGGTGATGTGCGATTCCGAGCATGCGTGTTTGTACTTTGGACTTTTGTCCGACGGACTTGTGTACACATGATCAGAAAATCCGACAACACACATTGGTTGGAGGAAAATTTGAGAACATGCTAGCCAACATTTGTTGGCGGAAAGTCCGACAACAAATGTCCGATGGAGCATACACAGGGCCGGACTTACCGCCAACAAGCTCACATTCAACATTTCCCGTTGGAAAGTCCGATCGTGTGTACGCATTACAGTGTTGGTCAGAATTCAACCTTTACAGACAACTAGAAAGTTCATTGGCGTTATACTGTTGGCTTTGCCAAATGTTGTTAGCCCGAAACAAGGCAGGCAACATCAAATGGGAGATCAATAAGCCACAGTCTAAGGAACCCCTAGCAAACTCTGGAGGGACCTTAAGGTTCAATGGAATCCTGGTTGAGAATGGCTGGTTTAGGGCATATAATCAAATAATTTGTGTTTTTTTTCCTTTTCTTTTTCTTCTTTCCTTCCCCTTCCATCAACCTTCCATACTTTTAAAGTAAATTTATCATAAACTGAAACTAAAGCTGAACATATAATAAAAACAATAAAAACATGCAATGACAGAAGTTGTCTTCAGTTCAAACTACGTGTCCATTTACATTTTCAGGGCACATTAACACACCAAATGTAACTTTTGCTGTAAAAGTTACGATTTTACATGTAACTTTGGCAGGTTATATGTCTGGTTTGCCTCATTGGGGTCCATGTTTCAATGTTTTCACCCAAGATTCACACATTTATACTCAAGATTCAACCATTTTCTTATTTGGATCTTAGATGAAACTTGGATGATGGTTTTGTGAATTGTGGGTGAAAACATTGATAGATAGATCTTGTTGCTTCAGCAGGTGGTCTAAAGACTCCTCCTTAGCATGTTTTCCTAATTTTCTGTTTCTATAGCCTGTGTTTCGCCACATTTACTTTATCTCCCTCTGTCCCTTGGTTCAAAGTGTCAGAAAAGGTTGCAGCGTTTTATCACAGGTTAACCCAAATAAATGATCAACCATAAATAATAATTTAATAAACAATTTGACTACGTGACCAATGGCCTAGCTAGTCAGCTCAGGCCAAAAAAAAACATTAAAAATAACCACAAAAGACCTCAATTTATCCATCAAGCATAAGGCTAGAGGATAATTCCCACTTATAAAGCCTGCAACATAACCAAGCAATCGGGAAGGAAGGGAGGGAGGGAAGCTTGCTGGTGATGCAGAAGTCATTTCTTTCTCCACTGCTTCTCTAGAATGAAATTATGGTCAGCATTGTGAGCTCTAAAAAGGACAAGTAAGCATGCACAGACTTCAGAATGATGGTTCATTGGTTATAGGTTGAGCCATCATAACCAATCTGCAAAAAGCAGAAACAATAAAAAGAGGCCCCCTCTACCATCCCGTGTGGTCCTCCTCTATTTCATGAAGTCCCAAGACATTCTTAAAGTGGTTATAATCCTCTGACATGAAATACGAACAAAGCATATCCCTCTATAATGTGTACGTGCCTTAATCCAGAACACTAAGGGGTTGATTTACTAAAGTCAAATAGACTGTGCATTTTGCAAAGTGCAGTTGTCCTATGCAAGTGTAGTTGCTCCAGTACTAAATAAATGAGGTAAGGCCTCACTTTGGAAAGAATACCCAATCACATGCAAGAAATTTTTTTTTAAAAAAAACAGCATTTTTGCCTGCTCACGATTGGATGATGGAAGTCAGCAGAGCTTCTGCTCATTTACTAAATTGTGGAGCAACTGCACTTTGCAAAGTGCAAAGTCTTTTTGTCTTTAGTAAACCAACCCCCAAGTGTAATATCTGAGTCACTTCTGACATGTTTTCCTGACACCAAGAGAAAAAAAGGGTGACAGGGGAGGGAGCGCCAGCACACAGCCTGCGACTGACAGCCTCAGCTCCATTCCTGTGTGCTGTGTGAAGGGGGTGTGTCCCTTCCCTCCAATCAGCTCTCACTGAGCTCTGCAGAGTGTAACTTTAGTTCTCCGCCCCCCTGATTTCTGAAAGCTCAGACAAGCTGTATAAATTCTGGACTAGAGAATAAAAGGTACAACCTATGTAGGAGGATTCGTTTAATTTCTGTGTATCACTTGAGGCCAGTCACTTCATTGGGTGTTTGTAAGGGCTTACAACCACTTTAAGCTTACCACACATGGTACAATCTGATTGTACAGTTTCCTTTACATCTATCAGCAGCTATGTATTGCCTGTCTGACTGGGTATTGATTGTGTGCAGTGGTGGACTGACCATTCGGGCACTCGGGCACTGCCCGAGGGCCCCAAGCCACTAAGGGGCGCCATCAGGGTTGCCAGCCTCAATAAAACCAGGACAGTATGTAAAAATCCGCCTCTCCGGTACCTTTTCAGTGTGTGTATGTGTATTCTGTGTGTGTATACTGTGTGCATATATTGTGTGTCTGTGTGTGTATACTGTATGTGTGTGTGTGTGTGTGTGTGTGTGTATACTGTGTGGCCCCATAATCTATTGCCTGGGGGCCCCATAATCTCCTATTGCCTGGGGGCCCCATAATCTCCTATTGCCCGGGGGCCCCATAAGTTGTCAGTCCGCCCCTGATTGTGTGGATAGTTTAGGTTGGTCCTCCATATTACATAATTTGGGCAAATCTAAAGTTGGTTATGCAAAGATTGTAGATTTAGTTTCCAGTGTGGTGACCCTTAAGAAACACGCAGAATGAATTTTGTCCAGAAAGCTGTAACCTTCATTCAAATTAGCATGGGTAGTGAGGCTCGAAATATAGACTTCCTAATATAGACACGTCTCTGTTGGACCTAATTTGGCCATTAAGATTATTGGCTGCTATAGATTATTCGTTCACTTCGCATTGTACTGTATGAACCAATCCTTTTAAAATAGTACATTGCTGTACAGGAGGTGCACTCCAAGCAATACATTTTATGCAAACCACAATTTCCTCCGAAATAATAAAATACAAATTGACAGAAATTTAAGATTCATTTGCAAAAAAAAAAAAAAAAAACGATTTCACACATTCATAATCAGAATGTGCCCAACACAAATCAAGGCTTTTGTCGAGCTCTGGCTAGAGGCATACTGTATCTTACAATCAGCATTCAACAAGTAGGGAAAAAAAACAAAGGATTGATTGTGACAGATATTTAACCTGCTCTGAGCCGTCCATCACCGGGCTGACACCCGCAATCACTGTCTACAAAAAACTGACATTTTTTTCACAATATATGATTTTTATATTAGGAACAAAAATTATAGACATCTCAGGTTTATTTAATCAGTCATTGTCAAAGGTTAAAGGGCAGTAACTCGTAACCACCAATCAGAATTTAAAGTGGTTGTAAACCTGGGACATGAAATGTGAACAAAGCATAAACCCTCTTTAGTGTGTACTTGTCTCAATAAAGAGTCAATTGAATGTCATTTCTATCTCGTTTCTCAGCATGAGTCAATTCCAATGCCGCGTACACACGATCAGAATTTCCGACAACAAATGTTCGATGGGAGCTTGTTGTCGGAAATTCCGACCGTGTGTAGGCTCCATAGGACACTTTCCGTCGGAATTTCCGACAACAGATGTTTGAGAGCTGGATCTCAAATTTTCCAACAACAAAATCCGTTGTCGGAAATTCCGATCGTGTGTAGACAATTCCGACGCACAAAATTCCACGCATGCTCGGAATCAAGCAGAAGAGCCGCACTGGCTATTGAACTTCATTTTTCTCGGCTCGTCGTACGTGTTGTACGTCACCGCGTTCTTGATGTTCGGAATTTCCGAGAACAATTGTGCAGCCGTGTGTTTGAGCCAACATCCGTCGGAAATAAAATCCACAGTTTTTGTTGTCGGAAAATCCGATCGTCTGTACGCAGCATAACAGGTTTTCCTGACAGCTAGAGAAAAAAGGTGACCGGGAAGGGAGCTCCAGCTGTTTGACAACCTCAGCTC
This sequence comes from Aquarana catesbeiana, assembly GCF_042186555.1. Lineage (NCBI taxonomy): Eukaryota > Metazoa > Chordata > Amphibia > Anura > Ranidae > Aquarana > Aquarana catesbeiana. The sequence continues at coordinate 37,209,593 of NC_133336.1, forward strand.
TGTTCCTGTATGCTGTGTGAAGGTGGGGTGGGGGTGTCCCTTCCCTCCAATCAGCTGTCAGACCTTACATTATGTAGGATGATTTGTTTCAGCCATGTGTATCACCTGAAGCCAGTCACTTCACTGGGTATATGTAAGGGTTTACAGCCACTTTCCAGGTGAGTGACCAATCAATGAGCTACTAATCCTATCCAGCAAAGACTGCTTCAAGTTTCAGCCTTAGGGGATTCCACGCTTTTTTTTTCTCAGGGAATAGGTGCAGGTACTCCCTCATTTTGAATAACCCCTTGTCTCTGCCCCCTACCCACCTCCGAGCACCATCCCTATCTTCCAATCCCCTACCTAGACAAGGTCATCTAGAGCCCAGGGCGAATGTGCTAAACTGTGCCCCCCCCCCGCAAGATGTATGAGCATCATGTGTCAGCAAAAATCCACCCCAAAAAAACACTGAGCACTGATCTGCATGCTTACCCCCAAAGCATAAATCCCTCCTCCTCCCAGTACAAATCTGTCCCCCTGCTGAAATCCCTCCCATGCAGCTCAAATCCTACCAGCTCAAATCCCCCCCGAACAAAAAAAAAAATCACCCCTTCTAGCACAAATCCTCTACCACTAAAATCTCTCCTCCTAGTATACATCTTCTCCCCCCACTTCAAATCCCACCTCCCAGCACAAATTCCCCCCAAATCCCCCTCTCCTACCATAAATCGTCTTCCCCTACCTCCCTTCCCTACACAAATCCCCCTAAATCACCACTCATAGCAACCCCCCCTAATATCCTTGTGGTGCCCCCACCTCACATAATACCACAGTGACCAGGGCAGTCGTCCCTCTTGCCCACCCCTTGTCCCGGCCCTGCCCCTACCCACCTCCGAGCACCATCCCTATGTTACAATTCCCTACCCACCTTCCAGTACCACCCCTCTTAGAGAATACAGAATCAAGTGATTTGTATGGAATTTGATACTGATAACAATAAAACAAATTCCCTGCAGCCAACAAAAATAGACACCCCCCCATTAATAATGGATGCCCAGCAACAATTGATCTTGCCAGCAACAATAGATGCCTCCAGCAACAATAGATACCCCCAGCAACAATAAAGATGCCACAAAATATACCCCCACCCCAGCAAAAATAGACCCCCAATAGCAACAATAGTTCTCCCAGCAGCCAACAACTCAAGACCCCTTCCTCAACAGTAGATACCTCCCAGAAACAAGCAATAAAAAACCTCCCCAGCAACACTAGACCCCCACAACAATACATCCCCCTAGCAACCATAGATCCCCCTAGTGACCATAGACCCCCCTAGTGACCATAGATACCCCTAGCAGCCTGCATCAGTACACCCTCCAGCACACTCTAGTACCCCTTGCCTTTGCATACCATCTGTGCTGGAGGTCCTGGAACTGCGTTTCCCCACATTCTCCCTGAAAAAAAGCCCTGGGGTATTCAATCAGATGTGGGCACTCTTCAGGTATTCTGACAGTCATGGGTGCCAGCTGTCCGAATACAACAGCCACATTACAAATTTGCCCCTCTAAGGTGTTTAGCGTTGGCTGGACGAGAGAAATCTTAATGTGTAGGGACAGCTTTAAGGGGCTTTTCTGCTTTTGAAAAACACTGCACACCCGGTTTGTGCCTCGTACATAAGGCTAAGTTCACTTTTGCCTGTTCTCTGAATAGCAATCAGCGGTCGATTGCTATTCAGGGTGCAGAAAAGCAGCCGCTCTCAGGTGTTTGAGAAGCGATCCTACTGCAACGGGACTAATGTGCTGCAAACATAAACCACATTTTTGGATTGCAGTTGTGGCATGGCCCAATTGACTTTAATGAACAAGTTTGAAAGAAGATGCCAGCTGTCAACTCGACACATTAAATTTGCTGCTGCGCAAAGCATTACAGTCCAGCCATGTGAATAGCCCCTTCAGCTTTAGGTTGGAAGGTTGGGGGGGCAATAAACCTGCAGCTCAACTGCCAATTTTTACTGACCCCCCCCCCAAGCCACCCATGGTGGCCCAGGATCTAAATGCCGGGAGGCGGAGATGGCATTCCGATCATGTGACCGCTGTGATTGGCTGTCACATGATCGGAAAGCTCCCAATCAGTAGTATGCTTTCCGGCCCCCACTCATTACTGTGCTGGGAGCACACAGGGAGAATGCTGTCAGCACATTTAAAGCATTTACCTAGGGATGCATATATGCGTCTTCTTGGTGTTAAAACCCATTCACCGAGAGTCTACATATATGCGCCAGGTTGGCAAGAGGAGGTTAAAAGAAGAACATTGGCCATTGCAATCAGAAGTTCACCATAATTCCTAAATATTGCAGTGGAAACATTAGAGAAAGGATCTGATTGGTTGTCTTGGCCAAACAGAACTGGTTGAGGAGGCCCTGTCTGGTTGTTGTAACCTTGTGAGGATGTGTATGCATAAAGCTTTGAATGTCGTGTTAATATGTGAAGTGTGTCTTCTCATGTCAGTTTAACCACTATACCACTAATCAATGCCAGAGTTTGTTGATAGAAGAGTAATCATGCTTGTCTACAGGTCCTAACTAGATCAGACACCATTCTGGGTAAAGATGCCTCAAGGTTTGAGCGTGTGCTCTGAATGTTATTAGCAATGTGACGAATGAGGACAGTGTACCAGAGCCCTGGACGTAATATGCTCTAATGACATTTTAATATTAAAACGATACTAAGCCCATCAATTTAACTATTTCCCAAACACTTACATTTAAGGCATGCTATGAATGATAACTGTCACAGTTTTTGTGCTGTTAATGGAACTGTCAATCCTTCAAATAGCTGGTGTCATGACTGATCACATGTGCAGCACCAAGGCAACTTCAAATCAAACAGAGGCCAAGATGGCAGCTTCCTTGGCTGTAACGGTGTGACACTATGGCTATTTTAGTGATTTTATAGCTTAAATATGAGTAGAAGCTGGGCTTTCCCTATTCATAAGCTAATGAACTTGTTGGACTGGTTGATGAAACTCAAAAAAGGAAATGAGGTAGGCAAGAAGTAGGGGTAGGGAAAAGAATTTGAACACGCCATGTGCTGAACAGATAAAGAAGTAGTTTTGCAGGACTCCATGAAGCAAGGAGCAGACTCTGTTGAGATCCTGGATAAAAGGAAGAAGACTCCATCACCAGGAAGAACCAAGTTAAAACGGAGCTCCATCCAAAAGAGGAAGCTCCGCTTATTTGCCTCCTTTCCCCTCCGCTGCCACATTTGGCAGCTGAGTATTTGTAGCTGCCTACAGTATTTGTAACTGCTGACTTAAATTTTTTTCTGAAGGAGCCTGGAGCTCTGCATTAGGTAACTGTTTAGTGTGGACCGTACAGTGTGCAGCTGCTGACTGAAATGCGTTAGTAGAGGTGGCACTCACTCACTACAGTGATCCACATAGATCAATACAGGCTCAATGAAAGAAAATAACTGTTCAAACCATATTTCTGCATTCTGGTTTGTTGCAGTGCACTGTGTAAAAATGCAGCATGTGCACTGTGTCACAAGGTGCAAAATGCGCCAAGTGCGAAGACTTGAATGAAGTGTCATTTTATGAAACCTCAATAAGGCTCATTCCATGGGCACTGGCCCCCATACTGCATGCATGAAGCATTTTTTTTGTGCCTGCATCTGTCTCAAGCTCCATGTACACAGCCTATGGAACTCGATGCACGTGCAGAGGCTGCACAGACAAACGCATGCCGAAATTTGACAAGCGCACAGGAGCGGGTGCATGAACCTGAACACAGACAGAGTGCTCCTCCACTGGTGGGCACCCATCTCAATGAGACCTTAAAAAAGTTAGTTCACCTCTACGAAAGAACTATGCAGGTAAAGGACGCCTGTAGATTGAAAAAAAAAAAAAAACAGTGCAGCTTTGACTAAAGTTTGATAATGCCCTTACTAAAGGTGTAGGCCATTTACGTTCCTCCAAAGCCTGGTTGAAAAACTCCCGGAGATGGCATTATCCTATCCTTCCTTGTCGCTAGGATGTTGCAAAGAAACTCCCATCCTTTACTGCTCATCCCCACCAACACAGGAACAAGCTCTCAAAACCCTGCACATGTGTGGTCCACTATCTCCTACATAGCAGCATCGCTGAGCTAAGAGCTAGTGGGGAGGGCGAGCGCATGCAAAGGTGTTTGAATCAGCTGAAAGTGTCCTAGCAACAAGGCAGGGTGGAAAGATCTCTGGGAGTTTTTCAGTCAGGCTTCGGGAGGTACGTGAATGGCCTAGACCTATAGAAAGGGCATTTAACTTTGGTTAAACTGCACTGTTTGCTTTTATCTACAGGAACCCCTTTCCCTTACCATAGGCTGTTTTTAGGTAAGGGCAAACTGACCCTTTAACCAGCTGCTTACCAGGCACTTTCACCCCCCTTTCTGCCCAGGCCAATTTTCAGATTTCAGCACTGTCACACTTTGAAAGACAATTGCGCGGTCATGCAACACTGTACCCAAATTACATTTTTTGAATATTTTTGAGACAGATAAAGCTTTCTTTTGGTGATAATCACCACTGGGTTTTTTAAAAATCTTGCTAAGCAAACTAAAAAAGACCGAACATTTTGAGAAAAAAACGTTTTTTCTTAGTTTCTGTTATAAAATGTAAATAAGTAATTTTTCTCCTTCACTGATGTGTGCTGATGAAGCTGCACTGATGGGCACTGATAGGATGCACTGATGGGCACTAATAGGCGGCACTGATGGGCACTGATAAGGCGGCACTGATGAGGAGGCACGGATGAAGCTGCACTGATATGCGGCACTGATGGGCACTAATGGGCAACACTGATAGGCACTGATAGGTGGCACTGAAAGGCATCACTGATTGGCAGAACTGATTGGCACTGACAGACATCGCTGATGGTCACTGATTGGCAGCACTGGTGGGCACTAATTGGCACAGATTGGCAGCACTGGTGGGCAGTGTTGGGGCTGCACTAATAATCAGTGCCCTGATTGCCAGTATGGCTGTCCCTTGTGTGGATGTGCCGGTTTTCGGCTCTCCCCTCCCCAAGAGCTGTCAGCGTGAGGGGAGAATTGCTGATAGCCAGCAAATCCTGTTTACATCCGTGATCATCTGTGATTGGACACAGCTGATCATGTGGTAAAGAGCCACTGTGATTGGCTCTTTACCCTGACCTGGGATCACTTCGATCACAGATCACTGCCGATGCGTGCCGCAGGGGGCCGATGGGTGCCCAGGCGGCGCAAGCATGGGAGGAACCCATAAGATGGCCTCCCGGCAAAGTGTGGCCATCATTTGGCTATAGCGTGGTCACAAAGGGGTTAAAGAAAAAAAAAAAACATCACACCAGCCAACCCTCACTGCCCTTATACAATGCACACCAGCTTGCAAGCTTTTTATCATGCATGCTGGGGTGTACTGGGAGACGCTGCCAAAGCAACAATTCCAGTGAATCACACCGTTTCCTTTTTTTTTCACAGAACTTTATTGAAATGTCATGAGTGCATGTAGTCTTTATTTTCAGCAACACTATGGTGTGAACTGGCAGCATGGGAAGCACGGCTCTTTTCTCTGGAAAAATCTGCCAGCATAGCATAGCATTCTCACAGGGATCACACAGGAACGTGTGAGCCGGCCCTAAAGGATGAAAGTTTGCTTTCCTAGGCCTTGGGCCTAGGTGGCTTTTCCACAAATCCAGGCCTACCTCAGGAGGATCTCATTACTGAAATCCGTCCCTGGATTTCTGTGAAAGCAATAGATTTTCTGTGGAAATGGATATAATCCAACGTGACATAAATTGTTGATTGTTCTTCTGTTACTACAGAGCCGCAGCTTTCTCGGCATGCAGAAGACAGTTAATGGGAAATGTTTAGGTGCGAAATCCAGTCAGATCCTCGCCGTTTTCAGCGTGCGATTCCCCAGACACTGGCACAGGAACACTGCAATAACATGTCATTTCCACAAATTGCATATTCCATTCCACTCAGAAGTGGAGGATTCTGGAGCAGAGTACCGCAATTGTGACATTCAATTCAACACCAAAATAGTCCCTATTTGTGTTGCTTGTCAATGCAAGCTCACTTAAAATGGCCCGGCCTTTGAATGAGCCGTCGATTTTCAGACATCGCTAAACATTTCCGTCTTCGGTTACAGTAAACATAGATTTCACTCAGCGTGTTACAAATGCACGAGCTGGCAGCCATAACACACATTTTCCTGCGAGGAACTATGGAGCACAATGGGCCTTGTTTGTTTCAGCGAGTGAAGAGCAATGTGGGGTTACAGGAATTAGCGACTAATCAGACGACAGCTGTAACTTTTCTGAAATTGGTTAGAACGTGCAAAATATGAGATTTAGGCCTTGTCCACATAGGGGCTGAGGCCTGTACACATGGAAAGGGACTTTCTTTTGTTTTTTTTTTGCATCCCTAGAGGTGGGGTGCTGCATGCAGGTAACCCTTTCAAGTCTATGATAGGGTGACCAGACATCCCTGGTTTCCAGGGACAGTCCCTGGACTAAAGACACTGTCCCCAGGCCAAGTCTGTCCCTGATTTTGTCCCCGGATTCAGGGGCAGCGCCAGATGAAAGCTTGGGGGTGCTCATGCACCCTCGCAAATTCTTTAAGCATCCCCACACAGCGCCCCCAAAATTCACATACCAGTTCTTGTATGGAACCCCATAATGGAAGATTGTAATAATATCATCACACACGCTTTGTGTTCCAGTGGGCCTTTGGGATCTGGTGAGTGAGCATTTGCATTATTGGTGGTGGAGCACGTTTTTTCTTAGAATCACATAAAGATGCATGATGGATTGGAATCATTTAATTAAAGTGCAAGGATTTGGAAATGGTCACAGTTGAATAAGGACTTTAGCCGGCATATTTTTTACAGCACTTTTAATCTTTGATATGTATATGCACTAAGCTATCACTGATAGAACACTGGTATTAATATTTTTGAACTTTTTCACAGCATCCTTGTGGAATTTTTTTGTGCGATTTTTTTGTGTGTTTTTTGTTTTTGGCATTGCACAATAGTGATTATCACATTATTTTGAATGTATATGAACTAAGTTATCACTCATAGAACACTGGCATTAATGAAAAAGATTTTTTTTCACAGCATCTTTGTGGAAGTTTTTGTGCGATTTTTTTGTGCGCATTTTTTTGTTGTTTTTGGTATTGCACAATAGTGATTATCCCTTTCATGACTAAGCCTATTTTTGATATTTGGTGTTTACGAGTTAAAATCCGTATTTTTTGCTAGAAAATTACTTAGAGCCCCCAAACATTATATATATTTTTTAGCAGAGAATCTAGAGAATAAAATGGCGATTGTTGCAATATTTTATGTCACACGGTATTTGTGCAGCGGTGTTTTAAACTCAACTTTTTGGGAAAAGGGACACCTTCATGAATTTAAAAAAAACCAAAGAGTATAGTTAGCCCAATTTTTTTGTGTAATGTGAAAGATGATGTTACGCTGAGTAAAAAAATACCAAACATGTTACGCTTTATAATTGCACGCACTCGTGGAATGGCGACAAACTACGGTACCTAAAAATTTCCATAGGCGACGCTTTAAATTTTTTTTACGGTTACCAAGTTAGAGTTACAGAGGAGGTCTAATGCTAGAATTGTTGCTCTCGCTCTGACGATTGCAGAGATACCTCACATGTGTGATTTGAACACCGTTTACATATGCAGGCGCGACTTCCGTATGCGTTTTTTTTGCTGCGTGAGCTCGCGGGACGGGGGCACTTTAAGAAATTTTATTTTTTTCTTATTTATTTTATTTATTTTTATATTAATAAATTGTGTTTTTAAAAAAAAAAAAAATTTGATCACTTTTATTGCTGTCACAAGGAATGTAAACATCCCTTGTGACAGTAATAGGTGGTGACAGGTACTCTTTATAGAGGGATCGGGGGTCTAAAAGACCCCCGATCCCTCCTTTGCACTTCAAAGTATTCAGATCGCCGTTTTCGTCGATTCTGAATACTGTATATTTTTTTTTAAACCAGAGCCATTGGCAGCCAAGTAAACGGGAAGTGATGTCATGACGTCGCTTCCGTGTTTACAATCAGGAGACTGGATTGAAGCCTTTTCCGAATTCGTTCCAGTCTGTCCCTAGCCGCCTGAGGCATCGGATTGTCGATCGGGTCTCCCGGTGGGACGGGAGGCCCGTTGAGAGCGGCAGGAGGCGTCCCCTCCCGCTCCTCTGGTATAACAGCCGAGCGGCTTTTAGCCGCATCGGTTGTTATCCCTGGAAAGCTGATTGCCGGCTCTAAAAAACGGTACCAGGATGATGCCTGCAGCTGCGGGCATCATCCCGGTATAACCCCCGAAATCCGAGGCCGCACATCTGCGTATGCTCGACGGCGAGGGGTTATTCTAGTGGGTGTAATCTTTATCACCTAGCACGTTAATTTTAGGACGTATGTAGTTTAATTAGTGCCTACTTTATATTTTTTGTTCAGTTCTTGTATGTGTCACAGTGTTTTTTAAAATATTACTCTACCTGAAAAATCCTGCACTGATGCCAGGAAGCTGGGGACTATTTTTCCTGTGGAGGGATACAGCCACTCCTGCCGCATAAGCCAATGATCTTTAGCTAGACCAGCCAGGCAAATTTCAGAGGCGGATTGATATACAGCCTCTTTGCTGCCTTCTCAGCCAATAGGAAAGTGCTGGACCCACCCCTTTCTCCAGCCTGCCTTCCTTGTGTTCTGAGATGCATATAGGAGAGGACATGTCGGCATCTAGATTGGAGGGAGAGGAGAGAGCACAGCTCAGCTCCTGGCTGCAATGAGTGAGTTTTCCCTACACTTGGTCTAAAGAGAGAGAGGAGTAGCTTCTGTCGGCATGAAGAGCAAATGCTCATTTCTGCAGTGTGGCATAGTGGAAGTTAGTAGGTTAACAGCTCCAGAGAACAAGACCATCCAGGCTGTATTCTGAAACCAGCAAGTCTTTTGGTAAAGCTCCGTGGGGCAGACAGAGCACACACATCCTGCATTACTTTCCGCCAGCAGAAGGCTCATGGCTCTTACAGAGACTCTGACAGGGAGAAAAGAATGCTGGATCTCTGTCTGTCCATCCATCCCTTCCCTTATCTTTGACATAAACATTGCTGGTGTCACAATACAAGATAAATAGTTTGAAAAAAAAAGGTTTTGTCCTCTGGTGTTATTCTAACGCTGTTTTCCACTCTTTAGAAACAAGCCAGGTCTCTTGCAAACAGCTAGCTGAGCCCATTCTGTGTAATAGCAGTTGAATTTCCTCCATCCAGGCAGCCCAGGTGCAATGTACAGCCTGTTATTGACATGAATGATTGTATGCTGCTGTATTCCTTTATACAGTGGTGCCATCATAAACATAAACATAGCAGTATACAGCCATTCATGTCAATGACAGGCTGTACGCTGCACCTGGGCTGCCTGGATGGAGGAAATTCAACTGCAATTACACAGAATGTGCTCAGCCACCTATGTGCAAGAGACACGAATCTCAATAATAGTAATGTGAACTTTCCCTCTGTACTCTCTCTCCCTCCTCATGTCATGCAATCTATTCAAGAGAATCAGCCAATTTGCAACTGTGCACTCCATATAGCAAACTCCTAAACTCTGCACGTAGCACACTCCTGAGCCCTGCAGTCTGTACATAGCATCCTCCTTAGCCCTGCACTCTGTACGTAGTACACTCCTCAGCCCTGCACTCTGTTCGTAGCATCGTCCTGAACCCTGCACCCTGTATGTAGCATCCTATTGAACCCTGCACCCTGCAGGTAGCATCCTCCTGAACCCTGCACTCTGTACGTAGCATCCTCCTGAACTCTGCACTCTGTACGTAGCATCTTCCTGAACCCTGCACCCTGCACGTAGCATCCTCCTGAACCCTGCATGTAGCATCCTCCTGAACCCTGCACGTGGTACATAGCAACCTCCTGAACCCTGCACATAGCACCAGCATACAGGGGCACACTGACCACCAATATGCAGGGCCAGTGGTTACCAGTATACAGAGGACACAACAAATCAAGTAAAACAATTATCGTGCGACTAAAAAAAATCTCAAAACAATAAGAGAATCTTGTTAGCTGGTTCCCTCATCTAACGCAAATCAATAAAAAGCAAAAAATGCAGCGCTGCCCTACACTCCAGCTATAAAATTGTACAAATGGACTTATAAGTGCAATGGTAAAACCTATACATTAATATCGAGCGCAAACCAACCAATGTATTGCAATATAGTAGTGATGGTGTCACCCCCTCTGCAAAAATATTTTGAGAAATTGCAGAGCTTCAATTTTCAAATAATGGTGAAACCTCCTACATAAAATAATAATAACAGAGATGCAAATCAGCCCCTGTATTAGAACATAGTAGTGATGGTGTCACCCTCTCTGCAAAAGGTAAGAAATATTGCAGAGCTGCAATGTGCAAATAGTGGTAAAACCCCCCATATATAATCATAATAATACAATGTAAAATATGTACATCAATTGTACATCAAAATGTACATCAGAAACCAGGACATACTGATCACCATTGTACGGCATGAAAAAAACCTTCACTAGCTGACCATGCACATTTGCTGGCCACACCCACTTTTTGGCCACGCACCACCATAGCAGCCCCCCCCCCCCCAAAAAAAAAAAAATCTGCCCCTGCCCAGATTGGATTTGAATTTTGTTACCCCATCCCATCCTCTGAGTTTTTTCTCATCTTCCTAACATTTGGTAGTCATAGCCCCAAAAATTCTAAGAAGTATCTTTTTTTTTTTTTTTTTTTATCTCATGGACGAAATGTGAGAAATAACTTATATATAATACAATCATTCCATAAACACATACCACATACACTGCATATATCATTTGAGGAAAATATGCTTATAAAATAGTTTACCATTTGCCAATAAAAAAAAAAAAAAAAAAAAATATGTCCCTGGATTTCATTTTAAAAATCTGGTCACCTTAGTCAATGAGGACACAGTAACTTCACAGATGCCATCTGCTCGCCCTAATATAACCCCCATATTGTTTTTTTCCCTTAGATGCCCCCCCCCCCCCCCACGCCGCTTGCCGGTCAGTTCTGAGCTTACCGGAGCTGTCAGTAAGCTCAGAACCGATCCGGTGCGGCCGATGGCTAGACCAAGATGGCCTCGAATCTGCTCTATGCCCTTGGAGGACTGGAGCGACCTCCGACGTCACTTCCGGTACTCGGGCAGAGCTACAAGATTTTTGATTTTTTTTTTTTTTTTCTTAAAGTCAAAATTACTTTTTCTTTTTCTTTTTTTTTTGCTTTTAAAGGTAAATTAGAGATCTGGGGTCTTTTTGACCAAAGATCTCTCAATAAAGTGGACCTGTCATGCCTATTTATATTACAAGAGATGTTTACAATCCTTGTAATAGGAATAAACATAATACAAAAAAAAAAAAATTAAAGGGACAGTGTACAAATAAAATGTAAAATAAATAAGAAAAAAAAATAAAAAATGAAAGTGCCCCATTCCTCAAAGTTTGCGCGCAGAAGCGAACCCATACGCAAGTCGCGCCCGCATATGTAAACGATGTTCAAACCACACATGTGAGGTATCACCACGATCGTTAGAGTGAGAGTAATAATTCTAGCACTAGACCTCCTCTGTAACTCTAAACAGGTAACTTGTAAACATTTTTAAAGTGTTGCCTATGGAGATTTTTAAGTACCACAGTTTGTCGCCATTCCATGAGTGTGCACAATTTTAAAGTGTGACATGTTAGATATCTATTTACTCGGCATAACATCATACAAAGTTGGTGAGGTTGAAAAAAGAAACAAGTTCATCAAGTCTATTTTTTCCAAAAAAATTGCATTTGAACCACAGCTGCGCTAATACAGTTTGACATGAAATATTGTAACGACCGCCATTTTATTCTCTAGGGTCTCTGCTAAAAAAAAAAAAATATGATGTTTGGGGGTTCTAAGTAATTTGGTTCTAGGGAAGATTTGTGTTATGCCCCATACACACGGTCAGATTTTCCGACAGAAAATGTTCGATGGGAGCCTTTTGTCGGAAATTCCAACCTTGTGTAGGCTCCTTTGGACAGTTTCCATCGGAATTTCTGTCCCACAAAATTTGAGATCTGGTTCTCAAATTTTTTGACAACAAAATCCATTTGCGTAAATTCCGAACGTGTGTACACAATTCTGACGCACAAAGTGCCACGCATGCTCGGAATCAAACAGAAGAGCCGCACTGGCTATTGAACTTAATTTTTCTCGGCTCGTTGTACGTGTTGTACGTCACCGCGTTCCTGACGTTCGGAATTTCCGAAAACTTTGTGTGACTGTGTGTATGCAAGACAAGTTTGAGCCAACATCCTTCGGAAAAAAAATATGGATTTTGTCGTCGGAATGTCCGATCGTGTGTACGAGGCATTAGCGTTACAGAGAAGATTAATTGGTTATATGGTTATAGGGAGGACTAATGTTAGGGTTACAGTGAAGATTGGTGTTGGGGTACAGGAAAGAATAGTATTGGGGTACAGGGAAGAATAGTGTTAGGGTTACAGGCAGGGCTTTTTTTCCTCAGAGAATAGGAGCAGGAACTCCCCCTTTCCAAGCCACCCCTTTTCTCCACCACTACCCACCTCCGAGCACCGTTCCTTGGTTCCATCCCCTACCCAGTACCGCCCTTTTAGACAATACAGAACTAAGTATCAATTTGTGGTACTAAGTAATCCTTAAGGAATTTGGTAATTATAGCAAGAAAAGCAGTAAAATAGAACCCCTGCAGCCAGCAACAATAGAGCCCCCACCAGCAACAAAAGAGCCCCCGCCAGCAACAATAGACCACCCCACCACAAACCCCCCCCCCCAGCAACAATAAACTCCCAGCAGCAGCAGTAGATCTCCCGTACACACGATCGGACATTGATCGGACATTCCGACAACAAAATCCATGGATTTTTTACGACGGATGTTGGCTCAAACTTGTCTTGCATACACACTGTCACACAAAGTTGTCGGAAAATCCGATCGTCCTGAACGCGGTGACGTAATACACGTACATCGGGACTATAAACGGGGCAGTAGCCAATAGCTTTCGCCTCTTCATTTATTATGAGCATGCGTGGGACTTTGTGCGTTGGATTTGTGTACACACGATTGTGTACACAACGGATTTTGTTGTCGGAAAATTTTATAGCAAGCTCTCAAACTTTGTGTGTCGGAAATTCCTATGGAAAATGTGTGATGGAGCCCACACACGGTCGGAATTTCCGACAACAAGATCCTATCACACATTTTCCATCCGAACTTCCTATCGTGTGTACAGGGCATAGGAGTTGGAGGGAAGAATAGTGTTGGGGTACAGGGAAGATTAGTGTTATGGTTACAGGGAAGATTAGTGTTAGATTTACAGGGAAGAATAGTGTTATGGTTACAGAGAAGAATAGTGTTATGGTTACAGGGAAGAATAGTGTTGGGGTACAGGGAAGAATAGTGTTATGGTTACAGGGAAGATTAGTGTTATGGTTACAGGGAAGATTAGTGTTAGATTTACAGAGAAGAATAGTGTTATGGTTACAGAGAAGAATAGTGTTGGGGTACAGGGAAGAATAGTGTTATGGTTACAGGGAAGATTAGTGTTATGGTTACAGGGAAGATTAGTGTTAGATTTACAGAGAAGAATAGTGTTATGGTTACAGAGAAGAATAGTGTTATGGTTACAGAGAAGAATAGTGTTATGGTTACAGAGAAGAATAGTGTTATGGTTACAGGGAAGAATAGTGTTATGGTTACAGGGAAGAATAGTGTTATGGTTACAGAGAAGAATAGTGTTATGGTTACAGAGAAGAATAGTGTTAGATTTACAGAGAAGAATAGTGTTATGGTTACAGAGAAGAATAGTGTTATGGTTACAGAGAAGAATAGTGTTAGATTTACAGAGAAGAATAGTGTTATGGTTACAGAGAAGAATAGTGTTATGGTTACAGAGAAGAATAGTGTTATGGTTACAGAGAAGAATAGTGTTATGGTTACAGGGAAGAATAGTGTTATGGTTACAGGGAAGAATAGTGTTATGGTTACAGGGAAGAATAGTGTTATGGTTACAGAGAAGAATAGTGTTATGGTTACAGAGAAGAATAGTGTTAGATTTACAGAGAAGAATAGTGTTATGGTTACAGAGAAGAATAGTGTTATGGTTACAGAGAAGAATAGTGTTAGATTTACAGAGAAGAATAGTGTTATGGTTACAGAGAAGAATAGTGTTATGGTTACAGAGAAGAATAGTGTTATGGTTACAGGGAAGAATAGTGTTATGGTTACAGGGAAGAATAGTGTTATGGTTACAGGGAAGATTAGTGTTAGATTTACAGAGAAGAATAGTGTTATGGTTACAGAGAAGAATAGTGTTATGGTTACAGGGAAGAATAGTGTTGGGGTACAGGGAAGAATAGTGTTATGGTTACAGGGAAGAATATTGTTGGGTTTACAGGGAGGAATAGTGTTAGGGTTACAGGGTTTAGTGTCAGCGGAGGGCTAGCATTATGGCTACAGGAAGTGTAAGGACTATGTCACACAGGCCAAAATAGGATCAATATTGTGACATGGACCTTAGCATGAGTGTTACAGAGAAAGTTAGTGTGAGCAAAGGGTAGGGTACTGCTCTGAGTGTCGGAATCTCTGCGTCTAAAATGACAACATTGCCAATAAAAGTAAATCTATTTATTTGCAATAAAATGAAAAGAATGTCATATGAACAGGTTGTTGTAAAATGAGTCCCTTTTTGATGGACTTGTAGTGTGGTGGTAAGTAAAAACGAAGTAATTTAGATCTTAATAAACATAGTTACATAGTAGGTGAGGTTGAAAAAAGACACAAGTCCATCCTGTGTGTGTGCTTTTATGTTAGTATTACATAATGTTAATAAACATTTTTTTTAAATTATTAATACTGATATATATATATATATATATATATATATATATATATATATATATATATATATATATATATATACACACACACACACACACACTTTTTTAAAATAAATAAATACATATATAAATGTATATGTACAGTATATATTTTTTTCTCACACATACAACACATACAGTATTCCATTGATTTCTTTGGGGATTAATTAGCATGTGTATAAAATAACCACTAAATGAATTACCGTACATGTATAATTGACAATATTCATGAAAAATTGAGCGCTAATGGGGAAAATGGGCAAATTTGTGTCTCAGCATGTCTGTATTAAGCCAGATTAATATTTCTGTGTCAGTTATTTTCACATTGGAAGGGTTATGTCTAGGAGTCAATTTAAATGTGTTAAAATTTGTGGAAATTAAATAATTAGTCTACAGGCCTAGTTGGAGAAAGTGTATAATTGATGCATTCATGCTTATTGTAGAAATATACAGATGCTGAGTATCTGAGTGGAGCAGGTGGAAAACTGAAAGAGTGAAGTGTACACTTAAAAGAGATTTCATACAGGGGAGGAGGATAAAATTGATAGAATGAAATTGGTAAAAATGAATTAATAGATAAATAAATAAATAAATCTAACCCTCTAATTTAGGCACAAACTATGTCTATAAGTGTCTATAAACTCTTGCCATGCACTGAGGAAGCCCCAAAAAGTGCTGTCAGATTTAGGTTGGGGCTTCAAAACCTCACCTTGAACTGTGCAGTATAATGCAGGCACATCTTTATTGGATACACATTTTGCTGCCGGTTTGTTCAGAGTAAAGCTGTCTATATATTAGTTGATTTTCAAACAAATGTTCACAGGAAAATACTCATCAGTATATATAATGACTTGATGGATGCCATCCGAAAGTACTTCAAAAAGTTTGCTTTTAAGATTTTGAGGTGAACAGACTTTCCTGAATGAAAACCACATTTGCTGTAAGAAATTAATTTGTTCATGAAAAAGGTTCCATGTTGCTGCTTTAAATTTTGTTATCAATGTGTAGAAAATGGACATTCATTTGACCCCTCTAATAATTGGAAAATTAGACACACATTATCAAAATTAGAATTTTCGAACAAAATTCTTATAATGTGTGGTTAGCTTTATGTTAGACTTATTTTAAAATGTGTTTTGGGGTTGGTGCTCCTCTGTGCTTAACTGCAACATGCTAGATGGACAAAATTTTGTAGGCACCTGAACGTCGTTCCTATATAAGCTTATTGGACATCCCTTTAGGGCATTATTTTACGGTTGGCTTCCCTTTACTGCTGTATTAACTTTCACTGTTCTGGGAACGTCTTCCTTAAGATTTTGGAGTGTCTGCAGAAATTTGGCCCACTTAACCAAAAGGAATTTATGAGGTCAGGTATTGATGTTGGATCAGCTAGAATTTAAAGTGGCACTAAACTCAAAATCGAAAATCGAGAATAGTGCAGCTTACGCAAACTTAGATGTGGTGGCTGCATTCATTTTTTTTTTATTTATTTTTTTTAGGCTTTTTTTCCTTTATTTTTACGTGGTGATTCAACGAGTAACACACTTCTTGTCTTATGGTTTCTCCACTCTGTACTGAGGAGCAACAGAGACATCTGTTGACAGCAGCATTGTCAATCTGAAGAAAGGGATGTGTTAGCAGATCTAGATGGGCTTAGAAAGCAAATTGAAGCTGAACTCCAACTCATGCTGTGTACACACGAGCAGAATGTCCGACAGAAATAGTCTGATGGGAGCTTTTCATCGTATATTCCGATCGGGTGTAGGCCCCATCGGACTTTTTCATTTGAAAATTCTGATGGACCTAGAAGGAGAACATGTTCTAAATTTTTCCAATGGAACCAATTCCTATCAGGAAAACCGATCATCTGTATGCTGTTTGATGTACCAAACTGAAGCAAGTACGAGACGGAAGCTATTGGCTACTGGCTATTGAACTTCCGCTTTCTAGCCCTGTCGTACGTGTTGTACGTCACCGCGTTCTGGACGGTCGGAATTTGGTGTGACCATGTGCATGCAAGACAGCTTGAGCGGAATTCCGTCTGAACTCCGTCGGAAAAACCTTCAGAGTTTATTCCGACGGGAAAACCGGTTGTGTGTACAGGGCATAACGTCTTTAACCTCTTGAAAACCAGGCATTTTATGGCACTTTTTGTTTCCATGTAAAAAACATTTTTTTTTCTTTTTTTTGCTAGAAAATTAGTTAGGAGCCCTAAACAATATATATATATGTTTATATATAGCAGAAGTCCCAGAGAATAAATTGGTGGGTTTTGCAATGTTTTATGTGACACGGTATTTGCACAGCAGTTTTTCAAAAGCAGTTTTTGAGAAAAAAAATACACTTTTTAAAATTTGATTGCAAAAAAACACAATACATAACCAGTTTCTTTGTAAAATATAAAAAGATGATGACACGCCGAGTAAATATTTACCAAACATCACGCTTTAAAATTGCACACGCCCGTACAAACGACATAAAAATTTACTACCCATAGGCTAAATTTAAAAGCCTTTACAGGTTACCACTCTAGATGTACAGAGGAGGTCTAGTGCTAGAATTACTGCCCATGATCCGTCATTCATGGTTTGTGAGCGTGCAGGATCGACGCACGTGTTCACCTTTGAACGGGGGGGGGGGGTGTAGGATGAGGGCACTTACTTTTTTTTTATTATTAGTTTTCTTTTAATTTTGTTATCTTTACAATGTTGCTTTAAAGAGGAGGTCCACCCTAAAAAAAAATAAATAAAAACATAAAAATGCTCCTTTAAATACATGAAAAAACCTTTGAAAAAAAAAATGTTTTACTTACCAGAAATGCCTGTTGCTAGGCAGATCGTCCTAATCTGCCACTTCCTATTCTGCGGTGATCTTGAGTCTTCTCCTCCTCGTGTTGGTTTCTGGGAAATTTGGGCGCGGTGTCTTCTGGGACCTGTGTGTGTCACAGAAGACAGCCGCCCATTCAGAAATCGCCGGGGACTCGCGCACGCACAGTAGGAAACGGGCAGTGAAGCCGCAAGGCTCCACTGCCTGTTTCCCTTAGTGAGGATGGCGGCGCCGGCACATGATACGAGGGACGGATCAGCCTCGGGGGCCGACATCGCGGGCGCCCTGGACAAGTAAGTGTTCTTATTAAAAGTCAGCAGCTACAGTGTTTGTAGCTGCTAACTTTAAAAAAAAAAAAATTTACGGCTGGAACACCACTTACATTTCACTTTTATTGCTGTCACAAGTAATGTAAACATCCTTGTGACAGCAATAGAGACCCCAAATCCCTCCTTTGCACTTGAAAGCCTTCAAAACACCAAGATCTGTGTTTTTGAATACTTTTGATCTTCAAAAAATTGCGCCATTAAGATGCTGGTAAACCCGAAGTAATGTCATGTCATCGCTTCTGGGTTACCATAGGGGCAACCGGATCAAAGCCGATTCTGTCTTTCTTCGAGTCTCCGACTGGCCGGCGGATGCGCAGGCTAGTAGCTCAGAGTCTCACGGTAGGACAGGAGTGCCCAAGTGAGCCGCGGAGGGGCGTCCCCTCCTGCTGCTTGCAATAATACCGGAGTGGCTACTGGTGCAACCACTTGAAGTCAAATGACATCCCAGGTACGTGATTTGGCGGAAAGTGGTTAAGCAGTTACAGCAGCAGTTTTTTAATCTTCTCTTGGAAATAACGGCTTTATATATATGTATGTATATATATATATATATATATATATATATATTATTGAATACAGGTTGACCATTGTATGCACCCCGTCAGTGTTAAAATTTAACTGCCATTTTTGTTGGAACGCTTAATCTATTAGTTGAAAATAACAGACTCAAAGGTCGGACCACCAAGTGAAAATAAAGGAAATAAGCCAAAAGAAGAAAACAATGTAGAGACCACATCAAAGAATTGGTAAGCTAAAATTGAATACAAATTAATTTTTTGTTTTTGAATACTGCTTTAATATTCTGATTCATTACAAATGTGTTCAGTAGAGTTCTAAAAGACCCTGACCTCTCTATCTTCCCTTGTCATCTCTTTTTCTCGTCTGTTTTTCTCTTCATAGGTCGGCCCCTCTTTCCGTATTTTATTCTATCTCCTTCCTTGACTCTCCTCTTTGTCCTTACTTCATCTTTTCCTCATTTCTTCTCTCTCTATCCCTCCCTTCCCCTTTCTCCATCTCAGCCGTTCTTCCTTTGCCGAGACAACAAACTTCATTTTAAAGCAACAAACGATAGTCTTTATCATCCACTTAGACTGGAAAGGTCACCTTGTTGTGCTCTATGGAATGATAGATGACCTCCAATGTGTCAGCTCGACAACATGAAACCTCCGATCATATCCGTGCCTAATGACTGCTTGGTAAACCTAGCTTCAAGGATAGACAGAACAGTGCGGTGTCCGAATATTTCCAGGCTTGAGGTCAGTTATGGTCTAGAGAAGGTCTTTTGTGCTTCCCTTTCAGCTATGTTGGGAAACTTCCTTTCATTGGAGAAAGAGAGAGATAATGGGGTGAAAGGTGAGTACAACAGGTTTTTAGCCTACCAGTGTTTTTTTTTTTTTTTTTAACTTTTTAATAGTTTTAGCAGGGAGGAGGGGGCAAACAGCTGACCTTACAAAGGCCTATGCAAGGCCCCTCCTCCATTTTTTTTAAATTTTTATATTCTTTATTTATAAACACATTGACCCAGAGAGCAAAAATAACGTGCCACAAATTTGTGGCAGTGTTGAATTGTAAGTCTGTTAACTTGCTGCACATTTTCACTGGCAAGTTGTACACTTTCAGAGCACTTGGAACACAAGTTCTAGATGACAATTTTCCACTTTTTGGCAAAATTTGTGTGGCAAGTCTCCAGCAAGAGCAAAGTTGCAGTGGTGAGTCTACAGCAAGAGCTCTGCAAGTCTACAGCATGAAAATTCAGCCACAGTGACCCCTTGTGGTGGGATGACTATTGCACAACATAACTGAACCAGAACTTGCAGCAGACTTGCAGAATGTTTGCAAAGAAATTTGATCTGGAGTCATACAATGGGGACTTGCTGCAATTATGCAACAAACTTGTGAGGCCTGGCAAGTCTAGAAATAGCTTAGCAAGTCATTTTCAAACTTGCAGCACAATTGCCTACTATGTGGGTAGGTTTGTGCATACAGTAGGAAGGGACACTATTACATAGTGAAGATGGAAATCATAATGAAACTGCATAACATAAAAGCAGTGCAAAATGTAAATCCCCCTACCTCCTACAAAGTAGAGCAAAGGCTGGTTGTGGTTTAGGAAGAATTGCAATTCAAAAAGGTATAAACACATTTTTATTGAAAAAGGAAAGCAATGTGAGTGAAACAAAAAAAGGGTGGGGGGGGGGCAAAATGGGAGTGGGGGTAGAAGAAGAAAATGTGAAGGAAAAAAAGGGAGGGAGGGGAGACTCAATTCCCTAAGGGATATAAAGGGTGGAACGTCCTCAGCTGAAGTGGCTGTGTTCAACAGATGGCAAAGTATGGCAAAGTATGGATTTCTTGTATGTCTTGAGGCAGATTGAGAAACATAGGAAGACAATCAGGAACACTAAAAGCCAACAATTTCTGAGTTATTCATCTGACCTCAGACTAGAAAGGCCATAATAGTGGACAGGGCCAAACATATGCACCTTTGCAAGACCCTTTTTAAAAATTTATGATAAATAGAGACATTTAATGGTTGGATAACTATTTCATATGAAAATATCTGAACTGGATTGTTTTGATGAGAAAGCATTCATGAGATAATGTAACAAGTGCCGTTAAAATAAAATTAAAGCTGCTGAAGTGGTATAGTGTGTACTGAATTTTTATTTTTTTTGGACATCTATATATATTGTAAATTACATTTTGGCTGATAAGCGCATTACATAAGCAATTTCCATCTTGTAGCTTGGCGGCACCATCTCTGCGCTGTCTCTGTTGCATGACAATATTGTATTTCAATTAAACTATAATTAGAACATGAGGCATTTTATACCTGCGGTGAATGTAATAAGCAGAAGCCAGATTTTATTGGGATCATTTGCTGCCAAACATAAAGAAAGAAGATGTGATATTTAGATATGTCATAATTTAGGGGACAGAATAATAAAATAATAATAACTATAATACATTAGAGCCCGACTTGAAGACCAAATGAACTTTCAGTTTAAGGGCTCATTCATTCACATACCTGATTAGCAGCTTGAAGAACATTTCACTGCAGCAGATATGCAGTGTCCAATCATATTGTCTGTGCCTAATCACGCGTAACCGCTCGGAAGGGCAAATACATGCTAACAGTCATGGCACCTACAAGCATGGGGCTGGACGGCACACTGTTAATGTATATCACAATAGCAAAAATACAACAAAGGGCTTCAGCTTAGTCTCCAAATACTGGGTACATCCCTATATCACGTTTCACCCGTGTATCCTAGATTCAGCCCTACATGGATGAAACGCGTTAGTGGCGGTGGTTTACATTGCACAGTCCTGTACCAAACTTGTGGACTCCCTATTGAGCTAGGTGTGCTCTCATCAGCAGACCAGCACCTGGTAACAGTTTTTGAACCAACCAGTGAATCATACACTGGGGAATTCGAGCGATGCTTTCTAGAGCAAGTTTGTGGCGGCAGCTGTCATTTTTATGTACAGGTTTCTGGCTGTGGCTGTTCGCACACACCCTGTGCATGCCTGTCGCAAAGAAATGCTGATTT
Organism: Aquarana catesbeiana; assembly: GCF_042186555.1. Lineage (NCBI taxonomy): Eukaryota > Metazoa > Chordata > Amphibia > Anura > Ranidae > Aquarana > Aquarana catesbeiana. The sequence goes on from NC_133336.1 coordinate 37,231,256, forward strand.
GTGGTGGTGTTTGCCCCAAATCAGCTGTGTGAATGAGCAATAAATCAGCTAGATATATTCCGGGTGCATCAAAACAAATGGTGTGCAATCTCGGTGTAGCGCCCCCTAGCTGTGTTTTGCTCGAGTGCTAGGATTTTTGTTTGTTAGTGTAGGTAAATTTAGGCTTGGCTGGCAGCCAAGCCTGTGTCTTTTTCTGGGTCAGGGTTTGAGTGACTCAGGGGGTGCTGGTTGACTCACAGGCAGCGGTTCGGAGACCTTCACCTACTCCTGGAACTTGCTGGAAACTTCCAAAAGAGCATGGAGGTAAGGAGGAGCTGCCTGGAGTATTCTGAGGGCCCTCACCAATCCCCAACAGATGGGTTGCAGAGGGCAGGCCCTCTCAAATAATCAGGGTCAGCCCAGCTAGGGTAGTGGAGTCCAGGTGGAAGATGGAGATGGAGTGTTAGGCTTTTGGTGGCCCTTGAGGGTGCCCCCTAGTCTGGGGGGTGACCTCAGGCCTGGACTTATGTGTGGAAGGGACCCTCTTCACATCACACAGAGGTGTCCTGACCAGGAGGCATGGGAGCAAGTGGGGAACAGCAGGAAAACACTGCTGGGAAAATCTCCAGGGAGGAAGACAGCCAGGAGGGCTGGTGAATGATACAGTGGGAGAGGACTGAGAGGCGGCCTGAGAGGACTGGGAGAGAGCAGCCTGGGATGGATGCAGAGTCAGTCTGGGAGGACTGTGTAGAATTTTGCCAGGAGGGCTAGTGAAAGGGACAGCTGCAGCCAGGTGGGCTGGCAGTGCCTGAAGAGGTGGTGCTGGGATCAGTAGCCACAGGAGGAGGACAGCTTGGCACTAGAACTTTGCTACACAAACAAGGGGCCCACGGTCCCTGTCTGTAAAGGGCATTTGCTACCAGTCTGACTGACTCTTTGTCAGATCATCCAAACAGTGCCAGCTGGTTCTGGGAGTTGTAATTCTACAAGCAAGATTTGTGCTGGAGGTAGAGAAGAAGTGTATATACAAACTGTATATAGTTGTGTCCCTGAAGAGTTCTATTGCTTCGATCAAGTGGGCATCCCATAATACCCCTAGCCCTATCCAAGTTTTTTTTCCTCTGAAAACATAAAAACAAAGCACTGGACTGTTCGTCTGACTCAAGTGTGCTGTGAAGATGCGGTGTGCCTGGCTGTGCAGGGTGGGGGATCCCTTTACACTTGTTGCTCCTTAGGGGGTGTGCTGCATTACTTTTCTTTTTTTTTTAGAAAGTAGTCACAGCCTGAGTGGTAAAGCCTGTCCCCTGCCAGCATGCGGCAAAAGGGACTCCTCTTTGTGCATAAGCAGTGGTTTCTCTGCAGAGGTTTAACAAGCTTCCTGTTGAGTGAAATCTAGGGATAGACAATCTGCTTGAAATTGCACTACAACCGTAGTAGGACACTGGAGCATTAATGCAGGCAACTCAGAGACTGGGAACATATCCCATGAAACTGCTAGAGTTGATCATTGATCATTGACCATTATAGCCTTTCTAAAAATCAATGCTTACACTCGCCCTACTGGCTGATGGGTTCCAAGGGCTACTCAAGTACCAAAGGGCCTCGTACGGCCTTTGGGCTGCAGGTTGGGCACCAGGGATGTAACGCAAACCCTCTCACTGAAAACTGCTTATTACTGAGCATTCGACTCAACACACCTTACACTCTAGAAGTCAGTGGAGTGTTCATCATTACCATCAGGAACATGTGCTGAGTTTCCCCTTCTAAACCAAGGACTTTGTTACAACACCAGCCACATACAACAGATTGCAATACACTTTCTGGTACACTTGGCAATAGCGTAATAAGTAGTTTAAAATTGCGCCGAGACTAAGGGGAAAGGTTAATACAAACCTAGAGATAAGAAAAGTGTCTGTGTTCCCCGTAGCAATCATTCTAGCTCTGATTTTCTATCCTGCGTTAGAAGGACAGCAGTTGGAATATGAAAGGATCCTACCATGCATCATGAATGCCAATCATGACAATTTGGGCTGATGAAAATTGATACATTTTAACACCTTGCCTTAGGAATGTAGAAATGGCTCTTTATCTTTCAGTGTGTCTGCTCAAAAAAAGAAAAAAAAATGTTACAATACATTACTGTAATACATGTATATTTTACCATGTTTCGTCTCCCTAAAAATGTTGCAAGTGGTGTAAAATCCCCTTACTGTATTTATTAATAGTCAATAAATTGACTGCGTACAACAATATCTCCACTGGAGAACCAACCTTTGTTGACGTGTTTCACCACTCCTGGCTTGCTTACAAGGATACAGGAACTTCCCTTATCCTTGTGAGCAAGCCAGTTTACAGACATTCAGACGTGAGACTGCCGCCTCTTGCATGCTTTTTTTCGATCCCCAGGAGGACTGTTTTCAATCCAACTGAGATTTTACATTGAAACCACACCATAGCTCTGTTTGGCATGTGTTTGCAGCATGGTCTCTCTGATTTCATGGACAGGTTTGACAGGCAATGCTGCCTATCAAACTCAACATGCCAAGTTAAAATTACCACAGCTGCGGTAGGGTGAACTCACCACTCTGGCCGCCATGTAAATTTGGATGTAGACAGTTGGGGAAGGGGGGATAAAAACATGGATTAACTGCCTATTTTTATCTCCTCTTTTTTTTCCTAATAACAAATATGTTATACTTACCTGCTCTGAGCAGTGGTTTTGCACAGAGCAGCCCCCATCCTCCTCTGTGTCCATTCACATACAGAGCTGCGGCTCAGCCCCGTCCCCTCCGTCTCCTGATTGGCTCACTGGCTGTGATTGACATTGGCTCCGGCTGCTGCCAAAAGCCAACCAGGAGTGCAAGTCCCCGGATATACAAGGCTCTTGTGCATATCCTTGGATCGAGGGGGGGGGCTCATGTAAGTATTAAGTAGGGCTGCTGCACACAAAAGTTTTTTTTTACTTTCATGCATAGAATGGAAGTAAAAAAAACTTGTGCCTTTATAAATACTTTAAGCCTGAACCTGTCCCCGCCAGCCTTATGCATATATGCGGCCTCTTGGCGGGTAGAGGGAGGGTCATACTACCTATAAAGATACGAAAAAGAGGGGAGATATATGAAATAATGTCACCTTCCTAGTATCCATGCACCATTTAGGTGTTCCACCTTGTAACTAAATGCATATTAGAAGAAAAAAAAAAAATGGTAACCACACTTAGAGGTAAAGCCTCCACAATGGGTAACCTAGCGGTTATTATGGCAGAAAACTGGACTTCCTGTAATGGTTAAGAGTATGCAATAAAAATTCACACTGTACGAAAATATGTATACAGTCCCTCCACCACACCATCAAAAACAATGTCAATGGCACTCAATTGTTACATCTGGACAATTAAACCATGTGTGGTACATTCATCCGCTGCTTCCACATTGGTAGCTCAACCAGACACAGTGTAGGCAGCACACATGGGCCCGGGGCTTCCTAAATCAGACCACTATGATAGAGGTACCTCTGGTAATGGGCAGTTTTCATGCATTGATGTAGCATGTGGAGTTGCTGTATCGCCAATAGCTCTGTCCTCTAAAATCAGTGACTTATCCAGTAGAGCCTGTTGCTGATGGTCTAGGTCAGTGATGGAGAACCTTGGCACCTCAGATGTTTTGGAACTAGATTTCCCATGATGCTCATGCACTCTGCAGTGTAGTTGAGCATCATAGAAAATGTAGTTCCAAAACATCTGGAGTGCCAAGGTTCACCATCACTAGTCTAGGTAAATCCATGAACCGCCTCAATACGTCTTTTTTTGGGCAGGAATGGCTCATGAGGATTAAGTGAAAGAAGGATTAAGGGAGCTGCGCTGTCATAAACCGAGTCCTTCTCTGATCATGGGGGGATGTAAAGTTTATACATTCAGTCTATTCCACAGTGATGTTATGTCCAAGAAAATAAGGAGCGAGTCAATCTTACCTAGTCCCTTGAGGTCTTCTAGGCTTGTCATACGACCACTGCCTTACCATTTAGACCAAGGGGCGGGAGTTCTCCCAAGTTCTCGTAGCTCCAGCACCTAGCAGTCATATAACTGTGGAATCATCCATGTGAACAGATCCTCTCTCTATATTTTTGCACTGTGTTAATTTTATTCCCTTTTGGGATTTTTTTGATACCATTAAAATGCATACTCTTAACCATTTCAGGAAGTCCAGTTTTTTTGCCATAATAGCTGCTAGGCCACCCATTGTGGAGGCTTTACCTCTAAGTGGAGTCATACTCTGTCAGTTTTCAGTTTTTTTTTTTTTTGGGGGGGGGGGTTGCCATCTGTGTCCCATTGGGTAGATTTCCCTTCACTTTCTCTCCCCTATCTAAAACAGGAAGTCAGAGGTAATCCCTCCAAAGTGATGGAATCCTTGGTTGTCACCAGAACTAGTGTCCTCTTTGGAATATTCCCCCTCTATTCCTACCCTGGTGACAACCTAAAATTTTAGAGTTTATTTCACTTTCACTTTCTCCCTAATCGGGACACAGACAGCAATAAAAACTTGTCAAATGTACTAATCCCTCTCCACTCTATCCAAAACTAAAAAAAAAGTTTTGCCTTTGGTTATAATTTAAACAAAGTACCAGTCTAGGTACGACTCCAGCTATTTTACGCTGAAACACAAAACCGGTGTTTGTACAGCATGCAAAGCCTTTCTGGAGTTGAAAAAATAAATGAAAACACTTTCTCAGCGTAATGTTAGCATTAGTGTAAAAACTAATTCAATATAAAATTAATTGGGCAGAAATTAGCACATTCTACGTGTACAGCCCATAGTAAATTTGCTGTGAAATTTATGCACTCATTGGTATGTAAATCACAACTGCTGTTTTCAAATTCAATATCTTTCCATTTGGGCAATGTTATGGTTCGCAGTCACAGGATCAGCTTTCTGAATCGGTGAGCGGTGTTTACTGACTGAGTCCGTTACCAGGCCAAGCATGCATGATGAACTTCGGAGGAAAAAAAAACTCTTACTAAAGGTGGGGTAACAGCTTTTCTCATGTGGCTTGGGAACAATGGAAAGAAGCCACACTGCCAAGCAGGAAAAATACAAAAAATTACAATTTAGGTTAAAGCAATAAAATATTCATTAATGTGGAACTAAATTCTCTCAATCAGCATTAAAGGGCAACTGAGGAGAAAAAAAAACAAAAACATTCCCCTATGATAATAATAACATGCACCGTTTAGGAGATACTTACTATTACGTCACCGGAGCATGGGCTCTGAAGGAACAGCCACCTGGGCTAATCCTTCAGAGTCTTGTGCAGCAGGAGTGATGTTATTGCCGGAGTCCCCGAACCTGAAAGGAAGACCAATTGAAGAAGAGTGCCTTACCAGCGGTGACAGCTTGCCGCGGGAAGGCTTCATTCTAAGGTAAGTTTCACATAATGTGCTAGTATGCGAAGAAAAAAAAACACACAGCTCTTTACTACGGCTTTAAAGAGTTACTCCATTCTCCTCTGGGTGATGTACATTGCAAGGATTTTAACAAACTTTGTTGTAGATTCTTACCTATTGTTGTTCTGAAGAAATCTCTGTGTGTTTCTCTGTGCCCATGTGGGAAAGGGAGTCTAATGGGAGTGGTTTCATAGTTATCAACCAGCTGCTGCACCTGCAGTGCTCTAATGAGGAAAGCTGCTGGGTCTGCATCCTTTTAGTTGTGATTTCCTGTTGGGAGTCTCTCACCAAAAATTAAATTTCTGTTGCAGGGGATGTCTAAAATCTGATTTGTATCTTAGTGCAGACTTCTGGGGAAATCAGTGAGCCAATCACACAAGCAATTAAATTATATATATACATTATATTGTATAATATATATATAATAATATAATATATATTTATATATATATATATAATATAAATTTATATATATATATTGTATATTGTATATATTGTATATATATATATATATTGTATATATATATATATATTTTTTTTTAGCAAAGGCCCTAGAAAATAAAATGGATTGCAATTGCAATTTTTTATGTCACACAGTATTTGCACAGTTTTTCAAACGCAAATATTTTGGAAAAAACACATTTTAACCACTTCCTGACCAGCGCACGACGATGTACGCCGGCAGAATGGCACGGACAGGCAAATGGGCGTACAGGTAGGTCCCTTTAATTTTGCCGCCATGTCATGGTGTGCATGCCGGCCGGGACCTCCATGAGTCGGATCACGGGTCCCACAGACTCGATCGCCGCGGGGATACCCGCAATCGTCTCACGGGGAGGGAGAATGGGGAGATGCTGATGTAAATAAGCATCTCCCCGTTCTGCCTAGTGACAGTGTCACTGATCTCTGCTTCCTGTGATTGGAGCAGAGATCAGTGATGTGTCACACACAGCCACGCCCCCCCCCCCAAGTTAGAAACACGCCCCCAGGACACACCTAACCCCTACACTGCCACCTAGTGGTTAACCCCTTCACTGCCAGTGTCATTTACACAGGAATCAGTGCATTTGTATAGGACTGATTGCTGTATAAATGACAATGGTCACAAAAATGTGTCAAAATTGTCCGATGTGTTCGCCATAATGTCGCAGTCACGATAAAAATCGCTGATCGCCGCCATTACTAGTAAAAAAAAAATTATGAATAAAAATGCCATAAAACTATCCCCTATTTTGTAAACGCTATAACTTTTGCGCAAACCAATCAATAATCGCTTATTGTGAATTTTTTTACAAAAAATATGTGGAAATGTTTTTTTATACATTTTTGGGGGATATTTATTATAGAAAAATGTAAAAAATAATGCGTTTTTTTCAAAATGGTTGATTTTTGTTTATCGCGCAAAAACTAAAAACCGCAGGGGTGATCAAATACCACCAAAAGAAAGCTCTATTTGTGGGAAAAAAAAGGGCGTAAATTTTGTTTGGGAGCATCGTCGCACAACGCAATTGTCAGTTAAAGCGACGCAGTGCCGAATCACAAAAAGTGCTTTGGTCTTTGGCCAGCAAAATGGTCCGGGGCTTAAGTGGTTAATGGGTAATTCCACTTTCATGGGGGGGAAAAAAAATAGCAAACAAAGAAAAAATTATATAGCGTATACAATTGCGACACAAGTCATATTGTAATTGAATGTTATTAAAAATGACCTTTCCTTCTCAATCTGCAGCTCTGTAATTTTCTGAAAGTGCAATACAATATGGCTACCTGGAGGCCTTCTGTACACAGAATGTGTACAGAACGCCCCCCCTCAGAAACATCATTTCCTGCTTGTGTGATTGGCTCACTGATTTTCCCAGAAGTCCGCCTAAGATACAAGTCAGATTTCAGGCATCCCCTGCAACAAAAATTTAATTTTTGGCAAGATAATTCCAATAGGAAATCACGTCTAAAGGGATGCAGGCCCAGCAGCTTTCCTCATTATTGCCCTGCAAGAGCACAGCTGATTGATAATCATGAAACCACTCCCATTAGACTCAATTTCCCACATGGATACAAACACCCATGGATTTCTTCAGAATAACAAAAGGTAGGAATCTGCAACAAAGTTGGTAAAATCCTTGTAAGGCCCCTTTCACACGGGACGGATCCGTGTTGATCCGCCCCGTGTTTATCCGCTGCTCAGCGGGGATCGCTCCGCTTTCCCCAGCTGAGCCGGCAGATGACAGGGCGGGACCCGCACACTGTGCAGGGACCGCCCTGTCAGATCTCCGCTCTCCCCTATGGGGGATCGGAGGAACACGGACCGTCTGTCCGTGTTCATTCGATCCGCTCTGCAGACGGATAGAAAAATAGGATTTTCTTCCGTCCGCAGAATCGGACGAGAGCGGAGCCGGACAACATCGGGTGTCAGCGGATGTACATCCGCTGACACCCGCTATCCCATAGGGATGCATGTATGTCCGTATTTCATCCGAAAACGGATGGATGAAATACGGACATACGGTCCGCATGTGTGAAAGGGGCCTAATGTACATAGATCGCCCAGAGGAGAATGTTTTTTTTTTTTTCAACAAAAGTGGAGTAACTCTTTAAAGCAGTAGTAAAGCGATGTGTTTTTTTTTTTCTTCGCATACTAGCACATTATGTGAAACTTACCTTAGAACGAAGCCTTCCCATGGCGAGCTGGGAAGGCATTCATCTTCAACTGGTCTTCCTTCCGGGTTCAGGGACTCCGGTAATGACATCACTCCTGTGCATGCGCATGAAAGCGGCCGTTTATGGCATAAGACCCTGAAGGAACAGCCCAGGTGGCTGTTCCTTCAGAGCCCATGCGCCGGTGACGTAACCGGCTGCATGCATCCTTGAGGCGATTCAGTTCGCATTTGCAGCGCTTTACAAATCATTCATTCATTCATTCATGTACAGTAAGTATCTCCTAAACGTTGCACGTTATTATTATTATAGGCTTACCTATAGGTACAAATTATGCATGGGAGTTTACTCCCACTTTAATTAATTTTAAAAAATTAAAAAATCCCCCCCATTTTTTTGTATGATATGAAAGATGATGTTACATGTTACTGAGTAGATAGATACCTAACATGTCACATTTTTAAATTTCGCACGCTCGTGGAATGGCAACAAACTGCAGTACTTAAAAATCTCCATAGGCAATGCTTTAAACGCCTTTACAGGTTACCTGTTTAGAGTTACAGAGGAGGTCTAGCGCTAGAATTATTGCTCTCACTCTAATATTTGCGGCAAAAACTCACATGTGTGGTGCGAACAGCATATACATATGCGTGCGTGACTTCTGTGCGTAAGCATGGTGGGATGGGGCGCTTTAATTTTTTTTTTTTCTAACTTTTTTTTTTTTTTTTTTTTACACTGTCCCTTAAATTTTTTTTTTTTTAATCACTTTTATTCCTATTAAAAGAAAAATGTAAACATCCCTTGTAATAGAAATAAGGATGACAGGTTCTCTTTATGGAAACATCTGGGGCCCCAAAAATAAAAATGTTGATCTTTTGCTTTAAAAAAAAAAAAAAAAAGTTTACATCCACCCTGGACTGGAAGAGTGACGTCATGACTTTGCTCTGGTCCCCCAAGGCCATAGAGATAATCAAAGACGATCTAGTCTTTTATCGCCTCTGTGACCAGCTGGAGGAAAGAGTAAGCCCATGAGACACCGGCGAGAGGCGGGAAGGAGGGTGATGTTCCCTTATGCAGCTTCTGAAAACGTTTCAGCGACTCATGAGCTGCTTGGAACACTTTCAAGAGAAAGCCAGCCTCTGGCTGAAAAAACAATACTAGGGTTATGGCTAATATCTTCATCATAAATTCCCGGTAAACCACTTGCAAACCAAAATGTATATATATGTATTGCGGTCAGAAACAGAAAATCTTAAACTTACTTCAAAATGTTGATTTTTTTGGGGGCGGGATTTGGAAAAATATGTTTATGCTTAGTGAACACATGCAGTCGAAGATAAAAATTTGTCAGTGTCATGGCATCAGTTTTTCGGCAGCACCTATATTTGTAAACAGCTTCTTTCAAGGATGAAGCACATGAAGGGCAAATAGCATTGGCATTAAAAGCAAAATATCTGATGAGCACCTTGAAGATTCATTGAGAATTGTTACTACATCCATCCAACCAGATATTGCGTTGATTTTTCAAAAACAAATATCAAATGTCAAATATTGCACTTGTTTTATGTTGCCCTCTTTTACTTTTATAGTAAAAAAATATTGCAAAAAAATGAAGTTTTCTTACTCCTATAGGTACATTATATATATCGGTGATCATTAATTTGTGATCTGCCCGACTTTTTCTGCTCATCAGCTATCCTTATTGCTAGTGAATTTCATGGGTGGCCCAAGACAATTCTTCTTCAAATGTGGCCCAAAAAGGTCAAAAGGTTGGATGCCCCTTTTTTAAATTTTATTGTTTTACATTACTTCAGTTGCTTCCTGGATTCTGGCCTAGGCCAAAATTATGTTATACATCCCAGGAGTTTTCTTTCATCTGGAGGAGGATCTTTCTCAGCTATGCATACCCTCCGGCTTGTATACTTGCGCTAAGGGCAGATGGATTCCAGGAAGTAAATGCTATATGAATCATCTGCCCTTACTCAAGATGGCCGTGGCTAGAAATCCTAGAGGGGGGGGGGGTCAAAATGATTTCTTAATAAAATAAAGTGCAAAGACACAGATGGATGGGTGTGTTTGCTTTGAATATTAAAAATTAAGAAATAACATTCATTCATTTTGAGGTGCTTTGAGGGTCTGCTTTAAAGGTAAACGTTGGCTTCTAAAGAAAACCAGCCCGTCAGCAGTGGCAGGGCAAAAAAGTCACATATTGGCCATATTCTAGTAGAATTTCTTCCAAAACTTTTATATTCTTTTTTAATTTTTTTTTTTCTAATTTGAATTTAGTTTTTAACCATAGTGACAAGACAATTCGAATGGGCAGGATGGAAATTTTTTCTCGAATAAATGAAATTCTAACTACAGTATATAAATAGCAAAAATAAATAAATAAATAAGTAATAATAATTGTGAATACATTTTTTGTTCTGGAAAAATCTTACATATTGCAATGAAACCCAAATATATACGAGATATCAAACTTTTGCAGATACTGGCTTGAAGGATCTCAGTCACTAGAATTAGCTATGGTCAAATTGAGAGTTTGTTTTTGGGCCTGCAATGCATGTCTGAGCTGAAAGTATTGATAAAATTGCTTAGAGGATAGTAAAATGCCAGTGCATAGTTGCTCATATGCCTTAAGAGTGATGCCAGTGAAAACTTGGGGAAGAATCCAAACGCCCCTCTGTTTCTAAGAGAATCCCTGCAGTTTATAAGGTTCTGAGTAATCAGGGTTGTGCCATAGTGGGGTAAATTCCAAAGGGCCAGTAATAGACAGTGCCTCTTTGGAGGCCTTCCATGCTCATACGAAGCCAGGAAATACATTCTGGGATGCGGAACTGCCAGCTCCCCCCTGCCCTTACTATATTGGAGAGTAGATAAACTGATACGGCTTTTTTATCCTTTTCCATATAAGGTTTTGGAATCGAGAGTCAATATGTTTAAACCATTTGTTAGAGATGCATATGGGGGAGTTATGAAAGATGTATAGAAGATGTGTGCCCAAATCATTTTAATTAAATTAACATACCCCACTTCAATGAAACCTGTTTGATTTGTGTGCAATTCCATTCAAGTAGCAGGTGTCGATGTAATTTTAAAGGCTGAGCAAAATTAATTGAACCAATGATGGCAAGAAACCAATGATGGTATTCAGCTATCAGTGGTGACTGCAGTGTTTTCCAGCCTCCAAGGGGATGCCACAGGTATGGCATATACATTCCAAGATTATTCCAAGCTGGGCCAAGGTAACTATGTAAAAATTGCCATACCTGGAATTCAGCTTTAATTCTTGCTATAGATTTCCATCCAGGAGCATTCTAGAGTCCATCAAACATGCACAAGTACTCAAGTACTGTGTTCTAAACCCCAATAAAGGGAGATGTTCTTTGACCCCTAAGACATATTTGCTGCTTTGTGTTATAGCCAATCGAAATATTCAAAAAATTGGACTCTTCAAACGTTGGTTTGGCACCCTCATTGGTTCAATTACATTAGTAATAAAACATTGGCAGATGTTCTAACCCTTCCACGCTGTCCAAAACTTCAAAAGAAGTTCTACTCTAGAGATAGGCTTGAACCTCTGAATCGGCTAAACTGATAATTCCTCAACAAGCCAAATATCTGCAGGATCATCTTTCTGGATGAACATTTGAGATTTTACTCAGCACTTCATTAGAAATGTATCAAACACTCTGGATTACACTCTTGGCTTTGTAAAGTATTTTCTCTTGTACAAAAGATTGTGCAATGAAGCCTATTAAGCTGTGACACAAGGGCATGTGACAAGAGGGCATCCCTTGAGATTGAAGGAAAGAAGATTTCACCTTTCACAGAGAAAAGTTCTTCACCAGGAGGGCAGCCTAGACCTGAAAATCATTGCGGGAGGTGGCGGAGACTATGGGAATCTTTAAGACAGGGTTAGACACCTTTTCAGAAAAATAGGACACCAGGGTGATGCCAATTAATCTAGAGAAAGTTGATTCGGGGGGGAAGCAGCTTTCATGGAAGAGTCACCATGCAATGTTTTGTTGCTCAGAAATAGATGAAATATTTTGCTACTCTCAGACTGGCTTGTAATGTATTTTATTCTGGAAGAACTTCTTGCGATGTGATATTACAAAAACTCCAAAACGAAATAAAATAATTTTGGTTAGAGAGAATAAATGTATTTTCTTTATAATGCTAGTATAAATAACTGAATCTTTCTTTAAATTCACTTCCCATAATATGCTGCAGAGCAGACCTTAGATCGTCAACATTCAATGGAAAGTGTTCAGGTTTGGTTAGGGCAGCCTTTCTCAAGTAGGATTCCTCCAGAGGTTCCTCCGGCTTCCTTGAGCAATCAGCAGTATCTACCTCTCAGATAAGTTCCCAACCACACCAATTACCCTTTTAGCTATCTGTAAGAGGTGGTTATTCATACAGAAAGTAAATGTAAGGACAATTCTTCTCAGTAACCATCACACTAATGTACTGTGAGCTGTAGATATAGTAATTACTAGCAGGGCTTCCCTGAGACCAGAAAGTTATTTCAAGAATCCTTCCATAGAGAAAGCCTGGGTTAGAATATGCCATTATGCCATTAGGAACATACGGAAATCTGTTTCTTATACTGAAGTTGTCTGAATGGCTTTCCCTTTTTCTATGTTCTACTTGAAGGTTAAATACATGATTTCCTATGAGGTGCCTCGCCCAGACACTTGTTCTGAGATATCACAAATGCCAGGGAACAAAAACATTTCCTCCAGCAGTCAACTGCCTGACAGCAAAGAGATCAAAAGCATGTCATTAAAAACAAGAAAAGCAGAGGCCAGGGATGCATAATTTGTACAATACCAGCAGACCTCAGCACAGCATTGACATTATGTGATGTATAGTGATGTCAGCAAGCTGCCATTGATGACATCATCATATATGCACATTGGCATCCTCTGTAATCTTTTCTGTGCATTATGAAACATCTCACAGTTACCTCAGCTAAAAAAAATGTATAGACCTGGAAATGATAAGCACTTTTTTATTTCTGCCTCTGACACCAGTGGGAGATTTCCCGTTGCTGTGACAACCTGTGACAGCAGGACAAGAAAGGAGGAGTCACTGGGGCAGAAAGACACAGACAGTAACAATACCCTTGGGTTCATGGATAACAAACGCTGAACCTTAAAGATTCTTTTTATGTTCACCTTATATTATTGTTTTTATTCAATATGATCGTAATAGCGTAAATGTAAAGAATATGAATATTGTGTTGGGAGCTTCTGCACACCTTAGGGCTTCCGCAATCACCTTGGGTTGTGGCAGGGACGATTCGTTTAGAAATAAAAGCACCAAACTATTATATTCAAGCCCAAATATAAAAATGTATTCCAGTAATAAATTGGACATGTTGCGGGTGGCTATACCTCCTTCATCAGGGCTTGGAAAAATTTCCATGATAAAACTGTGTACGTAGACTCAATAATTAGTCTATAGTTGTTATTGTTGTTAGATGTTATTAATAAAAAATTGCACAGCAATCTGTCAGCAGCTGGTTCACGCTGTATTAATAACCTGACGCGAGTCTCTAGACTCTAATGCCCTGTACACACGGTCGGATTTTCTGACGGAAAATGTGTGATAGGACCTTGTTGTCGGAAATTCCGACCGTGTGTAGGCTCCATCACACATTTTCCATCGGAATTTCCGACACACAAAGTTTGAGAGCTTGCTATCAAATTCAAAATCTGTTGTCGTAAATTCCGATCGTGTGTACACAAATCCGATGCACAAAGTGCCGCGCATGCTCAGAATAAATTAAGAGACAAAAGCTATTGGCTACTGCCCCATTTATAGTCCCAACGTACGTGTTTTACGTCACGATTTAAGAACGATCGGATTTTCTGACAACTTTGTGTGACCGTGTGTATGCAAGACAAGTTTGAGCCAACATCCGTCGGAAAAAATCCTAGGATTTTGTTGTCGGAATGTCCGATCAATGTCCGACCGTGTGTACGGGGCATAAGTCTTCCATTTTTACTAATAGAGATGTGGTTCAATGAAGTTAATTTAAATCACTGTATGCACTGGCAGACTTAGGCATTAACTTCTACCATTGGGAAAAAGACTGTAATAAAAACCTAAAAGGGGTTTTCCCCAGCCTGACCAAAAAAAAAAATTGTGCTGAAGTTGGGGTTTAAGTCACTACAAAGTGCAGCTGCAAAATAAAAAACTGTTGATCCAGCAACCAATCAGATTTCAGTTTATGTCAGTCATATCACTCAAGACAGGGGTAGGTAACCTCAGCATTCTGGTGTAAATCTAAAGTCCCATGAGGCATTGCAAGTGTCTGACAGCCACAGGAAAGACACCCAGTGATAGAGGCATGATGGGATTTCTAGTTTCAGCACAGCCAGAGTACCAAGGTTGCCTATCTTTGATCTTATTTTTCTGATTGGTCATTAGAGGTCACTGCACTTTACTTTTTGGAACCATTGGCATTAATACAGCGATCAATGCTATAAAATTGCATTGATTACTGTAAAAATGTCACTGGCAGGGAAGGGGTTATCCACTAGGGGGCGGGGAGGGGTTAAGTGTGTCCTGGGCAGTGATTCTAACTGTCTGAGGGATGGGCTAGCAGTGACATGACACTGATCACTGCTCCCGATGACAGGGAGCATACGATTAGTGTCCTGTCACTAGGCAGAACGGGGAGATGCTGTTTAAATCAGCTCCGTGATACGATCGCGGGTCCCGCGGGCACGGGCACGGAGCTCGCGGCAGTACGTTACTTTGCTCAGCCGTGCCATTCTGCCGACGTATATGTGCTGATAGCGGTTGGCAAGTGGTTATAGTGTTTTACTGAATGACCATCATAATACAATTGCTGCCATCTTCACCAGGTACACTCCACAGAAAAAACATGGAACCCTATTAATGACATCATGATGGCAACAGTCCAGTAGCTCAGCTGCCATTCCTACAACAAAAATAGTTCAAAAACACACTCTGATTCTGTTATGACGTTGTATTAGAAACCATTTATAGGCACATTTTGCTTGACTAGAGCATAAAACATGCTTTAACTTCAATACTTCTTGACTACCACTCCACTTATAATTATTTCCTAAGAAACCACACAAGACAGAAGATGGAGTTGAATGGCCATAGCAGCCTTTTAATAAAAAATTATAAATAATGTATTAACATATTAACAAAGTAACATTCAGAATAGTATGTAAAAAATGAGCTGCAAGGTCATTGTGGACATCTACTTCCACTACCTGCTTAACCACAGAAAATTAGGCCTCCAGCTGCGAAAACACTGACTCAGGGACAAACAAATACTAGCAAATCCCACCAACCAGAATACTGGGAGCCGTACACAGGACGGGTCCCTACAAATATTTCAAATATAATCCAACACATAGAAGGACTTTGTGCCCTGCCAACTGCTGTGACATCACCATACAATCGTATGCCAACACTACATACCAAAATTAACCCAAATATCAAAGAAGGGATGGAGGGTGAGAAGTTGTCCCAACACACGCTCTCCTCCAACTGAGGACTTCCACAGTCTCTCTTCAGCTCCACTGGCTCCAACCCTCCCCACTAATCCAGTAAGTACCATTTGAATCCTGTTTACTTTTAACCCACTTGATGCCCCCTCCTGTATTCAAATGAATGATCTTGTAAGTCTTTTGATACATGGCTGCTGGTAATAACAGACATCAGTTACCAATGTTATGCTAAACAAGAGCAACAGCTGGGCACGTCTAACAAAGAAAACTTATGGTACAAAACCTAGAGCCGCCTTTCTCAACCATAGTTGAATGGAATCCTAGGGTTCCTGCAGAGGTTGCTTGGGGTTCCTTGAGCAATTATCAATTTCTGACTTGTAGATAAGTAACCATTGACACCAAAGAACTTATTAGCTATCTATGAGGGGGTGTCATTCTTTCCGATGACCACAAATGTAAAGAGTATTCTTCCCACTGATCTTCACACTAATGTACAGTCTGGAATTTATCCCTGTGCACAGAGAAATTGCGCGCAGAACGGTCCACAGAACTGTGCACGGAATAAGGGTCGTGTGTGCATCTACATGTGCACACGAGTGTGAGCATGCGTGTTTGAATGAACTTTGGTGCCCAGTGGCCTATTTAAAGCACAGCAAGACTTAGGATCATTGCTGAGTGGTTGTCAGCTTCTTCTGACCTGATCCCATGTTTACATCTGTGTTCTGACACCGCTTGCTCCTCGAAACTCTGTTGCCGACTCCAGCTTGTGTCCCGACCTTGCTTCCTGCCTGCTGTTCTGGTACCTTCTCTGCTCCCCTGATACTGACCTTGGCCTGGCTCTGACTCCACTCCTGGTTCCTGATTCTGTATCTCATTTCTGTATCACAGCCCCCTCTTACTCCATGCCAGCAATGTGTGCGATGGGAATATTGTACGATGTTTGGGCGCTGGTCCCGCCATCTCTCAATCATTACTAGAGACTAAGAGCTGTCTATGACAGCTCAATCACTGTGCTGGAAGTCTGCAGTAGATATGCTCTCAGCACAGAAACCTTGGTCGCCCAGGGATGCATATGTACAGCGTCAGGGCATTAAAGCCCACCATCTTCGTTACTGCACATATGCGTTACATAGGTGGCAAGAGGTTAGGAGACCAAAAGGGAGCACATATTTATTTTTTTTTTGGGGGGGGGATTAGATAATCTTTAAATTGTTACCAAAATCAACCTGGCCACTAGTCAGGATCTGCCAAAATGTTGAATAAAATAAATTGTATCTGGTTACAAAACCAATATATCATATATTCTTGCTAAGTACATTCTGATTCCATGCAAATGTCCTGGCATCTACACCAGCCTCATGCCTGGCAACCTGTGCCTACACCATGCATTTGTTCAGCAATAGATCTGTACTTGATTCATCTGCAATTTATTATACGTTGATTCAACACATGAATGAGCACTGAGGAAATCTGCATAAACAAACATGAAATCTGAGAATGAGAAGGTCTAGTATTAGCTGATGAGGATGAATTGTCCCATCATAAAATAACCAGAGTGTTTTCTAAGCATCATTGACCTTAGCGATCAAAGGGAAATCATGAACATTTGCTAACATGTTCCTTGCTTGTAGTGTTATTGTTATCTGCTGAGATTATGGACATTTCTGGTTAAAAAAAAAAAAAAAACTGAAAATATTTCAATGCATACTATCATATTTGGGCACCGTTTGGCAAAATTTGTTGATTTTGGAAACAAGTTAAAAACCACACTTGCAATCAACACACTTAAAGTTAAACTGCAGGCAAACAGCTATATGTACAATTTGAATATATATACATATATATATATATATATATATATATATATATATATATATATATGCATTTCTAATGCACATTGTCTGCAGAGTTCGGCAGGCGTTGATGCTTTGCAGACGCCTTCTTTCACTTTTATTGAAATGCACCACAAGCATGTTTTAAATGCACCTATGACATTTACAGTGTGTTTAAGATGTGGTTGCAAAGCGTCAAAAGTGGTCATTTCCCATTTTAGCCTTTACAAATAAAAAAAGTACATCTCACCTAGCATTTGAGCAGTGTTGCCTGACGCAACATGAATGCATGTGCAATGCAACCAAAATGCTCATTAACGCTATAGGTGCATAAATGCATGTTAAGGCTGCTGTAGAATCCAACACCTGTGTGAAAGAGCCTTTACATTGCTTACATTTAAAAACATATGTAAGCATGTATTAGCTAATACACAACTGCATTCATGTATGTTAAACCTTTTTGGAGTTCAGCTTTAAATGCAATCATTTTTTTATATTTTCACTTAGGGAGTGGATATTTTCACTTAGGGGTGTACTCACTTTTGTTGCCAGCAGTGTAGACATTAATGGCTGTGTGTTGAGTTATTTTGAGGGGACAGCAAATTTACACTGTTATACAAGCTTTACTTTTTAGCAAAGTGTAATTTCTTCAGTGTTGTCACATGAAAAGATATAATAAAATATTTACAAAAATGTGAGGGGTGTACTCACGTTTGTGACATACTGTATATATATATATATATATATATATATATATATATATATATATATATATATATATATATATATATATATATTTATATATATGACATATGTAATAGTCTGGTTAGCCAGTTATTCAACATGCAGAATTCACAGTCTCCAGATGTTGCTTTTAACCTGCTTATAGTCTCTTTGCCCATGCTCACATGCACTGGGTGGCAGTGGTGGTGGTGGTGGTGGTGGTGGTGGTGGTGGGGGGGGGGGAGTTCAACAATAGGCAGTTAACAAGTCCACCTGCATTAATGTATTTTATATTTTTTGGAGTTTAAAATGTAAGTTGTAGTTCTTCTGCAAAGGAAAAAATGTGCAATGCAAAATTGTGCACTACTAGCCCCTAGATGACATCACGTCGTCATACCCCATCCAACATGTTTTGTCAAATTTAGACTTTATCAGGAGCGGTTAAAATGTTGTATTTCCAGTTGCTAATTCATAATTTGTTTTACCCTTGTTTTCTTTCTTTCACTTTTTTCTGATATAGACTCATAATGCACATAGTAAGTCTAAATTCCTCATTTCCATTTACAACTATGGCCAGTGCAGAATTTCAGAATTGGCTACACATTGGGGCACCAACCTACCCCATGATCAATAAAAAACTAAAACATCTTGGAGGTCCTTTGCAGTGATATAGGAGTTTGGTTTTGCATATCTCTTTTTTTTTCTAAATTGTGTCTTGACTTCAGTTGTTTTTAATAAGTTACAAGATAGCGACAAATATGTAATTTACAACCTTAATGAGAGATAGTTTTTTTTTCATATCTTTGCTCGACCACTTGAAGAAGCTTGCATCTGTTGGGTGTAAGGCACAAGATTAAAAGGGCCAGGAAATTTAAGAAATGATCTTCACTAATATGGATTGAGGTCTAATAAGTCAGCTAATTTTATGAAAAATTAAACCTGTGGATCAATCAGTGGGGTGCTTACATGTCATACTTTAAGCTTTATTGTTTCTCTTCTGTTAAACTCACAAATAAATATTAACTGTGCAATTAAAATTGGCAGAAGCTTGCCATTTTCAGTTTGTTCCCTGTAGAGTTTGTGTTAACTTTTCATTGGGAAAATCAATAAAACACTTTAAATTGACCAGAGGTGTCAACACATTTGCAGATGACTGTAGTTGCATAAATTATTATACATGATAGATATGTTATATGTCAGAACATCTAGCATAGAGAGCATACCAACAGAGAGGTAATTCAATAAGTGCAACAAGGAGTATGAAATCCTCCAATGTTACATAGTTACATAGTAGGTGAGGTTGAAAAAAGACACAAGTCCATCAAGTCCAACCCATGTGTGTGATTATATGTCAGTATTACATTACATATCCCTGTATGTTGCGGTCGTTCAGGCGGTCAATCAAATCTGTTACTAATTTGCAATAAAACAGATGTGCTAGTGTGTAGGTGCGTTTTGCTCAATAAATCTCTGTGGTTAATGTTTTTCTTAATAGCTCATTATATGATTGGCTTTATCTAAATGGTTCTTTTTCTGAATGGCTTATTAGGTGAGCACAATTGCATACCAATTGTTCTCTAGTTCCAAGCACCACACCTGTCATTGTGGGGCAGCATTATGTATAGCCCATACATTTTTATTTAGCTTTGGATAGAATAGAAAAATGATTACACCCAATGGGCACCTGTACCAATAGAAACTGCCTAAGAGGGGAATTCTTCTCATTTTTAGTGGTTACTCTCACTTCCTTTTGAATTTCTGGGACAAGAGATGAGGGGAAGTATCTCCAATGGGACCAAGACAACCATTCCATGCTCCAGCCAAAACTCAAGAAAATGTTTGGGTATACATAGACTTTAACATTTTGCAGACTTTTTAGCTGTTTAACATTTCCTTTCGCAAGGCAATATGGTAGGTTATAAGGGTTTAGATTAAAACACTCCAACAACATTTCAACAAATAAGGGTATATATGAAATACAAAGATGAAAGACAAAAACTTTATTAATCAATAATGAGATGATCCTTAAAGTGGTCGTAAACCTTCAGGTTTTTTTAATAAAAATAACAAACATGCTTATACTTACCTGCTCTGTCAAATTTTTTTGCACAGAGCAGCCCCAATCCTCTCCTTCTGGGGTCCCCCGCTGCTGCCCCAGGCCTTCCTCTTCATCGGGTACCCCCACAGAAAGCTGCTTTCCCTGAGGGCACCCATGAGCTCCTGAGTCCCGCTGCTGTGTCCATTGACACATTGACAAAGATAGTGGGACTCAGCCCCGCCCCGTCTCACAGGATTTAATTGACAGCAGCTGGAGCCAATGAATCCTGCTGCTATGAATCTGGCCAATGAGGAAAGAAAAAGCGTCTGGAACTGCTGCACTCAGGCACATTGTTGGATCAGGTTGGGCTCAGGTAAGAAAAAGGGGGATTCTGAGGGGGGAGCTGCAGCACAGAAGGTTTTTCATTATAATGCAGAGAATGCATTAAGATGAAAAGCCTTAAGGCTTTAGAACCACTTTAACCCTTTCCCATGAAGGTTACCCACATTTCTATTACCCTTGTTGTGGATTTCAGATCTTCTGGGGAATTTAAAACAAGTTAATCAGAGTTCTCATGGGGTTCCTATCCTTCCAGCATCTGCATCCTTTAATACTGCTAGTGAGAATTCTCCTTCCTTATTGGATGAATCTAGTACAGTACCGGTGAAGCCTGCAATGGAGCATATGTTTAGGTAATCTCTTTAAAGCGCATCTATAGCCAAAGTTAAGTTTTGAATAGAATAGGGTTAAAACTCTTGCCAGGTTATTTTTTGCTGTATGCGTACGATTGGGAAAAATTCCAGTCCCATAGACACAACAGGAAACTTGAGATCTTTCAAATTGAGGGGAATTCCCATTAGGTTGGTCATACAGTAGATGAATTTGTACAAGAAATCTCAGCACATTCGATTACCTGACAAACGTTGTTTTCAATTTTTGTTTGCATTCAATATTTAATTTGGGAATTAATGGATTTTCCCAAAGGAAAACCGCATGTGCTGTTAGAAATGTTTTATCCAGCATCTTCCAATTTTTCTTGACTCTGTGGTCGAAAACAAACAATCAATGGAACAAGCATTCTTAAAACAAACAAAAAAATGCCCAGCTTTAGGCAGTTGTCCTCTTTGGAAAGAGATGTTCCTCTTCTTGTTCTGAGAACAACTCTAAAATTTTGGATTTTGGATTGTCTCGCTGACAATGTTCACACGTACAAATAGAGGGGTAAATCTCCCCAATGGAGACACAGAGAGCAATTAAACCCCAACAGAGGGCCTGATCTTTCCCCCCCTCTAAAATAATAAAAAAAAAAGCTTTGCCTAGAGATACAGTTTAAGCATTCCAGATCATCGTAACAGTCTTCTGGAAGCAGAAGCTCTACTTTGAGGTCTTCCCATATCACTTATTATCTACATCTTCCTTCACATACATAACCATCTCTCTACCCAAAGCAGGTGCTTAAATTGACAACATACTGCCATCCCCGTTTTCTACTGTAGATCAATCAGCTCCATATGTTGTTCCATATCACCTCTGTAAAATGATATCATAATACATCTTACTTCCTGTCATCCTTTGTCTAATGCTCACATGGGTACCCATCGAATGAACAGAATCGTCATCCTACAATTACACCAGAAAAGCATACTGGAATTTCGCACTGTATGACAGCTACAGGAATTATACTGATGACTAACCGTTAACACCAGACCAGATATGAAGGCTCTAGGAATTCAAGAAAGAAATGAATGGGGATGCTGAGCTTTAGTCATTTTTTAGCATGCATGGTAAAAAAAAAAGGAACGTTTGAATGTTTTATTTTTTTACAGAGCTGGTAGACTTTTTTCTTCATATATTGATTTTTAAAGACTAATGAAAAAATGTGGAGAAACATTGTACACTAAACTTACAAATAGTTTAATTTAATTTAATAGTTTAACTTTAAAAGGAATTAAAAGTTAAAAAATATGTTATATTTCTAAAACTAATAATAAAAACAAGTAAACTTTTTCATATACTGTACATAAGATTGTTGTACCATCTTAAATATGTCATGCCTTTATGTACTTTGTGCTGGAAATTTAGAAGGCTGGAACAGCAGGCAACTAGCTTAACCACCCCAATACAGGGCACTTACACCCCCTTCCTGCCCAGACCAATTTTCAGGTTTCAGTGCTCTCACAGTTTGAATGACAATTACTCAGTCATGCAACATTGTACCCATATGAAACTTGCGTCCTTTTTTTCACACAAATAGAGCTTTCTTTTGGTGGTATTTAATCACTAGTGAGTTTTTTATTTTTTGTGCTATAAATAAAAAAAGACCGTAAATTTTGTGAAAAAAATGCCTTTTTCTTTGTCATAAAATTTTGCTAATTAGTAATTTTTCTTCATAAATTTTGGCCAAAATTTACACCGCTACATATCTTTGGTAAAAATAACCCAAATTAGTGTATATTGTTCGGTCTTTGTGAAAGTTATAGAGTCTACAAACTATGGTGCCAAGCACTGAAAATTGGTCATATCTGATCAGGCCTTCAGTACATCAGGTGAATCTCATTTCTTGAGACACTAACAAGTCAGGAAAGTACAAATACCCCCCAAATGACCCCTTTTTAGAAAGTAGACATTCCAAGGTATCAAGTAAGTAGCATGGTGAGTTTTTTTAAGTTGTCAATTGTCATATTATCAGGTTAATCCTCACACACAGCATATGCATACAACAAATTACACACCAAAATACATTCTGCTACTCTTCTCAAGTATGGTGATACCACATGTGTGAGACTTTTACACAGCCTGGCCACATACAAAGGACCAACACTGAAGTAGTACCTTCAGTCGTTCTACGAGCATAAATGACACATCTCATTTCTCAACCACCTATTACACTTTTGAAGGCCCTGGAGCACCAGGACAATGGAATTGCTTTCCAAAATGGGGTCATTTTGTGGGCAAACACCCCGATGTATAATCTATGAGGCATAATGAGTCTTTTGAAAGGTTCATTTTTTTACAGAAGTTCTTGGAAAATGTGGAAAAAAAATTAAAACGCATTTTTTTTACTTAAAGTTGTCAACTTATAAGATATTTCTAACACATAGCATGTATATAGCAAAAATTACACCCCAAAATACATTCTGCTACTCTTCCCGAGTACGGCAATACCACATGTGTGAGACTTTTACACAGTCTGGCCACATACAGAGGCCCAACATTGAAGTAGTACCTTCAGGCGTTCTAGGAGCATAAATTACACATCTCATTTTATTCCTACCTATCACACTTTTGAAGGTCCTTGAGCACCAGCCCAGTGGAATTACCCACAAAATGACCCCATTTTGGAAAGCAAACACCCCAACGTATATTCTATGAGGCATGGGCTGCAAATAGGTACTTGGGAACTCTGATGGGCTGGAGACAGGTAATTGGGTAACTTGATGAGCTGCTGACAGGTACTCGGGTATTCTGATGGGCTGGTGACAGGTACTTGGTTACTCTGATAGGCTGGTGACAGGTATTTGGTTACTCTGATGGGCTGGTGACAGGTACTCGGTTACTCTGGCCTGGTGACAGGTACTTGGGTACTCTGATGGCCTGGTGACAGGTACCCGGGTACTCTGATGGGCTGGTGACTGGTATTGGGGTACTCTAAAGGGCGGTGACAGGTACTCAGGTACTCGGTACTCATATGGACTGTGACAGGTACTCAGGTACTCATTTGGACTGTGACAGGTACTCAGGTACTCATTTGGACTGTGACAGCTACTCAGGTACTCAGAGGAACTGTGACAGGTACTCAGGTACTCATATGGACTGACAGGTACTCGGGTACTCAGATGGACTGTGACAGGTTCTTGGGTACATAGATGACTGTGACAGGTACTCGGGTACTCTGATGGACTGTGACAGGTACTCGGGTACTCATATGGACTGACAGGTACTCAGATGAACTGTGACAGGTACTTTGATGGGTGGTGACGATCGGTGTGTGAGGAGGAGAACCCGGTAACATCTCCTTACCGTGGTTTGTTGACATTTAGTCATCGGCTGTGAAAGGATCACAGCCGATCATGTGATAAACAGCTGCTGGCCAATGACTGTTTACCAGCGTCAGTGACGAGCAGTGTTCCCGGGTACACACCGCCACCGATGTGCACTGGCAGCACGCTCGAGATCACGCGCATGCAAAGTTGGGCGGTACCACCTGTGATCATCCGTGACTTCATCACGGCTGATCACGTGTTAAACAGCCATGCCCAATGGCTGTTCACCCCCCTCGGGGGCGAGCGGTGTCTCCGTGACATGGCACCACCGAAGGAACAGGGATGCGCGCACACGATCACGCGCATTCCCTGTTTAAATGGAGGGATGTCATATGAGCGCATGCATGTCCTACCCCTGGTTTTTGGCTTGGGAACCTCTGGAAGCAGGAAGTGGAAAGAGAGGAAGTCTAAGTCACATGTCTTGTCCATGCTCCAAGCCAGAAGAGACTATTTTGCAGACATTACTAATGAGGGACTAAAAGTGCAGAGTAGGTAGGGTGACTCTGAGTTCTAGTGCCATACCACAGTTCCTGCTGGTGAGAAGTTCAGTTCCAGGCTGGTCAGACAACAGTTGGAGAATCCCCCCATGACCGCTGATCTTGTATACAGGTCCCCGATACAAAGATGCCGCATCATCCTCAGGGATCCCTCTATTGGGAGTTTGCTGCAACATTTATCTAGCGCTATCACAATGAATAATTATATATATATATACGGGTATATGTGCACAATTTCAATAGGACACCTATCAGGTCCTTTGGCTGATAATACCTGTTTGTTTATTGGATGTATTCACTAATAAGAATCTTTTGTATTATTTCTATACTGGTATGCATCTATTTACTTATGGTTAATGTTACATACTGGTTGCAGTAGTTCTTCTTCTGTTTCCAATTACTTTCACTAGACTACTGGTTAATTTCCCAGGAAGGGAATTCCCTCTGTTTACGGAGGCCATGTCTTGGGTGGAGGTACTGCCAACTTTATTATCAAACCCACTCTTCCAAAAAGCTAAATTTCTGGTTCTCTTATTTACCTACAGGTTTGGCGCAATACCCTGTTTGGGGAGGGCCATTTTTCAACCCCCAACCCCAAAAGAGGTCTACACCTATTTTCTTTAAAGAAGATAACCTGCTAATATGAGTTGGTTACAACCAACTCATATTTGGCAACTAAGTAGACAGTGTGGCAACATCTTTTGTCTGTTCAAATGTACCTGTCAGCTGAGACATTAGAACATTTTAAAAATATCTGTGTTTCACAGAACAGGTTATAGCTTTCCTATTGTTAGAAAATGTTTACAATGTATAGCAAGTTTATAACGTTTCTCCCTCAAATCTTTATACCTGCTGCAATCTATCCAGGGTGGGCCTCAGTTATCACAAATATTGCAGTGGAGTAACTATACTTTTTGGAAAAGTATGAGCTCAGAATAAGTTTTATTCCTTCACAGAGTTGCCGACCTTATGGTGGTGAGAAAAAAAAAAGTTTAGTCTAGTAGAAAATTCTATTGCGCAGTTCATGGGCAAGGTCAAAAAATAATGACAAAGACTTGAGAAGCAGAGTTTTTACATCCTAACATCGCGAGGGACTTCTCAATAAGAGCAATTTTTTTTTTTGGAATATCACATTGCAAGATGTTCTTCAAAAATAAAATGCATTACAAAACCCAGCCAGCTTGAGAGTAGCAATATATTTCATCTATATCTGAGCGACAAAACATTGCATGGTGACCCTTTCATGACAGCTGCTTTCCTTTCTGAATCAACTTTCTCTAGATTAATTGGCATCACCCTGGTGTCCTATTTTTCTGAAAAGGTGTCTAACCCTGTCTTAAAGATTCCCATAGTCTCCGCCACCTCCCGTAATGATTTCCAGGTATAGGCTGCCCTCATGGTGAAGAACTTCTTTCTCTGTTAAAGGTGAAATCTTCTTTCCTCTAATCTCAAGGGACATCCTCTTGTCATATGCCCTTGTGTCACAGCTTAATAGGCTCCATTGCACAATCTTTTGTACAAGGGAAAAGACTTTGCAAAGGCAAATGTGTAATTCAGAGTGCCTGATACATTTCTAATGAAGTGCTGAGTAATATCTTAAATGTTCAACCAGAAACAGATGAAGATTCTGCAGATATTGGCTCATAATTGGAGATATATTTGTGAGCCAATTCGGAGAGGTTCAAGTATATCTCCAGACTTGCTTGAGGGTTTTTAAATCTTTTTTGGTTTGAGTTAGACCCTCTGTCACTTATATATTGCTATCTGTGCTCACATGTTTGAGATACAACACTCTATTGTAATGGTGACCATTGTCACTGAGAAAGCAATTCAGGGGAAATTCAACATAGAAGAGCTGCTCCCAGTACAAGAGGTAAAGGGAAATCTTCCAATGAGGATGGCCATCTAAAATAGTAATTCCCCTTGAGAAATTTAATCTAACCTCCTGTTGTGTCTCTGGGATAGGAAGCTAAGAAAATTTTCCCAATGGTGCACAGACAACAAAAAATAAACCAGTAGGGATTTTAATACTTCCACATTCTATGTAAAACTAAAAAAAAAAGTTTGGCTATATATACATATTAAATAATACTGTAATTGCACCATTTTTGATATCCAGGGACACTGTCAATTGGACTCCGATTTTAAAGTAGAATTTTACTAATCAGTATTGGCATCTAAGCCACCCACATTACAAGAACCCCATTGGAATTTTAGGAATTGTGGCAAACCTTTTTGTTTAAAACCCATTACTATTCAAGGTGTTCTGTGTGCCTTAAATAGTCATACAGGTGGAAGAAAGGAAAAAACTGGGATCTGCATATAAGCATTATTTTTTTAAAGAGATCAATGATAGGAATAAGCCCAGACACAGCTTGAATTCTGCTAAATCCCAATGATCATAGAGCATAACAAATTATTGTGATTGCACAGTTAGACAACTAACTAATTTGCATATTAGCCTCTCTCCAAGCTTTACAAATTAAAACAAAATTGTTAATAGGCTATAGTTACAGACCTAAACATCTCTGGGATTAGAAACTATAGCAACGTTACGAAAACCAAGCAATTACCATTTTTAGCTATGGCAGATCCCATATTTACCTTGGCTGCTTTAAAGACCTTTGAACATTAATTGGTTCTAAGGTGGGCAACTTATAATAGAGAAATATTTTTTGGTGGACTCGTTTTCTTGGGCCACACGTTACATGTTTGCTGCGCTTTTTCATTTCCTGAAGTTGTTTAAGATTTTTCATTTAATAAGGTCCCAATTTCTTCTCTACTTTATCAAAGCTTTTTGCTCTATTTTGCAGTTGCATTGCTTTATTAAAATATTTTCTGCCACCTTTAGTGAAGTTAAAATTGTGTAAACTTCAATAACTTAATTTAGGAAATCAATACTCATAGGATGTTTGGAATTTATTTTAGAAGTGATACGCTATTCCTTAAAAGTTCTGTATTATTTATCATAATTAGGTGAGCATGATTCTTAGCAGAGTTATCCTACACAATTTTTCGGAAATCGAAAGTCTTTGACTTTAAAATGTCAGATTCCATTACCTAAAATAAGGAGAAAGAGTAGATACAAAATATAACAAAATATCTAGTGTACCCAATTACTGCTGAATGTTCCATACCACCGATGGTCCTCAGCTACCACAACGTTAACTCTCCCACTGTGCATCGGCCAAAGCTAGTTCTGAATTGATTGCATGTCTGCCATTGTACTGTTGCATTTGGTGCATGCAAAAGCAAAGTTTTCAGCAACTTTTTGCAAGTAAGGATTTCTCACGGCTATGTTGTGAGCAATAGGGTAGCTTCCAGGTATGTCTCAACTTATTATATTATAATTTACTTATTTTTAATATTCGGAAACTTTATAATCATATGAGCCACATAGAGGGTGGCAGTTGATTATCTATGAGGTGAAGATAGTGTGCCCCATCATAATAGCATAGATAAGGCATGCAAAAAAACTTTGAGGAGCTAAAAGTGAACAAGGGTGAAAGGAAAATAAAGTCTGAGGAGAGGACCTTCTGATTACACCATTACGGTTTCAATTGTTTGCATTACAAAATCAAAAAGGTTATATAGGTGAATAGAGATCCTAATCTCAAGTTCAGTCTCCACTTCTCAACACTGGATAAGCCGAAAAATCATTGGACTCAACCTATATTTACATACAGACAGAAATATCCCCTGCAAGCCTTACTATCCAGTTGCTTGATCCCCTCCACTGAGTGTCCTGCAAACCCAATAATTTGAGTATTGGTCCTGACCAATACTCAAATTGGTGGGTTTGCAGGACACACAGTGGATGGGGATCAAGCAACTGGATAGTAAGACTTGCAGGGGATAGCTCTGTCTGTACATAAATAATAGGTTGAGTCCAATGATTTTTTGGCTGATGCAGTGTTGAGAAGGTGGTTGGACTCTAATGAAAGATTTGTGGGAGGAAACAAGCCCCTAAAAATGGCTATTGATTTGCAGAGGTGCCCGTATAGAAGACAATGCTTGAGATACATTTTTGCAGCAAGCATTGATAACACTCTGACAGCTACAGAAAAGATCACCGCTCCTCAGCCTTAAAGTGTCCACCCACACCTTCCTGATTATGTGGCCTTTGTTAGTGCCACTAAATGCGTTGACAGTGGTTATATGTATTCCATGCTCTATAAGGACCTATCTTTGATGGAACCTGGAAGTTAGTGGAGATCACTGGAGTAGCGATGTCTAATACAGTGATTTCCAGCTTTCACAGGGATTCCACAGGTATGGCATATATTGCATATATATATATATATATATATGGCATATATTGCATATATGTATATGGCATATATATGTTCAAGCTGGACCAATGTACTGTAACTAATTAAGAATTGCCATACCTGGAATTCATCTTTTAAGTGATACTAAACACACACTATCAGATATACATTGTTCCTTCTATCTCTGTATATAGATGATGGCACGCTAATTATTTTAATTAAAAAAAAAAAAATCGAAGTATCTTTTTGCTAATCAATATCCAGCTGTCACATGACCCAGATCTTTCACAGTCTGTCTGCAGGGAAACATAAGCAGGAGGAGCATCTAGTCCTCTGCTGCTGGTCAAATGTTCAAAATAAAAATAAATAAATAAACTGCCTTTGGAATACAGAGTAAAAATACATAATTAATATCAATAAACTGTTTTATATTGGCATACAAATATGTATTTGAAATCAATTCTTTATTATTTTGTGGAAATAACATGGTGTGGGTAGATTTCTGCGAATCACAGGTTGTGTCACACCCCTCCAGCCTGTGTCTTAGAATAAGGTGGAGGTGAAGCCACCATTAATCTACATGTCATATCCCACCCCCATTGTGTTTAGCTATTTGTGGACATTAGGAGGAGGAGGGAGGGAGTGGGCTATCATTTACCACTGTGTATACGCCCACATGTGTAGCTCTATAGTCACATGGGCTGCTCAGATGTGATGGGGAGGAAATGCTCAGCATAGAAACTCACTGAAAACTGAGCATGTGCAGAGTTGCCACCACAGCTGCAAAATCCCTACCCGAATCGGGGACATGGACAGAAGGTGGAGGTAGAGAACAGCAGGATCAACCAGATTTTTTGCAGGATACAGGAAACGAATCTCATAGTGACTGAGTGAGTAGGAACAACATGCAATACACCATTTATTGATTGTTTTTTATGATGTGGGTTTAGTGACACTTTAAAATCACAGGAAGACTATGGAATACAGAGGCATCATGGTAGATACATATTCAACAAAAGAAAAACACTTTCTTTATTCTAAATTAAATTTAAAAAGGGGATAGGTCCTCTTTGCTGGCTGATAGGCAACATGCTGGGAAACTGTTTATTATATGTTGCACCCCACCAAAACAATTTGCATTCCAAATCGAATTTTTATAGTCACTGCACTCCTGGATAAATCATTACACCTTCTTAATTTACAGCAGTGTTTTGATTATTCTAAATAAAATCACACAGTGATCTCACCAGTGCGAACCTCTATTGAAGCTTAGTGTGTCCTATAGATGTCTTGCTATCAGCTCCATTTATTTACAGCTCTATATTGTAACTACAATCATAACATATATTATTTCATATGCAGTGTATTCCCTCTTCCTCTCTTCTCACTCCTGCTGTTCTTTGTACAGCTAAGAGAGAACAGCTGAAAAGCATTCACTTCACGATTTTAAATGGCTATTGATTGACCATGCTGCTTAATTACTTGCTCCTTAATTCATGCAACCAAATGACATCACAATGTGGACAGAGGCAAAAGTAAGAATTCAGGGACACCAACGATGTCTACAAAAATCTGAAAAGACGTACAGTATCTCTCAAAAGTGAGTACACCCCTCACATTTTTGTAAATATTTTATTATATCTTTTCATGTGACAACACTGAAGAAATGACACTTTACTACAATGTAAAGTAGTGAGTGTACAGCTTGTATAACAGTGTCAATTTGCTGTACCCTCAAAATAACTCAACACACAGCCATTAATGTCTAAACCCTAAGTGAAAATGTCCAAATTGGGCCCAATTAGGCATTTTACCTCCCCGGTGTCATGTGACTCATTAATGTTACAAGGTCTCAGGTGTGAATGGGGAGCAGGTGTGTTAAATTTGGTGTTATCGCTCTCACTCTCTCATACTGGTCACTGGAAGTTCAACATGGCACGTCTTGACAAAGAACTCTCTGAGGATCTGAAAAAAAAGAATTGTTGCTCTACATAAAGATGACCTAGGCTATAAGAAGATTGCAAAGACCCTAAAACTGAGCTGCAGCACGGTGGCCAAGACCATACAGAGGTTTAACAGGACAGGTTCCACTCAGAACAGGCCTCACCATGGTCGACCAAAGAAGTTGAGTGCACGTGCTCAGCGTCATATCCAGAGGTTGTCTTTGGGAAATAGACGTATGAGTGCTGCCAGCATTGCTGCAGAGGTTGAAGGGGTGGGGGAGTCAGCCAGTCAGTGCTCAGACCAAACTGCATCAAACTGGTCTGCATGGCTATCATCCCAGGAGGAAGCCTCTTCTAAAGATGATGCACAAGAAAGCCTGCAGTTTGCTGAAGACATACAGACTAAGGACATGGATTACTGGAACCATGTCCTGTGGTCTGATGAGACCAAAATAAACTTATTTGGTTCAGATGGTGTCAAGCATGTGTGGTGGCATCCAGGTGAGGAGTACAAAGACAAGTGTGTCTTGCCTACAGTCAAGCATGGTGGTGGGAGTGTCATGGTCTGGGGCTGCATGAGTGCTGCCGGCACTGGGGAGCTACAGATCATTGAGGAAACCATGAATGCCAACATGTACTGTGACATACTGAAGCAGAACATGATCCCCTCCCTTTGGAGGCTAGGCCACAGGGCAGTATTCCAACATGATAACGACCCCAAACACACCTCCAAGACGACCACTGCCTTGCTAAAGAAGCTGAGGGTAAAGGTGATGGACTGGCCAAGTCCTTAACCCTACTGAGCATCTGTGGGGCATCCTCAAACAGACGGTGGAGGAGCGCAAGGTCTCTAACATCCACCACTACGTGATGTCATCATGGAGGAGTGGAAGAGGACTCCAGTGGCAACCTGTGAAGCTCTGGTGAACTCCATGCCCAAGAGGGTTAAGGCGGTGCTGGAAAATAATGGTGGCCACACAAAATATTGACACTTTTGACACAGTTTGGACATTTTTACTTAGGGGTGTACTCACTTTTGTTGCCAGCGGTTTAGACATTAATGGCTGTGTGTTGAGTTATTTTGAGGGGACAGCAAATTTACACTGTTATACAAGCTGTACACTCACTACTTTACATTGTAGCAAAGTGTCATTTCTTCAGTGTTGTCACATGAAAAGATATAATAAAATATTTACAAAAATGTGAGGGGTGTACTCACTTTTGTGAGATACTGTATCTGTATGGTTGTGGATGAAGTGTTCCAGTTCAGAGCCCAACTATGCCTGATTTAACAAAGAAGGAAATACGGGTTTAATGTAACATAATAGATTACAGCAAATCACTTATTTATTTATAGAGATTTTGGTGAAATTGAGTTTGACATCAGCAACATTTCGCCGGAGCAGAAACTTTCATTTTTGCTTATTGAACTGTTTAGGTTAAATATGCCTACATTGTTTTTCTTTCTTCAGAACAGGGATCCTCATACTTTGTACATATAGGATCAGTTCACTGTCCATCAGACTGTAGGGGGGGGTTGAACAGTGAGAATAAACAAATTATCTAGTGCATGTGATTATTGGGAGGAATAGTGCCCCTTCATTGGTATCAGTGGGACTATTGTCCCAGCATTGATGTCAGTGGATGGAATAGTGCCCCATCATTGGTATCAGTGGGAGGAATAGTGTATGGCAGTAATTCCGCGCTTAGGAAGAGAAGGGACTGCTGCCCCCCTACAAATGAATATCACCAAAGTGATATCCAAAAAATGGGTAATGATCTAAACAGGGGTGTTGGCGCTGTCCGGCTATATGCACATAAAGGTATATAAAAAACTACTCAAATAAATAAAGCAGAAGTACTTGTGAAAGAGGTGATGCGTGTAAACAATACGTGACAGGGCTAGGGTGTATTAAATGCAAACAATACCCTAGGCAGATAATAATACTAATAAAGTGCTGCGTGCTCCTAAAAGTGAAAAAATGAAAAATGTGCCTTAGTCCCAATTAATCAAATGTCCATATGTGTGTAAAAGAATATACCACTAATGCAAAGTGTGTAAAATACAACCAGTCTCCCTGGCATAAAAATGCAGTAAAGTGCAAAGTGCTCCTGAACAAATGTGTCTTAATCTCAATGCATCAAATACCATAAAAATAAATAAAAATAAAAAATAAATAAATAAAAAATGTACCCGCAGGTGAATAAACAATAGTGGCAATCAAAACAGAAATTTTGCAAATCAAGCACACAATGGAAAAAATAATAATTTAGAAGATATCCCCAACAAGTGTGCATAAAAATATATAGAAAGGTATGTAAATGTCCAAAGTTCAAAATCCCAAAAAATGTGTCCTTATAGTGAAAAAACAGTGATCTCAGCTTTAACTGATGTAGTCCCCGTCCTCCACCGCACACCCACTCGTGCTTGCACTCACCGGACTACGGTGAGGTAGTCCGGTGAGTGCAAGCACGAGTGGGTGTGCGGTGGAGGACGGGGACTACATCAGTTAAAGCTGAGATCACTGTTTTTTCACTATAAGGACACATTTTTTGGGATTTTGAACTTTGGACATTTACATACCTTTCTATATATTTTTATGCACACTTGTTGGGGATATCTTCTAAATTATTATTTTTTCCATTGTGTGCTTGATTTGCAAAATTTCTGTTTTGATTGCCACTATTGTTTATTCACCTGCGGGTACATTTTTTATTTATTTATTTTTTATTTTTATTTATTTTTATGGTATTTGATGCATTGAGATTAAGACACATTTGTTCAGGAGCACTTTGCACTTTACTGCATTTTTATGCCAGGGAGACTGGTTGTATTTTACACACTTTGCATTAGTGGTATATTCTTTTACACACATATGGACATTTGATTAATTGGGACTAAGGCACATTTTTCATTTTTTCACTTTTAGGAGCACGCAGCACTTTATTAGTATTATTATCTGCCTAGGGTATTGTTTGCATTTAATACACCCTAGCCCTGTCACGTATTGTTTACACGCATCACCTCTTTCACAAGTACTTCTGCTTTATTTATTTGAGTAGTTTTTTATATACCTTTATGTGCATATAGCCGGACAGCGCCAACACCCCTGTTTAGATCATTACCCAGTGGGAGGAATAGTGCCCCATCATTGGTACCAGTGGGAAGTATAGTGCCCCATCATTGGTACCAATGGGAAGTATAGTGCCCCATCATTGGTACCAATGGGAAGTATAGTGCCCCATCATTGGTATCAGTGAGAGGAATAGTACCCTATCATTGGTACCAGTGGAAGGAATAGTGCCCCATCATTGGTATCAGTGGGAGGAATAGTGCCCCATCATTGGTATCAGTGGGAGGAATAGTGCCCCATCATTGGTACCAGTGGGAGGAATAGTGCCCCATCATTGGTACCAGTGGGAAGTATAGTGCCCCATCATTGGTACCAATGGGAAGTATAGTGCCCCGTCATTGGTATCAGTGAGAGGAATAGTACCCTATCATTGGTACCAGTGGAAGGAATAGTGCCCCATCATTAGTGTCAGTGGGAGGAATATTGTCCTATCTTTGATAACAGTGGGAGGAACAAGGGTTGGTTAAAGGCCAGCAAAGGGCCCCATCTGACCCATGGGCTGCAGTCGTGCAACCAATGATTTAGAGGGTTTGTATGTGTGTGTTTATTTATTTTAGTAAATTTTTAATTTTGTGTATTTTTTTAAGTTGGGTGCTATGCTTTTCATTTTTATTTTTACAGTTTTTTTTTCCTTTCTGTGAAAAAAATAAAAAGAAAAGGTCCAGAACAGTTGAAAGGACCTCTATACCCCTTAAGCGCAATTTAACCGCTTCCGGACCAGCTGCTGCAGTTTTACTCCCCTGTGCGAAATCACGTTACTGTACGTGATCTTGCGGGGTTCGGATAGCAGGCGCGAGCGCGCCCGCTGCACAGCGGGGGTGCCGATGTTAGTGACTAACGGTCGCGATGATCGACGGCCACCAGCGAGCGTGAGCAGGAGACACAGAACAGGGACAAGTGTGTGTAAAGGCACACTTCCCTGTTCTGTTCTGACAGGAGTGACAGATTGTGTGTTCCTATTAGCTAGGAATCATGATCTGTCACTTCCTGTAGTTAGTCCCCTCCCCCTTTAGTTAGAATCACCTCTCAAGGAACATAGGTAACCCCTTCACCGCCCCCTAGTGTTAACCCCTTCCGTGCCAGTGACATTTTTACAGTAATCAATGCACTGATTGCTGTATTAATGACAATGGTTCCAAAAATGTGTCAAAATTGTCCGACGTGTCCGCTATAATGTTGCAGATCACCGCCATTACTAGTAAAAAAAAAAAAATAATAATAATAAAAATGCTATAAATCTATCCCCTATTTTATAGACGCTATAACTTTTGCGGAAACCAATCAATATAAGCTTTGTGCTATTTTTTTTTACCAAAAATATGTAGAAGAATACGTATCGGCCTAAACTGAGGAAAAAAAATGTTTTTAATATATTTTTGGGGGATATTTATTATAGCAAAAAGGTAAAAAATAATGCGTTTTTTTTTCAAAATTGTTGCTATTTTTTTGTTTATAGCGCAAAAAATAAAAAACGCAGAGGTGATCAAATACCACCAAAAGAAAGCTCTATTTGTGGGGAAAAAAAAGGATGCCAACTTTGTTTGGGTACAGCATCGCACGACCACGCAATTGTCAGTTAAAGCGGCACAGTGCCGAATTGCAAAAAGTGCTCTGTGCAAGAAGGGGGTAAATTCTTCCGGGGCTGAAGTGGTTAAAAAGAGGAACTGCAGTCTGCTCACATAATTTGTGATAAAAAACATCTTTGCCATTCTGAAGCTTCCCTCCAACCACTTTGCATATTATTTTATATATACTGAGATTCTGTACTTGCCAAATATGCCGCAGAAATCTCCCTCCGCTGAGTCTGGCTGGAACTATTTTAACTGTGGGCAGCTGAAGCTGCTGCCTGTTCACTTCCTGGATTTACACAGACACACAGAGGCACACCTCCAACTCTGCAGCTTTCCTTGGCCCTCTTAGGATTCATCCGCCCTCCCTTGAGAGAGAGCTGTGCATGATGTCATAAGCCTAGGCTAATGACCAGACAAGAAACAGGAAGTGGGCTGTATAAGGTATTTACTGGCAGAAAAAAAATGTTTTACTATCCAAAGTTAACACAACAAGGGCAGAGGATTTAATAGATGGAAAGTTGAAAAAATGACTGAAGGTGAACTTTAAAGTACATAGCGATCAAAAACCGTTTCTCCTTACCTATTGACTCCATTTAAACAAAAATGGTGCAGCATTGCCAAAATTGACCAATTTTCTCTGAAATTTCAGGCAAAGAGAAACTCTCTATTCCGTTTGTCCCTAGCTATAGCATTGCGGAAATGTTGCACTTTAGCTCAAGCATCCTAATTGTACAAAAGCCTTTAGAACAGACAGTCAAAATAGAAAAAGAGATGAAATCAATCAGTGAACTGGTAAAGCTACTCAGAAAACATTCCAGCTGTGCTAAAGTCACGAAGTCCACTCAAGGTACCCTAAAGTAGTAATAAGCTGTAAGAGAGTAATGCATTCTGATGAACTGAGTTAACATTTGGCAATAAATAATTTAGTTAGCACTCACATAGTTAATGTATTACAGCATCGCTGTGGCCTGTGTTTTCAGCACTATTTCCCTTAACTTCCTGTGGTGGAAAGTGCGCACTGACTATGTTACTTAAAATGGTTCTAAAGGCAAAAGATTTTTTTTTTTATCTTAATGCATTAAGATAAAAAAAATCTTCTGTGTGCAGCAGCCCCCCTAATACTTTCCTGAGTCCCATCCAGATCCAGCAATGTTGCACGAGAGACTCAGCTGCCTCGGACGCTCGCTCTTCATTGGCTGAGACACAGCAGCAGGCACCATTGGCCCCATTGCTGCTGTCAAAGTCAGTGAGCCAATGAGAAGAGAACGGGGACAGGGCCGAGATGTGGTTCCATGTCTGAATGGACACACAGAGCAGTGGCTCGGCTCGGGTGCCCCCATAGCAAGCTGCTTGCTATGGGGGCACTCGGCGGGAGGGAGGGGCCGGAAGTGCCGACAAAGGACTCAAGAAGTGAAGGATTGGGGCTGCACTGCACCGAGGAGGTAAGTATGACAAGACCCTTGTGGTCTTTAATTAAGGTGAGCTGCTAGGACACACTTCAGGTGGGTTCTGGATGGTGGAAGCGAGTGTGACCACCAGAGCCATCTTTAATATTGATTGGACCCTATGCAAGCATTTTTGTGGGCCCTTTCAAATCCACTTATCAACTATTTGCAGGCAGTGCGGGCTCAAGGGGAAGCTGCCTTGGGTTCCACAACAATGACTGGGCCGGGGGCCCTGGTGACCACAATATTAGACGATCTGATACCTATTTGCACTTGGGTTTTCTCACATTCTTCTATCAATCATTTCACCATTATTCTTGCACACGCACTTGATTGGAATGGATCTTCGGCATGTTATTTAGCTAAATGGACTATGTTGTGTTTGATATTATTTATGGGCTCTGTTTTTTACTCTTTATTTAGCAATATGTTTTATATTCATTAAGTGCTGTGCGTTTTTCACATTATAGCAAGACTAACCCATATACCGGTATATGCATTTATTTGCATTATTAAATTATTCACATTCATCTTTCACAGCACCGAAGATTTGGGATCAATACCCAGAGGCTTTACACTTTTTTATTGCTATTCATGTTTTATCTTTTAGTCAATTGCTGTGTTCACGGATTTTGTCAGCACTTTTATTAGCACTTTGGAGGTAGCACCACATCTATTTTTCAATATTATGTGGGGACACATTTGAGTGTTGGCTGCTGCTCCTGTCTTTTCACATTTACATCTTTTTTTTGTTAGTGTTTTGATTTGCGCATTCGTTTTTCATTTTAAGAAGTATGACATGTTTGTTATTTTTAAACAAAAAAAAACAAAACAAAACAAGGCTTTACTATGACTTTAAGGTCGGTCACATGGGGCAATAGAGTCTTGAGCTGTTGTCAATCAATTACCTTGAAGATAGTAGGAGAGGGGGGCCGGGGTATTGCTTTAAGGTTTTTTGGGGTTCTGTGTTTGAGCTGACCCCCACTGGGCAGGGACAATAGGCATGCAAACGTGATTCCATAATACCCTGCAAGGCAATGGAGTCATCCTAAAACAGAAAACCTGCAGCGATGATCTTGTGAATGGTTTCATGGTAAGTACTAAAGCCACCGACTAAAAGTTTAGGGTTTAGTAACACTTTAATCCAAGTTTTGTGTAATTCACTCACTGCAGCCAGCTTTCAGATAGCTCCCCATGTGTGTAATGGGTGTGTCCATTTCTCCAAACCTGTTCTATGTAATCAATGTCTCTCTCTCTCTGCTTTATGGATCGCCAACACTTTTGAACTTTCAAGGCATGTTTAAATATGACTAGTGGTTATGATTAAGTAGCTTCACTGAGTGTAGTACTGACACTTTAACCACTTAAGGACAGCAAGGATTTGCTTCTTAATGACGGGGCCATCTTTTTGTGATACGGCACTGTGTCGCTTTAACTGACAATTGCGTGGCCTTGCGACGTTGTACCCAAACAAAATTGATGTCCTTTTTCCCACAAATAGAGCTTTCTTTTGTTGGTATTTGATCACCTCTGTGGTTCTTATTTTTTGAGCTATAAACAAAAAAAAAATTTGAAGTTTTGAAAAAAATAACAATATTTTTTACTTTTTGCTATAATACCCCCCCCCCCCCCGAATTTTTTTTTTTTTTTATCAGTTTAGGCCATTATGTATTTTTCTATATTTTTTGGTACAAAAAAAAAAAAAAAATCACAATAAGCGTATATTGATTGGTTTGCGCAAAAATTATAGCGTCTACAAAATAGGGGATAGATTTATGGCATTTTTATTTTTTACTAGTAATGATGGCGATCTGCTATTTTTAGCAGGAATGTGACATTGCAGCGGACAGATCGGACACTTTTGACACATTTCCGGGACCATTGACATTTATACAGCGATCAGTCCTATAAAAACACACTGATTACTGTGTAAATGTCACTGGCAGGGAAAGGGTTAAATGTGTTCCCTGGGAGGTGTTTCTAACTTTGGGGAGGATATGACTGACTGGAGGAGGAGAGAGATGGCTGTTCCTAATTGCTAGAAACAGCAGATCTTTCTCTCCTCCCCTGTCAGAATGGGGATATGTCTGTTTACATTGACAGATCCCCATTCTGGCTCTCTGTGGAGCGATCGTGGGTGGCCGGCAGACATTGTGGCTGCCAGCCACGCGCATTGGCTCCTAGGGCTCTTAAAGCGGCCGACGTACAATGATGGGCAATTCGCCCAGGAGAGCCAACCTGCCGCAGTGCAACTGCGGCGGCTGGTCTTCAAGTGGTTAATATAGCAGGCTTTCTGTAGGTAAGATTGCAAGGGGTCCTCAGTGGGGTTGTCTGGAAAATCCTCTGTTGCATTACAAAAAGGTAAGAGTGGAGTAGACTGGAACGATACAGCCATGCCGAGAGCTTAGCCCTGAGCAGGTAGGATTTGTTACCTGGAAACATTTCAATCCATCATTTTCTATTAAGCCTTAAAATGCAGAGAGCAGGCATTGTGTTCTGTCTTTCATTCAGTCATAGCTGTTGTGCACCAGGCTATCCACTGGTTAAAATAGACCTTGCAGTGCAATGCAAGGTTTGCATATCTTTTAAATACTGATTTAGACCTCTTGAGTTGTGGGGTCTAATGATTTGGTAAGCAGCATTATACTCACCTGGTGGCTGGTGCACAGCAGCTGTATGAAGATTTACATAGCTAATCTGGTTGAAAAAAGATGCAAGTCCATCCAGTTCAACTGACATAGAAAAAAAAAAACACACACACACACACAAATAGAAAACCTCCATATACCCAATCCCATACCCACAGCTGATCTAGAGGAAGGCAAAAAACCCCAGCAAAGCATGATCCAATTTGCTCCAGCAGGTGAATAAATTCCTTCCTGATTGCACGAGAGGCAATTAGATATTTCCTGGATCAACTTTACCTATAAATGTTAGTACCCAGTTATGTTTTGTGCATTTAGGAAAGAATTTAGGCCTTTTTTTTTAAACAATCTACTGAGCTAGCCAGAGCTTGTTTTTGAGGGAGTCTATTCCACATTTTCACAGTTCTTACTATGAAGAAACCTTTCCCTACTTGGAGATTAAATCTCTTTTCCTCCTGAAGTAACGAGTGCCCCTTGTCCTCTGTGATGACCTTAATGTGAATAACTCAACAAGTTCACTAAATGGACCCCTTATATATTTGTACATGTTGATCATATCCCCCCTTAATCTCTTCTTCTCGAGAAGGACTAGATTCAGTTCCTCTAATCTTTCCTCATAGCTGAGCTCCTCCATGCCTCTTATCAGTTTGGTTGACCTTCTCTGCACATTCTCCAGTTCCCCTTTATCTTTTTTGAGAACTGGTGCCCAAAACTGAACTGCATATTCCAGATGAGGTCTTACTAATGAATTGTACGGGGCAAAAATGTGTCTGTCTCTCTCTGGAGACCATACCTCTCTTAATACAAGAAATGACTTTCCTTGCTTTGGAAACCACAGCTTGGCATTGCATGCTATTATTAAGTTTATGATCTACCAGAACACCCAGATCCTTCTCCACCAAGGATTCCCCCAGTTGTAGTCCCCCCTAGTATGTATGATGCATGTATATTCTTAGCCTCCAAGTGCATAAGTTTACATTTATCAACAGTAAACCTCATTTGCCACTTAGTTGTCCAATTAAACAGTGCATTGAGGTCGGCTTGTAAGTTTGAGACATCATCAGACAACGTTATTCTACTGCATAGCTTGGTGTCATCCCCAAACACTGAAATTGTACTTTTAATCCCAGACCCGACATCATTTATAAGGGTATTAAAAAGTAAAGGGTCCCAGCACTGAACCTTGGGGTACACCACTGATAACCTTAGACCATTCAGAGTTAGAATCATTAACTACTACTCTCTGAATTCTGTCTTTTAGCCAGTTTTCTATCCATTTACAAACTGATATTTCCAAGTCTGTAGACTTTACCTTACACATAAGCCGTGTGTGGGGAACTGTGTCAAACGCTTTTGCAAAATCCAAGTTCACAGCCACCCCTCTGTCCAAGGTTTACTTACCTCCTCTAAAAGAAATCAGGCTTGTTTGACAACTTCTGTCTTTCATGAAACCATGCTGACTTTTGCCTAAATGTTGCACACTTTCGGTGGAATTTGATATTTTGTTCATCAGCTGGTAGTTTATACAGGGGAAAGTGGCCCACATAGTATATGTAGACCTGCTTAGGGTTGGCTTGTTGCTAATAATCTGGTGTTCTGGAGATATCTGTTCCTGAGCCAGCTCATAACTATGTAACAAAAACAAAAAAACAAAAAAAACAACTAAAGTTCCACCCAATACTGTGAATAACCTGCTTATTCAATCTGTAGCAAATCACATCAATCTGAAACTAAAGCTAAACAGAGATCCTATTCTGATATAAAGTATCCCTTTCTATGCACAAGAAATTTATACACCTGTAGTAGGAATGCAAATTGGGGCCTGCCTGCTGCCAACACAAACTTCTCAATGTCTAATTAAGGTGTTACTAAACCCAGAACCCAGCAGTCACTATATCTGGTCTACCACAGTACACAGAACATGGAAATGCAATTATTTTAGTACATATAAACTGCTAAATACCTTTTCTCTTTAGCTGTCTAAAGCAGTCCTGTGACTTCTATCAGTGTCCGGCCGGGCACTGGTTAAAGCTTGTAGAAGGAGTTTTTATTCTCCTCTGACTCTCCTATGAGGCTGCAGGACCCCTGACCCATTGCCTGGACAGTGCTGATTGGTCCTGTGCCGATTACTGGAGGTCCCCGGGTTACAAACGGAGGGAGATAATAGGAAGTGGGAGGAAATCTACCCCTAGGAAGGGAAATTCACTCCTGTAAGATGTCTCGTGGGGAAAAAGGAGTCTCCACTGAAGCTTTATCACCAATTTCTTGTTTCCACAAAAACCCCAAATGTTCAAAATCAAATTGTCACAGGGACAGAAAGTGAGGTGAAATCTTCTGTCCAGGGTCACTGACAGCAAAACAAATGTTACAGGGGTGTTAACCCTTCCCTATGCTATCCAAAAAAC
Source organism: Aquarana catesbeiana (assembly GCF_042186555.1). Lineage (NCBI taxonomy): Eukaryota > Metazoa > Chordata > Amphibia > Anura > Ranidae > Aquarana > Aquarana catesbeiana. Next base: position 37,273,376 of record NC_133336.1, read on the forward strand.
TTAAAAAAAAAATTTTTGGGTTGGAGTTACACTTAAAAAATTTACCTTTTCTGAATTGCATACAAATTCAACTTAAGAACAAACCTACATACCCTGTCTTGTTTGTAACCCGGGGACTGCCTGTGCATGCACCCTGCCGGAAGAAAAACTCTCTATAGCAATACAAGCCAAACTGAGCATGTGCAGTGTGCCAAAAAACAAGGAGATCGCCCAGGGGACTTTAGATGAGGTGAGTATGGTTAGCGTATAAACATATCAATAATAAATTCAATCTCATTTTTATAACAACCTGTCATGCGTATTGAACAGTAAAAATAAATACCAAGCCGATTTAGTAATGCATATAATATAGGAAGTGACATTCCACGTATAATAATAAAAAGGAATGCAAATACAGGCATCAATAATACCCTACGTGTTTCAGGGGTGGATGCATGTATGATATATCAGTAGGCTTAGGCCAAGTCACCAAATGTCGGATTCCCAGACAGCAGCAGCAACAAACATCCAGCTCCTGAGCTGAGGAGGCGGAGAAAATGGTAACCCCAACAGGGGACAGCCGGAGGACAGACATGGCATGGGTGAAGATGTGTGTCCCTAAGGGTCGCAACATGTCCATGGAAGATGTCAACTGAATGACGTGAAAGAATGAGTGAATATGTGCTCCCCCCTCAAGGAATGGCAACTGCTACGTGTGCGTACAAAAAGCGTGAATGTGCAGAGTGCCCCCCAAGGCTCTGTACTATCAGGAGATGGATTGGGTACTGTGGAAGAAGGGGAGGATCAGAGAAGACAGGATCAAACAGCCTTTTTACACAATGGGCAGGATTAACCCCTTAGGTTCTACAGTGAGTATAACAAGCATGCTTTCCTGCATATACAGACTGATTTTACTGTTGTGGATTTAGTAACACTTTAACTAGCCTGAGACCTAAGAACCCTCTGACTTCCTGCCAGAAAGTTGGCATCTGTGTTGCCCTCTTCTGCCTTACTATTTTTCCCAAAACATGATTGTCAGGTCTAGTAACCAATGGTGAAGCAGAAGAGAGCATGGCAGGCATTACATTTTCTGTACCTAGTCAAGATGTACATATTAGAAAAGGCTCAGATTAGCTTGAGAAAACTGTAATGCCGCGTACACATGACCGGACTTTACGGCATACTTGGTCCTGCGGACCGGAGTCCGTCGGACGATTTGATCGTGTGTGGGCTCCAGCTGACTTTTTTTTCTCAAAAGTTTGACGGACCTAGAAATGAAACATGTTTCAAATCTGTCCGACGGACTCGAGTCCCGTCGAAAAGTCCGCTCGTCTGTATGCTAGTCCGATGGACAAAAACCGACGTTAGGGCAGCTATTGGCTACTGGCTATGAGCTTTCTTGTTTTAGTCCGGTCGTACGTCATCACGTACGAATCCGTCGGACTTTGGTTGATCGTGTGTAGGAAAGTCCATTCATTCGGAAAGTCCGTTGTAAAGTCCGTCGAAAAGTCCGCCGGACAAAGTCTGCCGTAAAGTCCGCTCGCGTGTACGCGGCATAAGAGATATGGATAGCCAGTGGAGGAGGCTGGGTTGCCCTTTTGTTAAAAAGCATACTGTACACGTTCTTAATTTCTTAATGTCATAAGGAAAGGCTAGTCTTTATTAAGCCCTAACATAGGTCCTCAAGTGCATTCCATAATGACTCTAATGACATCCATGTCTCAAGCCATAATGAAGAGGGGTTTTCTTTTTTTTTCCACCGGAATGCGTCAACTGTGTTTGATGCTTTTAACCAATAAACATTTCAAAAAGACCTTCAAGTGAGGCAAACATTTATATAAGTGCTCCTCAATGTACATTCAAGAGTTTATTTTCTGTTGAATGAACCCTTTGCCGTAGCAGCTTAGGACCTGAAGAAGGTCAATATACACTATACTTCCATTGAAGATCTGCGTCCTTGAAGGAAAACATACTCCACCCGTATATCCATAAGAATCCATTCTCAAATCTACTGGTCCAGCGCCATCACACACATTAGATACTTCCGTGAGAGGAAAGGATTGCTTTAGGAACAGTTGTAATGACATCAGCAGCTCATCAATTGACGTTACCCGTTTCCTGGGCTCTTTTCTTGAAATCTGATTCCTGAATAGCTACAGTAGGATTCTTATTTCTCTTTGCACATTTTGTATTATGAAGTGACTACTGAGTGAGTCACAGTGAGTTACTGATCTGCTCATATCAAACGAGGTTTCATTAAAAAAAATATTGCCTATACATGGCATTCATCTCTCTGAACAGATGGCATATATTTAATTAGGCCTAATAAAACAACAAACGTGCCATACATGACATTATGGAAAATAATTGTAGATCATGATAATCTCAATCATGCAATGACAAACCAATGACTTTGTAAAAGTCAGCCGCCAATCGCACTAAACTTAAAGATTACCAAATAGCCGATCCAGTAAAAAAACGAGGGTTGTTTTATGGGAAAAGCTATTGCTTTATTACGTTGTTTTTACTGGGGCAATCCCTCTAATGATTTTACACAATGCACCATAAAGTTCTTTGGGGCCAAGCCAACACAACGGAACCATGTGTTTTTTTTAATATATATAAATGTACAGTATATATAACTGCATCTGCTTATACTATGATATTGATCCAATAAAAAGAACATTACACAGCCTGCGGAGCTTGCATTGCCTGGGTCACTGGCTTTTTACTAACAGATGTTTAGCTATACAAGAGCAGTCTCATTAGTCACTGGCTGTCTGCTTGTACCTTAAACCTGTCAAAACAAGAATGGATATGGATGCCTTGTGTATGGAGCTCTTGTTTATATTCAGGGCAAGCCATTATAGCTTCAGCAATCTAAAGCAGGCATTTCTACTTTAGTTTGGCCTTTGAGACACACTCAAACCAATAAGCAGATCTACGTATTAAGGTGTAAACTTGAAATTAATTTTTTAGTATGTGGGTTATCATGTCTTACTGCATGCATTTTATTAATAAAATCATTTTTTGGGGAATCCGATGCAAAGTTTCTTTCCTGGCGATCCTGTCGGTAATAGCACTTCTTGTTTCAGGCTGACAATGCTAAGCCAATGCCTTGCAATTATCAGCAGTGTTGTCAGCCTGCTGGGAGACTCATTCGGATGGCTGCTGGGCTGTCTATTAGGTCTGTAGGAGGCATGTGTACAACTAATGGGCAGCCCAATGGTCAACTTAAAGCAGAGTTCCACCCAGATTTTTTCCTCCTTACCATGCAGCAGTAATGTGTATCCTTAAAATGAATTGGCATTTTTTAAAATGTATTCTTTCTGTTCACCTACCTGATTTATGCCTATATCTAATTTCACTTCCTCCTCTAGTGGGCCGCGGCCACAGACATAATTTCCGGTTTTGCATTGGCTCCTCGAAGATCTTGGTCAGCTTGGCATGTCCTCTATGGAAATTCTTGGCCAGCTTGGCATTGCACGGCTCCAGTAACATTTAAAGTGGTTGTACACCCTGTACAGCCACTTTTACCTACAGGTAAGCCTACATTAAAGCGTTTGTAAAGGTGTTTTTTTTTTTTTTAAAAAATAACAAACATGTTATACTTACCTTCACTGTGCAGCTCGTTCTGCACAGAGTGGCCCCGAACCTCGTCTTCTGGGGTCCCTCGGCGGCTGTTTCAGCTCCTCCCCGCAAGCATTCACCACCTTAATGCGAGCTCCCTCGCACGGTGGTGAGTGCTTGCGGGCGCGCTCCCGTGATACAGCCGGCGGCTATAGCCGCTCGCTGTATCACTCGGCCCCGCCCCCCGGCGCGCCGCGTCATCGGATGTGATTGACAGCAGCGCGAGCCAATGGCTGCGCTGCTTTCAATCCATCCACTGCAGCCAATCAGCGGCCAGGGTGAGCGGAGGAACAGATGTCGGGAATGCGAAGCTGACTTTCGAGGCGTCAGGTAAGTAAAACGGGGGGCCTGGGGGCGGCGGTTCTGTCAGAAGTTTTTTCACCTTAATGCATAGAATGCATTAAGGTGAAAAAATTTTTACCTTTACAACCCCTTTAAGGCTAACCTGTAGGTGCTTGAAATATCTCCTAAACCTCCACTGTTTAGGAGATATTTAAAAAAATGCCGAGCGCCGATGAGCACGGTGCATGCGCCGATTTCTACAGCACATGCACCCATTTCTATAGCACATGTGCACTTTAGAAAGGGCACATTGTGCCGTTTCTAATAGGGGTCATGCCGTGACTGGTGACTCCCGAGCGCATGCGCGAGAGTGATGTCACACAGCTCCGGCTAGTTACAGAGCCGGAGTTTGTGGCCCCGGAAGGAAGAGGGGTGAAGATGGACGCTCGCTGCTAGTGAGGACATCAGTGACATTACAGGTTTTGGTTTCAGGTAAGTGACACATAATGGGCTACTATGCAGTGCATAGTAGCCCATTATGCTTTACCTTTGCTGGGAAATAAAGAGGAAGTAAAACCCACCAGGGTTTACTTCCTCTTTATCATTGGCGTCTATGGAAAATCTTGGTTAGCTAACCAAAATTGCACCACACTGCACATGCGCAAGATCGGCAGGTGCATGCTGGGTAGCCAGAATGCACAGAATCCAGGAACAAGGACACTGTGACTTCAGATGCCCATGCTGGAGATGGCCGCGCTGTGCAGGAACTTCACAAAGTAAGAAAACAATGCTGCACAGATAGACAACGGGGAATAGTTTACAGCATACCTTTGTTACATTGCACGAGGCATGAGTATTCTAGGGGAATTTTTATCTTATAAGTCATATTTCGGCCAGAACTCCGCTTTAAGAAATGCACATAGGATCAGCCATGTCTCTTGGATAACAACAAAGGGTTCAATAATTGGCCAATGTGGCTGCATTTCTTACTGCATCAAAAAAGCCTTTTTTTCTGTTTCAGGCCTCAGCTTCTTTTACTTGCTGAAGAGCAAGAATGCCTACACATACAAATTAATATTCAAATTCTTGCATGCAGGGATGGCAGTTTGGCCGACTATACATGGTGCAAATTTCTTTTCTGCAACCACGGGCGACTGTCTGCTCCCGGCGGGGGGGGGGGGGGGGGACGGGACGACCTCCCCCATGTTCCCCATGAACCACGTTCACCAATTGTACATTGTCATTCTCATTTTTTCTTTGGCCAAATGCTGGGGTCACTAATGTTATTAAATGCATTCTCACTTAAAAAAAAAATGAGAAGCATTTGAAGATGCACAAATCTCCAAGAACCCAAATCCAAAGTTCCTGGTTGTCATTACACTTGCCAGCTATGCAGAGCGAAGGAGACAGATAACAGTGGAAATCTCTTGCCTTCTTAGCTTGGTTTACAAACCTCGGCTCAGCAACGATCAAGGTGAATTATGAAATATGAAGAATATTCCTCAAGCCATTAAACAGGTGTCACTTTGCAAAATTGCCAGCTCCCCCATCATGTTTAAAACTGTGTTAAATGTTCCCTGCTTTCCTACCCCAGATGTTATGTTTATACGCCATTAATCCCGCTGGTAAGTCATGGATGTATATAAAGTACACCTGTTACATATAGGCTCGAGGCAAGCTTATTGTAAATTGATGGATGTGCAGATTCACCAGGAAGAAGTGAGATCTCTGAGTCATGATCTGCCATAGTGATGTCCCTACATTCCAGTTAGTTGGTAGGTCCCATCCTCAAGAATATCGGAGAAGCTCATTATAATGGTAGCCTCTTTTATATGAGTAATATGTCTTTTTAAGCAGGGGGTCTACCGGTTGCCTAGAGCAGCCTTTTTCAACCAGGGTGCCTTGAGGATTCTTCAGGGGTGCCTAAAAATTTCCCAGAAATTGTTTACACGCCAGCATGTGGATGAAGGCTGTCTTTTAGTTTTACTAAGTCACGGGCTTTCATTGTGCACCATTACAACCTTCTAGCTGCCTGCGTCCTAATGACCAATGGCGTCATCTGTTGATAAGGAGGCTGTCAGTTGCCTGCATAGCATCCTTGTTTGAGCTTCCCTGCCCCTCTCCATCAGCACTGGGGGTCACATTAGCTGAGTTATGTAGAAACATTGGAATACTAGTCCGTACCAGTTTGCAAAAGTGTATTTGCTTTGGAATAAATCACTTCTAACGTTGGGTGTCCTACTTGGACTTGTGGATGTTGCTACATTATGTAAAACTATTAGAATAGTTTTTACTTTATAGATCGGGGTGCCTCGAGATTGTCCATCGTTTTTAAAGGGTGCCTTAACTGAAAAAAGGTTGAGAAACACTTGCCTAGAGGACCAGTGAGCTAAGACATGGGCCCATTAGCTTCATAAGCCAAGTTCCCTTACTTGCAAGACTCTTGGTGGTCTCATTGTTTGGGACAAGTGCCCTTTCCCCTTTAAAAGAACACAGCCCTGCAAAGGCTATAGAGGTATTCAAGGCTAAACTTTATATATGATCTTTATTGCATACTGCCATTGGTCCAGCTTGGAACAATGTAAGTATGCATATTTCATATCGGAAGGCCAATGGGGAAGCTCACAATTTTGCACTGCTACACCGATAGCCGTGATTTTCTGAAACCTGTGTGAGCGGCTTACCCTCTGCACACTGACCAGGGGGGGGGGGGTCACCCTTATGGCACTGCTGCCATTCACAGAACAGCTTGTATTTTTTTAATGAATACAAGGTGTTCTCTGATTGGATGAGGTAGAGTTAATGACACCCCCATCCCTCCTCTATCTTGTTCAATCAAACAGCAATTTGAATTCATAGAACAAATACTGGGCATTCTATGAATGGCAGAAGTGCCGAGTGAGCACCCCCTGTTGTCAGTATGCAGACTGGCTATCACTGTAGTAGTGCCGGATACAACTGTGAATCATCGGCTTCCCGAGTGGCCCCTTAGAGGTGAAATATACTTACTTACATTGGTCCAAGCTGGGCCAATGTAAGCATGCAATAAAGGCCAAGCCTGGAGTTCAGCTTTAATTAAAGCACAGCTCCAGCCAAAATGTTATTCCAGTTTTTGATAAAGTGGGGGAGGGTATATAATTCTGTCATATCTTGGATACTATTTGTGACCCCTTCTGTCCCTCTCGTACTAAAACAAGAAACTGTTTCCCTGGGTTCTAATCTATCCCTAATCTATCTAATCTATCTAATATAGAAGTTACTCATCACTGTGCCTTTGACACTCTGTCATAGCACCGGGAAGGAAGACGAAACGTCCCTGGTAGGGACAGAGTCGGCAATAAAAACCTGACAGAGGTTCTAACTCCCCCCACACTATCCAAAACAGGGTTACAAATACAATATTTTAATTAAAAGCACCTATGCTTTGGAGTAGGCCTGTTTCAGGCATCATGCATACTGGGCGTTTGACTTTGTCCCCTGGACGCCTTACTCCTGGCAGGAAAAAGCAGCTTAAAAAATGTGACTAAAGCTACATATTGCACAAGTGTTTAGCCGTGCAATGTGTGGCTTGAGCATTTATGAATTCCATTGGTCAGATTATTGATTTATCTAGCCACTGGAATGAACGCGCAAGCGCTAAACACACCTAGCGTTTTAGTGCATTTAGAGCGTCAAGTATTGTTTTCTGCCCAAAGGCTCCTCTCACTCTACGGTGCTGGTGATGGGCTTTTTTTTCTGCCTGTCAACACTCCTCCTCTAATACACGTGTAAACTCCTATGTACGCATGGACACATAGGCAAGCTTTTACAGGCAGAGAAAAAAAGTCAAACGCCTGTTAAAGAGGTGTTTTTTTAAGCCCTGTGTGCATGAGCCCTAAGGAATATGTGTATAAGATCTTATGGTTTATTGGTCATCAAAGCTGATTTAATAAGAATTACACAGAGTAGTGTTGGTGTTCAGAGTGTATTTAAACATATCAATGTAATTTTACATGTTCATCAAATTGGTGCAATCTGATTAGTTGATCGTGATCGCTGCACATTGCCTTAGTAAATGAGACATAACCGTACATTCAGAAAGTATTTATGCAGCCCTATGTAGCCAATAATGCTTTAGAATTACCAGAAAATTGTAACAAGATGGGTTTCCCATCATTTGCAAAAACTGTAATTAGCAAAATTGTTATTAAGTTTTTGCATCTGATAAGCTTCCTTTTAGTAACATCAGTGCATATATACTGTTTGACTTGAATGCCCCCCCCCCCCCCCGTACCAAACTGATGTTTTGGATTTAAAAATTCTAATCCTTGGGCTATTGTTCTTAGCAAAAGCCAATTGTCTATATTTAAGGGAAATCTATACTAAGGAAGTATGGGAGCTGCCATTGGTGCCAACACTAATTCCCTGGCTGTTCTGATCATACAATAAGCGTCTATGCTTTTGGGGACCTGTATACACATACTAGGGACAATTTAGATATAATCCAATTAACCTGCCAGCATGTCTTTGGAGTGTGGGAGGAAATCCATGCAAGCACAATACATTCTAATTCTAGTGCCCTCCATGGCAAGTGATCCTAGTGCTGCAAGGCAAGAGGGGGCCAACACTAAGCCACTGTGCTGTCCATATACTAGAAACTATGTCCAGTAATCTGCATGGATTGAGCACATGTGTGATGTATACAGGAGTCAACTGACCCACTCATATTTGGAATGTGGAAGGAAACTCACACAAGCACAGGGAGAACATGCAAACCCCTATTGCTACAAGACAAGAGTGCTAACCACTAAGCCATTGCGCTGCATATATATATATATATATATATATATATACACACACACACACACACACACACCTTAGAAACTGTGTCCAATAATCTGCATGGAGTGAGCACACACTTGATATAGACAGGAGCCAATGGACCCACCAATCTTGGAGTGTGGGAGGAAACAAGCACAGGAAGAACATGCAAACTCTATGCAGGTAGTGTCCTGGATGAAATTTGACCCTTGTGCCATAAGGCAAGAGCGCTAACCACTAGGCCACTGCATACATACTAGGGCCAAATAACCTACCAGCATGTCTTTGGAGTGTGGAAAGAAACCCATGCAAGCACAGGGGGGGAACATGCAAACTCTGGTCCCCTACATGGCAATGGATCCTAGTGCTGCAAGGCAAGAGAGTGCTATCAACTAACTCACTATTCTGCCCATATACATATCCTAGAAACTGTCCAGTAATCTGCATGGCGTGAACACACATATGATTTAGATGGGAGCCAATGGACCAACCAGTATGTCTTTGGAGTGTGGCAGAAAACACAAGCACAGAGGGTAAATGCTAACTGTATTGTCCTGGATAGAATTTGACCGTAGTGCTATATATATATATATATATATATATATATACACACACAGTATATCCTACAAAATGTGTCCAGTAATCTACATGGAGTGAGCACATGTATGATTCAAAAAGGAGTCAATGACTCACCAGCATGTATTTGTAATTTGAGAAGAAAGCCACGCAAGCATAGGAAAGCATGCAAACCCCTTAAAATGAAGTATCCCGGATGGGATTCGACCCTGGTGCTGCAAAGCAATTGTACTAAGCACAGCATACATACACATACTAGGGCCAAATGACCTACCAGCATGTGTTCGGAGTGTGGAAAGTAACCCAGGCAAGCTTAGAAGGAAAAGAGCAAACTTTAGTGCCCTACATGGCAAGCGATCCTAGTGCTGCAAGGCAAAAGAGTGCTATCCACTAATCACTGTACTGTCCATACACATATCCTAGAAACTGTGTTCAGTAATCGGCTTGAAGTGAGTACATGTGTGATTTAGACAGGAGCCAACCGACCCACCAGCATGTCTTTGGAGTGTGGGAAGAAAGCCACGTAAGCATAGGAAAGCATGCAAACCCCTTGAATGAAGTATCACAGATGGGATTCGACCCCGGTGCTGCAAAGCAAGAGTGCTAACCACTAAACTACTGCATACATACACATACTAGGGCCAAATAACCTACCAGCATGTCTTTGGAGTGTGGAAAGAAACCCATGCAAGCACAGGGGGAAACGTGCAAACTCTAATGCCCTACATGGCCAGCGATCCTAGTGCTGCAAGGCAAGAGAGTGCTATCCATATACATATCCTAGAAACTGTGTCCAGTAATCTGCATGGAGTGAGCACGTGTTTGATTTAGGTAGGAGCCGATGGAACTACCAGTGTGCGTTTGGAGCGGGAGAGGAAACACAAACACAGGGAGAACATGCAAACTGGGATTCGGACCCGGTGCTACAAGGCAAGAGTGCTTTCCACTAAGCCACTGCATACATATACATACTAGGGCCAATTGATCTATAAACATGTCTTCAGAGTGTGAGAAGAAACTCGTGCAAGCATAGGGGGAAACAAGCAGACTCCAAACAAGTAGTATCCAAGGACAATAGTGATATATATATATATATATATATATATATATATATATATATATATATATATATACACACACACAGTGTATATTATTTTTAATATCCTAAAATCTACATTGAGTACACGTGTGATGCCCAGATTCTTCCAGTGCAATGTGTGCTGCTGTTACATGTGCAGCGATAGAGCTGTGGCATGCAGACCCCATTGGTCAGTTCTGACACCATCTGGCACCGACTTTTTGCTGACCTAGATATCAAGTGAAGGCAGTCAGCCTTGTTCAGCCAGGAAAGCCTATTGCATTGAGCTTGCACAGTCTATTGCAATGCATGCTTCCAGTCCCCCCTTGCTTGATTATCCATTTGCTGCTCATTGATCTGTATTTAGGAAACACATGAATACTCTGCGCTACCCAATTACCCTGGCATGAAATCTCATCATCCTGAACAAGATGTATCACCCCCTCCTCCTCCTCCTCCTCCTCTCTCTTTCTATTTATTTTTTTCCCATAAAGAGCTCTAAAAATAATAATCCCCCCTCTGCATTACATGCACTCAGGATCTCCACCTCACCCTCCCATGCTTATCTGTGCAATGCCTCCAAAATCACTGTTTGGGTGTCACAAATAAAACGGATCTAACAGATTGTAATTCCTGCAAAGGACACAAAAGCTGCTGTGTGTGAACAGTGAAGGGTCTGTTGAGACTTGACCACGCCCCCTCCTCCAGACACCATGTTAGCCACGCCCACCGGCTCCTTTCTACATTGCTGCTGCTTGTATGAGCAAGATGATGATCAGCTCAGCGCTAAAACACAATTAAATGAGGCTTTTCAGCCCCCTCCTCCCCCCTATAAGGGAACTGTGCATACCATCTTCAGTGCAAAAATAAATAATAATAATAAAAAAAACACACACACACACCATTGGCAACTGAGGCTGTATACTGGGATTAGATGTGTTTTTGCAAACACCATCTGTCGACCATTAGTGTATTTATTATAATATGGGGAAAAGTAAATAATTAAATCACAGTTGATTGCAGCATGTGCAGTAATAGATTATTAATAGGTGCTGAACAGAAAAAACAAGTTCATTAATGAGCAGCCTATAGGATTTAAGGGAAGGATTCCTCCATAGCATGGCAATGTGGGATCATCTATTATGTCATTCTGTGATGCATACTTGAAATACCAGCACATCCTAAGCAGGCTGCATGAAGATGGACTGGAGGGCTACCAACCCTTCCAAGCCCATCGCTAGACAACTTAACAACAACTTTCCAGGGGGAGGGGGGATCTGATGCTGCATGGGGGATTGTTTGATTGGTATCAATAAATGGGGTTGTCGGGGGTATTATGTGATGCAGTGCTGGATATAACCGATTCATCTCTGCCTAGCCTTTTGCAAATGCTGATTGTCGGTGTCACATTTGTTGAACGTTTAAACGACCACAAAAAAGGGGGCTTTGTATCCCCTGACTGCATTCAGCTGCTTTGTCAATGGGAAATTGGATGATTGAAGCTGCTTTGCCAGCTCTCACTCCCTAATGCTGGAGCAATACAGGTGATAATGTAATAGCACACACATTTTTAGACTCAGACGAGCTTGAGCTGTGATTAGACTAATGGCATCCTTCTTTTAGCTCTGCTTGTACAATGTGATCCTCTGAACACATCAGAGTTTTAAGGCCAAGCATGCAGATTATACAGTTTTTTCCCCCCTAGATATGGACTGGTGCCATTTAATGGCTTGGTTTTGCATAGGCTAAATAGGTTTGAATTAACGGCCGTTAATTAAAGTAATAAAGCAAAAAGGTTACCATTTCAGTGGAATTGGTCATACAAGTGAGACACTCATAGTCGACCATCCAAGCTTTATCTGCCATCCTTCTAATGGCACAATTTTTACCAAATCCAACTAGGAGCTTGCAGGTCCACCTACAAGTGTTCAACGAGGCAACCAGCCATGGGCAAAGTATGAAGCCCCTATGGAATTGTGTCAGTTTATGGCATGAATTAAATATGTTTATGTTAGTGAAAGTACTAAAGCAAAATAATTACAATTTCAGTCCATTTGGTCATACATGTATAAAAACACTCACAGCAGACCACCCAAGCTCTAATTGTCACCCCTTTAATAACAAATCAATGTAGGAGTTTCTCAGTCTTGCAGGTCCACCTAAGTGTTCAACAAGCCATTGACAAAATGCAGTAGCCCAGAGCACCCAACCTTCCTTGATCTGACTTTTTGCAAACTGGAGATTGGCTGCCATTGGCTATTGCAGTTGTGTCAATTTTTGGGGGGTCACCAAGGAATCCTTGACCTGAGAAAAGTCAACTGACAAGGTCAACGATTGAGGAATAGGTGAGGAACTCATGTCAAGAGGTTGAAGAACTTACCATACACCCCTTGGCTAGTGACTCCTTCCAAGAGAACTGTCAATAGCCACAAGATCACGAAAGTTAAATCCATCTTCACGTTAAAATGGACATATCCAGTCCAAGAGGACACAAGAGTTTCCAAAGGCCAGGGACTGAAGAAACTACCCCAAGGGTGTCCGTTTAAATTCCAGCTCACAGGTGTCCTGTTGGTCAGCACACAGTGACAGAATTGCTTGCTCTTAGTAATTTAGGAAGTAGGGTGGTTGTGGAGGTGGAGGTGGAAGGGGTGAGGGGGGTGTCTTCTTTACTAGGACAGACAGGGAATATCCCTTGGTCAATCAAACATGAGGATGCTCAGATGCTAATTGAATCCTTGGTCAGCTTCTTTAATGGGGGTTTAAAAAGTAACTTGCAGTGTTCCCAGGAGAGCAATTAAGAGAGCATACTGATCGCTGTCCAGCCAAGACCCTCCAAATTTTCCTCCCCCCATGCCATTAGTTGCCATTGCAAATGCAAGTAGAAGAAGCAAAGGAGGAGAAGGAGAAGGAAAAAAAATCCCAGATCCAGCCTGGCAACCGAGGTTTCTGTATGGGAAGAAGGATCTAGGCTGACCACCACTCATCCGATCCAAGCCATAGGAGAAGAGACAGGTCCAGATCGCAGCCAGGAGCCCCCCATATAAATGAATGGAAGAGGAGCACAGGACCAGCCCCAGCTGCAGGAAATGCAAATGAAGCTAAACCTGGCAGGGAGGGATTGCAGCATATATTAATATTCTTGTCATTTTTTTGTGGCGAGATCCAAAGGCTGCCTTCTCCCCCCCATCCAAAAAAAAAAAAAAAAAAAGGATCTGCTGATCAGCAGTGTTTGGGCAGGAGGGGTAGGCAGGGGGGGTAGATGTCTTCTTCTGCACCTGGAGTGAGTGTCCCTAGGACCTGTGTATGTGTGTCTGTGTGTGTGTCAGTGTATGTGTGTATGTGTGTGTGTGCAGGCAGGAGCAGGAAGGAGAGACAGGGCTGTGTGTGGTCACGTTGGGCTCTACGTGTAGAGGAGCTGGAGCCTGCTAGCCGCAGCCAGGCGACGTCAAAGCTGCGTGTCTCCCCCCCATCCCTACACCCCCACCTCCCATCCTCCTCTCCCCCCTCCCTCCCGCTCCCATCCTTCTCAGCTCATCTGTATGGGGAGCACAGAGGATCAGCAGGCTGCAGAAAAGGGGGTACACCAGCCTCACATAAAGGGGGGGGGGGCAGACCAGTTGCTGCTGATGACATTCAATGCCACCCACAGCAGAGGCTCCAGATAATGCGCCTCCCCTCCACCCCCATTAATCTCTGTATAGAAGCAGAGCGTGGGAATCAGGCTTTGTGAATGAAATATGGGGGTCCTCCGCGGATAGGACCCCGCACACCCCCACAGCTGCAGAGGAGCGGAGCCGCCTGCGCCAGTCTGAGCCTCTGGCAGGTGTGCGGAGCGCTGGAGGAGGGAGCGGCGGAATCCAGCACCTTGGACAGGTCCGTCCCGACCAACCATTCAATGTATATGGAGAGCAGGGACACCCGACACTCCCGGCCAACCATACAATGTATATGGAGAGCAGGGACACCCGACACTCCCGGCCACCCATACAATGTATATGGAGAGCAGGGACACCCGACACCCCTCTACACACAGGACAGGTCCATCCCGGACCAATACAATGTATATGGAGAGCAGGGACACGCGACACCCCCCTACACACAGGACAGGTCCATCCCGGACCAATACAATGTATATGGAGAGCAGGGACACCCGACACCCCCTACACACAGGACAGGTCCGTCCCGACCAACCATTCAATGCATATGGAAAGCAGGGACACCAGACACCCCCTCTATACACAGGACAGGTCCGTCCCGGACCATACAATGTATATGGAGAGCAGGGACACCCGACATTCCCTCTATACACAGGACAGGTCCGTCCCGGACCATACAATGTATGTGGAGAGCAGGGACACCCGACACCCCCCTACACACAGGACAGGTCCATCCCGGACCAATACAATGTATATGGAGAGCAGGGACACGCGACACCCCCCTACACACAGGACAGTTCCATCCCGGACCAATACAATGTATATGGAGAGCAGGGACACCCGACATCCCCCTACACACAGGACAGGTCCGTCCCGGACCAATACAATGTATATGGAGAGCAGGGACACCCGACATCCCCCTACACACAGGACAGGTCCATCCCGGACCAATACAATGTATATGGAGAGCAGGGACACCCGACATCCCCCTACACACAGGACAGGTCCGTCCCGACCAACCATTCAATGTGTATGGAGAGCAGGGACACCCGACATCCCCTTACACACAGGACAGGTCCGTCCCGGACCATATAATGTATATGGAGAGCAGGGACACCCGACATCCCCCTACACACAGGACAGGTCCATCCCGGACCAATACAATGTATATGGAGAGCAGGGACACGCGACACCCCCCTACACACAGGACAGGTCCATCCCGGACCAATACAATGTATATGGAGAGCAGGGACACCCGACATCCCCCTACACACAGGACAGGTCCGTCCCGACCAACCATTCAATGTGTATGGAGAGCAGGGACACCCGACATCCCCCTACACACAGGACAGGTCCGTCCCGGACCATACAATGTATATGGAGAGCAGGGACACCCGACATCCCCCTACACACAGGACAGGTCCGTCCCGGACCCTACAATGTATATGGAGAACAGGGACACCCGACATCCCCCTACACACAGGACAGGTCCGTCCCGGACCATACAATGTATATGGAGAGCAGGGACACCCGACATCCCCCTACACACAGGACAGGTCCGTCCCGGACCATACAATGTATATGGAGAGCAGGGACACCCGACACTCCCGGCCAACCATACAATGTATATGGAGAGCAGGGACACCCGACACCCCTCTACACACAGGACAGGTCCGTCCCGGACCAATACAATGTATATGGAGAGCAGGGACACCCGACATCCCTCTACACACAGGACATGGGACAGTGTCACACTATACAGCTCTGTGTCACCCTATACCAGGGACAGTGTCACCTTATAAAGCTCTGTGTCACCCTATACAGCAGTTTCACTCTATACAGCTCTGTGTCACCCTATACATGGGACAGTGTCACCCTATACAGCCCTGTGACACCCAGGGGACAGTGTCACCCTATACAGCTCTGTGTCACCCTATACATGTTGGGACAGTGTCACCCTATACAGCTCTGTGTCACCCTACACAAGGCGCAGTGTCACCCTATACATGGGACAGTGTCACCCTATATATCTCTGTGTCACCCTATACCAGGGACAGTATCACCCTATGCATGTTGGGACAGTGTCACCCTATACAAGGCACAGTGTCACCCTATACAAGGGACAGCTCTGTGTCACCCTATGCAAGGGACAGTGTCACTCTATAAATGGGACAGTGTCACCCTATACAGCTCTTTGTCACCCTATACAAGGGACAGCTCTGTCACCCTAAACAAGGGACAGTGTCACCCTATACAGCTCTGTGTCACCCTATACAAGGGACAGTGTCAACCTATACAAGGCACGGTGTCAACCTATACAAGGGGCAGCTCAGTGTCATCCTATACCAGGTACAGTGTCACCCTATACAAGGGACAGCTCTGTGTCACCCTATACAAGGGACAGTTCAGTGTCACCCTATACAGTGTAACCCTATATAAGGGACAGCTCTGTGTCACCCATTACCGGGGACACGGTACCCTATACAGCTCTGTATCACCCTATACAAGGGACAGTGTCCCCCTATACAAGGGACAGCTCAGTGTCACCCTATAACAGGGACAGTATCACCCTATACAAGGGACAGTGCCCCCCTATACAAGGGACAGCTCAGTGTCCCCCTATAACAGGGAAAGTATCATCCTATACAAGGGACAGTGTCACCCTATACAAGGGACAGCTCAGTGTCACCCTATACCAGGGACAGTATCACCCTGTACAAGGGACAGCTCTGTGTCACCCTATACCAGGGACAGTATCACCCTGTACAAGGGACAGCTCTGTGTCACCCTATACAAGGGACAGCTCAGCATTATCCTGTACAAGGGAAAGCTCAACATTACCCTATACAAGGGACAACTCAGTGTCACCCTCTACAAGGGGCAGTTCAGTGTCATCCTATACAAGGGACAGTATGGTATTACCCATAGGAGTGTGAGGCCTATTGCACTTACTGTGTTCCTATCACTCACTGTGTTCATTCAGAAAAATTAGGGTGATTAGGCACACCCCGTGCAAATGCCTATGGTGTTACCCTATACAAGAGGCAGCTTAATGTCACCCTGTACAAGGGTCATTATTTTTCCTGCAGTCCTGAATTACTGTGCCCGGCAGTGTGTGAGGTTGGACAAGTACTCTAATTCCGCGTACAGATGATCAGAATTTCCGACAACCAAACCATGGATTTATTTCCGACGGATGTTGGCTCAAACTTGTCTTGCATACACACGGTCGTACAAATGTTTTCAGAAATTCCGAACGTCAAGAACGCAGTGACATACAACACGTATGACGAGCCGAAAAAAATGAAGTTCAGTAGCCAGTGCGGCTCTTCTGCTTGATTCCGAGCATGCGTGGAATTTTGTGCGTCGGAATTGTCTACACACGATCAGAATTTACGACAACGGATTTTGTTGTCGGAAAATGTGAGATCCAGCTCTCAATTTTTGTTGTAGGAAATTCCGACAGAAAATGTCCGATGGAGCCTACACACAGTCGGAATTTCTGACAACGAGCTCACATCGAACATTTGTTGTCGGAAATTCTGATCATGCGTTAGTCTTTAGCAGCTTTTCTCAGAGTTCCCCTAGAGGTTGTTAAGGGTTCCTTCTGCATTTGCTGACCTCCAGAAAAGCTTCCACTGACCCCAATGATCTTTTAAGCTATAAGGGAGCATTCTTTCCACTGACCACAGCTTTAGGGAGCAAAGCACCAACCACCTATGCAAGGGGGTGTGTGTGTGGGGGGGGGGTGCATTTTTCCACTTATCGTCAGTTTAAGGTGGCTTTTTTTCCACTGATAACCAGTGTAAGGGGGCATTTTTCCACTGATTTCCTGATTTCCATTGAAAGGGGGCACCTTTCCACTGATCACTAGTGTAAGGGGGCAACTTTCCATTGATCACTAGTGTAAGGGGACACATCTCCACTGACCACTACTGTAATGCCCCGTACACACGGTCGGATTTTCCGATGGAAAATGTGTGATAGGACCTTGTTGTCGGAAATTCAGACCGTGTGTGGGCTCCATCACACATTTTCCATCGGATTTTCCGACACACAAAGTTTGAGAGCAGGCTATAAAATTTTCCGATCGTGTGTACACAAATCCGACGCACAAAGTGCCACGAATGCTCAGAATAAATAAAGAGATGAAAGCTATTGGCCACTGCCACTGCCGTTTATAGTCCCGACGTACGTGTTTTACGTCACCGCGTTTAGAACGATCGGATTTTCCGACAACTTTGTGTGACCGTGTGTATTGCAAGACAAGTTTGAGCCAACATCCGTCGGAAAAAATCCTAGGATTTTGTTGTCGGAATGTCCAAACAAAGTCAGAGCGTGTGTTCGGGGCATAAAAGGGCAATTTTACCACTTACCACGATCAGAGGGTAAGATCAACCGGGACTGTAGCTCAAGGTCTAGCCGCCAATGCAACAACTAACCAGGTGTGTCCGGGTATGGGTCCTCAGGACAGCAACGGCGGTGTGCCAGAGTTGCAGGATCTAAGGGGCCACCCAGTCTTCTTCAGAGCCACTGGTGGTGTGGATATTGTGCTGCATGGCAGCCCCAGGGTTGCGGATCTCTAGCACACCCGTGCAGCCACAGTGCAGCCAAATACTAAGCTGGAAGAACACAGGGTACACACAGGAGCCTAAGCAGAGAAAGAAACACACTGTAACAGGGAATACAGGAAACCACTGACAGAAACCAAAGGGAGTAAACTGCAAAGCCAGAGGGAAACACTGAGAATAAAGATAGGATCAAACAACACAAAGAACGAGGGAATACTCAGAGCAGCAAACGCCAGAGGAACAGGAGGGTCCGGCTTCAGCGTGGAGACACGTTGCTCGAACACTCAGTCACAGGTATACAGGCTTAATAAAACCTAGGTTCAGGGTGGATTGGCAGGAACCCGAGCAGCTTGAACAGTAGGTAAAAACTAGCGCCGGATCAATATACACGCAACTGCGACGCCACTGACTACCAAAGTAAGAGGGCACTTTCCTACTGACCATCAGTGTGAGGGGACATTTTACCACTGATCACTAGTGTGAGGGGACATTTCTTACAATGACCACTAGTGTATGGGGGGCATTTTACCACTGATCACCAATGCCAGAGGCTATTTTTCCACTGAGGACTAATGTACGGGGGCAATTTACCACTGACCATCAGTGTAAGGGTGCATTTTAGCACTAATCACCAGTTTAAGGGGGGCATTTTTCCACTGACCAGCAGCACAAGATGAAATTTCCCACTGATCACCAGTGTAAGGGGGCATTTTTCCTCTGTTCATCAGTATAAGGGGGCACTTTTCCATTGACCGCCAGTTTAAGGGGGCATATTTCCACTGTTCATCGGTATAAGAGGGCACCGTTCCATTGATTGTCAGTGTAAGGGGGCACATCTCCACTGACCGCTAATGTAAAGGTTTTAGGGGGCACTTTACCACTGACAATCAAAGTTAAGAGGGCTTGTTTCTACTGATCACCACCAGTGTAAGAGGTTATTATTGTATTGACCACCTGTGTATAGGGACATTTTTCTACTGACCATCAGTGTGAGCGGACATTTTACCACTGATCACCAGAGTAAGGGGCATTTATTCTACTAATCACTAGTGTATGGGATCATTTTACACGGATCACCAGTGCCTGGGGCCATTTTTCCACCAAGGGCCAATGTACGGAGGGCACTTTACTAGTGATCATGATCACCAGTTTAAGGGGGCATTTTACCACCGATCACCAGTGTAAGAGACCGTTTTTTTTTCGCAATTTACCACTGACCATTAGTTTAAGGGTGCATTTTACCACTAATGGGGGGTGGGGGGCATTTTCCTCTCAACAGCAGCATTAGAGGCCATTTCCACTGATCACCAGTGTAAGGGGGCATTTTACCACTTACAACCAGTGTAAGGGGGCCTTTTTTCCACTGATCACAAGTATAAAAGTGGCATTTTTGTCACCAACCACCTGTATATAGGTAGCATTTTTGCACTGTGCATCAATCTAACAGGCCATTTTTCCACTGATAACCAGTGTAGGGGTATTTTTCCACTAACCATAAGTGCAAGGGGGCATTTTTTCATTGAACACCCATGTATGGCGGTACTTTTCCACTGAGCAACAGTGTAAGGGGGCATTTTTCCACTGACCACCAATGTAAGGCTGATGACACACAGGCAACTCTGCGGCTATCGACCCCATCACTGACAATTTGTGAAAATTGCCAGCAGGAGGATCTCTAAGAGGCTGCCCATTCTTTTCCTTATAGAATCGCTTCGTTTGTAGCTGAGCCAGTGACATGTTGCTTCCATTGCTAGCAGGTGAGATTCAGCAGCAGGGCATCAACAAAGCAACATCTCGCTGTGTCTGGCTACAGTGGTAGAGATTCCATAGGGACATATAGGCGATTTGTCCCTAGTAACAGACTTACATGTGTGAAAGCAAAATTCCAAGTTTCTAAATGTGCAGTTTATGCTTTAAAAAAAAGATTTCCAATACTTTGCCTCAGAGTAGGTTTATTGATTAACACATCATTAAAAAGGTTCCCTGCTTTGCCAGTTTATTCTGCCACGGTGTAATGCGATCTTAGTTTGCTTTTCCATCAGGATGCATCTTTATGGAACATGATGAATACTCCAAATGTTATAAGACAATTGTCACAACACTGAAACCCCCTAAAAAAAATATATAAATAAATAAATAAATATATGAAGTTTAATGGTAACCAGGAGAGTCCCCCTAAACCTGCACTACCACCTCCGCGCTAGATGAAATAGAGAGCACAAAATAGAGCTGCCACTTAAATATCAAATCATATATAAACAGAATCCACCCTCCAATGGTGCAGATGGATAGCGGCGCTAACTATAACAATGATGGAAAAAAAAAATTTGCTTGAAACCCCACCGTTCTTAGTATCTTGGGGTGAGTTAGAGATGTGCTGAATCTCAAAGATGATGCATCATAACTTAGCACTCACTCTTATAACACATATAGTATTAGTGATCTAAATGAATAGAACACTCCCGTGTGTACAACAAAATAAATGTCCCCCAATATTCCAACTAATATGTGATGAATATATATTACCATACACCACGTGAAAAAATACAAATAGTTCCTACAATATATAATCACTTGAAAAATATATAAAAAAAATATAAAAATATATAAAAACTAAAAATAAAATAGTATATGAAAACTAAAACTAAAAATAAAATAATATAATAAATAAAGACCAAAGTGAAAGCAAAAAAATCCAAAAATTGTCCACAAAAACAGTGATGATAATGTGTGACAAGAAAACACCACTCCAAGAAGAAAGTGCAGGTGTCCTCAAAATCGTTCTGCTGTGATCCGCAAATTTCACCACACCTCAGTGACGTGATTCCACTCCCTTCTGAAATTCAAACTCACCAGCTCTCCATGGGAATGCTTGACCATTCTTCCAGAAGCGCATCTGCAAGGTCAGACATTGATGTGGGCGAGAAGGCCTGGCTCGCAGTCTCCACTCAAATTCATCCCAAAGGTGTTCTATCGGGTTGAGGTCAGGACTCTGCAGGCCAGTCAAGTTCCTCCACCCCAACCTCATTAATCCATGTCTTTATGGACCTTGCTTTGTGCACTGGTGTGCAGTCATGTTGGAACAGGAAGTGGCCATCCCCAAACTGTTCCCACAAAATTGGGACCATTGTCCAAAATGTCTTGGTATGCTGACCCCTTAAAAGTTCCCTTCACTGGAACTAAGGGGCCAAGTCCAACCCCTGAAAAACAACCCCACACCATAATCCACCTCCACTAAATGATTTAGACCACACAAAGCAAGGTCCATAAAGACATGGATGAGTGAGTGTGGGATGGAGGAACTTGACTGCCTGCACAGAGTCCTGACCTCAACCCGATAGAGCACCATTGAGATGAATTAGAGTGGAGACTGCGAGCCAGGCCTTCTTGTCAAACATCAGTGCCTGACCTCACAAATGCGCTTCTGAAAGAATGGTCAAACATTCCCATAGACACTCCTAAACCTTATGGACAGTCTTCCCAGAAGAGTTGAAGCTGTTATAGCTGGGATGGACTAAGACTGGGATGCCATTAAAGTTCACGTGTGTAAAGGCAGGTGTCCCAATACTTTTGGTAATATATATCTATAGATATATATATATACATACATACACACACACACACACACACACACACACACACACACACACACACACACACACACACACACACATATATATATATATATATGTAAAGTAGTGAGTGTACAGCTTGTATAACAGTGTAAATTTGCTGTCCCCTCAAAATAACTCAACACACAGCCATTAATGTCTAAAGCTCTGGCAACAAAAGTGAGTACACCCCTAAGTGAAAATGTCCAAATTGGGCCCAAAGTGTCAATATTTTGTGTGGCCACCATTATTTTCCAGCACTGCCTTAACCCTCTTGGGCATGGAGTTCACCAGAGCTTCACAGGTTGCCACTGGAGTCCTCTTCCACTCCTCCATGATGACATCATGGAGGTGGTGGATTATGGAGACCTTGCGTTCCTCCACCTTCCATTTGAGGATGCCCCAGAGATGCTCAATAGGGTTTAGGACTAGACATGCTTGACCAGTCCATCACCTTTACCCTGAGATTCTTTAGCAAGGCAGTGATCAACTTGGAGGTGTGTTTGGGGTCGTTATCATGTTGGAATACTGCCCTGCGGCCCAGTCTCCAAAGGGAGGGGATCATGCTCTGCTTCAGTATGTCACAGTACATGTTGGCATTCATGGTTTCCTCAATGAACTGTAGCTCTTCAGGGCCGGCAGCACTCATGCAGCCCCAGATCATGACACTCCCACCACCATGCTTGACTGTAGGCAAGACACATTTTTCTTTGTACACTTTACCTGGTTGCCACCACACACACTTGAAACCATCTGAACCAAACAAGTTTACCTTGGTCTCATCAGACCACAGGACATGGTTCCAGTAAACCATGTCCTTAGTCTGCTTGTCTTCAGCAAACTGTTTGCAGGCTTTCTTGTGCATCATCTTTAGAAGAGGCTTCCTTCTGGGACGACAGCCATGCAGACCAATTTGATGCAGTGTGCGGCGTATGGTCTGAGCACTGACAGGCTGACCCCCCACCTATTCAACCTTTGCAGCAATGCTGGCAGCACTCATACGTCTATTTTCCAAAGACAACCTCTGGATATGACGCTGAGCATGTGCACTCAACTTCTTTGGTCAACCATGGCGAGGCCTGTTCTGACTGGAACCCGTCCTGTTAAACTGCTGTATGGTCTTGGCCACCATGCTGCAGCTCAATTTCAGGATCTTGGCAATCTTCTTATAGTCTAGGCCATCTTTATGTAGAGCAAAAATTCTTTTTTTTCAGATCCTCAGAGTTCTTTGCCATGAGATGCCATGTTGAACTTCCAGTAAACAGTATGAGAGAGTGAGAGCGATAAGACCAAATTTAACACACCTGCTCTCCATTCACACCTGACATCTGATGAGTCACATGACACCAGGGAGGGAAAATGGCTATTGGGCCCAATTTGGACGTTTTCACTTAGGGGTGTACTCACTTTTGTTGCCAGCGGTTTAAACATTAATGGCTGTGTGTTGAGTTATTTTGAGGGGACAGCAAATTTACACTGTTATACAAGCTGTACACTCACTACTTTACATTGTAGCAAAGTGTAATTTCTTCAGTGTTGTCACATGAAAAGATATAATAATATAATAAAATATTTACAAAAATGTGAGGGGTGTACTCACTTTTGTGAGATACTTGATATATATATATATATATATATATATATATGTGTGTGTGTGTGTGTATATATAGATCTATATATATAGATATAGATATACAAATTACCAAAAGTATTGGGACACCTGCCTTTACACACACGTGAACTTTAATGGCATCCCAGTCTTAGTCCATCCCAGCTATAACAGCTTCAACTCTTCTGGGAAGACTGTCCACAAGGTTTAGGAGTGTGTCTGTGAGGGGTGTACTCACTCACTTTTGAGGGCTGGTGAGCTATGGCTGCCTGGGAGCGGGGGGTGAGCACCTCCGGCAGGCGGGTTGTATGGAAGTCCTTCTCCCAGCGCTTGTGGAGGGGCAGAGAGGAGAGCAGGTGGCCAGATTATCAGAGCGCGGGAAACATCACTAGCGACTTTCATTTCAATAGCAGTGTGTTCCCCGCACTCGCTGTGACACACCAGCTGGATGATGAGAGCACCAAGGAACGTCACAGCTTTCATTTCAATTGCCGTGTGTTCCCGCTGCTCGGTGTCACATACAGCCCCGCCCCCCTGATCTGTCTTTCAAAGTGGAATACACGAATACACGGCAATTGAAATGAAAGCTGTGATGTTCCTTGGCGCTCTCATTATCCAGCCGGTAATCCTCTTCCTCTCTGTTCCCCTGCATGATGGACACAGATAGGCAGCATGATGGACACGGGCAGGCTGCATTGGTGGACACAAGTGAGGCTGCATTGATGGGCACAGGTAAGGCTGCACTGGTGGACACAGGTGAGACTGTATTGATGGGCACAGGTAAGGCTGCATTGGTGGACACAGGTGAGGCTGCATTGGTGGACACAGGTGAGGCTGCACTGATGGGCACGAATAAAGTTGTTGTTAATATTTATTTTTAGAACTTAACTCTGCATAAAACATTTAAGTGTCATTTAACGAGGTAATTTACGAGGGCGTGTTTAAGGGTGGGGCAGGGTAGGGGTTGGATGGGGCAACTGGTGGAGAGTAACCCTTGAGGCCTGGATAGTAGCTCAGGACTTGAAATTTTGCGCCATATATATATATATATATATATATATATATATATATATATATATATAGGGCTTTTTTTCAGCGGGAACGCGGGGTAAAGGCAAGAAAAGCTGGGGTGTGCTGCTGGGTCTATTGATTGGGGGATCTATTCTGGTTGGAGGGGGTTTATTTTTGCAGGGGGGTCTGTTGTGACTGAGGAGGTCTAATGTTGCTGGTGGGGGACCTATTGTTGCTGAGGGTGGGTCTTATATTGCTGGGGGGGGGGGGGATGAGCAAGTTTGGGGTGGAGAAACTTCACTGGCCTGCACAGAACCCTGACCTCAATCCCGATAGAACATCTTTGAGATGAATTTGAGTGGGGACTGCGAGCCAGGCCTTCTTGTCCAACATCATTGCCTGACCTCACTAATGTACTTCTGGAAGAATGGTCGAACATTCCCATAGACACACTCCTAAACCTTGTGGACAGCCTTCCCAGAAGAGTTGAAGCTGTTATAGCTGCAATAGGTGGGCCAACTAAATATTGAACTTTACGGACTGAGACTGGGATGCCATTAAAGATTATGTGAGTGTAAAGCCAGACGTCCCAATACTTTTGGTAATATAGTGTATAAATAAATATTATCTATGCATATACTTACTTTGTAATAGTGAATGGAGCATGTTGAAATATTTTTGACTGCTATTTCTGAGTAGCCTATTGCAACCAGTTATATTCCAGACATAATTTTGCAAGAGCAGGTTATAAAGTAAAAACTAAAAATAATCATTTAATAGGAAATTTCAGATACTTTTCAGACAGAAGCCCCAGTGTTACACTGATGTTAATTACCTGGAATTTTACATTTTAAATCAGGAATGATAGATTTCTGATATTCTTCAGGATCTAATAAAAGGAAAAATAGCAAAGTCTTTATTGAGCCCCGTAGATAGTGTATCCTCCATGTATGTGGGCATGGCACATTGATGAGTGATATAAATAAATAGGACTTGTCTTCCCTGATGAGTAGTATGCTGGCAATGTGCAGCAGAGACTGATACAATGATGAAGGTAGGAAGACGTGTTATACCAACGTTAGTTTCCTTTTGGCCGTGCCCACATACACACCATGTTCAATGAACGCTTGAAGGCTTCTTCTTTTTCTTCTAGTGGAGCTTACGTGAGCATTGTGGTTTCCAAACTGCAGCCTGGGTACCAGATGTGACCCTTTTCTTACTTTTATTCCGACCCTTGGGGCACTATTTTTATCCACTGATGCCAACAATAGGACATAATTCCCCTCACTGACACTAATGAAGGGTAAGAATTCCAACCAATGGGGTACGATTCCTCCCAATGACACAGCAATGGTGCCCAATGAGACCAAGAGATGGGGCACAGTTCCTCCCAATGACACAGCAATGGGGCCCAATGAGACCAAGAGATGGGGCACAGTTCTTCCCAATGACACAGCAATGGGGCCCAATGAGCCCAAGAGATGGGGCACAGTTCCTCCCAATGACACAGCAATGGGGCCCAATGAGCCCAAGAGATGGGGCACAGTTCCTCCTAATGACACAGCAATGGGGCCCAATGAGATCAAGAGATGGGGCACAGTTCTTCCCAATGACACAGCAATGGGGCCCAATCAGCCCAAGAGATGGGGCACAGTTCATCCCAATGACACAGCAATGGGGCCCAATGAGACCAAGAGATGGGGCACAGTTCTTCCCAATGACACAGCAATGGGGCCCAATGAGCCCAAGAGATGGGGCACAGTTCCTCCCAATGACACAGCAGTGGGGCCCAATGAGACCAAGAGATGGGGCACAGTTCTTCCCAATGACACAGCAATGGGGCCCAATGAGCCCAAGAGATGGGGCACAGTTCATCCCAATGACACAGCAATGGGGCCCAATGAGAGCAAGAGATGGGGCACAGTTCCTCCCACTGACACCAAAGATGGGATATTGTTTATTCCCACCAAAGTCCAGACCAGTGGTTCTAAACTCTTGCCCTCAGGACCAACTAACAGGCCAGGTTTGCAACTTCCGAAGGTAATACTTAAAATCTGGCCTGTTAGTGGGTCCCAAGGACAGGCTCTTGAGAACCACTGGTCTAGACCTTTTCTACTCCCAATAACCACAGTTTGGGCCCCTTTAAGTCTGAAGGACAGTAAATTGGGCCTCGCATTACAAAGTTTGGAGACCCCTGGTTTATAGGGATAGCGAGCACCCATGTACTCTAAGCTTTAACTCTTTCGCTGCCAGGTCAGTACATCATACGGACCTGACAGGGCTGCAGACACCAGGATTGTGTGTGAAACAGACTCCTGCCTGTCCAATGAAAGCATTGCTCACACACATCCCCGGTACGGGGGTCGCCGCGCCCCACCATGCTTTCCAGGCTTCACTTGGCCATCTGCAGGCCCAGGAGTGACATAGCGGGTGTCAGCGGCTGAAGGGGAAGGAGAAGAGCGGGCACACGTCCGTTCTCCTCCTCTTCTTGTTGTGACCCAGAAAGTGAGGTCTCCAATGTCACCTCCGGGTCTAGCTCTCGGTGTCCCCGGCTAGCTTAGCCAGGAAATAATGTTTTGCAATGCGATCTGCATTGCAAAACATTCAGTGGAGCCCAAAGGAGATACTGGTGGTCTTTTAGACCCTGCATGTCTTATTAAAGAGAACCTGTCACCTAAAAACATCACACATTTTGTCCCCTGTGTAATGAAAAAAAAAAGTTATGTAAAAAAAAATGATTATTATTTTTTTTTTTATTTTGCAAAAAATAAAGTTACACCCAAGCACATAAAATCCCCCCTCCCAAAATTTTTGGAGGCCCCACCAACCCCACATCTACGCACATATGAGCGTAAACACATGCAGCGGGGGGCGCCTATGTGTAAAAATGACGATTGCGATGCACATGTTACATATCACTGCACACGCCAGAGGGAGAGCAATCATTCTAACACAAGACCACCTCTGTAATACTAAACTGATACCTATAGGGGGCTTTTGAAGAGTCACCTATAAAAAGTAGACACGTGCAATTCGTTTAGTTCCGAATTCGTTTTTTTTTGACAAATTCGCTAATTGCAAAATTTCCGAATTTTTCAATTTCCGAAATTTCGAATTTCCGAATTTTTGAATTTTCGAAATTTCCGAATTTTCAAATTTCGAATTTTTGGAAATTCAAAATTTCGTAAATTGGAAATCTCGAGATTTGGAAATTTGGAAATTTGGAAATTGGAAATGAGAAATTTCGTAAATTCAAAAATTCGTAAATTCAAAAATTCGGAAATTCGGAAGTTCAGAAATTCGAAATTTCGCAAATTAGAAAATTCTAAATTAGGAAATTTGAAAATTCAAAAATTTGGAAATGTGAAAATCCAAAAATAAGAATGAAAATCTGAATATTCAAAAGAACGAAAATCTGATAATTCGAAAACCCAAAAATCTTAAATAATAACTAACTAATAATAAATATTAAATGATAGGTATTGGAATTTCCTTTCAAATTTGGCTGTATGTAACGAGTACGAATTTATCCGAAGTTACGAAGTATCTGATATAATGAATGCCGTATCTAAATGAATGGAACGTAACGATCTAATAATAATAAATAACAATAATAATAAAACCTTTTTATTATTATTATTATTATCAATTTGTTCCATTCCATTCGTTATTTCAGATAATTCTTACTTCAGATAAATTTGTATTTGTTACGTTCACAAACAGCCAAATTAGTTAGTTATTATTAGTTAGTGATTATTTCAAATTTTACTTATTTTCTTTCTTTTTTTCAGTTTTTCGAATTTTTGGATCTTCAAATTTCTGAATTTCCTAATTTTCGAATTCCAAAAATCCAAAAATTTGAAAATTCGAAAATTCGGAATTTGGAAATTTGAAATTCGGAAACTTGAAAATCCGAATTTCCGAACTTCCGAATTTTCAAATTTCCAAAAAAAACAAAACAACGAATGAAACGAAAAACGAACACATTTTTTGTCAGTGCACATGTCTAATAAAAAGTATAGGGTACCAAAGTTTGACACAATTTCACAGGCGTACACAAATTTAAGGTTTGACATGTTGGGTATCTATTTACTTGGTGGAATCTTAACTTTTATATATTACCACAAATGTGGGTAATATATTGCATTTGTTTGCCCTAAGATTCCCTTTATGCCGTGTACACACGGGCAGCCTTTTCGACCAGACTGGTCTGACGGGACGAATCCGTCGGACAATCCGATCATGTGTGGGCTTCATCGGACCTGCAGCGGACTTTTTCGGGTGAAAACTAAACTGACTTTAGACTAGACGGACTTTAGAAATAGAACATGTTTCAAATCTTTCCGACGGACTCGAGTCCGGTCGAAAAATCCGCTTGTCTGTATGCTAGTCCGACGGACGAAAACCGACGCTAGGGCAGCTATTGGCTACTGGCTATCAACTTCCTTATTTTAGTCCGGTCATACGTCATCAAGTACGAATCCGTCCGACTTTGGTGTGATCGTGTGTAGGCAAGTCCATTCGTTCGAAAGTCCGTCGGAAGTCTGTCAAAAGTCCATCGAAAGTCCGTCGGAAAGACCGTCGGACCTTTGATGCCGAAAAGTCCGCCTGTGTGTACACAGCATTAGTATGTTTTTTTACTGAAATGTTGAGTTTCCTAGACCTTTGCATATCGTGTGACATAAGGAGTGTGGCGCTCCAGTCTGCAGCTAGATACTCTTGGGAAATGCAGATGTGACAGGAAACATGTGATCTCCACTTCAATGAGTTGCGTCTAGTGTCTATTGAATGTTTGTTATATTAAAGTTCAATAAAAAAAGAAAAAAAAGTGGAGTGGAGGTCACATGTTTCCTGTCAAAAGTGGAGCTCCAGTCTGTAGCCAGACCCCCTTGACTGTCTTTGGAAATGGAAGTGTGGGAAACATCCTTAACTAAGACATTGACAGCAATAAAAAGATGTTGATGTTGGGTATCTATTTACTTGGCACAACCTCGTCTTTTATATTTTACAAAATATGTGGGTAGTGTATTGCGTTTTTTTGCCCTAAAATGCACTTTAGTGTGTTTTTACTAAAATTTTGCGTTCCCTAAACCTTTATGGTAATAACATGTGACCTAAAAAATTGGAACTACCACTATTATTCTCTAGGGGGTTTTGTGTAATCTTTAGGTTGAAAATGATTTTTTAAATATGTGTGCAAAAAACGCAAAAACAGCTCTGGCAGCGAAAAGGGTTAATATGATGTTTTGCTTTTATCAAGAACACTTCATTTAAAAGGGTAACTCAACTTTCGTGGGAAAAAAACATAGCAAATAATAAAAAAAATAATATAGCATATACAATTTCTACTCATGTCATATTGTAATTGAATGTTTATTAAAAATGACCTTTCTTTTTCAAGCTCCCTCCCTGAAAATGCTTCCTGAAAATGTGATTTCCGGCTTGTGTGATTGGCCGACTGGTTTTCCCAGAAGTCTGCACTAAGTCTCGAGTCAGATTTTTGGTATCCCCTGCAACAAAAATGTCTATGTCTATTGCCAAATGGAAATCACGTCTAAAGGGATGCAGACCCTGTCACTTTCCTCATTAGGGCCCTTCAGGTGCAGCAACTGATTGATAATTATAAAATCACGCCCATTAGACTCACTGGACACAGACAAAAAAACAGCTATTCTTTTTTTTTTAGATAACAAAAGGTAGGTATCTGCAAAAAAGTTTGTTAAAATCCTTGCAATGTACAGTGGAGTTACTCTTTAACCTCTTGCCGACCATCCGTATGGCTGCGCGAATTGCCGTAGGTGTACATCGGCCGCTTTAAGAGCTCTAGGGGGCGCCGGAGCCGATATGCGTTTCCAGCAGCCGCAATGTCCACCAGCGACCTGCGATCGCTCCTCAGAGAGCCAGAATGGGTATCTGTCAATGTAAACAGACAGATCCCCGTTCTGAAAGGGGAATAGAGAGAGATCGTCTGTTCCTAGTGATTAGGAACAGCGATCTCTCTCCTCCTCCAGTCAGTACACTGCCCCCACAGTTAGAAACACCTCCCTAGGGAACACTTAACACCTTGATCGCCCCCTAGTGTTAACTGTCACTGATATTTATACAGTAATCAGTGGATATTTTTAGCTCTAATCGCTGTATAAATGTAACTGTCACAGTCCTGCTAAAAATGGCTGATCACCCTCATTACTAGTAAAAAATAAATTAATAATAAAAATGCCATAAATATATCTCCGATTTTGTAGAACGCTATAACTTTTGTGCAAACCAATCAATATACGCTTATTGCGATTTTCTTATTTTTTCACCAAAAATATGTAGAAGAATACATATTGGCCTAAATTGATGAAGATTTTTTTTTTATATTTTTTGTGATATTTATTATAGCAAAAAGTAAAAAATATTGTTTTTTTTTCAAAATTGTCGCTCTTTTTTTGGTTATGAGCACACCATGGATCGACAACTTCTATCCAAAGGTTTCTTTTATTGAAAGAGATCACATCACAGAAATAAGTGCAAGGTTTTCAGGGCCACACAGGGCCCCTTCGTCAGGCATGTGACCTTTGGACGGGAGTTGTTGAACCATGGTGTGCTGGTGAATATGTACACTTGCTTGATTTTCCAGTACCCAACTGGTAATCGCTGCAGCACCCGCCATTTCAAGAGCCATACTTGCCGGAAATGTGTGCGAAAGGAATATTGACAAGCTTTTTTTTTGTTTATAGCACAAAAAATAAAAACTGCAGAGGTGGTCAAATACCACCAAAAGAAAGCTCTATTTGTGCGGAAAAAAGGACGTCAATTTTGTTTGGGTTCAGCATCGCATCGCAATTGTCAGTTAAAGTAACGCAGTGCCGTATCGCAAAAAAATGGCTTGGTCATTAAAGTGGTTGTAAACCCACTTTACAAAAAAAAAAACTACCGGTAACACCTGCAAGACAAAGGCATAATGAGCTAGCATACTAGCTCATTATGTAATACTCACCTGAGATCGAAGCCCTCGCTGCGGTGCCTGTACACCGCTCCGGTTGGCCGACATCACTCCTGACGCTGTGATTGGCCGGACCCGCGATGACATCACTCCCACGCATGCACGCGGTAACGGCACTTTTACTGAAGCAATGGCACATACGTGCCATTGCTTCAGTTTGTGTCAGTGTGCATTTGCCGAAGACGTCGGCACATGCAAATACAGGAGATATCTCCTAAACCGTGCAGGTTTAGGAGATATCCTGGGTAGCTACAGGTAAGCCTTATTATAGGCTTACCTGTAGCACAAAGTGGTCTGTAAGGGTTTACAACCACTTTAAGGGGGTACATCCTTCCAGTCATTTAGTGGTTTATGTATGTCTTGTAATGCAGGTTAACCCCCACTGTAGGATCACATGCCAAGACCACCATTGATCAGCTCTGGCTTTGGAAACCACTAATTCTGGAAATCCCCTCCTGTTATCCTCGAGAGATTGTTACATTTGACAAAACGGGGTTCATTTTTGGGACAGTCGATATGTGACTCTCCACAAAAATAAAAATTTCCATCCAGCTCCGAAAAGTGGCATCTATTACCCTGCTATGTACTGTATATCCCATTGCCATTACTCTAGGTTATGTTACAGAAAAAAATATTAACACAATACATTTACAAGTATAGGGACTTGTAACGTTGAGCCAGACTGCAATCTGCAGCGCCATAAATCATTTAGGGCTTTATATAATGTGTCAGTTAATTTGTGAGACTTGGAGCATTGTAGTTTGCATTTACAATAAATCCATTGCTCCACCGAACCGATGTTGGGCTTTGCCCATGCATGAAGCATATTATATTAACTACAGGCAATACATCTTAAATAATTGTTTGGGGTGCAAAGGCAATTGTTAATCTCCAGTAGTTTAGTGATGGATATTTGATTAATACTGTGTATGCCTTTATTTAAAGGAATGTTTAGTGTTTTTATATGACATGTTATCTTTCTACCCTGGGACATAGGGGCTGATAGTTTTCGGTCTAGCCTGGAGGGCAGTCATTGACCTAAAGGCCTTTCTTAATGTTGACCCTTCCAGTAACCCTAGTACCATCCCTTCCTCTAACCCTCATGCTAACCTTCTCTTAAACCCCCAAAACTAACTCTGTTCTGTATACCTAATTCCAGGTTTGCAGTCTCACTTCTCTTGTGCTGGGATCCTTTGCACCCAAGACCAACCCTTGCTGAACCAAAAGATACCAGCGGTGAATGACCACATCCAGAAACATCTGCTTTGGTTTTTGCATGTGTAGCACTACCCACCCCTCAGGAGCCACTGGTAGGTTGGTAAGTCTCATTTCCCCCCCTCAGAGCACACACAGCCTGGCACACAGCACTTCCAGCATTCTTCCTCTGGTTTTAAAGATGAGTCTAGGGGTTTCTTTTAAGGGTTTTTTTTGACCAGCAAATTAAATTCAAAACACTAACCACAACATACAAAGCCATTCACAACTCTGCTACATCACTAATCTTGTCTCGAAATATCACCCAAACTGTCCTCTCCACTCTACTCAAGACCTCCTCCTCTCAAGCTCTCTCGTCTCCTCCTCCCATGCTCGTCTCCAGGATTTCTCCAGAGCCTCTCCCATCCTCTGGAACTCGCTACCTCCACCTGTCCGGCTATCCCCTACCCTTGCTACCTTCAGGCGATCCCTGAAAACTCATCTCTTCGGGAAAGCCTATCACGTCTCCAACTAATCTTCTACCACTTCCACCAGCTCATTCCCCACAGTTACAACCTTTTGTACCACCTGCCCCACCCTATTAGATTGTAAGCTCTTCTGAGCAGGGCCCTCTTAATCCTCTTGTATTTTATTGTATTATACAGTGGAACCTCGGATTGCGAGTAACGCGGTTAACAAGCGTTTCGCAATACGAGCACTGTATTTCTAAAAATCCTAACTCGGTTTGGGAATGTTGTCTCGCAAAACAAGCAGGGTTCAGGCCAAAGCGGTGTGCATTACCTCTTTTGGCCTGAGGTGGGGGGCGCTGGAGCCGAACGGCGCCGATCGTCGCCGTTCGGAAATGCACGGAAAGGCCCGAGGACAGTTCGGCTGACCTCGGCAAACCTCAGAAAGGCTCGTGAACGGAATCTTTCCGAGGTTTGCTGACGTCAGCCGAAGTGTGTTTTTGGCCAATTCCGAGGCTCTCCGGCGCCCCCCCACCTCTGGCCGCATACGGTATTGCATCCCATTGAAGTCAATGAGGAACTAATTATTTTAATTTCCATTGACTTCAATGGGGAAACTCGCTTTGATATGCGAGTACTTTGGATTATGAGCATTCTCCTGGAACCGATTATGCTCGTAATCCGAGGTTCCACTGTTACTGTATTGTCTCCCTTTTATATTGTAAAGCGCTGCGTAAACTGTTGGCCTTATATAAATCCTGTATAATAATAATAATAATAACCACTTGCCACCCAAGCCAATTCTGACGTTTCTCTCCTACTTGTAAAAATCATTATTTTTTTTGCTAGAAAATTACTCAGAAAGCACAAACATTATATATATTTTTTAGCAGTGACCGTAGGGAATAAAATGGGGTAGTTCCAATTTTTTATGTCACATTTATTTGTGCAGCAATTTAAAAAAAAAAAAAACACTTTCATGAATTTAAATCAAACAAAACACAATATTTACCCCAATGTTTTTGTATAATGTGAAAGCTGATGTTTCGCTGAGTAAATAGATACCTAACATGTCACGCTTTAAAATTGCGCACACTTGTGGAATGACGCCAAACTTCGGTACTTAAAAATCTCCATAGGCTATATTTAATTTTTTTTTTACAGGTTACCAGTTTAGAGTTACAGAGGAGTTCCAATGCTATAATTATTGCTCTCACTGTAACGTTCGCGGCAATACCTCACATGTGTGGTTTGAATGCAGTTTACATATGCAGGCGCAACCTACATATGCGTTCGCTTCTGCGTGAGAGCCCATTTATTTTATTTTTTAATGTGGCTTCCTGTCTCTGGGGAGGTTTATTAGGAACCTACAGCGCCCCCCTTTTGTTGGGTTGATGGCCGCGCTGTGCGTTCCACTCGTTCCTGGAACGTCAGCGCCAACCATGCATGCGCCCTCCTGCGCGATCGCGGCGGGAATGTGCGCATGAGCGAGCGTCCGGTGCCATTGTTTAAATAGACGCCCGCTCTGACAGTCTGACGAGCACTGCAGAGCGGGAAAATGCCAAACTCCGTGTTTTTCTACATCTTTACGGCATATATGTATCTGTGGGGGGACGCAAAAGGCTGCCTTTGGCGGCCGTTTTAAATCTTTATTCCCCCCTTTTTCTGACATACTTATGTCATCCATAGGAGAGATATATTCTTTGGACCTGGGAAGTGTGCAGTCTCATATAGACTTGGAGCCTTATTTAAGGCTTTGGTTAGCGCTCCCAGCCCAAATAAACCTACACATTCTGGTAAATACATTATTTATTTTTTCTTGTGTTTTTTTTTTTCTGAATCTTTACATGTTGATTAAAGTCCGATTTCATGTGACACTGTATATGTCATATCTAAATAGATGACAGGGGTCTTACATAGCCCGTATCTAGGAGCAGTTATCACTTTTTGTAATGGAACCTTATAGGCATACTCTCTAACTGTGCTTTTGCATTTACTTTATATATTTTTTTGATTTCAATTCCCTTTTTTTTTTCTTTTTTTTTCTCTACCGCTAGTTTTGGCAATTTTCCATACTTAACCCCCTGTGATCATCAGGCAATTGTAAATTTAGGGATCATTTTTTCCTAACCTTACCGTATTTGGTTGGTGTTCATCTGCACCCCCACTGGCACTACTTCATCAATTCCGTTAGGAATTATTTGCATGGTAGGTACTTCCGAGGTAATGTTGTTGTTCATTCATTCTATATGGTTGATATGGATATCTCTGTTTTCTGTACCATTATGATATGTCCTTTTTATCTCTTATAGTAAAGACAAAATTATGACCATACATACTCCTACTTTATGCCCCTGACGAAACACGTCGGGTACCGAGGATTACTACATACCGGAGAGTAACAATCTTTTTGTCATACATATTATGTAACTTGTCGTTTTTTGTTTTGTTTTTGATGTCTTGTATATTCTTGTAATATTTTCTCATGCCTTTTTTAACATTGGTCACTATATGATCATACGTTTTTATGTCCACTTTAATAAAATATATTTTTTGACAAGTGTTTGTTGCCTTTAAAGTCCCAATGAAGGGGGATTTCTCATTTTTTTTCAATTGAATATCAGGGATGTGGCAACTACACTTTGATCTGACATGGTGAAACTCTTTTCTTTGTGGAGCATGAGGCGATGGGGGGCGCTTTAAATTTTAAAACATTTTTTATTGTTTATTTGATTCGTACTTTTATGCTTTCCCTTCAATTCCTTATTTTTTGATCATTTTTATTTCTAAATTTATTATTTATTATTATTAATTTTATCTATTTAGAAGGAATGTAAACACTCCTTGTAATAGGAATAGGGCATGACAGGTCCTCTTTACAGAGATCTGGGGTCTATAAGCCCCCCACATGAGGGGGTAAGGGGGGATTCTGATGCCTAAACATTTTATACCTTAATGAAAGGAATACGTTAGGCTTTTCAAACACTTTAAATATGTAAATATGGATATAAGTGGTAAAGAGCTCCCATTTGCTAAATGCAATCAGAAAACGTGCTAAATACACACTACATAACACAAACAAACCCAATCACTAAAAATGACTGTGATAAAATTAAAGTGACAAGTATATACTAAAATAAAACTAATAAAAAGTGAATCATAGTAGGAAGATATCCAAACATGTTTTCACACCAATGTGATCACCATGACAGTATTTCATGCAATTATTAAACGCAATAATAAATAAAGTCCAATTATAAATATATTCTTCCGTGAAACTTGTGCAAATAATGCAAATCGTCCCTGGCACCCCTCCACCTTTCAAACTTTGTGCTCACCTCCAATATTGACCTTCGCAGGTCACTATACACCTTCCCCTTTAAGGGGTATATGAATCCCCTGGTAGATTAAAGTGGTTGTAAAGGCAGAAGGGTTTTTTTATTTTTATGCATTCTATGTATTAAAAAAAAAAACCTTCTGTGTGTAGCAGCCTCTCTCAGCCCCTCCTGATACTTACCTGAGCCCCATCTCTCTCCAGAGATGTCCACAAGTGTCTTAGCCATCTGCGACTCTCCTCCTGATTGGCTGAGACACAACAGTGGCGCCATTGGCTCCCACGGCTGTCAATCAAAGTCAGTGAGCCAATCAGGCATGAGAGGGGGTGGGGCCGGGTCGGAGCTCTGTGTCTGAATGGATACAGGGAGCTGTGACTCGGCTCGGGTGCCCCATAGCAAGCTGCTTGCTGTGGGGGCACTGGACAGGAGGGAGCAGCAAAGAGGGACCTGAGAAGAGGAGGATCTGGGTTGCTCTGTGCAAAACCAACTGCAGAGGTAAGTATAGCATGGTTGTTTTTTTTTTTAACAAGACTTTACAATCACTTTAACCACTTGCCAACCGCTGCACACCAATATGTCGGCACAATGGCAGCGGTGGGCAATTGGACGTACCTGTACGTCCCCTTTAAATGGAGGGGCTAACGCGCCCACCGCGTACAGCATTCTGGTTGGGGTGGGATGCTCAGTCTATACTTGTCTATCTGGCTGTTCAACCTGTTGGTTCCAAGCCCAGACTCCCAGCTTTCCCCTTACTTGACCAGCTGAAGGACATACCCTTGAATATTGGTAATAGATCCCTAGCCTCCCGGACCCCAGCCTGCACACGGCGACCCTCAGCGCCATCGGGGGCACTTTTTCCGCCCTGGCACACTAACCTTCCGTGATACAACCCAGGAAGAGATATTCTCTAACCAATCTTTAGGTGTACACTGCCGGAGAGACATCCGTGAAATTGCTTTTAATGCCATTGATACCTATGTAGTATTTATATATTGGAAATGCTAACTCTCACTCTATGAACCCTGATGAAGGATTCTCTGAAACGCGTTGGTTCAGTGAGACTTATCAACCTCCATTTACGGTTTTCTTTTCATTACACCTCCATCTGTATCCATATTTATATGTATTTTGCTTCAAGTGTATTTTGCATTTCTTGTCTTGATTTGTATATATTTTGCTTTTTGTTTATGTAATAAAATTATATATTTTACTTATATTGTATCAATTTTATGGTAGTGCCCTTAAAAATCCTGCCTCAGGGGAATCCATGTTGCCACCGCGTACAGGGTGACCGTGCCTGCGGGACCGGCAGACTCAATGTCCGCCAGTCCCCCGGCGATCGTGTCACGGTGCTGCAGAATGGGGAAGTGCCCATGTAAACAAGGCATTTCCCCGTTCTGCCTTGTGACATGACAGAGATCACTGCTCTCTGTCATCGGGAGCAGTGATCGCTGTCATGTGAGTTGAAGCCCATCCCGCCTACAGCTGGAATCACTCCCTAGGACACACCTAACCCCTTCATCGCCCCCTAATGGTTAACCCCTTCCCTGCCAGTGTCATTTACACAGTAATCAGTGTCTTTTTATAGCACTGATCGGCATATGGAAAAATGCAGCGCATGTACAAATGAATATAGGTCTTTAAAATGGTGAAACAGTCAAGAAATAACTAATTGACCACAGGTGCCTTGAAACACAAACGTCCATAAATGGATGTAAATGTCCAACCGCACAGGAGGTATAAGTATGTTATGGAAATGATTAAGAGCTCCAATCGAGCTCAAGGTTATCTGCTGCTGTCTCTAATTTGAAAAGTGTTGATATGCATGCATATAAAAGTAAACACACTGAGACACGCTCAGTTTCGTTACTGTTACACTTCTAATTTATTCAAGGCGGTGTTAATGTTTTATACACACAAATACGTCATTGCTATGTCAGTCTAATAGGTACATCTCATTGGTTAAGATAGAAAAGAAGATGGATAATTTTCATAACGAGGTTTGGCTCTCTCTGGTCTTATCTCCAGTTCCGCATTCTTTTGATGTGTGGGAGGCAGGGGGTAATCGCCATCTTGAGAAAATATAGGAACAGAGCAAATCTGTATACTTATATAATGAGTAAGGAGAAAAATATGTATGCACATAAGAAAATAGACATTTTCAGATTACTATTATTATTATCTACATCACATTCCTTCACAATCCCCCCTAAAATGACTATTTTCTCTTTTCTGTCCCTAATACTAAAGGTCCTACTTTTTAGCCTGGCCCTTCTCCTCAGCAACTCTTTTAGGCTGTATATAGAATTGGGCAGCAACTGTTCACTTCCCTCCTCGATACAGCTGGAGAGGTGCAGTCAGGCGCTATCTATCCCTATAACCCTATAGGATTGTGAGATTATGGACAGGGAGTGACTGTAGAGGAGTGAAGGGTTTGTCATCTTCCATCATAAGGAGGTCCTCTTCTTCTTGGTGGAGAAATGTAGGTGTGCTATTGTCTACAGCCTTGCTCATTAACTTTTTTACAAAAGGTAGAATACAGCATATAATCAGGGCTAAAAGGACCAGGATTATTAATACCGTTACCCGTATCTGGGCGAGCACCTTCTGCCACCCACTCATCCAGCTAAAATATTGGTCCCATGGGTCTGTGATACCTGAGTTCTTCTTCAACTCTAGTGACAGATCTTCTAATTTCTTTATAGCTAAAGTAACCTTACCATTTGGGCCAGTATTATCAGGAATGTATGTGCAGCAAGTTCCTGTTTTTTCTATCATTTTACAGACACCCCCCTTCTCAGCTAACACCATGTCTAAGGCCATCAGGTCCTGGAATGTCATGTAGGAAGTGGGGGCTAACTGATCAGAAATTCCCTGGAGGGCATCTTTAGAGTAATTTACAAATCTCTGTTGGTTATAATATGTGTAGTGTCAGGTCACCTAGAGGCTGGGTGACAGATGCACACCGTTGGGATCAGGAGTGCACCGCAAGGTAGTAGACCCTACGGCTGACTGCTGCGGATTGTACCCTGGGAGGTTCAGGAATCAGGTCTACTGGATCACTGACACAGATCCCACTGGGAGCTAGAGCATAGATTCCCCAGGGCGAGGAGTCTAAGAGCCAGCGGGTGTTCACCAGAGCCTCTAGTGGTGAGGATGGACTGCGCTGCAGTCTGGCTCCAGGTCGCGGTCCCCAGGGTCTCACAGCTCACGCTCACGGTAGACTACAGGAGATGAGGAAGGAGGGAGCTGGCTGGAACATCAGGGTCACAGGCAAACAGGGATGGTCGGGAACAGGCCAAAGTCGGTAACAGGAATCAGATGTAGGAAACACAGCAAGTACACATAGAGGCTAACACACAGTGGTTGATCAGCACTGCTGGCTTGCAGTGCACAGGTTAATATAGGGTTCCCTGATAGGGCCTGGGGTGGGGTCATGCTTAGAGGGGAGGTTACAAAAGCAGTCAGGTGAGGGTCAGCTGGTCTCTAGAGATGAACACATGGAGACAGGTATGCTGATCGACAAACTCTATTGCATAACCATGACATGTAGTTAATCCAATCTACATTCTTGCTGACAGTTGTTATGGGGATCAAAGACTCAAAACCAGCTTTTACCAGATCCCTGGCTTTAAACTCATCAGGGACCCCCCTTGTAACCCCTATGACATGTATGTATACATGAGGATCAAAGCTTCCGGAGAGAGCTGCTCGCTTCCTCCTCTGACTGTGTGCTGGGTCAGTGTATGTATCAGGGGTATCTTTTGTTAGGATATGGGGCTTTCTATTTTCATCTTTTTTGTCTAATGCACTCTGTGGTCGCCCAGTCTGGCCCTGTGTTCCAACCCACTGGCCCCCACAGAAGCCACAACTCTGTCCCCAGTAACTGTCTGTGTGGCATACATATATGTCCTTACCGTCAGGGATATCACTGTACCAATGGCATCACCATGAAGGGTCAAACGGACAAGGTACTATGTCACAGTAATCTAAGGTAAAGGTGGTCACATGTGTACCTGAAGAGTTACACCAAAACGTAATTATGTTATCATTTTTGTGATGGCCACCTCCTGGGCCCCTCCCCCCTAGATCAAACAGAAAAAGGATATGCAGCACCCGAAAACACGCTCTCCTGCAGTGATAAGCGTGCATTCAGGTGTTCTTCCTGGCCAACTTGACTGAGGTGGCTGTGGTCAGCAAAACTTGGAATGGACCATCATAACTTGGCTCAAGGATCTCCAGACAGTAGTTGGTGTGTTCCTGTATCTAATTCAGGATCTGGAATGGAAGAAAACACCTGGACATGCATTCAGGTTAATTCTCGTGATAATGTGGTTACATAATTAGTCAACACATCAGACTGTAACTGTAACTGTTGTGGAAAGTAACAACCAAGTCTGGGGGCTGAACCAAACAAAATTTCATAAGGGGATAGGGCATGTTTCCCCTGGGGGTGTGTCTGACACTGAACAGGGCAATGGGCTAACTGTCTGGCCAACTCATGTTAGTCTCTTGGGCCATCTTTAACATCCTGTTTTTAGTGTCCCATTCATCCTTTCTACCTTCCCGCTACTTTGAGGGTGGTATGGGATGTGTAGTGCCAACTGAACCCCCAGTGCTGCCCAAATCTCTTTAGTAAGGGTTGTTGTTAGGGCTGGTCCCTGATCTCTCAATATCACCTCTGGGACCCCAAATCTACATACTATCTCACTCAGTAATTTCTTAGCTGTGGTCCTGGCAGTCATGACCACTTCCACTAGGGCGTATTCGAATCTGCCACTTCTTGGCACTTGAGAATGATCAATTTGCATCCTCTGGAATGGGGTATAGGGCTTTTGCCAGGTGCTTCTTCTGTGCATTCTGGGTTACATTTGGTGCAGATAATGCATGATCTGCAGAAGCTGTCGGTCAGTGGAGTAACTCTTGGTGCAACACTTGTTGATAAGAGAGTTCATAAAAGTCTTTGTCAAGTGGGCAGCTCCATGTGCCCATTGCACCACGGCTGGGTACATACTCCTGGGTAGAC
This sequence comes from Aquarana catesbeiana, assembly GCF_042186555.1. NCBI lineage: Eukaryota > Metazoa > Chordata > Amphibia > Anura > Ranidae > Aquarana > Aquarana catesbeiana. Next base: position 37,315,192 of record NC_133336.1, read on the forward strand.
AAGGCTTCTTGTTGCACTCGAATAGTCCATTTCTGAGAGTTGTTCCTCTCCGTTTCCAGCTTTCCTTCTTATCCGGACTTGCTGTTTCCTGTAGTTCTTTTAGATAAACTCTGTCCACTGGGAAAGTCTGTAAGGTAAGCACGGGGTGGTCTTCTTCTACCACCCTGCTGTCCACTTCCCGCGGACCACCAGCTGTCTGTTTGGCAGCTGTATTGGCTCGATGATTGCCTTAAGCTTCTTTTGAGTTCATTTTGTCGTGTGCTTTTACTCAGAATAGTCACTTGGGTTGGGAGAAGCAAGGCATCAATCAATTTTTCACAGGTGTTCCTGCAGCCATCAGGAATCCTCTGTCCTAGATAACACCATAATCATGGGCAATGCTGAAAGCATATCTTGAGTCCATGAATGTTGGCTCTTTTTCCCTCTGCCCATTTACGTGCTGTAGTAAGTGCTTATAGCTCTGCCTCCTGTGTAGACATCACCGGTGTTAAGGCTTCAGCTTGTAGAACAGTATTTTCAGTGGTGACCGCGTGTCCTGTGCGGTCACGGGGGTGACAAGTCAAGACTCTACTCCTCCTCCTCCTTTCCCCCCTCGAGAAGTGGAAGAAGGGTGGTAGGGTTCAGTGCTTGACAACTTAATAGAGTAATGCTGTCTAGTAGGAGGGAACACAGGAGTCTCAAGTGTCTGGTAGTGGACAAGTGTTTCGGCTGGATCTTGGTTGAATATGGCAACAACGTCATGGGGAACAAGCAGAACGAGGCAGTGTCCGAGGACCAAGTTCAAAGTTTTGTCAAGCAAGGCTTGTGTAGCAAATCCAGCTCGCAGACACAATAGGCCTCCTCTTGCTACCGCATCCAGCCGACAGGAATAATATCCTATGGGGCGTAGGCTGATGTCGTGTGATTGGGTGAGTACACCTGCAGCATGTCCCAGACGTTCGGATACAAAGAGCTTGAGCGTTTTGTCGTAGGCTGGGAGCCCTAGCGCCGGGGGTGGCGCACTCAAGGGTTTCAAACTTTAGATATTTCTTCAGGAGACATCTGGAAGGGTCTGATTGCAGAGCATCAGTAGGAAGGCTTCTGGAATCCATGCTCTGCACTAGGAAATTAGTCCAAGGAAGGCATGAAGGAATTTCTGACCTTGTGGCAGTGGGGTGTCAGAGATTACTTGCACCCTGTCTTCAGTGGGGTGTCGTGTCCCATGGGACAAACGGTGTCCAAGGAAAATGACAGGTGTTGAGCACCACTGCAATTTGGGCTTTGAGACTTTGCAGCCCTGGTTGGCAAGATAGCACAACAGGCTTTCTGAGGTGACTTCAACAGGGGGTAAGTCAGCTGCACAAAGGAGAAGGTCATCAACATGTTGGAAGAGAATCACTTCCGGGTGTTCCTTTTGTCATGTGTCAAGGATGATAGCCATAGCTTTTGCAAACTGGCTTGGAAAGTTCTGTGCCCCTTGTGGCACAACTGTTTAGGTATGTTGCCGTTTCTTTCCGTGGATGAATGCGAAAAGGTACCAGCAGAAGGGGTGAGGGTGGACACTGAAGAAAACGTTTGTAAGGTCCACCTCTGTGAGGTATTTTGCAGTCAAAGGCATCCACAGTAGGTACCTGGTTCTCTTTTTAGGATTCTCTTCTTGGGGTTATTGTGGTTTCCGGGGCAATGAAGCGCCCTCTTTTAGCTTGACTGAAACTGGTGGCACCTTTAAGTTACCGTTGTCTCCCGGTCCTGTGGACCATAGGCACGCAGGGATTCTGTCAAGTACTTCCTGCAGTATTGAACTTGAAGTTTTTTTTTTTTTTTTTTTTTTTCTTCATTAAGTGTCATCAGGAGAGGCAGAGAACACAAAGCAGATGAGTCTTCTAAAGATAGGGGAGTATGTAACTTCACCCCCCTTCAGGCGTGTCCTGATTGAGGCCTGTAGTCTGGACAACACATCAGCTCCTAGTAGATTCAAGGGACATGTAGAGGACACCACAAATCTGGCAAGCAAATCAGGAAGTGGAAAGGAAAGAATTATTAGGCAGGTTCACCGCTCTCAACACACTTTTGGCTGCACCCCTGTCAATGAGGAAAGTGGTAGGTTTTTCGTCTGGGACATCTTGGGGCTCTGCATTCTTTCCTTATGTGACCCCGTTTCCCACAGTTGTAACAGGTGATCCTTACCCTGGTATTGGGCAGTGGTGGTGGACGAGTGTAGGCGGGATCTTCATCATGGGTTACCATGAGGGGCGTTGGTTTTTTACCTTTTTGATTTTCTATACCTCTGGCCACCAACAATAAATCAGACATTTTCATTGAATGGTATTCAGGGCGGGCCACCATCAGGCCTTTTCTGATATCCTCTCTGAGCCCTGAAACAAAAGCAGTTGATAACATGTGTGTGTGTGTGTCTTTATGAGTCTAGCATGATACTTCTTCACACACTACCCTTTATCTTGGGTAATATCTTGGATTGTGGTCTTCTGATCCGTCAACTTCTCCTTTGCCCAGTCGTGGAGTTGTGCACAGAACTCCACGCCTGAGGTGTAGGAAGTGGCACTTGTCAGGCAGGCATCATTGAAGGCCATCTGCATGACTGGCCAAAAGACATATCCTGCTTTGATTTGGCATAGGCTGATCAAGTCTCTCCAGGCAGCTGAGTAAGTTTCTTGTATCTGCACTATCCTGTGGTAGAAGGGAATTGGCTGCTTCTCTGGGTCAGGCAGACTTGTCACTAAGGCCGCTGCTTGTGATAGAGTAAAAGCGACATACATCACTGGTGCCCCTTCTGGTAACCGAGACTGTTGTTGGGGCGGGGGCTGGCAAGAGGCACTGTTCTTTACGGTTGCCAGCATGTGTTTGAGATCCTCTCGGAACTGAGAGTCTGGAGCCGGATTGGGGGTTAAATCAGTGGGTGGCCTTGCTGCCTGCTGTCGGGCTTCCCACTCAGATGCTTCTTCATCATTAACATATCCGGCCTGGGAATGTGATGCTCCCGTATTGGGGAAGACAGGTGTGTGGTATGAACCATCTTGGTTTAAAACAGCGAGGGCTGGGTACAGGCTGTTTAAGCTTACTGGGTGTACCAAGATGGCCGCCGGCAGGAAGTGCACTGGACTGGGTAGAAAGTGAAGGCATGGGTGCACTAAGATGGCCGCCGGGCTGAGTTGTCACAGTGGGTTGTGCTTGGGTGGTGAGAAAGGAGTGGTTGTTAGACGGAGGGCAGTGCTGTCCCTCCCCTCCTTTGTTTAAAGTTCCAACATATCATCAGCTATACATACATAATACAATCGCCATCTTTCTTAACTTCCTTTATCCAATTTTCTTTATCACACAGGATTTTTCTCCCTGTCTCTTCAGCAACATAACTTTCGTCACTTCTTTCAACTTTGTTAACTATTTCAACATCTTCTTCTCTCCTTCTTTACAATATCACTTTCATTACAATATCACTTTCTGTTTCTCGGCTAACGGCTTGAGAGGGGAATACATACAACCAAGGAGTTAATATTTTTCTCAGCGTTCTTATCAGCAAATTCCTTCGGTGTGGGCACATAAGACTAATGTACAGTTAATCTCAGAACAAGAACAAACACATCAGGGGTAGTGAGGAGCAACGGCCCGCGACCCAACAGATCCCCCGGGCAGCCCCCCTCCCCCTCTCGTGTATATCAAACAATAAACCACAAATACACTCAGGACAGGACATTACACCTGCCACTCTCTGAACCGTAAAGCCTCAGCAGGCTAAGATAAACGCAAGGGCAGACCACCCTGCAAAAATAAACCCGTTTATAGACGTTTTTCTACAGCTCTACACCAAGAGGCCGACAACTCTTCTTGGGGTGAGTCCTCTGTAACGCTTTCAGACTGCAAAGCCCGCAGCTGAGATAACCCTCAAAGGTTCCTTGAACCTAGAGTACACCCGTCTATAAACGACTGCTACAAGGAAACTATCTCATCCCAGAGGCCGACAGCTCGTCTGGAGATGAGACCATACATTCACGCATGTAGCACTTTTAGACTGCTGAGTTTCGTAACCCAAAGAATGACAGACAGTGAACAAAAAATACAGTCAGCAGAAACCCATCAGCAGGTTCGTTAAACAACCTCAGGCGAGGAAATACCTGCCTCTAAGACAGTCTCAGCATACCGACAGAATCCAGCCGTCAACCGAAAGATAAGAGAGTCGTACAGTGGTAAGAATATCAATCAACTCACCGGTACTGTTAGGGCTGCGCAAACCCCACTCTCATTAATCAGTTAACGCCCGAATGCTTGTCGCGGTATAACTTCGACCGTAGCCTGAGATCCCGGGTTTTGGCACCATCTGTTATGGAAATGATTAAGAGCTCCAATCGAGCTCAAGGTTATCTGCTGCTGTCTCTAATTTGAAAAGTGTTGATATGCATGCATATAAAAGTAAACACACTGAGACACGCTCAGTTTCGTTACTGTTACACTTCTAATTTATTCAAGGCGGTGTTAATGTTTTATACACACAAATACGTCATTGCTATGTCAGTCTAATAGGTACATCTCATTGGTTAAGATAGAAAAGAAGATGGATAATTTTCATAACGAGGTTTGGCTCTCTCTGGTCTTATCTCCAGTTCCGCATTCTTTTGATGTGTGGGAGGCAGGGGGTAATCGCCATCTTGAGAAAATATAGGAACAGAGCAAAACTGTATACTTATATAATGAGTAAGGAGAAAAATATGTATGCACATAAGAAAATAGACATTTTCAGATTACTATTATTATTATCTACATCACATTCCTTCACAAGTACTCCAAGGGGTGGTGATGGTCTGATGGTTGTCAGAAAACACCTGGCATCATACAGCGACTTCCCAACCGAGAAACCGGGTCCCAATGGGTCATTCAGAGAAAGTGCAAAAAAGCCTCTTACCAGATCCTGTGGATTCCCATGTCAGCGACAGGGAATCGCATGCGCAGTTTGTCACAAATGACGTGGAATGGGAGCTCAGGAATCGCCAATCTCTTGGATTGTGGTCTGTATGGATCTCGGCCGGCAACCGGATGGGTCCTCACAACGAACCGTCCTCACACCGAACCGTCCCAGCGTGCATCAGAAGTTTCACAAACGGTCCCCCGAAAGGAGCAGTTGGAGGGACTGGATCTCATGCGGTAAATGTGGAAACAAAAAGAATGTGCCTCCACATGGTGCAGATAAAAAAAGGGTGTTTTTATTGACAAAAACGACCATACACATGCCCCTGTTGAAGACCCCTAGGTCGAAACGCGTCGGTTACATACACCACTCTCTTTGTTGCCCATTTGTTTTTATCCACTGTGATCACGCTTTTATTTGTGTATGGTCGTTTTTGTCAATAAAAACACCCTTTTTTATCTGCACCATGTGGAGGCACATTCTTTTTGTTTCCACATTTACCGCATGAGATCCAGTCCCTCCAACTGCTCCTTTCGGGGGACCGTTTGTGAAACTTCTGATGCACGCTGGGACGGTTCGGTGTGAGGACGGTTCGTTGTAAGGACCCATCCGGTTGCCGGCCGAGATCCATACAGACCACAATCCAAGAGATTGGCGATTCCTGAGCTCCCATTCCACGTCATTTGTGACAAACTGCGCATGCGATTCCCTGTCGCTGACATGGGAATCCACAGGATCTGGTAAGAGGCTTTTTTGCACTTTCTCTGAATGACCCATTGGGACCCGGTTTCTTGGTTGGGAAGTCGCTGTATGATGCCAGGTGTTTTCTGACAACCATCAGACCATCACCACCCCTTGGAGTACTTATACCTCCTGTGCGGTTGGACATTTACATCCATTTATGGACGTTTGTGTTTCAAGGCACCTGTGGTCAATTAGTTATTTCTTGACTGTTTCACCATTTTAAAGACCTATATTCATTTGTACATGCGCTGCATTTTTCCATATGCCTATTTTGTTGTTTTTGTCAAACTGTATGCAGCAGCTTTCATTCATTTTACTGGTTAGCGCGGTGTTTTCTATTTACCTCTGTTATAGCACTGATCGCTGTATAAATGACAATGGTCCCAAAATAGTGTCAAAAGTGTCCGATGTGTCCGCCATAATGTCGCAGTCCCAAGAAAATTCGCAGATCGCCGCCATTTACAAAGAAAAATTAATAATAAAAATGCCATAAAACTATCCCCTATTTTGTAGAATCTATAACTTTTGTGCAAACCAATCAATATACGCTTATTGCGATTTTTTTTTTTACCAAAAATATGTAGAAGAATACATATTGGCCTAAACTGAGGGAAAAAAAAAATTTTATATATTTTTGGGGGATATTTATTATAGCAAAAAGTAAAAAATAATGCGTTTTTTTCAAAATTGTCACTCCATTTTTGTTTATAGCGCAAAAAATATAAAACGCAGAGGTGATCAAATACCACCAAAAGAAAACTCTATTAGTGGGAAAAAAAGGACATCAATTTTGTTTGGGTGCAACCTCGCACGACCGCGCAATTGTCAGTTAAAGCAATGCCGAATCGCAAAAAAGTGCTCTGGTCAGGAAGGGGGGTAAAATCTTCCAGGGCTGAAGCGGTTAATAAATCCTTATTCCTGGTACATTCATTAACATAGTGCTGAATCGTTTAACCACTTCAAGACCAAGCCTATTTTTGACACTTGTGCAAAAAAAAAAAAATGGATTGTTTGTGAAGCTGCGCTGGCCCTTTAAATGCATACAGTAAATCAAACAGTGTTTTAATGTGCTAATGATTTACCATCAAAACCTATTATACAAATGTGAAAAATCCCATAACACAAACATTGTTGAAATGTAAACCAAAACAATAAAGTCCAAATATGTTGATCCGCCGTTCTGAACAAATGATGACTTCCGAAACAATCGTGTTGTGATATACCTCCACCATCCAATCTATGTGCTTACCAAAAAGCAGTTATACATAAGCCTGTGTATTGCCTTTCTTTAATCCTCCATATGGGTGAGAAGATACGTTTCCACCAAACCCCAGACTATTTTCTTATGATCCTCCAGTTAATATAGTTCTCAAAAGACAAAAAACGGCCACCATTGCGCAAAATGCCATACTTTAATAGTTAAAAAGGTCATATAAAAGATTTGCACTCACATGTATGTGTGCCTTAGACTGGCACTGAGTCTCTCCAGCCTGCCAGTAATTGCCTATGATGGCTGAGGGAACCAGGAACCGGCATGTGGTACAAGCCTCGTTTTCAGCGCAGGACATTCGGCGGGAAATGAGGTCAGCGTCGCACAACTAGCCTCAACGTGTTTCACCTAAATAAGGCGTCATCAGCATGACGCTTCCTGATGATGCATTATTTACGCGAAACACGTTGAGGTACCGCAACTCTGGGAGACATGTCGCCGACCAAAGCGGTGTGCCGGCACCGATGCGGGGGCTTCGATCTAAGGTAAGTATATCATAATGAGCTAGTATGCTATGCATACTAGCTCATTATGCCTTTGTCTTGCAGGGTTTTTTTTTTTTTTTTTTTCCCGTGGGTTTACAACCACTTTAAATCTTGCTTCTTGCAGTCTGTACCCATTGAAAAATCTCTATAAAACCATTCAAAGGTATTTGAATATTATATCAGGGGACCCACGTAAGATTTTTTGTGTTAGCGCTCTTAGTTATACCTCTGCGTGTTCACAATGGCAAGCAATCAGATTCTCTTCTAGAAGCAAACATAAGAAAAATGGTAAGTGATAAGAGATGCACATGGCCCTGTGTTGTAAGATAAGCCCTTGCCTATAATCAGTGCTTGATTAATTACTCTGAAAACGAATCAAAAGTAAAAGCCCCTTGCCTCTTTCAATAATCAATGTTGCACTGCTTCATTCGCCAAATTTCAGACTTATTCACATTTAAGATAATTGATTCAGCCCTCATTAGAATTAATCAGAGTCCCCCAGGATTGTACGAAGTGCCTGGGACAAGATGATATCAGCAATGTAATGGTACAGAATGCTCGGCCTCATATACAGTAGATGTCCCCTATAGGGGGTTGTGTGATGCATCATAGCCAGTTAGATTTCCTTTGTACAGTACCTTGAAAAAGTATTCATACCCCTTCAAATTTTCCACATTTTGTCATGTTACAAACAAAAACGTAAATGTATTTTATTGGGATTTTATGTGATAGATCAATACAAAGTGGCACATAATTGGGGAGTGGAAGGAAAATGATAAATGGTTTTAATTTTTTTTTACAAATAAATATGTGAAAAGTGTGGGGTACATTTGTATTCAGCCCCCCTGAGTCAATACTTTGTAGAACCTCCTTTCACTGCAATTACAGCTGCAAGTCTTTTTGGGGATGTCTCTACCAGCTTTGCACATCTAGAGAGGGACATTTTTGCCCATTTTTCTTTGCAAAATATCTCAAGTTCTGTCAGATTGGATGGAGAGCGTTTGTGAACAGCAATTTTCAAGTCTTGCCGCAGATTCTCAGTTGGATTTAGGTCTAGACTTTGACTGGGTCATTCTAACACATGAATATGCTTTGATCTAAACCATTCCATTGTAGCTCTGGCTGTATGTTTAGGGTCGTTGTCTGTCTAGAAGGTGAACCTCCACCCCAGTCTCAAGTCTTTTGCAGACTATAACAGGTTTTCTTCTAAGATTGCCCTGTATTTGGCTCCATCCATCTTCCCATCAACTCTGACCAGCTTCTCTGTCCCTGCTGAAGAAAAGCATCCCCACAATATGATGATGCCACCACCATGTTTCACGGTGGGGATGGTGTGTTCAGGGTGATATGCAGTGTTAGTTTTCTGCCACAAATAGCGTTTTGCTTTTAGGTCAAAAAGTTCAATTTTGGTCTCATCTGACCAGAGCACCTTCTTCCACATGTTTGCTGTGTCCCCCACATGGCTTCTCGCAAACTGCATATGGGACTTCTTATGGCTTTCTTTCAAGAATGGCTTTTTTCTTGCCAGTCTTCCATAAAGGTCAGATTTGTGGAGAGCACGACTAATAGTTGTCCTCCCAGATTTTCCCAACTGAGCTGTGGTTCTCTGCAGCTCCTCCAGAGTTACCATGGGCCTCTTGGCTGTTTCTCTGATGAATGTTCTCCTTGCCCGGCCTGTCAGTTTAGGTGGACGGCCATGTCTTGGTAGGTTTGCAGATGTGCCATACTCTTTCCTTTTTCGGATGATGGATTGAACAGTGCTCCGTGGGATGTTCAAAGCTTGGGATTTTTTTTTATAAACTAACCCTGCTTTACACTTCTCCTCAACTTTATCCCTGACCTGTCTGGTGTGTTCCTTGGCCTTCATGATGGGCTGCTCAGGTAAAATTTTCTTGAAAAAAAACACCCTACCCATTTTTGGCTCAGGTAAAATTAACTTGAAAAAAACATCCGGGACCCGATGCGCGTGGCTGGCGGCCACGATCACTGCCGGCCACGCGCGATTGCGTGCATGAGCGCCAGCACGGGGATTTGTATTTGTAAACACACAAATCCCTGTGCTGTCAAAGAAGAGGAACCATATTGTTTGTTCCTACTAAGTAGAAAAATGATATGTCTTCTCTCCTAGTCACTCACATCCCCATATAATTAGAACACACTGAGGGAACACACAATTAACCCCTTGATCGCCCCCTACTGTTAACCCCTTCCCTGCTAGTGACATTTACACAATAATCAGTGCATTTTTATAGCATTGATCGCTGTATAAATGCCAATGGTCCTAAAAAAGTGCCAGAAGTCTCCGATCTGATGGTCGCAATGTCGCAGTACTGCTAAAAATTGTAGATCACCGCCATTACTAGTAAAAAAAAAAATTAATAAAAATGCCATAAAAATGCCATAAATCTTTCCCATAGATTGCAGACGCTATAACTTTTGCACAAACCAATCAATATACGCTTATTGCGATTTTTTTTTTACCAAAAATATGTAGAAGAATATATATTGGCCTAAACTGATGAAGAAATTATTTTTATTTTTATTTTGGGGATATTTATTATAGCAAAAAGTAAAAAATATTGTTTTTTAAAAAAAAATTTTTTTTAAATTGTTTATAGCACAAAAGATTAAAACCGCAGAGGTGATCAAATACAACCAAAAGAAAGCTCTATTTGTGGGAAAAAAAAGGACGCAAATTTTGTTTGGATACAGCGTCGAACGTCCGCACAATTTTCAGTTAAAGCGACGCAGTGCCAAATTGTAAAAAGTGCTCTGGTCAGGAAGGGGGTGAAATCTTCCAGGGCTAAAGCAGTTAAAGTGACAGTATACAAATAACAATCAATTACACAAGATAAAGGAAACAAAGACACAATTACAAAGGAAATAAACTAGCCTACCCTAAATTCACCCCCCAAAAACACTCTCTAAATAAAGGGAAATAAAATATTTTTTTCAAACTAATTTTACCTGAGCAGTCCAATGAGTGAAATGTTTTAGTACATTTTCATTATCGGGGGAATCCAAAATTTTGCAGTAAAAGCAATTACACTGAAATCACATCACTGATTTCTAATTATCAGTTCATGTTACAGAGACTATCAATGGTTTTATTTTGGTTTTACTTATTTATTTTTTTGTTTTGAAACACACACACACACACATCTATCTATCTATCTATCTATCTATCTATCTATCTATCTATCTATCTATCTATCTATCTATCTATCTATCTATCTATCTATCTATCTATCTATCTATCTATCTATCTATCTATCTATCTATCTATCTATCTATCTATCTATCTATCTATCTATCTATCTCTATCTATCTATCTAAAGATATATATCTATCTATCTATCTATAGATATATATCTATCTATCTATCTATAGATATATATCTATCTAATAGATATATATAGATATATAGATATATATCTATATTATAGATATATATAGATATATAGATATATATCTATATAATAGATATATATAGATATATAGATATATATCTATATAATAGATATATATAGCTATATATATATATAGATATACATATCTATATATATCTATATATATATAGATATACAGATATATATATATATATATCTATATAGATATATATATATATATCTTTGCTATTTTGCCAATCCAGTTTTACAAAAAAAGGCTAATTCGGGAATATGTAACATTACATAACGGTCACAAAACATCACTTAAAAAAAAAAAAAAAAAAAGAGCACAGCAGAAGCTGTTTGCTTGTGTAGGGATCCGCTTCCCTCTACTGTCAGCTGCTAGTATTATACGGTTGTGCATAATTATGAATGTCACTTCCTGATTTTAGGGTTGTTGATCCTGGAAAGAGGAAGTGAAGAGAGAGAGAGGTTTCAGCCACAGGTTCTGTCCATGCTACTAATACCAGATCAGTATACATGATTATTACCAGATAACTAGGACTGCATTCCAGGCTGGTTGGGTAACGGCAGAAGGGTCTCCCCATCACTGCAGAACTTTTCGACACAAAGACAGATGCTGCATCATCCTCAGGGGCCCATGTAATGGGAGTTTTTTGCAACATTCATCTGGAGGTATTTCTGTTGATAACTATGTGCACACTTTCATCAAAACCCTTATCAGGCCTTTTGCTGAAAATACCTCTTTGTACATTTAGTGTATGTGCTATTATTAATCTCTTTCTATATAAAGCTGATATTATTTCTATACTGGTGTACATCTATATACATATGAGTAATGTTATATAATGGCTGCAGTAGTTTATTTGTTCCCGATACTTTGATTAGTTTTCTAGGTAATTTATTACTAAGGGAGTCCCCCAGTCCTGGGTGAAGGCACTGACGACTTTATTATCAAACCCGCTCTTCCGCTAAGCAAAGTTCTGGTTCTCTTATTTATCTACAGGTTCAGTGTAATATTCTTTTTGGGGAGGAACATTTTTCAAAGCCTGCCCCCCCCCCCCCCCCAAAAAAAAAAAAGAAAAAGAGTGCTACCCTTTTTTTTTAGACTGTTCCTTAGTAAATCTCTCTAGGCCCCATCTGAACAGTGAAGAAAAATGGAAGGAGGAAGCTTTTTTTCAGCAAAGCAGCTAAGGGTGTTCTAAAAAGCATTTTTAATCAGCCTACAGTTCCAGCTGCTAACTGGAAATATATGTATAAAATATTAATTTTACCCTGCTAACAAAAAAAAAATAATGTTTATTTCTTAGTACAGGACATCAATAATAATGAAAAAAATATAGAAATATATTGTACATCCCCTTTAAATGAAAGGGAAGAAGCTTTTATTATATAAGATGAGGCTGTATAGTATTCCCACATAAATTCTGTTGCTGATGTTATGCATTGTTTAGGGCGTTACACAGAGAAAATGAAGGAAAAGAATCATTTTACTGAGAGTACATCCTTTTTACAAGGAACAACCATAAAGTTAATCAACGGTGTCCTAAATCACATGACACAGAGCAACCAACAGATGTCCACCTGTCACTATGAAGGCCACCCAAATCCACCCACCAACCGCTAATCTGCATGACCTTTCTGCCACAGTAGACATGGCCACCTGCACAGCCGTGGAGGGTAATGGTGCAGAAACCGGGTTCCAACTTGCATCTGGTCACATAACAACAGCTGTCAAGCCAAAGAGCAACTTATAAAAGACACAAATTAATGCAGCTCTGTAATCATTATTGCATCATGAAATGTATGTAAAATGTAAGCAGTATAAGTATCTAAATTTGACTTGACATAGAGGAAGAAGCAGAAGATGAGTTCATCACTGTGTTGCATCTCATTTCACTGTCCATTCCTGGGCTGGGGATAGGAACAGGATGACCTGGGCTCAGAAGAAATGGTTTAAATGATGATGGCCTTCACACTGAGGACATCCAGTGGCAGAAAAAAGTGCTGCCCGGACATCTCTGGATTGAAGATGAATACTGCAGCAAAAGATTTTTTTTTTTTAATTATGATTTTAGTGGGATATTTATTTTTATCATTTTAATTCTGTCTGGACTTCTGTTTTAAAACATATCTTTAGATAACAGGGACCCCCCCCCCCCATTTCAATTTATTATTTTGCATAAAAAGGGAATGCATAGTCTTTTTAGTTTTTAAAAAGATGACCATGTAAACCTGAAAAGTTGAATAAATCATAATAACTACAGTATATTGTCAAGTGTATTGGGACACCTTCCTTTACACGCACATGAACTTTAACAGCTTAAGCCCTGGGAAGAATTTACCCCCTTCCTGACCAGAGCACTTTTTGCGATACGGCACTGCGTCGCTTTAACTGACAATTGCGCGGTCGTGCGACGTGGCTCCCAAACAAAATCGACGTCCTTTTTTTCCCACAAATAGAGCTTTCTTTTGGTGGTATTTGATCACCTCTGCGGTTTTTATTTTTTGCGCTATAAACAAAAAAATAGCGACAATTTTGAAAAAAACGCATTATTTTTTTACTTTTTGCTATAACAAATATCCCCAAAAAATGTATAAAAAAACATTTTTTTTCCCTCAGTTAAGGCCGATACGTATTCTTCTACATATTTTTGTTAAAAAAAAATCGCAATAAGCGATTATTGATTGGTTTGCGCAAAAGTTACAGCGTTTACAAAATAGGGGATAGTTTTATGGCATTTTTATTAATAATTTTTTTTTATTAGTAATGGCGGCGATCAGCGATTTTTATTGTGACTGCGACATTATGGCGGACACATCGGACATTTTTGACACATTTTTGGGTCCATTGTCATTTTTACAGCGATCAGTGCTATAAAATTGCACTGATTACAGTAAAAATGGCAGTGAAGGGGTTAACCACTAGCTGGCTAGGAAGGGGTTAAGTGTGTCCTAGGGAGTGATTCTAACTGTTAGGGGGCGTGGCTACGAGTGACATGTCACTGATCATAGCTCCCGATTACAGGGAGCTATGATCAGTGACAGTGTCATTAGGCAGAACGGGGAGATGCTTGTTTACATTAAAATCTCCCCATTCTTCAGCTCCGTGAGACGATCGCGGGTATCCCCGCGGCCATCGAGTCCGCGGGACCAGCGATCCTACTCACGGAGCTCGTGGCAGGTGACCACACGGCGGCAAATTCAAAGGGACGTACAGGTACGCCCATTTGCGCAGCCATGCCATTCTGCCGACGTATATGTAAATGTGGCAAATACCTCCCAACATTTTGAGACGGGAGTGAGGGACACCTACTAGCAAATGTATGTAGGCATAGGACACGCCCCCTGCCACACCCACTTAAAGGAGAATTAACCCCACAAATGTTAATTAAATCTATAAGTGCTTTTTTTACCACTACTATTCCTTTATATTGGCTTTTAAAATGTACAAATGCAGCAATTTAGAAATTGGATGAAAGGTTTAGCACTGGGAAACACTTTTTGAAAGATAAAAAGTGCATTTTATATACAACTATATAGATCAGACTAAAATGAGGAGGAATGAGGGACGGAGGGACATTGCTCCAAATCAGGGACAGTCCCTCGAAATCAGGGACAGTTGGGAGGTACGGCGGCGGTCGGCAAGTGGTAAATACAAGCACTGAAAATACATTACATATCAAATGTATTTTTCAAAAACAGGGCATGCATTGCTGGCAATTTATTATGCATTCTGCCTGTGCTAGGTGCTGTGTTGTGCAATTCCGCGTGTGCTTTAAAATGCAAAGACACACAAAATGCATTCATACTTGTATTTAGGATGTTAAAAATGAACAAAATAGCAGGTAAAATACATCCTTTTTCAAATGTAGACGCAGAACAATAATAAGGGATGTTGTAGATGTCGGCAGAGCAGAGAGGGAAGTCAAGTGTCCCGGAGGGGTTGGTGATTAAGGCCACACTTTACATTTCCAGGGTAATGGAGGCCAACCTACGATATACAGTAGCTGTAGAGTGTAAATGAGGGTTAGATTTTATAGGATTTGCCTGGCGTTGTCACTATTTGTGCCATCAATGGCCAATGAACTGTAAAATAATTATACTTAGAATGAGCATTTGTTAGCGTTTCTTCGTGTGACTTGAGGTCAGATCTAAACCCAACCGCTAAAACCTCAAATACAATTGATGTTAATGTCGAAATTCTTTTTCAGCCTTTTTAAATCTGTAGTATTTATTAAACAAATACCTGGCGATCTTCACATGAAGGCGCTCGCTCGGGTCCTTCCATATACATAACTCCCAACTGTCCCTGATTTCGAGGGACTGTCCCTGATTTGGAGCAATGTCCCTCTGTCCCTCATTCGTCCCTCATTTTGGTCTGATCTGTATAGATGCATATAAAATGCACTTTTTTTATCTATCAAAAAGTGTTTTCCAGCACTAAACCTTTCATCTGATTTCTAAATTGCTGCATTTGTAAATTCCAAAAGCCAATATAAAGGAAGTAGGAGTGGTAAAAAAAGCACTTGTGGGTTTAACCAATCTTGTTTTTTTGTACACTTCTCCTTTAAGGGGGCATGGCAAGGGGTGTGTCCTATGCCTGCATACTTTTGCTGATACTGTAGGTGTCCCTCATTCCCATCTCAAAAAGTTGGGAGGTATGCATATAAGGCTCCATGCACACTGGACGTTAAAATAACGTTAGAAAAACGCCAGTAGCTTTCCAACGTTTTTTAACGTTTTTGCAATAGCGTTTATTAGCGTTTTTCTGCGTTAGCGTTTTTTAGTGTTTTTATAATTTTTTTTTTTCAATGGATCAAAAATGTTAAAGCGCCTTTCGATCGTTTATCGGCGTTTATCAGCGTTTGGTCAGAAAAATGACTCCTGAACGCGATTTCATGGCGTTCAGAAAACAGCCCATAAACTCCACTGCTGAGAAACGTCCAAAAACGTCCATGTGTGCATGGACACATAGGATAACATAGAGGGGAGTTTATGGGCTGTTAAAAAAAAAAAAACGCCCAAGCTAAAAAACGGACATTTATGAGCTTCAGTGTGCTTAAGCGGTGACAATACTCTCCCAGTTGTGTTTGTACGTTGTCACCCTGAGTCATGCTGATATACTTGCACTTCAAATTCCAGGCTCCATGCACAGTGAAGCTCATAAACGGCCGCTTTTTTGGGAGTTTGGGCGTTTTTTTATTAACAGTTCATAAACTCCCCTCTATGTTATCCTATGTGTCCATTTACTTTTTTGGATGTTTATCAGCAGGGGAGTTTATGGGCTGTTTTCTGAATGCCGTAAAATCGCGTTCAGGAGTCGTTTTTTCTGACCACAAAAAACGCCAAAAGCTCATAAACGTCAAACACTCAACAACGTGGCTCACCAGCGTTTTTTAACGTTTTTGATCCATTGAAAAAAAAAATGAATAATAAAAAAAAAAAAAAACACTAAAAAACGTTATTGCGGAAAAACGCTAAAAAAAATGCTAATAAACGCTATTGCAAAAATGTTAAGAAAATTTGAAAGACTCACTGCAAAGCTATGCGTGTTTTTATAATGTTATTTTAACGTCCAGTGTGCATGGAGCCTTAAAGTAAATCTAAATCCAATCACTAAGATCTTTTACAGTACAGTATAAGCTTAAGGCCCAGTCCACAACGGTGCGGAGCGGGAACCACGTGCGTTTTGCACAGGAATCGCGCCGCAAATAACATGCGATTCTGCAGCAGTGCGATTTCAGCCATATATTTTGTATGGCTCAAATCGTACCGCATCCGCGCCAAAAATGTGCAGGACTCTTTTTTTTTTTGCTCGCGCTAGAATTGGATCTGATTCTGCATTACGCACTACGCTTTGTGAACCGATTTCGGGGTGTCGTTAACGTAACATACACACCTGCAGGGGTTCCCGTGAACGAGGTGCGATTTGGATGTAGAATCCACACAGGATTGGCAGGGAATTTACACCACACCAGTGTGAATGGAGCCTTAAAGTGGTTGTAAACCCTTACAGACCACTTTTGACTACATAATAGCCTATAATAAGACTTACCTGTAGGTACCACGGATATCTTCTACACTTGTACGGTTTAGGAGATATCCCTTGTATCAGCATGTGCCGATGTCATCAACACATGCGCACTGAAGAAACAGACCGAGCGTGCTGTATCTTCAGCTGATGTGCCGTTACCAGCGGCTCCCGCGCACATGCGCGGGAGAGCGACATCATTGCGGCTCCGGCCAATCACAGAACCGGAGCCCACAATACCTGGAAATAACCTCGGGAGACATGTCGCCAGCCAGAGCAGTGTGCCGGGACCGCTGCGGGGGCTTCGATCTAAGGTAAGTATTTCATGAGCTAGTATGCTATGCATACTAGCTCATTATCCCTTTGTCTTGTAGCTTTTTTTTTTTTGGTGGGTTTACAACCACTTTAAAGTGGTTGTAAAGTCAGAAGGATTTTTAGGGTTCTATGCATTAAGATAAACCTTCTGTGTGCAGCAGCCCCCCTCATACTTACCTGAGCCCCATCTCCATCCAGCGATGCTGCATGGGAGACTCGGCTGCCTGGGACTCTCCCTCCTCATTGGCTGAGACAGCAGTGCAGCGTCATTGGCTCCCACTGCTGTCAGTCAAAGTGAAGTGAGCCAATGAGGAGAGAGAGGGGGCGGGGCCGAACCACAGCTCTGTGTCTGAATAGACACACAGAGCGACGGGTCGGCTCGGGAGCCCCCATAGCAAGCTGCTTGCTGTGGGAGCACTTGGCAGGATTGTTCAGTACAGTGACCTCATTGTCAATTCAAGAAACCAGTGGTGAGATGATTGGAGCTTTGTGACATGGTGCATTATCCTGCTGGAAGGAGCCATCAGAAGATGGGGACACTGTAGTCATAAAGGGATGGACATGGTCAGCAACAATACTCAAGTAGGCCGTGGTGTTTAAATGATGCTCAATTGGTACTAAAGAGCCCAAAGTGTGCCAAGAAAATATCCCCTACACCATTACATCATCAGCCTGAACCGGTGATACAAGGCAGGATGGATCCATGCTTTCATGTTGTGTACACCAAATTCTGACCCCACCATCTGAAATTGAGACTCATCAGACCAGGCAATGTTTTTCCAATCTTCTATTGTCCAATTTTGGTGATCCTGTGATAATTGTAGCCTCAGTTTCCTGTGCTCAGCTGACAGGAATGGCACTCGGTGTGGTCTTCTGCTGCTGTAGCTCATCTGCTTCAAGGTCCCATGTGTTGTGCATTCAGAAATGATATTCTGTATACCTTGGTTGTAACAATTGATTATTTGAGGTTACCATTGTCTTTCCATCATCTCGAACCAGTCTTCCCATTCTCCTCTGACCTCTGACATCAACAAGGCATTTTCCTCCACACAACTGCCACTCACTGGATATTTTCTCTTTTCCGGACCATTCTCTGTAAACCTGAGAGATGGTTGTGTGTGAAAATCCCAGTAGATCAGCAGGCGCCACTTAGAGGGCTTCGTTTTAAAGGGAGTATTTCATAATGTGCTAGTATGCGATGCAGGGTTTTTTTTCCCTAGGTTTACAACCACTTTAAATCCCCTTTCTTCCCAATTCTGATGCTCGGTTTGAATTTCAGCAAGTCAGCAAGTCATCTTCACCACATCTAGATGCCTAAATGCATTGAGTTGCTGCCATGTGATTGGCTGATTAGCAATTTGTGTTACCAAGCAATTGAACAGGTGTACCTAATAAAGTGACCGGTGAGCTCTGATAGTTTAGGGTTAGCTAACTAAGTTTGTAGTCAAAAGCCAAAAACTTAAAACATTACCACAGTTTAATTAGGCTTTTTGTGCTGACTAGCTGGAGAATGTGCCAGCAAAATAAAAAAGAAAAGAGGATTGAAAACAAATTTTTGCATTAATCATGTATATTAAGCTTCCCCTGTGCATTTTTCCTTTTGCTCATTATTGTTGTGAGCAGCTTCCATGTTTGCTATAGAGCCTCATGCACACTGGACGTTATATTAACGTTATAAAAACGCCAGTATCTTTGCAGTGAGTTTTCAATGTTTTTACAATAGCGTTTTTCAGCGTTAGCGGGTTTTAGCATTTCTTTAGCGTTTTTCTTCAATGGATCAAGAATGTTAAAAAACGCTGGTGAGCCGCATTTGTGAGCGTTTATTGGCGTTTATCTGCGCTTTTAGCTGTTTTTTGACGTTAGAGTGTTTTTACAGCTGAAAAACTCCTCTCAGAACCCACTAGTTTTGTTTGTTTTTTTACAGCCAAAAAACGCCCCAGCCAAAACAGTTGATAACAGTCTATTGGCCCGTACACACTCTGATCGTGGTAAGTGGTAAAATTGCCCTTTTATGCCCCGTACACACGCTCTGACTTTGTTTGGACTTTCCGACAACAAAATCCTAGGATTTTTTCCGACGGATGTTGGCTCAAACTTGTCTTGCATACACACGGTCACACAAAGTTGTCGGAAAATCCGATCGTTCTGAACGCGGTGACGTAAAACACGTACGTCGGGACTATAAACGGGGCAGTGGCCAATAGCTTTCATCTCTTTATTTATTCTGAGCATGCGTGGCACTTTGTCCGTTGGATTTGTGTACACACGATCGGAATTTCCGACAACGGATTTTGTTGTCGGAAAATTTTATATCCTGCTCTCAAACTTTGTGTGTCGGAAAATCCGATGGAAAATGTGTGATGGAGCCCACACACTGTCAGAATTTCCGACAACAAGGTCCTATCACACATTTTCCATCGGAAAATCCGACCGTGTGTACAGGGCATATGTGTGCATGGACACAAAGAATAACATGCTGGAGAGTTTATTGACTGTAGAAAAATACTTCTGAAGACAAAAACAGCAGCTGTAAAAACGTCCAGTGTGCCTGGGGCCTAAAGCCTCGTATACACGATCGGATTGTTGGCCAACAAAACCGTGGAATTTTGTCCGAAGGGCGTTGGCCCAAACTTGTCTTGCATACCAACGGCAAGGAATTGTCAGCCAACAAATATGAACATAGTGACGTACTACCCTGTTTCCCTGAAAATAAGACCTAGCGTGATTGTCGGTGATGGCTGCAATATAAGCCCTACCCCCCAAATAAGCTCTACCCTGTTTCCCAGAAAATAAGCCCTACCCTGAAAATAAGACCTACAAGGACTTTAACTATGGCTTATTTGGGGGGTAGGGCTTATATTGCAGCCATCACCGACAATCACACTAGGTCTTATTTTCTGGGAAACAGGGTATGTTGTTTTTCAGCTCCTTAGCGCCACCCTTTGGGCTCCTTCTGCTAATTTCGTGTTAGTAGAAGTTTGGTGAGGGTTGATTCTCGCTTTTCATTTCGCGCTTTTCAGTTCATTTCTGAACGGCGGTTCGTCAACCAGACATGTTGCGGAATCGGAGGAGATAATGTGTTATTTATTATTGGCCTTCGAGTTATTGCTTTGACCTAAGCCCAGTCCAGGAACAGGAGGAGGAGGATTTCTTGGACCAAAAATTGGTTGCTTTATTAATCGTGACCAATTATGTGATATGCCTTTGCTGAGGGAGCTCCAGGAGAATAATCCGGATGTTTTTCGGAATTATCTCCGGATGACGGACCCCTGCTTTCACCAACTCTTGGCATTGTTGACCCCCTATATTAAGAAGCAGGACACATGCATGAGGATTTTATTTTATTTTTTGGTTGAAAAATAATGATTTGATTTGGTAAATTTTCTATATTTCTGGATGCATAGAATGCACCTTTTGGTTAAGTTCTATTGGCAGATAGCATGTCTAATTGTATTTGTTTTATTCTTTAATGCACAATAAAAAAATTATGGAGAATAATACTTGGCTTTTTTGTGTTTTACTTCAAATGACAGTTTGGTAATAGGCAGTTACATTTAAAAAAATACAATGTAAAATTGACAAGGGACACCAACATAGTTGTATCTTTGATCTTAAAAACTACGGGATAATGGTGTTGTGGTAACTTGCCCCAAAAAAAACAAAAAAAAAACATAATAATATTATTCTTGATATCACTAGAAAAAAAAAGCCTTTGAAAATTTGTTTGCAATAACTCCATCAGTATCACCAGCAAATAAAGGAAATAATAACTGTAAGCACATATACAGAAGATGCATACAATAATGGGGGTATATAAGATTAGCCAGGCATAAAGTCCATGGCCATACGAGTGGTAGTCCAGGGGTTAATATAGTCTCTGACCGTACAGGATATGAAGAGCTGGCTAGTGGGGTGGTTGGTCCTAGAGGCGGCTGCTGTCCTCAGAGAGCTGGCTCTGTGGTATTGCAAGAGGGGGTGGAGAAAGGAAGCGCCACCTGAGTGTAGTATTAATATGAAAGTTTAATGACACATGAAAAATAAACACTTACAAGAAGGACATGTTAAAAGGCTCATCTGTGAGTAGGCAGTCTGTGTATGTTCCCTTGAGCTCCAGTCTGGAAGGTGTATCAGCATTGTAGGGCTGTAGGTGGAATCTTGTAGCTGGTAACTCTTCCTGTGGCCATCAAGCTGGGACCGGCGTGGAGCGCACGGAGGATGTGCGTGCAGCTTCATTATTATCCCATTAAAGAAGAAGAGAATTGTGCGCTGCATTTCGAGATTTCATAATTTGCCACGTCACAAATGTTAATTCTCCATCACGAACGCTAGTTTACAAGACCGACCGCTACTGGCCCGTCCTTGCTTCAGAGCATGCGTGTTTGTACTTTGGACTTTTGTCCGGTGGACTTGTGTACACACGCTCGCCAAATCCGACAACACACATTTGTCCACGGAAAATTTTAAAACCTGCCATCCAACATTTGTCCGCGGAAAATCCGACAACAATTGTCCGATGGAGCGTACACGCGGTCGGATTTTCCGACAACAGCCTGTCGTCACACATTTCCCGTCGGAAAGTCCGGTCACGTGTACGAGGCTTGAGGCTTACTTTTCCCCAGCACGGGGAAAGCTATGTTCTTCGAGTTGGGAGATGTCATGCATTGGTAGCAGTATGAAGGCTATAAAAGCAGGCCATGTGACCAATGGTTACGAGGATTGTGCACGTGGGGTGAAAAAAAGAAGAGTATGCAAGTTGGTCAGTGACGTGTAGGTTCTCGGTTTTGGGAGGGTCCATCTTTTGGTGGACTTTGCAGCTTCAGAGTGTGGACTGTCAAGCTGCAGTGCTCCGATTATGTCAAGCTGTGGGACTCAGATAAGCATTAGAGCAGCGAGAAAAGACCATCATTAATGCAATGCAGCAGACAATCCCATTGCCCTTAGAGAAGAGAACATCTGTCAGGGTACTATGTAATCCCCCGCGGCTGGCCTGCAGCTAGCATGAGATGGACACTAGAATGGCATGTCTGCCACATGTTCAGATATTTCCCTGCAGGCTAAATTTGTTTATCTCTGCCTGTGAGGTACTAATTATCTGTGTCATTCTTGGTGGCAATAACTCCACAGTAATGTATATTTGTTGTCATCTCCATATCTGCATCTGGTTCCTTAGTAAAGGGGCACCAGAACACCTTCAGCTGATCAAAAACATCTTCAAACCTCTGAAATTCAGAATATTTGAACCAAAAATGCCATTGAAGTCAACGGAAAGCCAAGCCAATGTCACGCTCTTTATTTAAGATTTTACCATCTGTATGGAGGAGCATCTGGACTTTTTGAAACATTTATTAGTTAAGAACATAACATATGATGTTCTTAATCATTCATTTTTTCAAAAAGCCCTACCACTTAAGGACTGAGCGTCTTTCTGAGATTTGGTGTTTACAAGTTAAAAACTGTTTTTTTTTGCTAGAAAATTACTTAGAACCCCCAAACATTATATATATTTTTTTCTTACACACTTGAGAATAAAATGGCGGTCATTGCAATACTTTCTGTCATACTGTATTTGCGCAGCGGTCTTACAAGCGCACTTTTTGTGGAAAAAATACATTTTTTGAATTAAAAAAAAAAGACAACAGTACAGTTAGCCCCAATTTTTTGCAAGATAATGTTACGTTGAGTAAATTGATACCCAAAATTGCACGCTTCCAAATTGCGCCCGCTCGTGGAATGGCGACAAACTTTTACCCTTAAAAATCTCCATAGGCAACGTTTAAAAAATTCTACAGGTTGCATGTTTTGAGTTACAGAGGAGGTCTAGAATTATTTCTCTCGCTCTACCGATTGCGGTGATACCTCACATGTCTGGTTTGAACACCGATTTTACCCCCTTCCTGACCAGAGCACTTTTTGAGCTTCGGCACTGAGTCACTTTAACTGACAATTGCGCGGTCGCGCAACGTTGCACCCAAACAAAATTGACATCCTTTTTTTTTCCCCACAAATAGAGCTTTCTTTTTGTGGTATTTGATCACCTCTGCGGTTTTTATTTTTTGCGCTATAAACAAAAAAAGAGCAACAATTTTGAAAAAAAAAGCAATATTTTTTACTTTTTGCTATAATAAATATCCCCCAAAAATATATATAAAAACATTTTTCCCTCAGTTTAGGCCGATATGTATTCTTCTACATATTTTTGGTAAAAATAAAATTGCAATAAGCTTATATTGATAGGTTTGCGCAAAAGTTATAGCGTCTACAAAATAGGGGATAGTTTTATGGTATTTTTATCATTAGTATTTTTTTATTAGTAATGGCGGCGATCTGCGATTTTTATCGTGACTGCAACATTATGGCGGACACATCGGACAATTTTGACACTATTTTGGGACCATTGTCATTTATACAGCGATCAGTGCTATAAAAATGCATTGATTAGTGTGTAAATGACACTGGCAGGGAAGGGGTTAACCACTAGGGGGCGGTGAAGGGGTTAAGTGTGTCCTAGGGAGTGATTCTAACTGTGGGGGGGATGGGCTTCAACTCACATGACAGCGATCACCGCTCTCCATGACAGGGAGCAGTGATCTCTGTCATGTCACAAGGCAGATCGGGGAAATGCCTTGTTTACATAGGCATCTCCCGATTCTGAGGCTCTGTGACACAATCGCCTGGAGACCGGCGGACATTGACTCCGCCCATCCTGTGGGCACGGTCACGCTGTACTCGGTGGGCGCGCACGCGTGTCTGCTAGCCCTGCCAATTAAAGGGCACGTACAGGTATGCCCATTTGCCCACCACTGCCATTGTGCCGACATATATCTGGGTGGGGCGGTCGGCAAGTGGTTAATATGCAGGCACTGCTCACGTATGCGTTCTCTTCTGCACGTGAGCTCGGAGGGATGGGGGGCATTTACATTTTTTTTTTCTTATTTATTTTACCTTTTTATTTATTTATTTTTTAAAACACTTGTGTCACTTTTATTCCTAATACAAGGAATGTAAACATCCCTTGTAATAGAAAAAAAGCATGACAGGTCCTCTTTAATGTGAGATTTGGGGTCAAAAAGACCTCAGATCTCATATTTACAATAAAATGCAATTTAAAAAAACCCCAAGAATTAAATATCATTTAAAAAAAAATGCTGCTTTAAGAGCTATGGGCGGAAGTGACGTTTTGACGTTGCTTCCACCCTGCAATGTTATGGAGACGGGTGGGAGCCATCTTCCCCTCACTCATCTCCATACCAAGCCAGGGAGAGGACCCGATCGCCTCCGCTGCTACCGACGGCTCCGGTAAGCGGCGGAGGGCGAATCCGCCGCAGAGACCACTTTCATCTGAAACCGGACCGCTCACTGAAGAAGAAGATACTAGGGTTATGGTAGCTAGCTGCTGCCATAACAACGATATCCTCCTTCAAAGTACCGATGTATATCAGTGTGAGCCGGTCCAGAAGTGGTTGCGTGTGATGGACTTTTGTACCAGGTTCTCCTCCATACACATCCACAAATTCCCCATCTGCTGAGAACTTACTTTGTCGCTATCAGAGCAGTGGCAGCCTTGGAAGAGAATAATGTTCAATCATTCTATATTTTAATTATAGATATGCTTCTTTGCAAGGAATATCCATCAGAACCCATTTTCACTTCTATGGGTCCAGCACTATCACACATCAGACATTTAGAATCCAACCAAGAATAATAAGATAGAAGGGTGGGATCTGGTGGCACTGGCAATCAACTTAAGGGTGCTTAGGCAACAGCAGAAGCAGATATTAAGCAGAAGCAGACTATTGTCCTTTTCTCCTAGAAGCCGTTTAAGAATCTGAACCACCATAAATAAAATTGAAATTTAGATTCCGCGTTCGATTCTGCTTTTGCAATGTGATTCTGTGAAATTTGGTTTGAATTTAACTTCATCCTAAATTCTTGACCAACTCTAGTGATAACACTAATGTGATATACCATCTAAACACTCTCAGAGTGCCCTAGCTGCCCTTAAGTTTGATTATCAGTTGCACATGATGTTTTCTGAGTATACATACTAGTATATACACTGAGTATAGACACTATATTGTCAAAAGTATTAGGACACCTGCCTCTACCTTGCTTTGTGCGCTGCTCCAAATCATTTGGTGGAGGGAGCTTTATTTTGACCAAGTGTTTGTTATTGCCTTCAATATAAAGGCTCTATATCAGGTTCTACAGAATATATGTATATGTCACAGTTATATGCGATGATGAAAGTAGCCAAGTTGCTTATGGTACCCCGCATACAATAAGGAAATGTCTCATACAGAAAAACAGAACCCAAGTTGGTCACATATAGCTAAAGAGTATGTCAAGGCATTACAAATAGTCAATTTGTACTTTTAAGATCCACATAATGGTGCTTCACATCCAGTACAATACATACTAGCATTGATGTGAAAATGTGCGTATGAACAATCAATAACTAATCAGTGTAGGTAAAGTCCAGTGATGGTAGAACTAGTATAAGCAGAAGAAAAGAATAAAAATAAAAGGGAAGATCAGGACATGATCCTTCTTGTAAATACATCCCCTGAATATTTATCTAGAGGGGACATATGGCCTGGATCATTAAGTCAGCCCCATAGGATGGAGTATTTCTATGACGTCCCAAGTTTCCCATGTTTTCTGAAAGACCACAAGACTGTCATGAAGTCTAGTACTAAGGTATAATACATTAATTAAGTGGACCAAATGTACTATAAACCATCCCGATGGTGTCTTTGGGCACAACCACTGTTTGGATAATTTGGTAGAGCCAACCAATCATGTGGTTTCACCTGAGGACACTTTCTGGAAGGTGGAAACGTCCATGTGATACCTGAGCTTAAGCTAGAGCTGTGACCTGCATCTGGAGTGAGCCTGTCGATATTAGGTGAGCAAATTATTATAGTTTTCCTGTAAGCTAAATTAAGTCATTGTTGAGAACTTTCACGCCTACATATTAATTCTGCTGTCCACCTTATTTACTACTCTGTAAGTCACTTCCATGGAGTATTCAAACTCTTGTCCTATTATCCTACCATTGTTCTATGCTCCGTGGAGAATAAAGCCTAGTACACACTAGTCGTTTTTTTTTCCATTTAACCCAGCATGCTGAAGGAAACAATAAAAAAAAAAAATTCAGGAGGATCCGCTGTACTAACATTACATTAGTACAGCGATCTCCCTGCTGAGCTATTGGGTTCTGACAGGGGGACAGCCCCCCACCAGAACACACTGGTCAGGATGCCAATCAGCAGACCTTTTTTCGGTCATGCTTCTTCGACAGAAATCAACTGCTGTCAGACTGGATGCCGTACACACAGGCCAAATGTCGGCTGTTTTCTATTGAACCGGCCGATGACGCCTGATATTCGACCTGCGTGTATGGCTCTTAAACATACAGTCAAAATATACAACGTGATAGAAAAGAAGTCTTCTGGGGTACTTTATACAAACCTGTGACCCTATAAACAAAATCAACAAATTTCATTTTCTATCAGTTTTTTCTTTTCTGCTTGTGACCCGCCCCTCCCCCCGGAGACATGTCTCCTAATTTCCTGCATCTATGACGCCCATATAACAAATGAGAGCTGCAGCAATACTGGGACAGGAAAAAACACAGATCAATTACAAAATCGTCAAAAGTTCTAACCCTTCCCAAATTTACTAAAAATGTCGATTTTGTCAGTGAGCCTATGGCAGAGGCTTCCCAGTGCTTCGTGTCCTAACTAGTGGCACAGAGGTGGCTTCTAATCCTTATCCACTTTATCTAAAATGACAGTATTTAAAAGGATTACGTTGGAGTTGAGCTTTTAATATAGTGGCTACCTCCAGATGCCTGAACACTCAGATTTCTTATAGGACACCACTGGATTCCAAAAAAGCTTTGGTAGTGAATAGCGTTGTTGGTTAACCTCTTGCCGACCAGCAGTCTAACTTTTACTGCTGGCCAACGGCTCTGTTGTTCCCCTGCAATGTACCCATACGCCAACGGGGGGATCTCCATGTTTACATGCCCTCGGTTGCTCATGGAGTGACTGGATATAGCACAAGCTTGATAGTAGGCTCACAGCCAATTGGTGTGAACTAGATATGTGCACTAACAAAACATTTATTCGTTTTCGTTTCATTCGTTTTTTTTACTTAATTTAGAAATTTGAAAACTCAAAAATTTGGTAAATTCGGAAATTTGAAAATTCAGAAATCCAAAAATTTGGATTTTCAAATTTCCGAATTTTCAATTTTCCGAATTTCGAATTTTCAAATTTCCGAATTTCGAATTTTCAAATTTTCGAATTTTCAAATTTCCGAATTTTCGAATTTCCGAATTTCGAATTTCCACATTTTCAAATTTCCGATACACTTGTTAGGCACACAGTTACCCTCAGTTAGCTCCAGTCCCTGATTGCCACATTATCACAGTCACACTAGAAATGTGATAGGCAGCCAAAAAGTAAGAGCTGCTTAAAAGCTGCGTAAATTCCAATATATACCACAGTTTGTAGATGCTGTAACTTTTACACAACCCAAACTTATTGATTCTTTTTTTTTACTAAACACATGTAGCAGAATACATTTTTGCATACATTTATGAAGATATTTAATTTCAGTTGATATGTTTTATAACATAATTTATAATTTATAATATATTGTTTATAATTTTTTGTTTGTATATTAAAAATTAAAAAAAAAACAGTGGTGATTAAATACCACCAAAAGGAAGCTATATTTGTGTGAAAAAAATGATAGAAATTTATTTTGGGTACCATGTTGCATGACCAAGCAATTGTCAGGCAAAGTAGCACAGTGCTGAATAGCAAAAAATGGTCTGGTCATGAATGGAGTAAAACCTTCCGGAGGTGAAGCGGTTAAAGGATAAGCCCTGATACCTTCCACCTCTCATGCCTTATGCCTCGTACACATTTTCGGATTTTCCGACAACAAAACTGTGGATTTTTGTCCGAAGATTGTTGGCTCAAACTTATCTTGCATACACACGGTCACACAAATGTTGGCCAACAATTACGATCGTGGGAACGTGGTGACATACAACGCATACGACGAGCCGATAAAAAGGAAGTTCAATAGCCAGTGTGCCACCCTTCGGCTCCTTCTGCTAATCTCGTGTTTATCTCGTGTTAGTAGAAATTTGGTGAGAGAGGCGATTCGCGCTTTTCATTGAGAGATTTCATAATTTGCCGTGTGACGAATGTGATATCTCCATTACGAACGCTAGTTTTACAAGACCAGGCTCTTCCGGCTCATACTTGATTCCAAGCATGCGCAAACTTTTGTCCGACAGCCTTGTGTACACACGATCATAAAGTCCTACGACCACATTTTGTTGGTGGAAAATTTGAGAACCTGCTAGCCAACATTTGTTGGCGGAAAGTCCAACAACAAATGTTCGATGGAGCATACATACAGTTGGACTTTCCGCCAACAAGCTCACATCCAACATTTGTTGTCGGAAAATCCGATCGCGTGTAAGGGGCATTACTCTTGGACCATAGCTATGCGTAAACAGCCCCACTAATTTATAGTGTGAAATGCGCTTAAATGGTAAAGCTGGTCAACATGTCCAGCAACTTCAGCACATGTCTATTGCAATGATTTATTGCTCCTCTTCTGACATAGAAGGCTTTTCAGATGTTTTTGGATAGAGTCCTACATGAACTTTTGTCACATTCCTATCCAAGACCTGATGAAGGGGGACTTATCTTCCTGGAATTGTTTGTTTTATCTGCCTCTTGTCTATTTTTTTTATCATCAATAAATCAGATGGACTCTTAAGACCAATGTTTGGCACTCTTTTTGTCAATTTCAAATGGGTTTCTCAGTTGAGGAGGTCATGGTCTCTTGAGGGCCTTCGCATTGTGGTAAAGCTTCAAGGTCAAGTTATGAAGCCCAACCAACACCTCTTGATTGATGGAAGAATAGATTCAGGTCCATCTCCACACATCTACTTTTTCTTGAACATGTCCAGAACAGTTCAGGATTGGGGGGAACTCCAGTGCCGTAAGGGCAGCAGAGGTAGCCAAAGTATGTTTCTTGAGTTATGGCCATGTGTTTGCATTCAATTTAATTTGCAAATCGAACATAACAGAAATACAGTACGCACATTAGAGCTCCTTCTAAACAGCCGGTAATATGTGACTGTAATATATTAACCTCCGCTTTATATTTCAGAAAAATGTTCCCGTATAACCACACTCCTCTCCCTTCCTTTTCTTTTCATCTTGTTATATATACACACGCAATCTTTTTTATTACCTCTATTTCAGTCTCACCTACTATTTCCACTCTGGAATTTAGAGAAAAGATTTACAAGAGACAATAGAATATCTGAAGGGAGCGGCATATCTTTTGTAGTGGCGCATTAATGGCACTGTTACATGTTGGCAAGAAGTTGTCCAGAAAAACATATTTTTTCAAAGTTTATGGCTGTTTACGGTTGTCATGCTAATTACCGAGGCTGAGTCATATTCATGATTTCCTTTGAGTAAATCCTGCTGAAATATTACTTTTTAAACAATAACCTTGGTGCACAAAGCAAGACAATAGACAGAGCTTTGTTTTCCCTGGATGTGAATGGATAAAAAGAAATATTTAGGGAGAGTGGGGTAATTATTTTTTCTACTCCATTATATCGCCATTTGTTATTTTTGGAAAGATTTTCTACTACATAAAACCAGCAAAACAATGAAGCTTGGTCTACAGAGGCGCAATTATATAATGTCCAAGGCTCAGCGTACTTTTTTTTTGTAGACAACTTTATTCCTGTTGTCACTGGCAGGAGAGAAAACCAATAGATCTTATTACTATGGAAGAATATGGATTTATAGAATAATAAACTGGTACTGCTATGATGCAAGGACATTTTTTGTTAACAAACTGAATATTTGAAAGGCTCTATGGGGGCAGATATTTTGTGGGTTAAGTCTGGGATGAACTTAAAGTGGAAATATGGCCTAAATCTAAAAATGACACATTTGATATATTCTGTCACTAGCTGTCACGGGAGCCTGAAGGGTCTGGTATGGATTTTGAGGGGGACCCCACGCCATTTAAAAAAAAAAAAATTGTCCGGGGTTCTCCTTAATATCCATACCAGACCTGAAGGGCCTGGTATGGAATTTAGGGGGACCACCCATGTCATTATCTTTTTTTAATTTTGGTTCTGGGTTCCCCTGTGGGGAATTCCCATGCCGTTTTTATCAATGAACTTTTATGTGTATTGTCGGACCGGCAATTCATTAATAGCCGCAAGTAGTTTTAAATGACTTTTTTCCTTTGAAATGTCATTTTGCTGTCAGACCGTTTTAAACACGGGAAACATGCACCCCTTTACAGGCATACTATAGACACCCCCCAGGTACAAAATTTAAAGGAATATTACACTTTTATTATTTCACTTTAAGCATTATAAAAATCACTGCTCCTGAAAAAAAACGGCCATTTTAAAAAGGGTTAATCAGAAGAAGAATGGTTGAGATCCAAGCCGGTGTCAGTTCCAATCTGGCAGCTGAGTACAAAAGGGGCAAAGAAGTAGAATGGTTAAGGTACAAATCCAAGGTCAAAGACAAGCAGCAATCAAGAGTAGTCAAATAGGTTTCCAGGTCACAACAAGTTCAGGCAGATCACATACTAGCACAGGAACAAGGGGGAACTGAAGATAATCTAGCAATTTGGCAGTGTCTGGGCTGTGCTGGGCTTATATAGGGAAGTTTGAGGTCACTTCCTGTGCACCTCCTGGGCATTTTCCCGCCTTTTTCCATCAGGTTGAAGTCACTTTCTGTGCGGGTCCTGGGCATTTTCCCGCCTTTTTCCATCAGGTTGAAGTCACTTCCTGTGCGGGTCCTGGGCATTTTCCTGTCTTTTTCTATCAAGTCTTCTGCCCAGGTGCGGGTTAGCGCACCAAGGCGTCTTTGGCGCATGCTCAGTTGGCACGGATTTCCTCTTGCGGCAACGCGCCATTTGTGCATGCGTGGTAAGCCCTGGACTCTTACATTAGCATTAATACAGCAATTAATTTTTTCTGCCCCTCCCATTTGATTACCTGTTGATTTTGGCAATAGAGCTGTTATTTTTCTGCTTCCGTATTTGGGGGGCAATGCTGATCATTCTGCAGTAAAATCAAACAGAATTGTTGTCACTCTATGGGACAGGGTAGTCTTAGATGAACATGTATTTTTAAATGGACTTTGTAAAACGAGACAAAGAAATTAAAGTCTAACTCCAGCTAACACTTTTTAAGCAGTTACAGCAAAATGATTTTTTTTTCTTTTGGAAAAAAAAGGTTTAAGATATTGTGGCAGAGTGAGCCTGTGCCACTGTTTTACCATTACCTGTCCAGCAACATACCCTTTTGTTGCTGGACTTTCGGTGGTATACCAGGAAGATCATCCATGTATCGGGTTTTAGAGCCGGTGGTCGGCTTTCTTGTAATAGCAATTGGAGTGGCTGACCAGCCACCACTATTACAAGCAGCGGGACAGGAGGCCCCCCCTTCCTGTTGCCTTCCACGACTTGCTCAGGCTCTCCCTTGCCAACGGACAGTGAAGCAAAGCCAGGATCGGCTTCGACCGGCTGTCCATAATAGTAAACCGCAAGCAATGACATCACTTCTGGTGTACTCAGAAACAATCGGCGCCATTTTTTAAAAATCGAAAGCATTCGAAAACACAGAACTTGCTGTTTTGAATGTTTTTAAGAATGGAGGAGGGATTTGGGGTCTTATAAACCCAAGATCTCTCTATAAAGAGGACCTGTCACATGCCTATTGATGTCACAAGGATGTTTACATTCCTTGTGACAGCAATAAAAGTGATCAAAAATTTAAAAAAAATAAAGCAACAGTGTAAAAATAAAAATGCAGGCAAACAGCAATCGTCCCACACATGTGAAGTGTCACCATGAATGTCAGATCACGGCCAGTAATTCTAGCACCAGGAGAATAAGGGGGGGGGTTTGCGACTTTAAATTAAGCCATAACCAATAGGTCATGTGCCTCCATCCCTATGTCTGAAACAAAATAATGAAGGGGCTGGGACTTTAAATGAGGCAAATGGCACAACACTGGTAAAGTGATTAGTACATATTTATTAAAAATTCAAACAGATACACATAGGTTGACATCATAACGGGTAAGACTATAAATGATAATATTGCGAGCTGTTGGCGTATATTTCCTTTAAAAACAATCGATCACATTAAAAACTTAATGAAGGTCAATACATAATTGCAATGATTTCATATATATGATATAAACACATGATTAGGAATGACTGCATCAAAAAGGCTTGACGTGTTTCGTGGAGTCATTTCTACTTCTTCAGGAGAATGTATGCAGGATGTGTATATATCATCTCTAAGTTCAGCAAGTGGTGCTAGAGGCTGAGAGCCCATGGGGAAGTCTGTCCCGGGTGCTGAGGTGATGAAACCCGCAGGAACCAGGAAAATAATGTACAAACTTGTAGCACCAGACCTCCTGTGAAATCTAAAGCGGTAACCTGTAAAAGCTTTTAAAGTGTCACCTATGGGTAGTAAAATTTACGTCATTTGTTGTCATTGCACAGGCGTGTGAAATTTTAACCACTTAAGGACCATACCTATTTTTTAAACTTGGCTTAGTATAAGTGTGAAACGCGTCAGGTGTTGTTCTGTACCACTCAGCTGTGGTTTGTACTATGTACTTTGTGGTCCTGATCTACAATAAAAGGCATAAGAAATTTCTATCGGAGTGAGGCTGTCCAGAGTTCTTCCGACCATTTCTATTTTTTAAACTTGTTAATCATTTTTTTTTTGCTAGAAAATTACTTAGAACCCCCAAACATTATATCTTTTTTTTAGACATCCTAGAGAATAAAATGGTGGTTGTTGCAATGCTTTGTCACACCGTATTTGCGCAGCAGTCTTACAAACACTATTTTTTTTTAAAACATAAGAAAACAGTAAAGTTAGCCCAATTTTTTTTAATATTGTGAAAAATAATGTTACGCCGAGTAAGTTGATACCCAACAAGTCATGCTTCAAAATTGCTCATGGAATGGCGACAAACTTTGACCCTTAAAAATCTCCATGGGCGAAGTTTAAAAATTTCTACAGGTTGCCGGTTTTTAGTTGTAGAAGTGGTAGTTTGCTAGAATTATTGCTCTTGTTCTAATGATCCCGGCGATACCTCACATGTATGGTTTAAACACCATTTACATATGCATGTGCGACTTACGATGGGTACACACTTCTGCACACGAGCATGGCGGGAATTTACTTTTTTTTTTTCTTATTTATTTTACTTTTTATTAAATTTTTTTTACACTGTCCTTTAAAAAAAAAAAAAAAAAAAGCTTGCTATGGGGACACTCGGCAGGGGGGAGGAGCCAGGAGAGCTGGCAGACTGGCTGGCTCCCCCCCCATAGTCTCCCCTAATACTCACCTGAGCCCCCTCTCAATCCACCGATGTGCACGGGAGCCGTGGCTATCCCGAGACTCTCTCCTCATTGGCTGAGACAGCAGCTGTCAGTCACAGCCAGTGAGCCAATGAGGAGAGCGTGGGGGTGAACTGTGGCTCTAAATGTTCAATGGACGCATAGCGCAGGGCTCGGGAGTGAGCATCCACCAGTGCCCCCCATAGCAAGGGGCTTGCTATGGGGGACACTGGTCAAGGGGGAGGCTGCTCTGTGCAAAACCACTTCACAGAGCAGGTAAGTATAACATGTTTGTTATTTAAAAAACAAGCCTTTAATATCACTTTAACCACTTCCCGCCTGACCTATAGCAGAATGACAGCCGGGCGGTGGTTCCGTTATCCTGACTGGATGTCATATGACGCCTCTCAGGATAACGAGCCGGCGCACGTCCACACGTCCACACCGCAACTCCGATCTAAGGAAAGAGCCTCTGACGTAGACTCCTTACTTTGTGATCAGCTGTGACCAATCATAGCTGATCACAGCGTGAACCAGGAAGTGCCGGTAAACGGCTTTCCTCGGTCCATGCTGACAGGGAGAGTCGATCGGCGGCTCTCCCTGTCAGAGGGGGGGTCTGCGCTGATAATCAGCACATTGATTAATCAGATGTGCCACAACAATGTCAATCAGTGCCCATCAGCTGCCAGTCAGTGTCCCATCAGGAACGGCTGTCAGTGCCCATCAAAGTGCCAATTAGTGTCCATAACAGTGCCAATCAGTGCCCCATCAGTAACGCCTGTCATTGCCCTTCAGATGTCCATCAGTAATGCCTGTCAGTACCTCCTCATCAGTGCTGCCTATCAGTGCCACCTATCAGTGCCCATCAGTAACCTCTCCCTGTCAGAGGGGGGGTCTGTGCTGATAATCAGTGCCAATCAGTGCCCATCAGCTGCCAGTCAGTGCCCCATCAGGAACGCCTGTCAGTGCCCATCAAAGTGCCAATCAGTGTCCATAAGAGTGCCAATCAGTGCCCCATCAGTAATGCCTGTCATTGCCCTTCAGATGCCCATCAGTAATGCCTGTCAGTGCCTCCTCATCAGTGCTGCCTATCAGTGCCACCGATCAGTGCCGCCTATCAGTGCCCATCAGTGCCGCCTATCAGTGCCCATTAGTGCCGCCTATCAGTGCCACCTATTAGTGCCCATCAGTGCCACCTATAAGTGCCCATCAGTGCCACCTATCGGTGCTCATCAGTGCCGCCTATCAGTGCCTATCAATTCTACATATTAGTGCAGCCTCATCAGTGCCCATCAGTCCATGCTGACAGGGAGAGTCGATCGGCGGCTCTCCCTGTCAGAGGGGGGGTCTGCGCTGATAATCAGCACATTGATTAATCAGATGTGCCACAACAATGTCAATCAGTGCCCATCAGCTGCCAGTCAGTGTCCCATCAGGAACGGCTGTCAGTGCCCATCAAAGTGCCAATTAGTGTCCATAACAGTGCCAATCAGTGCCCCATCAGTAACGCCTGTCATTGCCCTTCAGATGTCCATCAGTAATGCCTGTCAGTACCTCCTCATCAGTGCTGCCTATCAGTGCCACCTATCAGTGCCCATCAGTAACCTCTCCCTGTCAGAGGGGGGGTCTGTGCTGATAATCAGTGCCAATCAGTGCCCATCAGCTGCCAGTCAGTGCCCCATCAGGAACGCCTGTCAGTGCCCATCAAAGTGCCAATCAGTGTCCATAAGAGTGCCAATCAGTGCCCCATCAGTAATGCCTGTCATTGCCCTTCAGATGCCCATCAGTAATGCCTGTCAGTGCCTCCTCATCAGTGCTGCCTATCAGTGCCACCGATCAGTGCCGCCTATCAGTGCCCATCAGTGCCGCCTATCAGTGCCCATTAGTGCCGCCTATCAGTGCCACCTATTAGTGCCCATCAGTGCCACCTATAAGTGCCCATCAGTGCCACCTATCGGTGCTCATCAGTGCCGCCTATCAGTGCCTATCAATTCTACATATTAGTGCAGCCTCATCAGTGCCCATCAGTCCATGCTGACAGGGAGAGTCGATCGGCGGCTCTCCCTGTCAGAGGGGGGGTCTGCGCTGATAATCAGCACATTGATTAATCAGATGTGCCACAACAATGTCAATCAGTGCCCATCAGCTGCCAGTCAGTGCCCCATCAGGAACGGCTGTCAGTGCCCATCAAAGTGCCAATTAGTGTCCATAACAGTGCCAATCAGTGCCCCATCAGTAACGCCTGTCATTGCCCTTCAGATGTCCATCAGTAATGCCTGTCAGTACCTCCTCATCAGTGCTGCCTATCGGTGCCACCTATCAGTGCCCATCAGTAACCTCTCCCTGTCAGAGGGGGGGTCTGTGCTGATAATCAGTGCCAATCAGTGCCCATCAGCTGCCAGTCAGTGCCCCATCAGGAACGCCTGTCAGTGCCCATCAAAGTGCCAATCAGTGTCCATAAGAGTGCCAATCAGTGCCCCATCAGTAATGCCTGTCATTGCCCTTCAGATGCCCATCAGTAATGCCTGTCAGTGCCTCCTCATCAGTGCTGCCTATCAGTGCCACCGATCAGTGCCGCCTATCAGTGCCCATCAGTGCCGCCTATCAGTGCCCATTAGTGCCGCCTATCAGTGCCACCTATTAGTGCCCATCAGTGCCACCTATAAGTGCCCATCAGTGCCGCCTATCGGTGCTCATCAGTGCCGCCTATTAGTGCCCATCAATTCTACAT
The DNA here is from genome assembly GCF_042186555.1 of Aquarana catesbeiana. Lineage (NCBI taxonomy): Eukaryota > Metazoa > Chordata > Amphibia > Anura > Ranidae > Aquarana > Aquarana catesbeiana. Next base: position 37,351,520 of record NC_133336.1, read on the forward strand.
ATTAGTGCAGCCTCATCAGTGCCCATCAGTCCATGCTGACAGGGAGAGTCGATCGGCGGCTCTCCCTGTCAGAGGGGGGGTCTGCGCTGATAATCAGCACATTGATTAATCAGATGTGCCACAACAATGTCAATCAGTGCCCATCAGCTGCCAGTCAGTGCCCCATCAGGAACGGCTGTCAGTGCCCATCAAAGTGCCAATTAGTGTCCATAACAGTGCCAATCAGTGCCCCATCAGTAACGCCTGTCATTGCCCTTCAGATGTCCATCAGTAATGCCTGTCAGTACCTCCTCATCAGTGCTGCCTATCAGTGCCACCTATCAGTGCCCATCAGTAACCTCTCCCTGTCAGAGGGGGGGTCTGTGCTGATAATCAGTGCCAATCAGTGCCCATCAGCTGCCAGTCAGTGCCCCATCAGGAACGCCTGTCAGTGCCCATCAAAGTGCCAATCAGTGTCCATAAGAGTGCCAATCAGTGCCCCATCAGTAATGCCTGTCATTGCCCTTCAGATGCCCATCAGTAATGCCTGTCAGTGCCTCCTCATCAGTGCTGCCTATCAGTGCCACCGATCAGTGCCGCCTATCAGTGCCTATCAGTGCCGCCTATCAGTGCCCATTAGTGCCGCCTATCAGTGCCACCTATTAGTGCCCATCAGTGCCACCTATAAGTGCCCATCAGTGCCGCCTATCGGTGCTCATCAGTGCCGCCTATCAGTGCCCATCAATTCTACATATTAGTGCAGCCTCATCAGTGCCCATCAGTGAAGGAGAAAACTACATTTTATAACAGAAACTAAGAAAAACTTTTTTTTTTTTTTAATTTCTGTCTTTTTTAGTTTGTTTAGCAAAAAATAAAAACCGCAGTGGTGATCAAATACCACCAAAAGAAAGTTCTATTTGTGGGAAGAATATTATAACAATTTAGTTTGGGTACAGTGTTGCATGACGGCGCAATTGCCATTCAAAGTGTGACAGCGCTGAAAGCTGAAAAATGTCCTGGGCAGGAAGGTTTATAAGTGTCCGGTATTGAGGTGGTTAAAGTAGGTGGTGAGGAGGTGATCCAATGCTCCTAATCACCTGTCAAATGCTCTCTGAAGAGTTAAACCCCTTGACTAAACACGTCCTTCTTTGTTTCTTTTTTATTGTACACTAAGGAAAGGTGGGCCCAAAAGGTGGACAGGAACACCCCAAACTCCCCAGGGGAACAGGAACAGAGTCAAGAATTATGGACGGGAGATCTCACTGTTGGAGCATCCAGGACATCTAAGAAACCAGGTGCTGACACCACCCAGAAGTCTCCACTTAGAACTAAATATCATTTTTGGGTGGAATTGGCCCTTTAACTAATTGTTCATGCAGTGGAGGAACATCTAATATACACATCTATAACAAGCCTGTCTCGGCTATATCATGGTAATTGACAGCAGAGCTCCTTAAGCTGAGGCAGAGCTTGGTGGGTTGCCCTTGCACCATAGGAGATACAATTACATTTTTTTTCCTGGGTACAGATCTACTCAGCTGCAAAATTTTCCAGGAAGAGCAGCTGCCACAAAATTGAAAAACTTTTTTAAAAGCTGCATAGTACTTGACAGGTAAAGGTATGGGGGGAGGCCATAAAATTTTTACAAATCCTTGGGATAATGCATACAGCAAAGACTTTCCAGAATATTCAAAAGATTCCCCATGTTCCTATTCTGCCTGGATTCCAGTTTACATTATATAAGCCTACTACATCTCTTCTTCAATATTTCAATGTTCTGTTATTACACGTCTCCCTACACTACCAGAATACTAATGTGCACTGCAGTAAAATATCGCTTTCCACAAAGAATGTAAAGAAATATTTACCATCGTGTCACACTGAAGAGGACATACTGTAAGATCGTGTAGGGTCCTTCACAAGGGGCAGGGAGGGGGACAACTTATTGGAGTCCAGACACAATACTTGCAGCGTGGATAGACAGGTCCTTGCTCTAATTTAGGGGCATGCAAGTCAAATCAATTATGTTGCATAAAAATAAAGACTCGCACACAACATAGCCTTGAGACCTGATTTTGCAGTTAAGCAGCACAACTAGGTAATTTCCCCAATTGTATCCTGTGATTGGATAATGAAGGAGTAGCAACAGATGGATCATCTCTCTGCTCTAGGTAGGTTTGTAGAGGTCTAAAAAAAAAGCCCATCAGTGCTCCTAGGGGCAGAGGTGCCTGTTGTTGGCAAGGATGGATAGGATGGATAGGTTAACCACATATAAATTCATATTGCCAGGATCGCCCAAAGGGGCACCACCATGCCCAGGACTGGTGCTACCACTGAGCAAACTAGGCAGCCGCCTAGGGCGCCCGGCCACTGGTGTTATTACTCTATTCTCTCTGCAACAAGCAAGTCTCAGCATCAGCAGGCAGACCCCACTCCATTCACACATAGTGTCATCAGAGGTGCAGCGGCGGCGGAGGAGTGTGTCTGTATCCCGACTCCTGAATGAATGGAAGCAAGCAAACATTCATTGATGAGCGCTGGTAGGCTGCATTTGATGGGCACTGGTGAGGCTGCATTTGAAGGGCGCTGGTGAGGCTGCATTTGATGGGCCCTGGTGAGGTTGCATTTGATGGGCACTGGTGAGGCTGCATTTGATGGGCGCAGGTGAGGCTGCATTTGATGGGCGCTGGTGAGGCTGCATTTGATGGGCCCTGGTGAGGCTGCATTTGATGGGCGCTGGTGAGGCTGCATTTGATGGGCGCTGGTAGGTTGCATTGATGGGCCCTGGTAGGCTGCATTTGATAGGCACTGGTGAGGCTGCATTGATGGAAGCTGGTGAGGCTGCAATTGATGGGCGCTGGTGAGACTGCATTTGATGGGCGCTGGTGAGACTGCATTTGATGGGCGCTGGTGAGGCTTCATTTGATGGGCGCTGGTGAGGCTGCATTCGATGGGCGCTGGTGAGGCTGTATTTGATGGGCCCTGGTATGGCTGCATTTGATGGGCGCTGGTAGGCTGCATTGATGGGCGCTGGTGATGAGGCTGCATTGATGGGCACTGGTGAGGCTGCATTGATGGGCACTGGTGAGGCTGCATTGATGGGTGCTGGTGAGGCTGCATTGATGGGCACTGGTAAGGCTGCATTTGATGGGTGATGGTAGGCTGCATTTGATCGGCACTGGTGAGGCTGCATTTGATGGATGGATGCATTATGTTGCATGAAAATAAAGTCTCGCACAGAACACAGCCTCGAGACCTGATTTTGCAGTTAAGCAATAAAACTAGGTAATTGGACAATTGTGATTGGACAATGAAGGAGTAACATCAGTGCTCCTAAGGGCAGAGGTGCCTGTTGTTGCGTGACTAAGGATGGATAGGTTAACCACATATAAATGCATATTGCCAGGATCGCCCAAAGGGGCACCACCATGCCCAGGACCGGTGCTACCACTAGGCAAACTAGGCAGCCGCCTAGGGCGCCCTGCTACCTAGGGCGCCCGGCCACTGGTGTTATTGCTCTATTCTCTCTGCAGGAAGCAACTAAGTCTCAGCATCAGCAAGCAGCCCCCGCTCTATTCACACATAGTGTCAGAGGGGCAGCGGCGGCGGAGGAGTGTGTCTGTGTCCCGACTCCTGAATGAATGGAAGCAAGCAAACATTCAATGATGAGCACTGGTAGGCTGCATTTGATGGGCAGTGGTGAGGCTGCATTTAAAGGGTGCTGGTGAGGCTGCATTTGATGGGCCCTGGTGAGGCTGCATTTGATGGGCGCTGGTGAGGCTGCATTTGATGGGCGCTGGTGAGGCTGCCTTTAAAGGGTGCTGGTGAGGCTGCATTTGATGAGTGCTGGTGAGGCTGCATTTGATGGGCGCTGGTAGGCTGCATTTGATGGGCGCTGGTGAGGCTGCATTTGATGGGCGCTGGTGAGGCTGCGTTTGATGGGCGCTGGTGAGGCTGCATTTGAAGGGCACTGGTGAGGCTGCATTTATTGGGCGCTGGTGAGGCTGCATTTGATGGGTGCTTCATTAAAAAGGCAGGGCATACATGGGCAGGGCAAAGGGGTGGCGTCAGGGGTGGAGCCAGGGGGTGCGGAAAAATAAGGTTTCGCCTAGGGTGTCAAAAATCCTTGCACCAGCCCTGACCATGCCTCAAATTATAAACAAAAAACATAAAATTCACCATATATGTGACTTTAAAGGTTTCAAATTATATTTACAATATGTGCCACTGTTAAAATTCCCAAAATGTATTCAAATTTATGGAAGTGGTACAGTTGGGGACCCACCAACTGTGTCATACATCCGCATTGGACCAGTGTAGCCTTGCAATAAAAATCATACCTAGTGCTCAGCTTTAACCATTTCAGCCCCGGAAGGTTTTACCCCCTTAAGCGAAGTTCCGCCTGCCCCTTTAAAAATTAAAAGTCTGCAGCTACACATATTGTAGCTGCTGACTTTTAACATTGGGACACTTACCTGTCCTGGAGTCCAGCGATGTCGGCACCGCAGCTGATGTTTCCATCGGCTGGTTAGGTACTTCCGCCACCATTGCGGGTAAGGGAAGGCCAAGTCCCTACTGCACATGTGTGAAGCTTGCTGTGCTCTCTCACTGGCCAGGGCAGAAGGGGAGGGAGGCGGGAGGAAAAGGGGGGCAGAGCTGCTGTCGTAATTTGCCGTGGCCATGTCTCCCGGAAGTGGGAACAGGGTACCTGTAAAAAACAGGTACCCGCTCCCACCAAAAGATGTCAAATGTGGCACCGGAGGAGGGGGGGGATCAGATAAGTGGAAGCTCCACTTTTGGGTGGAACTTCACTTTAATGACCAAGACATTTTTTGCGATAAGGCACTGCGTTACTTTAAGACCCCTTTCACACTGAGGCACTTTGCAGGCACTATAGTGTTAAAAATAGCGCCTGCAAAGCGCCCTGAAACAGCGGCTCCATTCACTCCAGTGTGAAAGCCTGAGGGCTTTCACACTAGAGCGGTGCGCTGGCAGGGCGTCAGGAAAAGTCCTGCCAGCAACTTCTTTGGAGCGCATTAGGTGCGGTGAACTCACCGCTCCTAAAGCGCCCCTGCCCATTGAAAACAATGGGGCAGCGCTGCTATACCGCCGGCAAAACCCCGCCGCAGTGGCTAACTGACAACTGCGCAGTCATATGACGCTGTACCCAAATAAAATTGATGTCCTGTTTTTCCCACAAAAAGAGCTTTCTTTTGGTGGTATTTGATCACCTCTGTGTTTTTTTTTTTTTTTGCGCTAGAAACATAAAAAGACCGACAATTTTGAAATAAAACAATATTTTTCACTTTGTGCTGTAAAAAATAGCCAATAAAAAAATTTCATATGGGCCAACATAAATTTCGGCCCATATGTATTCTTCTACATATTTTTGATAAAAAAACCCAATAAGCGTATATTGATTGCTTTGCGCAAAACGATTGGATATTTTTCTGGCATTTTTATTTATGATTTTTTACTAGTAATGTCAGCGATTCTTAGCGGGACTGCGACATTGGGGCAGACAAATCGGACACCTAACTGATACTTTTGACACTTTTTTGGGAACCAGTGGCATTTTTACAGTGATTAGTGCTAAAAATATGAACTGTTACTGTACTAATGACACTGGAGGGAAGGGGTTAACACCAGGGGCGATTAAAGGGTTAAGGTTGCCAAGAAAGGCTAGGGTTCTGCTTTAAAAGTATTAAAATGCATTTTAAAGGGGAACTTCAGTCTGTCCCTTTGCTCCGCCCCTCTGGTGCTGCCATTATGACGCCCGTGCAAATGTGCTGAAGGGTTCGGGTCCTGGCATAGCCCTTTGGCATATCTGCACATACGCAGGATATTTCCTGGATGGGAAATTTTTGCAACTTTTCTTTGCACGTGCGCAGATGTGCTGCAGAGCTTTCAGGACCCAAAATTCTGTTGCAAATCTATATGCAGAATGCACCTTTAAAAATTGTGCAAAGCTTGTGGCCCCATAAAGGAACTGGAGCTTCTTTTTGGCTGACAAACACTCATAGGGTGGCGCCGCCCGCCTAATCCATGCGCCCGGCCCCTAATCTACATGCAAGGCACCGGGCGCATGGATTCTAATGGGGTTGTTTTTTTTCCCTGAAGCCCATGATTAGAGCCTAAGGCTTTAATTGGCTTCAAAAAAGGGTGGGCTCGGGGCGCCCTGAGCCGACCCAGTTGTGGCTATTGTCTTCCTGACTCTCCTTCCGGCCGCACAGGAAGTGGGTTCTCAGACCCGATTGGCCAGGGGTCTCAGGACCCACTTCCTGTGTGGTCAGGAGGAGAAGCAAGGGCTCTGGAGCGAGGTCTCCAGGGACCAGGGACTGCTCACCCGCAGCCACATCCAGCACTCCCCGGGAGGAGGAAGGGAGATCCTGGCCAGGACTCGTCATCTGCCTCCTAAGGTAAGGAGGCCTCAGATCGCTGCCTTCCCGTCCATCCTTCTCCCGCACGTGGGGGGGGGCTGCACCCCCTCCCCCGTCTTCCACGAGTTGGGTGCTGTTGGTTCCCCCCCCTAAAATATTGAGCACCAGCCCCCACTGTGCTACGCAGTATGTAAATAGGTTTCAGAGAGGATGAAAGTCATTGAGGATTTAATACACTAAACTGTTCTGTGAATCTTGTAAATGGATCTTTCTAATTGGAGGAGAGAGCGCACAGAGATGACTTCATCAGTGAGCTGCTATTCCATCATAATTCAATCACATTCTCGACCTTGCTTATCCTGAAGTAGAGAAAAGTAAATGTCAGCATTAGAAAACTGGCTGAACAGTGGCAGTTAAAGTGGAGTTCCACCCACTTTTACAACTCTTCAGGATCCTTCACTAAACTGTGCACTGTAAACGAATTGGATATTTTTTAATTTTTTTTCTCAGCACTTACTGTATATCTGCTGTATTCATTTTTCACTTCCTCCTGCCTGGCCGTGGCCCATCGCATCATTTCCTGTTTGCAATGCCTTCTCGGAAGGGGCGGCAACTTCCTCTGATACTGCCGTTGCTATGAAAACCTGACCTGAAACCTATTACACTGCTTGTGCTGCACTGAGCATGTGCGAGATCTGCAAGGATGAGACCCAGGAAGAAATACAGTCTGGCTTCAGATGCCCAGACTTAAGATGGCCACGGCCTGCTGCAAGTTTATAAAATAACAAACTACTGCTATAAACTAACAAAACAGACCTTAGTTTACAGACTAACTTTACTAGAATACATTAAGCTTGTGTATTATAGGGGTATTTTTATTTAAAAAGTATAATTTCGGCCGGAACACCACTTTAACTGACATAAAACATGTGACATATGAATCCATAACTGTATATGATTACATGCTCACATGTAAAAAAAAAAAAATATATACTTTGGGTTCTATAACATGCAATACCAATATACTATTACATGGTACCACTGGAAAATGGAAAATTAGACCATGGATACATGTGTGGTGCCTGAAGAAGGAGCACATGCTCTGCAAACGTGTCGCCTATTGGTTCCTCTCCACCCGGAAGTGACGGCATCCCTCGGCTCCCTGTGTGTGTTCCAGATCCAGGAAGCGTCGGCGATCACCGGCGCAGCGCGCTCTGAGTCCTCAGCAAGCAGCTCCACGGATGCATCTACTTCACGGACGTTCGGCAAATTGTGTGGCAAATGCCTGTTACTACCTTACTCTTATGAGTACCTATATCCAAATTAAATCTACTGTTATACTGCACTTAGAGTGGTTTTATCCTCACCTGTTTGCTTACACTTACACTTTAAATCCCGCTGACTTAAAATGGCGTGTTCCATCAGATGGAACTAATTTTTGTTATGTAAATCATTGATTGTGGAACCAATTTTCAGATGTCCCGATGGAAAAGGAAAAATTCTTTACATCAATTCAACCATCACTTATTGGCAATCAAGTAGAAGAAGATTACAATTAATGCAATAATTACAGTATCTGAAACCATTTCGCAATGACTCACCAATTAAAAGCAAGGTGCAGGGCTATGAATAAACATGGGTTTCCGGGAATGTAAATTATACATGATTCAACCTTTCAAATATACACTCCCAGGTGATCCACTCTTACTTTGCGCGTTCAATTCAAATTCTGTGAGCGCGATCATAACACATCGACTTGCGAATGATTAACTACTTAATGACCATCGACGCAGCTAAAATCTAGCCTTGGCTTGTCTGTACATCTGCCATAAAACAAGTGCAGACTGTCAGATAGAGTTCAAACTGTTATGGAGCCTTGGCTGTAGTTAAAACCCAACTCTGCAAAACTCTAAAACTATCACTTGCAGTAGGGCTACGCCGGCACTGCAAGGGTTCATTGCTCGTTTAGGTCTAGGGGGGGCACAGAAAAGAACATCTACTTACCTGATCCTCTGATCCTCCTTGCTGCTTTACCGTACCCTGGTGCGCCCTTTCCCCCAAGCCCCAGAGTTCCAAGGTCCTGACAGCTTCAAGACCATTGCAGGGGTCCATAGCCCCACATTGGATGTGGGGACAGTCCACGGTTGGAGCATGGGGGGAGTGCTTCCAGCTAGGGGAGCAGAGGATGAGCTGATCCCCTGCTGATCGGGAGGGAGCCCACCCTGTGTGAAAGAGACCGAAACCTAACTAACTTTAAAAATGCCCCCTCTTACCTACTAACACCTATACTGACTAACCCATCTTCAGCCCACTCTGGGCTGGTCACGTGATGTCCCCTGTGTGAGCCAGCAGCGTATGCAGGGGAGAAGGAGAGCACCAACAATAGCTGGGACATGGGAGCCTATGGGTGACATTTCATACATCTCAACATTTTAGCAAACGTATGTAGGCATAAGACACGCCTCCTGCCACACCCCCTTAAAGGAGAATTAACCAAAAAAAAGGTTAAATCCACAAGGACTTTTTTTTTACCACTATTATTCCTTTATATTGGCTTTTAAAATGTACAAATGCAGCAATTTAGAAATTGGATGAAAGGTTTAGCACTGGGAAACACTTTTTGAAAGATAAAAGTGCATTTTATATACAACTATATAGATCAGACCAAAATGAGGGACAAAAGGAGGAAAGAGGGACAGAGGGACAATGCTCCAAATGAGGGACAGTCCCTCGAAATCAGGGACAGTTGGAAGCTATGGACATAATGCAGGGGGCAGGAGTGTGTAATGGACAGAATGCAGGGGGGATGAGTGTGAAATGGACAGAATGCAGGGGGGGATGAGTGTGTAATGGACAGAATGCAGGGGGCAGGAGTGTGTAATGGACAGAATGCAGGGGGCAGGAGTGTGTAATGGACAGAATGCAGGGGGGATGAGTGTGAAATGGACAGAATGCAGGGGGCAGGAGTGTGTAATGGACAGAATGCAGGGGGCAGGAGTATGTAATGGACAGAATGCAGGGGGCAGGAGTGTGTAATGGACAGAATGCAGGGGGGATGAGTGTGAAATGGACAGAATGCAGGGGGGATGAGTGTGAAATGGACAGAATGCAGGGGGGATGAGTGTGTAATGGACAGAATGCAGGGGGGATGAGTGTGAAATGGACAGAATGCAGGGGGGATGAGTGTGTAATGGACAGAATGCAGGGGTCAGGAGTGTGAAATGGACATAATGCAGGGGGCAGGAGTATGTAATGGACATAATGCAGGGGGCAGAAGTATGTAATGGACATAATGCAGGGGGCAGGAGTATGTAATGGACATAACCACTCTAGGTTTTACCAGCCATTGTCCAGGCTCCTCTCCTTTCCCCTGCTGCAGCTGGCACTGGCCAACACAGGAGATCACATGACCAGAGCAGAGTGACCTGCATTTAAATAAGTATAGACATATTGTTTTTGTTTTTCACAGGTTAGTCAGCATATGTGTTAGGAGGAGGATGGGACATTTTTAAGGCTAGTTAAGTTTAAGCTGGAATTCTACTTTAACAGGGGCTAAAATAGCATAACACCACTGACCACCTTTGCTGGGGTTAATCATTACTGCTATTGACACCAATGCTTGGGGATTATTATTGCAGAAACTGCCTTCGATGCTGGGGGGTAATTAGGTGGGCTGATACCAAAGCTGGGGATTACTGTTGCAGAAACTGGCACCAATGCTGTTTTTTTTATTTTTTATTGCTGCTACTGACCCCAATGCTGGGGATTATTTTTGAAAAGTTACTGATAACGGGTGCAATTAACAAAATAATAATATAATAATATGTGAAAATTCATAAACATTGTTAATTGGATTAATAAAGAGCACAATAAATAAATCTAAAAAGTCCAAAAAAAACAGCACTGTGAACAATTCTTCTATATATGCTCCAACACCGTGCTTCTAAAGTGCTTTGTGCTCCAAAATCTGAAATCAGTAGTGCTTCACCCGAAGTGATAATCAAATGCGCTCACCGGATGGCCTCGGCCAACAAGTGACCATTAAGCGTGTGATATAGGAAACTCCTCTTCTCACTGATTTAGCCCCTTCAGGAATCTCATCACAATCAATCATCCGTATGTGAATAACAAACGTTTCCAAACCAATATGCAATGGTATATAAACGTGACTTTCTTCAGCCTCATATATCCTCTAATGCAATCCTCCTACATCCAACTCACATCACAGGACTGTAGAATTGGCAACTGTGAAGGCTCCAGGCTCCTTGAAAGTCCATACAGGCCCAACATCAGAGCCCACGGGGACCAGGATAGCTTCCCAAGGTCGGTTAGGGCAAGTAATCACTCACGGCAAAATCCAGAATGTGAGAATCTTCAATGGCAGGAGACAGGAAAGGTACCACCATTGGACTTCACCTAAATGGAGATGTAAATACAACCCAGCAAGTTCGAGTCAGAGGCAAAAGCCTTTCATCCAGCATCAAGGTCTCCTCAGCACTGTTAGCAAAACTGTGCCTGAAGCCTTCACATTTCCAGCAGTTGCCAATTCTACAGAGTCCTGTCATGTGATTTGGATGTATCCATTAGAGCAGGGACCTCAAACTGGTGGCCCTCCAGCTGCTGCAAAAACTACAAGTCCCATGAGGCATTGCAAGGCTGACAGTTACAAGCATGACTCCCACAGGCAGAGGCATGATGGGACTTGTAGTTTCGCAACAGCTGAAGGGCCACCAGTTTGAGACCCATGCATTAGAGGATATATGAGGCTGAAGAAAGTCACATTTATATACCATTGCATATTGGATTGGAATTGTTTTTTATTCACATACAGATGATCGATTGTGATGAGATTCCTGAAGGGGCTAAATCAGTGAGACGAGGAGTTTCCTATATCACACACTTAATGGTCACTTGTTGGCCGAGGCTATCCGGTGAGCGCATTTGATTATCACTTCGGGTGAAACACTACTGATTTGAGATTTTGGAGTACAAAGCCCTTTAGAAGCACGGTGTTGGAGCATATATAGAAGAATTGTTCATAGTGCTGTTTTTTTGGACTTTTTAGATTTATTTATTGTGCACTCGTTCATTTAATTAACACTGTTTATGAATTTTCACTTATTATTATATTATTATTTTGTTAATTGCGCCCTTTATAAGTAATTTTTCATGAGTTATTAGTTATCACAAATTTTAGGTGCAGCAAAAGAAAATTTAGATATTTGTACTTGGCGCCGTTACCCCATTCCCATTTTCTATATGAGGATTATTTTTGCAGAAACTGGCACTGATGCTGGAGGTTATTATTGCAGAAACTGGCACTAATGCTCGTTGTTGTCGGATTTTCCTATCGTGTGTACACAAGTCCGTCACACAAAAGTCTAAAGTACAAACACGCATGCTCAGAATCAATGCTCACCAAACACGACATTAGCAGAAGGTGCCCAAAGAGTGGCGCTCAAGAGCTGTAATTCCATGTAGTACGCCACTATGTTCGTGTTTGTTTGCCGACAATTGTGTACCGTTTGTATGCAAGACAAGTTCACAGCATGCGCCCTTCAGCCAAAACCTGGTGCTTTGTCTGTGGAAAATCTGATTGTGTGTACGAGGCTTTAGTCCGTAGGGTTCAATATTAAGTTGGCCCTTCCTTTGCAGCTATAACAGCTTCTCGTCCAACATCAGTGCCTGACCTCACCAGTTCTCTTCTGGAAGAATGGTCAAACATTCCCATAGACACACTCCTAAACCTTGTCGACAGCCTTCCCAGAAGAGTTGAAGCTGTTATAGCTGCAAAGGGTGGGCCAACTTAATATTGAACCCTACAGATTTAAGCCTCATACACACGATCGGAATTTCCGTAGACAAAGCACCATATTTTTGTCCGAAGGGCGTGTGCCGTAAACTTGTCGGCCAACAAACACGAACGTAGTGACGTGCTACATGGAATTTCAGCTCTTGAGCGCCACCCTTTGGGCACCTTCTGCTAATGTTGTGTTTGGTGAGCATTGATTCCGAGCATGCGTGTTTGTAATTTGGACCTTTGTACACACGATAGGAAAATCAGACTGTTGTCCGTGGAAAATTTATAATCCTGCCATCCAACATTGGACGGCGGAAAGTCTGACAATAATTGAGTGATGGAGCGTACAAATGGTTGGATTTTCGGCCAACAGTCTGTCAACACACAATTCCCAATGGAAAATCCAATCGTGTGTACGAGGCTTAAAGTGGATGTAAACCCGAAATTTTTTTTTTTTTTTTTGATGTCATACTGTAGAGTATAAGATTTCCTATCATTTGAGCCCAGTCTTGCCACAAAGAGTTAATCCAGCTCTGAGCATTCCTCTTTTATTGTTTTATTGTTCAGTGAGATAAAACTTGACAGAGAAAAACTTTGTCAAATCCTCCCCCTTGCTGTGAGTGACAGGTGATTTACATATCTCATGCACTAGCCTAAGACATGCATTATTTTTTAATTCCCTCCCCCACTCCTTTCTTCAGCAGCTCTGCAAGGATTGGCTGTTCCACACCTCAGCATGATTGGGCATGCTGAAGTCATGTGGTTACTTTCCTGTCTTTTCACTGGATGTTAGAGATCATAGCAGAAGTTCAGTGTAAGAAATACACAGGAGAAAATGCAAATTGACAAGGGGAGTGTAGAGGTGGGCGGGGAGTGTAGAGGTGGGCGGGGAGTCAACTGACATCACGACTCCACCCACCGAGCTCCAGACAACAGACCCGCCCACAGAATCTGCAGTTTTTCGGGTCTCATAACAGACAGAGGGGAGACATTTGACAAGTAAAGATACATGCAGGAGGCATGTATATCCTTATAGATAACCCCTATGGCAGTAGTTTACAAAGGATGACATTGGGTTTACATCCACTTTAAGACCGGAATGTCATTAAAGTTCATGTGGCTATAAAGACAGGCGTCCCAATACTTTTGACACTATAGGGGTTGATTTACTAAAGGCAAACCCACTCTGCACTACAAGTGCACTTGGAAGTGCAGTCGCTGTAGATCTGAGGGGAAGATCTGAAATGAGGGGAAGCTCTGCTGATTTTATCATTCAATCATTTTCCTTGCATGTCCCCCTCGTGATCTACAGCGACTGCACTATTAGTGCAAAGTGGATTTGCCTTTAGTAAATAAACCCCGTAGTGTATTTCCAAATCTGCTCATCTATTATTCCTCCGTTGCGCACATGTGTGGCGATGGATAGTGTTGCCCCAACAAGTGTGGAGAAGGTTGACGCTTGGCAGATAACGACCTCCATTAGCACACTGAAAAGGCCCCATGGCACTACCAAACCAGGAGATGTCACCTATCGTCAGTCTCTATCCATTCATTTTCTTCATTCTTATTCTTTCCCTCTTTAGTCTGCATGCCCTTAACTTTCAGAGAATCCCCCCCCCCCCCTTTTCTCTTTCTCTGGGAGCCTTGAAGCTTTGTTGGCCGGCCTGTTGAGTAATTGTCGGTGGTTGTCATGGCAACCCCTCTCTCGCCAGAACCGTTTAGTAATGTGCTCCCTGTTTTGGCTGTGCCTCGGCAGACTGCAGCCATCACGGCTTCCCACCTCTTGCATTACTTCCAGGCCGCTTACTACACTGTATTTTTCTCATGAGTCACAGCTGCTACAGAAGGAGCTTTCGTGTTCCGTCCCCCGCTTCTCACCGCGCCGCTTTCATTAGCTGTGTGTTCACAATCGGAAGATGTGAGCTGATAGCGGGGAGGAATGCTGGGTACGTGCGTGTGCCCCTGTGATGGCATCAGCCGAGGAAAACAAACAGCCGGATTCCAAAAGAGTCGATCGTTCCTTCATCCCTGCGTTGTGTGCAAGAATCTTCCCCTTGGCGTCGCTTTCTGCGCTCTGCGCTTGTTCGTTGTCTGAAGATTTCCAGGGCTGAAGATTTGGTCTTGCACCATAAAATCAATCCTTGGCTATATCATTATATTATTGGGTTTCGCATAGCTCCCAACTGTCCCTGAATTGGAGGGACTGTCCCTGATTTGGAGCAATGTCCCTCTGTCCTTCTTTCCTCCTCATTTGTCCCTCATTTTGGTCTGATCTATATAGTTATAAAATGCACTTTTTATCTATCAAAAAGTGTTTTCCAGTGCTAAACCTTTCATCTGATTTCCTAATTTTTTCTATTTGTAAATTCCAAATGACATTATAAAGGAATTGTAGTGGTAAAAAAAGCTCTTGTTTTTTTTGTACAATTCTCCTTTAAGGGGGTGTGGCAAGGGGTGTGTCCTATGCCTACATAGTTTTGCTGATAGGTGTTCCTCATTCCCATCTCAAAAGGTTGGGAGGTATGGGTTTTGCCCCCCCCCCCCCCCAGTCACCCCTCCTGAGCATTTTGTTGCATGATTCCCGAAGCACATCAACGCCTCATTATTCTCAATGGGCCCCTTCATACGTCAGCGTTTTGTGTCGCTTGTTGCCTTTCACGTGATACTTGAGAAAGTCCATGAGCTTTTTATTGTTTTTAGCCTGGTAGACTTTAACCCATGTGCCACAGCTCCCAACTGTCCCTGATTTCGAGGGACTGTCCCTGATTTGGAGCAATGTCCCTCTGTCCCTCATTCCTCCTCATTTGTCCCTTATTTTGGTATGATCTGTATAGTTGTATATAAAATGCACTTTTTATGTATCAAAAAGTGATTCCCATTTGCTAAACCTTTCATCTGATTTCTAAATTGCTGCATTTGTAATACTAACCACTTCAGCCCCGGACCATTTGGCTGCCCAAAGACCACAGCACTGGTGGGCACTAATAGGCAGCACTGGTGGGCACTAATAGGCAGCACTGGTGGGCACTGATAGGTGGCACGGATAGGCGGTACTGATGGGTACTGATGGGCATTGATGGGTGGCACTGATGGGCGATACTGATGGGCATTGATCGACAGCAGTGATGGACATTGATGGGCAGCACTGATAGCCAGCACTGACTGGCATCGCTAATGGGCACTGTTTGGTGGCACTGATTGCTGGCACTGGTGGGCACTGATTGCTGGCACAGGTGGGAAATGGTGGGCACTGATTGGTGACACTGTTGGCACTATATTGTAATCGGGGCACTGATGATCAGTGCCCTGATTACATATGTAGATGTCCCCTTGCGTGGAGATGCCGCTGATCGGCTCTCCTCACCACACACTCTGTCAGTGTGAGGAGAGGAGAGCCGATTACCGGCATCTCCGTGTTTACATGTGACCGGCTGTGATTGGACACAGCCGATCACATGGTTAAAGAGCCGCGGACGCGGCTCTTTTCAGAGAAGAGATCGGGGTCGCGCCATGTCCTAGCAACATGGCGTGGTATTTACTGGCAGAAAAAAATGTTTTACTATCCAAAGTTAAAACAACAAGGGCAAGAGATTTAATAGATGGAAAGTTGAAAAAATGACTGTGGGCCAGTTCTAGGGTTGCCACCTGTCCGGGATTCATCCTGACAGTTTGGGTTTGAAATCATGTGTCCGGGTTTCAGTTCGCCTGAAACCTGGACACATTATTCAGACAGGAATGTGGCGCAGAATAGGGCTTGACAGGAGGGTGAGGGGGCACTATGTGTCCTGCATTACTACAGTATTCTCTTTGGAGCGCATGGATAGTAGGTTATATGATTTCCAATGGCATAGTTCACACCAGTGTGGTCAGTTCTAGGGCTTTTCAGTTCCAGGAAAAAAAGTAGAACATTTTTACTACACTGGACTGTACTGTACGCAGTAAAATGTACCAAAAATGCACTGGAACGCCTCAAAAACGCACACCAAAAATGCACTGGACCCTAGTATAGTGAAAAAAAAAAACAGGGAAAAAAGAAGAAAAAAAAAATGCGGCAAAAACACATTAAAAAAACGCATGCAGAAACGCATTCGGAATGGATCTGGAGTGTGTTTTTGTGGTGTGAACCGGCCCTGAAGGTCCGCTTTAATAACAATAAAAGTGTAAAAAAAAAAAAAAAGTTCCACCCAAGCACTTAAAGGGGTTGTAAAGGCAGAAGGTTTTTTTTATCTTAATGCACTCAACAGGAGGGAGGGCCAGGAGCTCCAGCCAGGGACCTGAGAAGAGGAGGATCCAAGCTGCTCTGTGCAAATCCACTGCATATAACATGTTAAGTTATTTTAATAGAAAAAAAAAAACAAGACTTTACAATCACTTTAAAATCCCCTTGACAGTTAAGGCGTGCAAAACTGTGCAGCTTTGACCAAAGTTAAATAATGCCCTTGCTATAGGTGAAGAACATTCACGTAACTGCCTGGCCCGAAAAACTCCCAAAGATTGCATTATCCCTTCCTGTCTTGTTGCTAGAACTTTCCTAAGACACTTGAGTCACTTTCACGTGTGTTAATGTGCAACGTGTTCTGAAAAAATGAAGCCTGCACTACGTTTTACCACGGTAAATGGCTGTAGCAATGAGAGAAGGTGGAGGATGGGGGAAAATCGGTTCCCTGATCCCCTTGCGACTAATGAACCTGGAAGCAAAATGTATTATATCACTTCTGGGTTCAAAGCTTTCATTCTTTGACTACTGTAGCCAAAGGAAGCAGCTAGTCAAGCACGTTCTGTGCATGATTAGCTGCAGTAGAGGTCAGGGAAGACATTGGGGGACTAATAGACCCCTGATGTCTACATAAAGAGGACCTGTCATCTGTCCATGCTATCACATAGGGGGCGTGTTAGCCCCCTTTTGATAGCAATAAAGTTAAACGAGGTAAAAAAAAAAAAAAAAAAAAAAAGTGTTTATATTATAATAACATAGATTAAAATGATATAAAAAAAAAAAAAAAAAAAACAGTGCATGGTATCACAGGTGTATAAGCATAAATTGTGCCACATATTTGAGGTATCGCCGCAAGCATTGGAGTGAGACCAAGGACTCTAGGGCCATAATTTGTGGTTTACACTAAGCCCGTGGTCTCCAAACTGTGGCCCAGGGGCTGGATGTGGCCCTTTCCCTGCCTTTATCAGCCCTTGGGGCTCTTTTCTTTCCACTGTTGCAAGACACTAGGGGGTTGATTTACTAAAGGCAAATAGGCTGTATATTTTGCAAAGTGCAGTTGCACTCAGCAAGTGCAAATGCTCCAAAGCTTAGTAAATGAGGTGAAGTTTTACTTTACAAAGAATACCCAATCATGTGCAAGAAAAATAATAAAAAAAACAGCATTTTTGCTTGCACGTGATTGGATGGTGGAAGTCAGCATCTGCTCATTTACTAAGATCTGGAGCAACTGCATTTTGCAAAGTGCACAATCTATTTACCTTTAGTAAATCAACCCCTATACCCCTCACTGAGGCCAACAATGGGGCATAATTCCTCCCACTGACACCAAACATGGGGCACTATTCCTTCCACTGACACTAAGGATGGGGCACAATTCCTCCCACTGACACCAAACATGGGGCACTATTCCTCACACTGACACTATAGATGAGACACAATTCCTTCCACTGACACTATAGATGAGACACAATTCCTCCCACTGACACTATAGATGAGACACAATTCCTCCCACTGACACTATAGATGAGACACAATTCCTTCCACTGACACTATAGATGAGACACAATTCCTTCCACTGACACTATAGATGAGACACAATTCCTCCCACTGACACTATAGATGAGACACAATTCCTCCCACTGACACTATAGATGAGACACTATTCCTCCCACTGACACCAAAGATGGGGCACTATTCCTCCCACTGACACCAAAGATGGGGCACCATTCCTCCCACTGATACTAAAGAAGGGGCACTATTCCTCCCACTGACACCAATGATGAGGCACTATTCCTCCCCCTAATGGGCATACTCTTAACGTCCACTGATGCCCGGACAATTTCTCCTTCCACTGGCCACATTCTGCCCCCCCCTAAAGTCTGAAGGACAGTAAACTGGCCCTTTGTTTAGAAAGTTTGGAGACCCCTGCTCTAAACTGCTCTAAACTGATAACCTGTAAAGACTTTTAAAATGTTGCCTATGGAGAATTTTGGGTAACAAGGAATTTTGGGTAACAAGGTAAAATATTAAAGTGGTTGTAAAGGCAGAAGTTTTTTTTTATTTTTTTTTATCTTAATGTATTCTATGCATTGAAATATAAAAAAAACCCTTCTGTGTGCAGCAGCCCCTCTCAGCTCTTCCAATACTTACTTGAGCCCCATTTCGATCCAGCAATATTGCATGAGAGACTCGGCTGTCCAGTCTCTCCATCTTTATTGGCTGAGACAGCAGTGAAGCGCCATTGGCTCCCACTGCTGTCAATCAAAGTCAGTGAGCCAATGAGGATAAAAAAAGGCGGGGGGGCGGCGGCCTGCAGCTCTGTGTCTGAATGGACACACAGAGAGCTGCGACTGGGTTTGGGTGCCCCCATAGCAAGCTGCATGCTGTGGGGGGCACTGAACAGGAGGGAGAGGCATGGGGCACAGAAGAGGGACCCGAGAAGAGGAGGATCTGGGCTGCTCTGAGCAAATCCATTACACAGAGCAGGTAAGTATGATATGTCTGTTATTTTTAAAGGAGAAAAAACAAGACTTTAGTATAACTTTAAGGCTTGATATATTTGTTATCTACTCGATGCAACCCCCTGGTTTATATTTTGCTAAACATTGTGGTATTATTGTTTGTTTGCATAAATATTATTTTT
The DNA here is from genome assembly GCF_042186555.1 of Aquarana catesbeiana. Classification (NCBI taxonomy): domain Eukaryota; kingdom Metazoa; phylum Chordata; class Amphibia; order Anura; family Ranidae; genus Aquarana; species Aquarana catesbeiana. The sequence continues at coordinate 37,370,539 of NC_133336.1, forward strand.
ATTGTATTCTTACCTGAATAATGTATTTGGTAAACAGCTGAGCAAATATCATGTGCTTCAAGGGCAACATGGAAAATTAAAAAATTAGCATGGAACTTAAAAAAATAGCAAATGCCACCATTTTATTCTCCAGGGCCTCTTATTTCAGAAAATGTATAATTGTTTGTGGGGGTTTAATGTAATTTCTAGCAAAAAAAAAGGCAGATTTTACAGATTTTAAAATGCATGTCCTTGCTAGAACCCTTTCTGATAAGTGTGCTTCCTGCTGGCATTACCAATGCAAGATATATGAGAATGCCACCTTCCACTAGACAAGCAGATGTATACATCATACAGAGGCGTTGCACAATGATGTCGGTTACCCGGGATCAGTTATTAGTCTATGACCTTGGTGCTCACTTTGTTGTATTCCCACCTAATGTCTGCTAGCAGAGGCGCTCCATACAAGCGTGCATTAAATAAACATACCTAGATACAACATGAATATTTTATATTTTGGTTATTGGTTTCATGTGCTATTACTTGGATGTAAGCCGCGTGGAGATTTTTGCCTGCATTGCCATGGCTGCAAAAGGTGTATAGACTCCCATAGTGAATCAAAGATCAAAGATGAACCTTCCTAGCAACAAAATGTGCTTTGCGTTCTTTCCTTGGTTTTCAGATAAGATCTTGTAGGCTGCTATTGCAGAGAAGTGGAGTGAAATAATTTGCTCTTCTCGCACTATGGTGGCACGTTGGCCCAAACTTAGAAGCCAATCCCATGAAAGTCTATGGGGGGGGGGGGCACGCTTGTCCAATTCTGACCCTTTTTAGAGCCAATAGGCAAACTACTGTTAAAAAAAGGAATGGGAAGCTGGGCATTGTCACAGGGGACATGAACAAAAAAAAAAAAAACGCGGCGATCGTTGTTGCGGTGTGTCAGTCTTACAGAGACTCTTTACCACGTGATCAGCTGTGTCCAATCACAGCTGATCGCGATGTATACAGGAAGAGCCAGTGATCGGCTTTTCCTCACTCGCATCTGTCAGATGTGAGTAGAGGAAAGCCGATTGGCTGCTCCTCTGACAGGGGGGGTCTGTGCTGATTAGGGATGAGCCGAACACCCCCCGGTTCGGTTCGCACCAGAACCCGCGAACGGACCGAAAGTTCGCACGAACGTTAGAACCCCATTGACGTCTATGGGACTCGAACGTTCGAAATCAAAAGTGCTCATTTTAAAGGCTAATTTGCATGGTATTGTCCTAAAAAGGGTTTGGGGACCCGGGTCCTACCCCAGGGGACATGTATCAATGCAAAAAAAACTTTTAAAAACGGCCGTTTTTTCGGGAGCAGTGATTTTAATGATGCTTAAAGTAAAAAAAAAAAGTGAAATATTCCTTTAAATATCGTACCTGGGGGGTGTCTATAGTATGCCTGTAAAGTGACGCGTGTTTCCCATGTTTAGAACAGTCCCTGCACCAAATGTCATTTTTAAAGGAAAAAATCTCATTTAAAACTGCTTGCGGGTTTAATGTCATGTCGGGTCATGGCAATATGGATGAAAATCAGTGAGACAAACGGCATGGGTACCCCCCCAGTCCATTACCAGGCCCTTTGGGTCTTGTATGGATATTAAGGGGAACCCCGCACCCAAATTAAAATAAGGAAAGGTGTGGGGCCACCAGGCCCTATATACTCTGAACAGCAGTATACAGGCGGTGCAAACAAGACAGGGACTGTAGGTTTGTTGTTAAGTAGAATCTGTTTGTAATTTTGAACATTTTTAACGTGTTTAGCTCCAGCCAAAAAATCTTTTCTAAGCTTTTTGGAAAACATAGGGAAGGGTTATCACCCCTGTGACATTTGTTTTGCTGTCTTTCCTCCTCTTCAGAAGATTTCACCTCACTTTTTTGTCCCAATGAAAAATGTTTTTTGAAAATTTGGGTTTTTTTGTGGAACAAGGATTGGAAAGCATCAGTGGAAAGGAGAAATTGTTTTCCCATATTAACTCTTACAGGAGAGAATTTCCCTTCCTAGGGGTAGATTTCATCTCACTTCCTGTTGTCTCCTTCCGTTTGCAAGTAGGAGTCGTTTGTAAGTTAGATGTTTGAAAGTAGGGTCCTGCCCTATATACTCAGCAGAAATTTGGGCCTTAGGTGTTGCTGTGGCCACAACACTGTAAGCCCTCACAGGGCCCTGCTGTGAAATATTAGATCAAGAATTGTAATTACATGCCCCTGTTGAACAGGAGCTGAAAAATTAGGCCTTAGGCACTGGTGCTGGTGCCACAACACTGCAACCCCTCACAGACACTCTAGTTGGAACGCAGGAACGAGCCCTGCTGCAAATTATTGCTTCAAAAATTGTAATTACACGCCCCTGTTAGACAGGGGCAGAAAAATTGGGCCTTAGGCACTGGTGCTGGTGCCACAACACTGCAACCCCTCACAGACACTCTAGTTGGAACGCAGGAACGAGCCCTGCTGCAAAGTATTGCATCAAAAATTGTAATTACACGCCCCTGTTAGACAGGGGCAGAAAAATTGGGCCTTAGGCACTGGTGCTGGTGCCACAACACTGCAACCCCTCACAGACACTCTAGTTGGAACGCAGGAACGAGCCCTGCTGCAAAGTATTGCATCAAAAATTGTAATTACACGCCCCTGTTAGACAGGGGCAGAAAAATTGGGCCTTAGGCACTGGTGCCACAACACTGCAACCCCTCACAGACACTCTAGTTGGAACGCAGGAACGAGCCCTGCTGCAAAGTATTGCATCAAAAATTGTAATTACACGCCCCTGTTAGACAGGGGCAGAAAAATTGGGCCTTAGGCACTGGTGCTGGTGCCACAACACTGCAACCCCTCACAGACACTCTAGTTGGAACGCAGGAACGAGCCCTGCTGCAAAGTATTGCATCAAAAATTGTAATTACACGCCCCTGTTAGACAGGGGCAGAAAAATTGGGCCCTAGGCACTGGTGCTGGTGCCACAACACTGCAACCCCTCACAGACACTCTAGTTGGAATGCAGGAACGAGCCCTGCTGCAAAGTATTACATCAAAAATTGTAATTACACGCCCCTGTTAAACAGGGGCTGAAAAATTGTGCCTTAGGCACTGGTGGTGGCGCCCAGAACCAAAAATCTTCTTACAAGCTATCAGCGTGATGATTGAGGAGGAAGAGGATAATTACTCAGGGATAGTCACTCAGCATCAGCATAGGCAGTCTTTGAAGGGATCTGAGATTTCAAAAAAAATTATTCGGTTACATCAGCATCAGGTGCTTGGTAGCTGGTGGTGATCCAAGACTCATTCATTTTTATGAAGGTCAGCCGATCGACCGAGTCGGTGGACAGACGCACCCTGTGATCGGTTACCACGCCTCCAGCAGCACTGAATGTGCGTTCCGAAAGAACGCTGGATGCAGGACAGGCCAGTAGCTCAATTGCATACTGTGCAAGCTCTGGCCAGTGATCCATCCTCAAGACCCAGTAACCCAGAGGATTTTCGGTGGGAAAGGTGTCCAAGTCTGATCTTGCCCCTAGGTATTCCTGCACCATGTAAAACAGACGCTGGCGATGGTTGCTGGAACCGATCATACCTTGGGGCTGCGGACCAAAAAATTGTCTGAACGCATCGGTCAGACGGCCACCTTCTCCACCGCTCCTTCTTTGACTGACCGAAGCCTCAGCAACACGTTGTCCAGAAACAGGAGTTTGTAACCTCCCAGTCTCTGGGAACGCGTTGCACAGACCTTTCTGCAAGGCCTCCCGAAGATGTTTCATCCTCTGCTCCCTCTGCGATGGCAAGATAAGGTCCGCAACCTTACCCTTGTAACGTGGATCAAGGAGGGTTGCCAGCCAGTATTGGTCCTTCTCCTTGATACCACGAATACGAGGATCCTTACGCAGGCTTTGCAGGATCAGGGAGGCCATGCAGCGTAGGTTTGCTGAGGCATTCGGTCCGGAGTCCTCTGGGTCACTAAGAACGACATGGTCCGCAGCCACCTCCTCCCAGCCACGTACAAGTCCATGTGTTTCTTGGGACTGATCCCTTAAAGACTGCTGCTGATGCTGAGTGCCAGGCTCCACCTCCATACTGACACAATCTTCCTCCTCCTCCTCTTCCTCCTCGTCCTCTTCCTGTGTGATCGGCGGGCACGCAGGAACACTGTCTGGATAAAGGGGGCCTTGAGAGCTAAGGAAGTCCTCCTCTTCCTGCCTCTGTTCTGCCTCAAGTGCCCTGTCCATTATTCCACGCAGCGTGTGCTCCAACAGGTGGACAAGGGGGACAGTGTCACTGATGCATGCACTGTCACTGCTCACCATCCTCGTGGCCTCCTCGAATGGTGACAGGACAGTGCATGCATCCCTGATCATGGCCCACTGGCGTGGGGAAAAAAAACCAAGCTCCCCTGACCCTGTCCTGGTGCCATAGTCGCACAGGTACTCATTGATGGCCCTCTGCTGCGTGTGCAGCCGCTGCAGCATGGCCAACGTTGAGTTCCACCTGGTGGGCATGTCACAGATTAGGCGGTTCTTGGGCAGGTTAAACTCCTTTTGGAGGTCCGTCAGCCGAGCACTGGCATTATATGACCGGCGGAAATGCACACAGACTTTCCTGGCCTGCCTCAGGACATCCTGTAAGCCCGGGTACCTGCCCAAGAACCGCTGCACCACCAAGTTAAGGACGTGAGCCAAACAGGGCACATGGGTCATTTGTCCCTGTCGGAGGGCAGAGAGGAGGTTGGTGCCATTGTCGCAAACCACCATTCCTGCCTTAAGTTGGCGTGGCGTCAACCACCTCTGAACCTGCCCCTGCAGAGCTGACAGAACCTCTGCCCCAGTGTGGCTCCTGTCCCCCAAGCACACCAGCTCAAGCACCGCATGGCATCTTTTGGCCTGCGTACTTGCGTAGCCCCTTGAACGCCTACGGAGCACCGCTGGTTCCGAGGAAGAGGCCATGGAGGAAGAAGAAGAGGAGGGGGTGGAGGAGAGAGGTGTGTCACAATCAGCATTTTGGAGGCGTGGTGGCGGAACAACCTCCAACACTACTGCACCTTGTCCTGCATCCTTCCCAGCTGCCAGCAGAGTCACCCAATGCGCCGTGAAACTTAGGTAATGTCCCTGTCCATGCCTGCTGGACCATGAGTCAGCGGTAATATGCACCTTACCGCTGACCGCCCTGTCCAGCGAGGCATGGACATTGCCTTCCACATGCCGGTAGAGAGCCGGAATCGCCTTCCGTGAGAAAAAGTGGCGTTTGGGTACCTGCCACTGAGGAACCGCACATTCCACAAACTCACGGAAGGGGGCAGAGTCTACCAACTGAAAAGGCAGCAGTTGAAGTGCCAGCAATTTTGCCAAGCTAGCATTCAACCGCTGGGCATGTGGATGGCTGGGAGCAAACTTCTTTCGCCGGTGCAGCAGCTGGGGCAGGGAAATTTGCCTGGTACAATCTGACGTCGGTGTACCAAAAGCAGATTGCCCACAAGTACTTGGCTGTGACACACCTAATTCTACACCTTCATTCCTCTCACTGCAGGTCTCAGAGAGGACTGAAGGTCTAGTGGGGTTGGAAATCTCAGCTGATGAGGAGCAAGGAGAGATCCTCTTTGTTCTTTGGTGTGGGTCTTTTAGATACGCTTGCCAACGAACTGCATGGCAGGTCAACATATGTCTGGTCAAGCATGTGGTACCCAAGCGGGAGATGTTTTGGCCACGCGAGATACGCTTGAGACATATGTTGCAAATAGCAGCGGTGCGATCTGATGCACTCGTCTCAAAAAAGGCCCACACCAAAGAACTTTTTGAATAACGTGCAGAGACTGCAGCGCCCTGCACATGTGGAGCTTTGGGGTGTGATGCAGTCAATGTGCTGCCCTTAGGCTGGCCCCTGGAGGGCATCCTGCCTCGTTGGTGATGTGCCGCCGCCTCCTCCTCCTCCTCCTCCTCCTCCTCCTCCTCTCTCCTATCAGGCACCCACGTTGAGTCAGTGACCTCATCATCCCCTCCCTCCTCATCACTGGAGCAAACCTGGCAGTATGCTGCAGCAGGGGGAGCATGACTGCCAGATTGCTGTCCTTCTTGGGCACCCCCTCTGTCCGTGCTCATGTTACTGCCTTCATCGAGCTCAGTATCGTCATCAGAGCCTTCCAAACGCTGGGCATCCTCCTGGAGCATGTACCCAACACTGTGGTCAAACAGTTCGAGGGAATCCTCATGAGGACATGGTGGAGCTAGGGAAGGAGTCACTGATGACATTGAGCTGAGGGAAGAGGCCGCTGCTTTGCCAGACAAAGCACCCTGGGCATGGGTGAGAGAGGATGAGGAGGATGAGGACGGCTTGGTCATCCACTTGACCAAGTCTTCCGCATGTTGCGGCTCAACACGGCCAGCTGCCGAAAAAAAGGCCAAGCGTGTCCCATGGCCACGTGCTGATGAGGATGCACCGTCTCCACGACCAGCACTAGACACAGAGCCTGCTTGCCCTCTCTTATTGGCTTGTGACTGTCTGCCTCTCCTTCTTGGCCTTCCAGACATACTAATGGCCTGTAGCTGCACTAAGCTGGGATAGAACACCTGTAATTTTCTTCAAGTAGCTTTATATACTGTAACCAGACAAGCCTGCCTGTCAGTAGGAAGATAACAGGAACGGATCTAGCTGAACACTGTGAGCAGGACGCACTGTACTAAATGTAAATAGTCTAGCTGCCTGACCGTGGTACTAATAGGATCAAATAGAACACCTGTAATTTTCTTCAGGTAGCTTTATATACTGTAACCAGACAAGCCTGCCTGTCAGTAGGAAGATAACAGGAACGGATCTAGCTGTACACTGTGAGCAGGACGCACTGCACTAAATGTAAATAGTCTAGAAGATAACAGGAACGGATCTAGCTGTACACTGTGAGCAGGACGCACTGTACTAAATGTAAATAGTCTAGCTGCCTGACCGTGGTACTAATAGGATCAAATAGAACACCTGTAATTTTCTTCAGGTAGCTTTATATACTGTAACCAGACAAGCCTGCCTGTCAGTAGGAATTTAACAGGAACAGATCTAGCTGAACGCTGTGAGCAGGACGCACTGCACTAAATGTAAATAGTCTAGAAGATAACAGGAACGGATCTAGCTGAACACTGTGAGCAGGACGCACTGCACTAAATGTAAATAGTCTAGAAGATAACAGGAACGGATCTAGCTGAACACTGTGAGCAGGACGCACTGCACTAAATGTAAATAGTCTAGAAGATAACAGGAACGGATCTAGCTGAACACTGTGAGCAGGACGCACTGCACTAAATGTAAATAGCAGGAACGGATCTAGCTGAACACTGTGAGCAGGACGCACTGCACTAAATGTAAATAGCAGGAACGGATCTAGCTGAACACTGTGAGCAGGACGCACTGCACTAAATGTAAATTGCAGGAACGGATCTAGCTGAACACTGTGAGCAGGACGCACTGCACTAAATGTAAATAGTCTAGAAGATAACAGGAACGGATCTAGCTGAACACTGTGAGCAGGACGCACTGCACTAAATGTAAATAGTCTAGAAGATAACAGGAACGGATCTAGCTGAACACTGTGAGCAGGACGCACTGCACTAAATGTAAATAGCAGGAACGGATCTAGCTGAACACTGTGAGCAGGACGCACTGCACTAAATGTAAATAGTCTAGAAGATAACAGGAACGGATCTAGCTGAACACTGTGAGCAGGACGCACTGCACTAAATGTAAATAGCAGGAACGGCTCTAGCTGAACACTGTGAGCAGGACGCACTGCACTAAATGTAAATAGCAGGAACGGATCTAGCTGAACACTGTGAGCAGGACGCACTGCACTAAATGTAAATAGCAGGAACGGATCTAGCTGAACACTGTGAGCAGGACGCACTGCACTAAATGTAAATAGCAGGAACGGATCTAGCTGAACACTGTGAGCAGGACGCACTGCACTAAATGTAAATAGCAGGAACGGATCTAGCTGAACACTGTGAGCAGGACGCACTGCACTAAATGTAAATAGCAGGAACGGATCTAGCTGAACACTGTGAGCAGGACGCACTGCACTAAATGTAAATAGCAGGAACGGATCTAGCTGAACACTGTGAGCAGGACGCACTGCACTAAATGTAAATTGCAGGAACGGATCTAGCTGAACACTGTGAGCAGGACGCACTGCACTAAATGTAAATAGTCTAGAAGATAACAGGAACGGATCTAGCTGAACACTGTGAGCAGGACGCACTGCACTAAATGTAAATAGCAGGAACGGATCTAGCTGAACACTGTGAGCAGGACGCACTGCATTAAATGTAAATAGTCTAGATAGAAGATAACAGGAACGGATCTAGCTAAACTGAATACAGTGTATATATATATATATGCAACACCTGGGATGCATATATATATATACACAATACACTGTAAGTGCAGCTAACTGACTGACTGTTCTGCCTAATCTATCTAACTCAAATCAAATGACACTGTCTCTCTCTCTCTCTATCTCTCAGCACACCGGAACACACACTACACAGGGCCGCCGTGCAGGCGGCCTTATATAGTGTGGGGTGTGTACTAAATCCCCTGAGCCATAATTGGCCAAAGCCACCCTGGCTTTGGCCAATTACAGCTCTCTCTACTGACGGCGCTGTGATTGGCCAAGCATGCGGGTCATAGTGCATGCTTGGCCAATCATCAGCCAGCAATGCACTGCGATGCCGCAGTGAATTATGGGCCGTGACGCGCCACACGAATTTAGCGCGAACGGCCCATAACGTTCGCAATTCGGCGAACGATCGAACAGCCGATGTTCGAGTCGAACATGGGTTCGACTCGAACACGAAGCTCATCCCTAGTGCTGATTGATTATCAGCGCAGCCCCCCCAAGGATGCCCACACTGGACCACCAGTGAAACCACCAGGGTTGCCCACCACTAGTCACCCATGGCCACCAGGGATGCCAATTAGTGCCCACAATGGATGCCAATCAGTGCCCACAATGGGCATCACTGATTGTCAGGCATTATTGTTTGGCACTGATTGGCATCCATCAGTGCCATCCATTAATGTACATCAGTGCCAGCTATCAGTGCCCATCCATGCCCATCCGTGCTACCTATCAGTGCCTATCCGTGCTGCCTATCAGTGCCCATCCGTGCCACCTATGTGTACCCATTAGTGTCGCCTATCAGTGCCCCATCAGTGCTGCATATTAGTGCCCATCATCAGTGCCCATCAGTGCCACCTCATTGGTGCCCATCAGTGCTGCCTTATCAGTGCTCGTCAGTGCAGCCCCATCAGTGCCCATCAGTGAAGGAGAAGACTTACTTATTTACAAAGTTTTGTAACCTAAACAAAAAAAAACGTTTTTTTTTTTTTTCGACATTTTCGGTCTTTCTTTATTCGTTTAGCAAAAAATAAAAACCGCAGGGGTGATTAAATACCACCAAAAGAAAGCTCTATTTGTGGGAACAAAATGATAAAAATTTAGTTTGGGCACAGTGTTGTATGACCGCGTAATTGTCATTCAAAGTGCGACAGCGCTGAAAGCTGAAAATTGGTCTGGGCAGGAAGCAGGAACTAAAGGGTGGATACTTACCTGTCCAACGGTCCTTCACTGGCACCGGTATCTTCTTCTAAATGCTGGGCTTCATTGGCATAAGCTGAGCTGCGAATGCTCAGGTTACAGCACCATGGAAGACAGTGAGCAGGCAGGTAGGGGCTTTTTATTGTAGAAGAGACAGTTTTTCATGTCTCTTCTGCCTGCTTGGAGCGTCTTACAGCGGGACTTCAGTTCTGCTTTAAATAACATGCTTGGGGGTTGCCTTAAGGTGCTTGTAAACCCCCCAGACATAAAATGTGAACAAAGCATATCCATCTATAGTTTGTACTTATCTCAAGTAAGAGCACAAAGTGTCATTCCTCTGGTATTAGCATGTGTCACTTCTGATGAGTTTTCCTGACACCAAGAAAAAAAAGGTGACAGGGAAGGAAGCTTCAGCTGATTGACAGCCCCAGCTCTGTTCCTGTGTGGTCCATGTGAACCTGACAAAGGTGAAACGCGTCAGTATGACCTATCCCTTCCTTGTATGTTGTATGTACATTTTATATATGTATATGATGGTTACCAAAAATTAACACAATTTATACTGTATACATACATAAGGAGGGACCTCTATCTTCAGGGGTGCTTTGAGTATGAATATGAGTTGTTATAACTTTCTATGGTTTTAAAAGGGATGTATATCCCTAATATCAAATTTGTTAAATACATTTTGTAATAAAAAAAAAAAATCGCTTTTAATCCATGACTGTGTACTGGTAATCATCCTGAGAAGGGGTTCAACACCTTTAAAGTCCTATTTGTTTCTTCTTTTTGCATCTGTTCCTATGTGCTGTGTGAAGGGGATGTGTCCCTTCCCTCCAATCAGCTTTCTGATCTACAGCTCCCTTCCCCTTTTTCTGCTGAACTCTCAGACAAGCTTTATAATTCAGCACTTTGAATGAATGCAGAGAAGAGAGGGGGCTGCAGGAGGATTTGTTCCATCTCTGTGTATCACCTGGAGTCACTTCACTGGGTATATGTGAGGGTCTACAACCAAGCTTTTTTTTGGGCATTAAAAGAAGAAACAAGTTATACTTACCTGCTCTGTGCAATGGTTTTGCACAGAGCAGCCCCAATCCTCTTCTTCTAGGGTTCCTCGCCGGCACTTCTGGCTCCTCCTCTTCGGTGAGTGCTCCTATAGGAAGTTGCTTCCTATGATGGCACTTATGCGGGCTCGCTCCCAAGCTGCCTTGTCTGTGTCCATTGCGGGAGCTAATGGTTCTATCATCACTGAAAGGTGTGTTCCAGGATGACTAGCAGGTGTGTTTCATCATTACTGGCAGGTGTGTTCAATCCTCATCAGCGGGTGTTTTCTATGATCATCGACAGATGCATTCCATCATCCCTGCCAGATGTGTTCCAGGATCACCAGATTACAAATTGCTCTAGTACAGCATATTTCCTGTATGCTTCACAAAGTTTATCTTTCAATGGCAGCTGATGTAATTTAAAACTCTTTTTTTTTAAACTTGTACCCACAGGTAAGCTTATAATACGGTTTACCTGTAGGTACATTAAATATCTCCTAAACGTGCATCCTGCTGATTACAGCTTTGCGCATGAGCAGAGCGCTCTGCATTGAAAGCACATTGAGTGTGTCCTCCTTGCTGAGATTGTGACTCCCCTGCACATGCCATTTAACCACTTGCCGACCGGCTCACGCCGTTATACGTCGACAAAGTGGCATGGGTGCGCAAAATCACATATGGGTACATCGGCCCCTTAGGAGCCACCAGAGGGGATGCGCACCCGCTGCGCATCGGGGGACCCGATGTGCGTGGCTGGCGGGCGCAATCGCCGCCGGCCACGCGCGATTGCGTGCACGAGTGCCAGCACGGGGATTTGTGTGTGTAAAAACACAAATCCCTGTGCTGTCAGGGGAGAGGAGACATGTTGTTTGTTCCTAGTAAATAGGAACAACGATATGTCTCCTCTCTTACTCAGTCCTATCCCCATACAGTTAGAACACACACTGAGGGAACACATTTAACCCCTTGATCGCCCCCTATGAGGTACATACTAGCACATTATGGTATTATCCTGCAGGGTCCCCAAGTATTTTTTTTAACTGAGTTTGAGTTTACTTCTGCTTTAACTAGTTGCACACATTGGGCATGCTACACACGCCCAAAAAACGTCAACATTGTACACAGGGCATGTGTAGCATGTCCATTCTCTCTGCCCCGCTTCTGTGACCTCCCCTCCTAATATACCGTAATTGTTGGTTGTGATTAAGTACAGAAGGATTTGCCCCCTTATTAGGGATGAGCCGAACACCCCCCGGTTCGGTTCGCACCAGAACCCGCGAACGGACCGAAAGTTCGCACGAACGTTAGAACCCCATTGACGTCTATGGGACTCGAACGTTCGAAATCAAAAGTGCTCATTTTAAAGGCTAATTTGCATGGTATTGTCCTAAAAAGGGTTTGGGGACCCGGGTCCTACCCCAGGGGACATGTATCAATGCAAAAAAAACTTTTAAAAACGGCCGTTTTTTCGGGAGCAGTGATTTTAATGATGCTTAAAGTAAAAAAAAAAAGTGAAATATTCCTTTAAATATCGTACCTGGGGGGGTGTCTATAGTATGCCTGTAAAGTGACGCGTGTTTCCCATGTTTAGAACAGTCCCTGCACCAAATGTCATTTTTAAAGGAAAAAATCTCATTTAAAACTGCTTGCGGGTTTAATGTCATGTCGGGTCATGGCAATATGGATGAAAATCAGTGAGACAAACGGCATGGGTACCCCCCCAGTCCATTACCAGGCCCTTTGGGTCTTGTATGGATATTAAGGGGAACCCCGCACCCAAATTAAAATAAGGAAAGGTGTGGGGCCACCAGGCCCTATATACTCTGAACAGCAGTATACAGGCGGTGCAAACAAGACAGGGACTGTAGGTTTGTTGTTAAGTAGAATCTGTTTGTAATTTTGAACATTTTTAACGTGTTTAGCTCCAGCCAAAAAATCTTTTCTAAGCTTTTTGGAAAACATAGGGAAGGGTTATCACCCCTGTGACATTTGTTTTGCTGTCTTTCCTCCTCTTCAGAAGATTTCACCTCACTTTTTTGTCCCAATGAAAAATGTTTTTTGAAAATTTGGGTTTTTTTGTGGAACAAGGATTGGAAAGCATCAGTGGAAAGGAGAAATTGTTTTCCCATATTAACTCTTACAGGAGAGAATTTCCCTTCCTAGGGGTAGATTTCATCTCACTTCCTGTTGTCTCCTTCCGTTTGCAAGTAGGAGTCGTTTGTAAGTTAGATGTTTGAAAGTAGGGTCCTGCCCTATATACTCAGCAGAAATTTGGGCCTTAGGTGTTGCTGTGGCCACAACACTGTAAGCCCTCACAGGGCCCTGCTGTGAAATATTAGATCAAGAATTGTAATTACATGCCCCTGTTGAACAGGAGCTGAAAAATTAGGCCTTAGGCACTGGTGCTGGTGCCACAACACTGCAACCCCTCACAGACACTCTAGTTGGAACGCAGGAACGAGCCCTGCTGCAAATTATTGCTTCAAAAATTGTAATTACACGCCCCTGTTAGACAGGGGCAGAAAAATTGGGCCTTAGGCACTGGTGCTGGTGCCACAACACTGCAACCCCTCACAGACACTCTAGTTGGAACGCAGGAACGAGCCCTGCTGCAAAGTATTGCATCAAAAATTGTAATTACACGCCCCTGTTAGACAGGGGCAGAAAAATTGGGCCTTAGGCACTGGTGCTGGTGCCACAACACTGCAACCCCTCACAGACACTCTAGTTGGAACGCAGGAACGAGCCCTGCTGCAAAGTATTGCATCAAAAATTGTAATTACACGCCCCTGTTAGACAGGGGCAGAAAAATTGGGCCTTAGGCACTGGTGCTGGTGCCACAACACTGCAACCCCTCACAGACACTCTAGTTGGAACGCAGGAACGAGCCCTGCTGCAAAGTATTGCATCAAAAATTGTAATTACACGCCCCTGTTAGACAGGGGCAGAAAAATTGGGCCTTAGGCACTGGTGCTGGTGCCACAACACTGCAACCCCTCACAGACACTCTAGTTGGAACGCAGGAACGAGCCCTGCTGCAAAGTATTGCATCAAAAATTGTAATTACACGCCCCTGTTAGACAGGGGCAGAAAAATTGGGCCCTAGGCACTGGTGCTGGTGCCACAACACTGCAACCCCTCACAGACACTCTAGTTGGAATGCAGGAACGAGCCCTGCTGCAAAGTATTACATCAAAAATTGTAATTACACGCCCCTGTTAAACAGGGGCTGAAAAATTGTGCCTTAGGCACTGGTGGTGGCGCCCAGAACCAAAAATCTTCTTACAAGCTATCAGCGTGATGATTGAGGAGGAAGAGGATAATTACTCAGGGATAGTCACTCAGCATCAGCATAGGCAGTCTTTGAAGGGATCTGAGATTTCAAAAAAAATTATTCGGTTACATCAGCATCAGGTGCTTGGTAGCTGGTGGTGATCCAAGACTCATTCATTTTTATGAAGGTCAGCCGATCGACCGAGTCGGTGGACAGACGCACCCTGTGATCGGTTACCACGCCTCCAGCAGCACTGAATGTGCGTTCCGAAAGAACGCTGGATGCAGGACAGGCCAGTAGCTCAATTGCATACTGTGCAAGCTCTGGCCAGTGATCCATCCTCAAGACCCAGTAACCCAGAGGATTTTCGGTGGGAAAGGTGTCCAAGTCTGATCTTGCCCCTAGGTATTCCTGCACCATGTAAAACAGACGCTGGCGATGGTTGCTGGAACCGATCATACCTTGGGGCTGCGGACCAAAAAATTGTCTGAACGCATCGGTCAGACGGCCACCTTGTCCACCGCTCCTTCTTTGACTGACCGAAGCCTCAGCAACACGTTGTCCAGAAACAGGAGTTTGTAACCTCCCAGTCTCTGGGAATGCGTTGCACAGACCTTTCTGCAAGGCCTCCCGAAGATGTTTCATCCTCTGCTCCCTCTGCGATGGCAAGATAAAGTCCGCAACCTTACCCTTGTAACGTGGATCAAGGAGGGTTGCCAGCCAGTATTGGTCCTTCTTCTTGATACCACGAATACGAGGATCCTTACGCAGGCTTTGCAGGATCAGGGAGGCCATGCAGCGTAGGTTTGCTGAGGCATTCGGTCCGGAGTCCTCTGGGTCACTAAGAACGACATGGTCCGCAGCCACCTCCTCCCAGCCACGTACAAGTCCATGTGTTTCTTGGGACTGATCCCTTAAAGACTGCTGCTGATGCTGAGTGCCAGGCTCCACCTCCATACTGACACAATCTTCCTCCTCCTCCTCTTCCTCCTCGTCCTCTTCCTGTGTGATCGGCGGGCACGCAGGAACACTGTCTGGATAAAGGGGGCCTTGAGAGCTAAGGAAGTCCTCCTCTTCCTGCCTCTGTTCTGCCTCAAGTGCCCTGTCCATTATTCCACGCAGCGTGTGCTCCAACAGGTGGACAAGGGGGACAGTGTCACTGATGCATGCACTGTCACTGCTCACCATCCTCGTGGCCTCCTCGAATGGTGACAGGACAGTGCATGCATCCCTGATCATGGCCCACTGGCGTGGGGAAAAAAAACCAAGCTCCCCTGATCCTGTCCTGGTGCCATAGTCGCACAGGTACTCATTGATGGCCCTCTGCTGCGTGTGCAGCCGCTGCAGCATGGCCAACGTTGAGTTCCACCTGGTGGGCATGTCACAGATTAGGCGGTTCTTGGGCAGGTTAAACTCCTTTTGGAGGTCCGTCAGCCGAGCACTGGCATTATATGACCGGCGGAAATGCACACAGACTTTCCTGGCCTGCCTCAGGACATCCTGTAAGCCCGGGTACCTGCCCAAGAACCGCTGCACCACCAAGTTAAGGACGTGAGCCAAACAGGGCACATGGGTCATTTGTCCCTGTCGGAGGGCAGAGAGGAGGTTGGTGCCATTGTCGCAAACCACCATTCCTGCCTTAAGTTGGCGTGGCGTCAACCACCTCTGAACCTGCCCCTGCAGAGCTGACAGAACCTCTGCCCCAGTGTGGCTCCTGTCCCCCAAGCACACCAGCTCAAGCACCGCATGGCATCTTTTGGCCTGCGTACTTGCGTAGCCCCTTGAACGCCTACGGAGCACCGCTGGTTCCGAGGAAGAGGCCATGGAGGAAGAAGAAGAGGAGGGGGTGGAGGAGAGAGGTGTGTCACAATCAGCATTTTGGAGGCGTGGTGGCGGAACAACCTCCAACACTACTGCACCTTGTCCTGCATCCTTCCCAGCTGCCAGCAGAGTCACCCAATGCGCCGTGAAACTTAGGTAACGTCCCTGTCCATGCCTGCTGGACCATGAGTCAGCGGTAATATGCACCTTACCACTGACCGCCCTGTCCAGCGAGGCATGGACATTGCCTTCCACATGCCGGTAGAGAGCCGGAATCGCCTTCCGTGAGAAAAAGTGGCGTTTGGGTACCTGCCACTGAGGAACCGCACATTCCACAAACTCACGGAAGGGGGCAGAGTCTACCAACTGAAAAGGCAGCAGTTGAAGTGCTAGCAATTTTGCCAAGCTAGCATTCAACCGCTGGGCATGTGGATGGCTGGGAGCAAACTTCTTTCGGCGGTGCAGCAGCTGGGGCAGGGAAATTTGCCTGGTACAATCTGACGTTGGTGTACCAAAAGCAGATTGCCCACAAGTACTTGGCTGTGACACACCTAATTCTACACCTTCATTCCTCTCACTGCAGGTCTCAGAGAGGACTGAAGGTCTAGTGGGGTTGGAAATCTCAGCTGATGAGGAGCAAGGAGAGATCCTCTTTGTTCTTTGGTGTGGGTCTTTTAGATACGCTTGCCAACGAACTGCATGGCAGGTCAACATATGTCTGGTCAAGCATGTGGTACCCAAGCGGGAGATGTTTTGGCCACGCGAGATACGCTTGAGACATATGTTGCAAATAGCAGCGGTGCGATCTGATGCACTCGTCTCAAAAAAGGCCCACACCAAAGAACTTTTTGAATAACGTGCAGAGACTGCAGCGCCCTGCACATGTGGAGCTTTGGGGTGTGATGCAGTCAATGTGCTGCCCTTAGGCTGGCCCCTGGAGGGCATCCTGCCTCGTTGGTGATGTGCCGCCGCCTCCTCCTCCTCCTCCTCCTCCTCCTCCTCCTCTCTCCTATCAGGCACCCACGTTGAGTCAGTGACCTCATCATCCCCTCCCTCCTCATCACTGGAGCAAACCTGGCAGTATGCTGCAGCAGGGGGAGCATGACTGCCAGATTGCTGTCCTTCTTGGGCACCCCCTCTGTCCGTGCTCATGTTACTGCCTTCATCGAGCTCAGTATCGTCATCAGAGCCTTCCAAACGCTGGGCATCCTCCTGGAGCATGTACCCAACACTGTGGTCAAACAGTTCGAGGGAATCCTCATGAGGACATGGTGGAGCTAGGGAAGGAGTCACTGATGACATTGAGCTGAGGGAAGAGGCCGCTGCTTTGCCAGACAAAGCACCCTGGGCATGGGTGAGAGAGGATGAGGAGGATGAGGACGGCTTGGTCATCCACTCGACCAAGTCTTCCGCATGTTGCGGCTCAACACGGCCAGCTGCCGAAAAAAAGGCCAAGCGTGTCCCATGGCCACGTGCTGATGAGGATGCACCGTCTCCACTACCAGCACTAGACACAGAGCCTGCTTGCCCTCTCTTATTGGCTTGTGACTGTCTGCCTCTCCTTCTTGGCCTTCCAGACATACTAATGGCCTGTAGCTGCACTAAGCTGGGATAGAACACCTGTAATTTTCTTCAAGTAGCTTTATATACTGTAACCAGACAAGCCTGCCTGTCAGTAGGAAGATAACAGGAACGGATCTAGCTGAACACTGTGAGCAGGACGCACTGTACTAAATGTAAATAGTCTAGCTGCCTGACCGTGGTACTAATAGGATCAAATAGAACACCTGTAATTTTCTTCAGGTAGCTTTATATACTGTAACCAGACAAGCCTGCCTGTCAGTAGGAAGATAACAGGAACGGATCTAGCTGTACACTGTGAGCAGGACGCACTGTACTAAATGTAAATAGTCTAGCTGCCTGACCGTGGTACTAATAGGATCAAATAGAACACCTGTAATTTTCTTCAGGTAGCTTTATATACTGTAACCAGACAAGCCTGCCTGTCAGTAGGAAGATAACAGGAACGGATCTAGCTGAACACTGTGAGCAGGACGCACTGTACTAAATGTAAATAGTCTAGCTGCCTGACCGTGGTACTAATAGGATCAAATAGAACACCTGTAATTTTCTTCAGGTAGCTTTATATACTGTAACCAGACAAGCCTGCCTGTCAGTAGGAAGATAACAGGAACGGATCTAGCTGTACACTGTGAGCAGGACGCACTGTACTAAATGTAAATAGTCTAGCTGCCTGACCGTGGTACTAATAGGATCAAATAGAACACCTGTAATTTTCTTCAGGTAGCTTTATATACTGTAACCAGACAAGCCTGCCTGTCAGTAGGAAGATAACAGGAACGGATCTAGCTGAACACTGTGAGCAGGACGCACTGTACTAAATGTAAATAGTCTAGCTGCCTGACCGTGGTACTAATAGGATCAAATAGAACACCTGTAATTTTCTTCAGGTAGCTTTATATACTGTAACCAGACAAGCCTGCCTGTCAGTAGGAATTTAACAGGAACGGATCTAGCTGAACACTGTGAGCAGGACGCACTGCACTAAATGTAAATAGTCTAGAAGATAACAGGAACGGATCTAGCTGAACACTGTGAGCAGGACGCACTGCACTAAATGTAAATAGTCTAGAAGATAACAGGAACGGATCTAGCTGAACACTGTGAGCAGGACGCACTGCACTAAATGTAAATAGCAGGAACGGATCTAGCTGAACACTGTGAGCAGGACGCACTGCACTAAATGTAAATAGTCTAGAAGATAACAGGAACGGATCTAGCTGAACACTGTGAGCAGGACGCACTGCACTAAATGTAAATAGCAGGAACGGCTCTAGCTGAACACTGTGAGCAGGACGCACTGCACTAAATGTAAATAGCAGGAACGGATCTAGCTGAACACTTTGAGCAGGACGCACTGCACTAAATGTAAATAGCAGGAACGGATCTAGCTGAACACTGTGAGCAGGACGCACTGCACTAAATGTAAATAGTAGGAACGGATCTAGCTGAACACTGTGAGCAGGACGCACTGCACTAAATGTAAATAGCAGGAACGGATCTAGCTGAACACTGTGAGCAGGACGCACTGCACTAAATGTAAATAGCAGGAACGGATCTAGCTGAACACTGTGAGCAGGACGCACTGCACTAAATGTAAATAGCAGGAACGGATCTAGCTGAACACTGTGAGCAGGACGCACTGCACTAAATGTAAATTGCAGGAACGGATCTAGCTGAACACTGTGAGCAGGACGCACTGCACTAAATGTAAATAGTCTAGAAGATAACAGGAACGGATCTAGCTGAACACTGTGAGCAGGACGCACTGCATTAAATGTAAATAGTCTAGATAGAAGATAACAGGAACGGATCTAGCTAAACTGAATACAGTGTATATATATATATATGCAACACCTGGGATGCATATATATACACAATACACTGTAAGTGCAGCTAACTGACTGACTGTTCTGCCTAATCTATCTAACTCAAATCAAATGACACTGTCTCTCTCTCTCTCTATCTCTCAGCACACCGGAACACACACTACACAGGGCCGCCGTGCAGGCGGCCTTATATAGTGTGGGGTGTGTACTAAATCCCCTGAGCCATAATTGGCCAAAGCCACCCTGGCTTTGGCCAATTACAGCTCTCTCTACTGACGGCGCTGTGATTGGCCAAGCATGCGGGTCATAGTGCATGCTTGGCCAATCATCAGCCAGCAATGCACTGCGATGCCGCAGTGAATTATGGGCCGTGACGCGCCACACGAATTTAGCGCGAACGGCCCATAACGTTCGCAATTCGGCGAACGATCGAACAGCCGATGTTCGAGTCGAACATGGGTTCGACTCGAACACGAAGCTCATCCCTACCCCTTATTGACTAGGCCATTTTGTCTGATACAGAACTGCGTCAATTTAACTGACAATTGCGCGGTCGTGGGACACTGTACTCAGACAAAATTGACATCTTTTTTTTACCCACAAATAGAGCTTTCTTTTGGTGGTATTTGATCACCTCTGCGGTTTTTATTTTTTGCGCTATAAACAAAAAAAGACCAACAATTAAAAATATATATATATATATTTTTACTTTCTGCTATAATACATATCCCAAAAATATATATTAAAAAAACAAATGCATTCATTAGTTTAGGCCGACATGTATTCTTCTACATATTTTTGATAAATAGGCGTATATTAAATGGTTTGCGCAAAAGTTATCGCGTCTACAAACTATGGGATAGATTTAGGGACTTTTTTAAATAGTTTTTACTGGTAATGGCGGCGATCTGCGATTTTTTTGCAGGACTGCGACATTGCAGTGGACAAATCTGACCCCAAATGACACTTTTTGGGGACCAGTGACATTACATTGATCAGCGCTATAAAATGCACTGATCAATGTAAAAATGACACTGGAAGGGAAGGGGTTAACATTAGGGGGCGATCAAGGGGTTAAGTGTGTTCCCTGGGTGTGTTCTAACTGAAGGGGGGATGAGCTGCCTGGGTCATGACATAGATCACTCCCAGAGGAAGTCACGAGGGTGTGACGAAACTAGTAGGAGGGGCGTGGAGGGCTGACATATGAGGAAGTGATCGGGAAGCTTGTTCCAGTGTGACGGACAGAGGGGACACTGCCGACTGGAGCTGCAGAACCGGTTCCAAGGTGAAACCACCGTCTCCACACAGAGGTTGATTGCATGGAGGCTGATTTTTTAATATGGAAATGTGAGTGTATGCATAGCGTTTTGATCGTTTAATACATTTTAAAAAGGGTAAAGCACTATTGCCAGTTTTTACTTTTCATATGGGTGATATGAGAGGAGGGCTGAAAACGACTGCCTGGTCATACACCAAAGGAAGGAGGAACGATAGGAGGAGTACTCTAGAGGATTGGCTATTACACAAATGCTTTTATTTTAAGCTCTGAGGTGAGGGTACATCCGGTGGAGGGTGCACAAGGATTCATTTGTCATATGCACAGAGGTGCATCAGAGTGATGATTGGTGTTTTCACAGCATCTGTGTTTTTTTCTGTAACATTTATTGGACTATAATATTGTTTATAATCACCAAAGATTGGACTATTCACTATTAATTTGTTGATTCACAAGCACATTGTTTTTATTAACTGTATTGTATAGTAATTTATATAATATTTAATTTTCATCAATTTACTTAAATTGTCATATTATATGATTGGGAATTCATGTGAAGGTGAGAGCACTTGCACTTTACTGAGGAGTTGGAGGTTGCATTGAGCACTTTACATATTTGGGGGGGTCACACACACATTATTATATTATTAACGGTTCATGTTCACTTAGCGCTGCACTCATTTGTCATTTATTTTTCATGACATAGATCACTGTTCCCGATCACTGGGAACAGTAGATCTCTGTCATGTCACTAGGCAGAACAGGGATTTACCTTGTTTACATAGGCAGTTCCCTGTTCTGCCTCTCCTCATCGTGATCGCGGGTCGCTGGCGGACATCTAGCCCGCAGGCACGCTCCCGCGGTGCACCTGCTATCCTCCCTGCGCGGTACATCGGTTTCGCGCAGGAGAGCCGATCTGCCACAGTATATCTGCGTGAGCTGGTCAGCTAGTGGTTAATCAAAGCCGGTGTTCTGCCAAATGACCCTCCTGTACCGCGCAGGTGCAGCGCTGGTGCAGTACGAACCACAACGTATCTGCCGAAAATAGCCGAAGCTGAACACCTGTGAATCAGCTGTACACGGCGCCTGCATTCCAACACTGTTGTAAGACAGCACTTTGTAACAGGGCCCCTTGCGGGCTCGCTTTGCTCGCCACGCTTCGGGCACGGCCTCGCTTCGCTCGGCATATTTATATTCTAACTCTATGTCCACTTGGATGGTGGGGCTTGAACCTGGACTCAGGGCAGAATGTAGTGCGCAGGCGCTGTATAGAGCTGACGATCAGCTGTTCATCTTCGGAGACTTTCGGCGGCTCTGTAGTCGTTCGTACTGCGCAAGCGCTGTGCCTGCGCAGTACAGGGGGGGGTCATTATCCGCCGGGGGACCTTTTTCGGCAAGACACCGGCATTACAGTATACTCAGCAACTCTAGCTGTCAAAAAAGCTTTTACTCAGTCTTAATCAGCTTTTACAAATAACACGGCTCCAGTCTGGGATTATATAAAGATACAAAGTAACATCATTGTTACATTTGTATCATTCCGTTCATTCATCTGCAGATTAAAAGGATGAATCTAGATCTGCAGATGATGTCAGTTAAAGCAACCTGACAAGTAAATAATAAATTGATAAAATGTTCCTCTTGTTTAACCCCTTATTAACCCTCAATTTATTCTAATCAGCCCTAATTAACTCCTTAGTCTCCTTCTCTCTTCAGATATTATTTCCCTGATGTTTTATTCGTTTGTTTCAGTTTTACGTCATTTAAACTTTGTGTTTGTTTTGTTTGTTAAAAGTTTTACATATTTAAAATCTATTTACACAATTCCCTTTTAAAAAACGTGCAAAATTGAAAAAAAAAAATCTATTATTTGTTAATAGCTTTGTACCACAATCATACATTTTAGTGTCAATATAAACAAAACAAACTACAGAATAAAATGTGTACATTTTATGTGCAGTAACACTATTTAGTTTAAAACTAACATTGCTCAAAAAAAAAGAAAAAAAAAAGCGTGTTTTGTTTTGCTGCATTTTATCATCTAAAGATTGCAAAACAAATCATCGCTAAAAGACAATATCATGAGAAGAAAGCCTCATTTGTCTTTAAAGCAACAATATACAGAATGTATTACCTTGTTATCTTTAGAGCCCTTGCACACTGGGGCGGGGGGCGGCGTCGGCGGTAAAACGCCGCTATTATTAGCGGCATTTTACCGTCGGTATGCGGCCGCTAGCGGGGGGGTTTTACCCCCCCGCTAGCGGCCGAGAAAGGGTTAAATACCACCGCAAAGCGCCTCTGCAGAGGCGCATTGCCGGCGGTATAGCCGCGCCGTCCCATTGATTTCAATGGGCAGGAGCGGTAAAGGAGCGGTATACACACCGCTCCTTCACCGCTCCGAAGATGCTGCTAGCAGGACTTTTTTTACCGTCCTGCCAGCGCATCGCTCCAGTGTGCAAGCCCTCGGGGCTTTCACACTGGGATGACAGCAGCGGCACTTTCGGGGCGGTTTGCAGGCGCTATTATTAGCGCAATAGTGCCTGCAAACCGCCCCAGTGTGCAAGGGCTCTATGTAATGACAAAGTTATTGTCGAATAAACAGGTCCATAGCAGAAATGTAAAAATTGTTCTGGTCCAAAGGGGGTAAACAGGTGTGAGAGGCGAAGTGGCTGAATAAAAAAGAGGAGGTTCAACAAATATAAAAAAGGGTGCAGGTGTGCAGACAAGATTGACCAAGACATTACTGCAGTGTGCAGTCCATCCTGCAAAAAGTATGGCTATGTACTGTATAACAAAAGCCAAATCTGATAGGTGCAGAGTAACTACCACTGTCATTAAGGACAAGAAGAAGTAGAATGGAGACCACATTTATGCTCTGATATACCGATCAGATTCATGATTATACACAAGTATTTAGGAGTTAAAGCCACAGACACAGAATAAGAAGCTAAAAAGTAAGAGGCTGTAGCTTACCTTACCTTAAAATGTGGATATCTTATGTAAATGTAACCTAGACTGTAACTGATAACTGCTGAAGAATGTCTTCCTTTGTTGCTGCTGCATTATCCTTCTGCAGGGTAGACAGGGTTAAACTATATATTCATTAATGCAGAACTACAGCAGCCAACTTTAGGGAGACCACTTTGCAATGCTTGTCTATGGAGTGTCTCCAGTGCAGGAGGCAACCTTCTTGGATGAGGTCTAGGCGGAAGACAGTAATTGGCTGAGGTAAGAGAGGAGAAGGGAGGAGTTAAAAGAGGGTAGACAAGCAAGGAGGGGTTTTGAGAAAATACTGGGCTGCAGGCTGAACATGACCCTATCATAGCTGACCACAGTTGGGTGAGACATCAGAGACACAAAGAGACTGCTCATTGTGACTGCCCTTCCTTCTCTAAGCTGGCCGCTCAGCTGTCGGCTAATTGCCAGCTCCTATCTCTCCACAGTTACTCAGCTGTTGATGATATCCTGCTCGTCAGTCCTGCCTACTTAATCCATCCAATCCAGAGGAACTCTGCCTTCGCCTTGCTCAACATCACAGAAACTAGAGAAATATGAAAACACTGCGCTCTAATAGCAAAAATAAAATATATGTGAGCCAGCAGCTGCATACATTGTGACAAACAATAACTGGTAAATGGGAAAAAAATGCAGCGCTAAGAAGTAATAGGAAGTTAGGGTGTAGTGAAACAATTAAATAAGAGATGCTGTACTGAACAGTAAAGCATATGTGCAAAAACCATAAGTGAAATGAAATGAACAAACACAGTATAAAGTGTCCACATATGGTAAATGGATGATTCCAAACTCAAATTATTAAGAGGAACTGGTATGGACCAAAAAATGATGTGAAACTAGAAAATAAAGTCAATGGTGCATGGTGTGGATCTGTGACTGAGTCAACAACGGGGTACAGAACTTCCGTAGCTGTAAACCAACATCTCGATATGGGGCATCAGAATGAAAACATCAGGAAGTAAGATAAGATGGGTACTCTTACCAGATGACGTGGACTCCACTGTCATATGACATGGAGTCAATGGTGCATGGAGCCAAACCTAGGCTGGAAAACGATATCCGGAACGGTGGAACTTCTGTCTCACTTCTCGACTTCTCTGGTGGGGTGAAGAAACATCAGGAAGGGCCGCCAACTGGATATCAGCCAATAGACCTCAAGGATGTGTTCCAAGGAGAAGCCGGGGACAGATTTGATCCAGACCCCGTGATGGAAGTAGGGCTACTGGAAGGCAGTTTCTTGCATCGGGATAATATGCAAATAAAAAATAAAAAGCTTCTGCATAGTGCAGGTAAACCAGGGATTTACCTGCACTAAGGAAGGGGAGATCTCCCCTTCCTTACGCTGCTTAGATTTTATTTTAATTGTGATCACTTTTATCCATTTTTTGTATGGTATTTTTAGAAATAAAAATCCCTGGTTTACCTGCACTATGCAGAAGCTTTTTATTTTTTATTTGCATATTATCCCGATGCAAGAAACTGCCTTCCAGTAGCCCTACTTCCATCACGGGGTCTGGATCAAATCTGTCCCCGGCTTCTCCTTGGAACACATCCTTGAGGTCTATTGGCTGATATCCAGTTGGCGGCCCTTCCTGATGTTTCTTCACCCCACCAGAGAAGTCGAGAAGTGAGACAGAGGTTCCACCGTTCCGGATATCGTTTTCCAGCATAGGTTTGGCTCCATGCACCATTGACTCCATGTCATATGACAGTGGAGTCCACGTCATCTGGTAAGAGTACCCATCTTATCTTACTTCCTGATGTTTTCATTCTGATGCCCCATATCGAGATGTTGGTTTACAGCTATGGAAGTTCTGTACCCCGTTGTTGACTCAGTCACAGATCCACACCATGCACCATTGACTTTATTTTCTAGTTTCACATCATTTTTTGGTCCATACCAGTTCCTCTTAATAATTTGAGTTTGGAATCATCCATTTACCATATGTGGACACTTTATACTGTGTTTGTTCATTTCATTTCACTTATGGTTTTTGCACATATGCTTTACTGTTCAGTACAGCATCTCTTATTTAATTGTTTCACTACACCCTAACTTCCTATTACTTCTTAGCGCTGCATTTTTTTCCCAATCACAGAAACTATCTCCTGTGATCCTGTTCAAGACTTGCTTTGCTGACATCCCTTCTGGCTCCAGATCCTGCTTGCTGTTCCACTACATTGATCCCTGACTTCTGGCTTGGCTGACTATCCATTCTGGTTACTGAACTTTGGCTATGTTTTTACTACGTTTGTTCTTTTTTACTTTTATTATTAAACAAGTGTAATTTAACTGTACTTCTGTCTCTGCCTGATTTCATGGTTTCTGACAAGGACCTTGCTTCAGAGAATGGGAACCTTCTCCCTGGGAGGGTATGAAGTGTGATTTGGATGTCTGGTATGATCAGACTCTACTAGAGAGCAATCCCACTACTTGTAAGGAAAGAAAATGGGGACTGTCTCAGAAGGATTGAATGAGAGAAATCACAGAATCTCTTATTCCTGTCTGAGGCCTTGAACTGAATCAGACTATGTGTCTGGGGACCCAGAAGAGGACACCTTAGGTCTGATCAGAGACTAACTGTCATGGTTATGCAATAGCGTTTTCTCTGTCAGCTTACCTGTCTCCATGTGTTCATCTGTAAAGACCAGCTGCCTCTCACCTGACTGGTTTTATAACCTCTCCTCTAAGCATGGCCCCACCCCAGGTCCTATCAGGGAACCCTATATTAACCTGTGCATTGCAAGCCAGCAGTGCTGATCAACCATTGTGTGTTAGCCTCCATGTGTACTTGCTGTGTTTCCTACGTCTGATTCCTGTTACCAACTTTGACCTGTTCTCGACTCTCCCTGTCTGCTTGTTACCCTGACCTTTGGCGTGTTATGTTTAACCTTGTCTGCTAGTCGCCCTGACCTTTGGCTTACCCCTTACTTCCCTGTCATTCCAGCCTGCTGCCTCCTTCCTCTTCTCCTGTAGTCTACGGTGAGCGTGAGCTGAGAGACCCTAGGGGCCGCGACCTGGAGCCAGACTGCAGCGCAGTCCATCCTCACCACTAGAGGCTCTGGTGAACACCGCTGGCTCTTAGACTCCGCGCCCTGGGGAATCTATGCTCTAGCTCCCACTGGGATCCATGTTAGTTATCCTGTAGACCTGCTTCCTGAACCTTCCAGGGTTTAATTTGCAGCAGTCAGTCCTAGGGTCCACTACCTTAGTGGTGCACTTCTGACTCCTACAGAGTGCATCTGTCACCTGGTCCCAGGTGACCTGACACTAACATCATACAAGTTAATTTGTCTTTCTGCTGGGAACAGTTGTTCTTTCTTCAAGGGCCCCAACTTTGCCGGACAAATTTTTTTCGTCACTCACTGGCCAGTGGGATAAAACTGAGACTGTTAGAGCAAGTTACTGTTGCTACCGTTGCTAGTGAAATCAGAGTAAACCATTTCAGTACAGAAGAGAAACCTGTACAACTGTGCAAAACTAAGAGTAGGGCTTTGAGCCCATGTTCGCATTGGGCAGATTTGGCATGCGATTCCCAAAAGTCATTTCTGCACTACTTTTGGCGACTACGGGGGTGATTTCAATAGAAATCTGTGCATGAGCCCGCACAGATGTCTGTCGAATTGCCCCCGAAGTCGGACTGCATTGCCCTTTTGAAATAGTGCGAGTTCAGCTGAACTTGCACCATTTTAAACGTCAGTGTGAACCTGGGCTCAATCAGACTTTGCAGTATACTGCAAGATCTACATACAGTACACTGTCCAGGCAGCCTTCCCTTGTAAAAATCGCTGGCTAATAATATTTTCAAAATGTATCTGCAAAGAAAAAAATGTATACTCACTATATCCTCATTTTCTATATCACTGGACGTGACATGTCTATCCTTCCCGGTAGATACCTGGGAAACAATGAGTACCCCAAATCTTGCAAGAAGACATTCCAAGCCAGTGCAAGAGTGTTCTCTGGATTTGAGCTGCTCTGCATTCCCCAGGATTTTGCCCAGAGCCTAGGCACAGGTACATTTTGGAAATGCTGTTGCACTTGTAGCACTATTATTCTCTCTCTGCGGCTACTGAGGTATGATGGCACCGCCACCACCTATATATTATTTAGGAGCAGAGTCTTCATAATCTGTGTGATCAGGACAGGATCTTTAACAAGCACAGTGCCTCCACTCAATTGGGGCTTGTGAATAACAAGTGAAATCCCAATTGAGAAATATATCTTCACATAGACAGTAATACACACACAGCATTGTATTTGAAAGTCCACGTATTGAAGAAATAACATTCAGTGAACCATCCAACATAAAGTATTTTCCAAACAGGAACATGAAATCATTAACAAGAATGTCATAAGTAAACGTTGGTGGAGGTCGTCGAACACGATCACCTCTCCTCAAGCCCTCAGGCATTAGTCCAGATAACTGTGGGACAGCATTAGTGGGAAAACTTGGTGCTCCAACAATGCCTGGAACTGTAGGCGCAAAGTTTTGGGCTGTTGGTTCAAAAACAGGAGTAGCTGGGTTCAGAACTCCCCTCTGAGTAAGGCCCCCATCAGTAATAGGTGAAGGAACCTGTACAGGAGACTCTGGTGGAGGTGTAAACTAGTCAGTGTCATCACTCTGATCTCCATGGTCTGCGCAAGGCACATCATTAGAATCTGTAACAATATCAGATTGTGGCTCCTCATCAGCAGTAGCAACTTGTGGTACTGGAAGCAAGTGATTCCTATGCCAGGCTTTGATCCGACCCTCAGGTCCTCGAATCCTGTAGACTGGAATTCTAGGAAGTTTTTCTAGAACTTCAAACAACTAATTTCGCCAGCGATCAGCTAATTTATGTTTGGCTGAAGGTCCCAAAATGTGGAGAAGCACTTTATCACCAGGTTGTAAGTCTTTGTAACGAACTTTGGCATCAAAACGCCTTCTATTGGCAGCATTTATTTTTGCAGTATTTTCCTCAGCCATTTGATAGGCCTCTTTTAAACTCTGTTTAAGTTGTTCCACATACTGGTAGTGATTTCTATTTTTCACTCCATCAGCAGACACACCCAACTGAATGTCAATAGGGGGACGGGCTTCTCTCCCAAACAAGAGAAAATAAGGAGAGAAACCAGTTGATTCATGTCTGCTACAATTGTAGGCATGTACCATAGCTCCAACATGTCAGCTCCAGGTTTGCTTAGCACCATTAGGGAGGGTACCCAACATGTTCAACAAGGTGCGATTGAAAGGTTCAGGGAGAGCATCACCCTCTGGATGATAAGGTGTGGTATGGCTCTTGTCGATGTTAAGCAATGTTAACAGCGATTTAATTAGATGACCAGTGACCACTGGTCATCTGACCAGTGAAGATGACTTCACTGGTCAGAGTGAAGTCAATTTGGCAATCCATAATGAACAAAAACTTCTCCCACAACACCTTAGCTACAGTTACTGCTTTCTGACCTTTGGTGGGATAGGCTTGAGCATATCGAGTATAGTGATCAGTCACAATCAAAACATTTCCCACACCACTGCTGTCATTGTCAATACACAAAAAGTCCATGCACATTAAATCCATTAGACTAGAACTTTTCAAGTGTTCCATAGGAGCAGCTCGAATAGGCAAAGTTTTCCTTTGTAGACATCTCACACAACGGCGGCAATAGTCCACAACAGATTCCCTCATTCGTGGCCAAAAGAAACGGTCTTGGATTAGTCCGTAGGTTTTTTCAACTCCTAGATGCCCATGTTGGTCATGCAAACTTCTCAAAACAGATTTTCTGTAGACTTGAGGGAGCACTAGCTGTCTCCTTCCAGGATGATCATGGAACAAATGCACAAAACAAAACATGTATAAAAGTCCATCAATTATTTTGAGTTTATCCCATTCTTTAAGATAAGAGGTACTCTGCTCAGGTAGGGTTTTTCTCATGTAATTAGGATCTTTGCAGAAAACAGACTCTCTAACATGTCTGATTACTGGATCTCTCTTTTGTAGAAAGATCATATCTTTCTCTTGCAGCTGGATGTTTTCTGGTACCCCTAAAGCGGTGGGGCAACAATACATGTTTGGGATACATTCTTCACCATCTCCCAAGGAGTCAATAACTTGTAAGTCAGAGAAAACAATATTGACTCCTTGTACAGCCGCTGTAGCACAGTGAGCAGCCACAACAGGCCACGTACTTCCTCCCATTCACTTCCTTCTATGTTCACTGGCAACCCAGGACGCCTAGAGAAAGCATCAGCCCCAATATTTTTGGGCCCTGGCTTGTACTTGAGAGTGAATTGCTAATTAGACAAGGCACCAAGCCACCTATGGCCAGTGGCATCCAACTTAGCTGTAGTCAAAACATAAGTGGGGGGGTTGTTGTCAGTTCTTACCTCAAACTTAGCCCCATACAAGTAATCATGCAGCTTTTCAACAATAGGTCACTTCAGGGCAAGAAATTCAAGTTTGTGAACAGGATAATTCCTTTCTGCTGGGCTTAGACTGTGACTAATATAAGCAGACAGGCCTTAGTCCCCCTGGGTACTCCTGATGTAGGACTCCTCCTAATCCATGATAGCTGGCATCTACATGCAAAATGTATGGCTTTTGTGGGTCTGCATAAGCCAACACTGGCGCTTCTGTAAGACTTTTCTTAAGCTGTAGAAAAGCGTCCTCACAAGCAGAAATCCACATCTCACTGAAAGGAGTTTTGCTGGTTGTTTCAATGCCAGGGGTTTCTTTGAGAAAGTGATTAAGCCCTCATTCACACGAGGCGGACTCCGCTTCCACGGAGCGCGCCTCGGTCCGTCAGCTCAGCGGGAGGTCTCTCCGTTGATCTCCGCTGAGCCAGCTGATGACAGGTCCCTCTCTGCTCACTGAGCGGGGAGGGGCTTGTCAGGCGCCGCTGCTGCCTATGGAGGGATCGGATGAAAACGGCCAGCGACGGATCCGGATGTAGGGCCATTCGTCTGCTTTTAGCGGATCGGACAGGGTCAGATGTCAGCGGACATGTCTCCGCTAACATCCGTCACTCCATAGGCTAACATAGAGCGCCCATTCAGGTCCGCCGTCAAAACTGTCAGGCGGACCTAAATGGTCCGATCGTGTGAAAGGGGCCTAAAAGGCCAAGTAGTCTTGGAATAGCCACAAAACCCCAAGAAGGACCTCAGTTCTTGCAGATTTGTGGGACGGGGCCAGGTTACCACAGCCTTCACTTTAGCAGGATCAGTTGCTACCTCTTCTGCAGATACTATGTGAGCCACAAAGTTTACTGAAGAGTGAGCAAACTTACATTTGTCCAGGGAGAGTTTCAGACCTTCTTTCCTCAGACGATCTAGCACTTTAAACAGTCTCTGATCATGCTCCTCCAGAGTGGAGCCAAAAACAATTATGTCATCTAGGTAGACAATACATTGAGTGGGACAAAGGTCTCCCAGTGTCCGATCCATTAGACGCTGGAAGGTTGCAGGGGCATCACTAATGCCCTGAGGCATGCGAGCAAACTGGAGAAACCCCAGGGGGCAGATAAAAGCTGTCTTTTCTTGATCTTCCTCACTCATCAGTACTTGGTAATAACCGGATCTTAAATCCATTATGTGAACCATTTGCTACCTTGCAGGGCATCAAGAGTTTCCTCAAATGATCTGGGACCGTTCGCCGATTTAGAGTCCTATAATCAACCCCTATTCGTACTCCACCATTTTTCTTTCTGACCACCACTATTGGGCATGCATACGGGCTTTTAGACTCAACAATGATGTTTTGATCTTTAATTTTGTGCAAGCACTCTCGAACATCATCCAGATCTTTAAGAGGTATGCGCCTGGGTCTTTCTCTAAATGGGGTGCTATCTATTAGGCCAATACTGTGCTGAATACTTTTAGCACACCCAACATCCATGTCATCAGTTGAGAAAACATCTTCGAATTCCATTAGGTGCTCTCCTAGCGCTTGTTTGTGCATGGCAGAACTGTCAGCATCATACAGGTGAAAGTCTATTTTGGTTTCTTTCTCCTCGACCTTGGCAGGGTAGGAGCTAATGGTTTCCACTGGGTAACAATAGGCTACCTCTTTCCAGGCTGGTATTATAACTGGGTATGTGGTAATGTTCCAAACAGTAACAACATCCATTCTTGGACATTTTAAACAATAGTCTTTCCTTTCTGGTACTATCTCCCAGCCATTCTTTGCAGCCTCTTTTGTATCAGTCTTCAGCATGAAAAAGCTACCGGTTGCACTTGGTGAAATTTCCACATAAACCTGCAACGCTCTCACTTCCCCAGCTAGAAGCTCTATGGGATGCCATGGATTTCTCACACACCCTCCAGAAAGATCAGGAGCAAAGGTTTGGCAGATATTTTGCTCTGGAGCAACAGGGAGTGAAGGTAGAGGAGTTCCCTCATGGGGCTGAAGAAACCGTATGAAGGCAGCCTCAACGGCTTCCACATTGGAAACCACAATCATAGGAGCATACTCGTTACCCCCCAGGTGGAGGGCTCACATAAGCAATGACTTTAAGCTCAACTTCTAGACAATCATCCATAAATACAGGATTTTCTCCCACACCATAAACAGGCATAGTGTCCATAGGTTGCAAAGGCAGGTGGTTTAAGTGTTGCTGATAGAAGGGCCTGTATATGATAGTCAGCTGAGAACCAGTATCAAACAGAGCAGTAGTGGGTATATCATTAACAAACTAATTGAAAGTACATCTGCGGCCTATCCCAGGTAGTTTGGTAAACATTTGTTTTCTAGATTTTCCCTGATTTCTTTTGTACACATGTCCAGCTTTACTGTGAATTTCAGAACTATCAGCCAGCAGTGGACACTGACGAACTGTGTGGCCTGCTTGTCCACAGCGGAAACATTTAATGTGGAAGAGAGGCTTATCACTGGAGGTTTGATCAGCAGATTGAGCTCTAGGCTGTGGGTGTCTACCCACTTCATTGTTTTTAGCAACAGTCTCATTTTTGTGCTCATCCAAAGAACTCTGTTTAACTTTACTCTTATGCCCCGTACACATGGTCGGATTTTCCGACTGAAAATGTGTGATAGGACCTTGTTGTCGGAAATTCCGACCGTGTGTGGGCTCCATCACACATTTTCCATCAGATTTTCCGACACACAAAGTTTGAGAGCAGGATATAAAATTTTCCGACAACAAAATCCGTTGTCGGAAATTCCGATCGTATGTACACAAATCCGACGGACAAAGTGCCACGCATGCTCAGAATAAATAAAGAGATGAAAGCTATTGGCCACTGCCCCGTTTATAGTCCCGATGTACGTGTTTTACGTCACCGCGTTCAGAACGATCGGATTTTCCGACAACTTTGTGTGACCGTGTGTATGCAAGACAAGTTTGAGCCAAAATCCGTCGGAAAAAATCAATGGATTTTGTTATCGGAATGTCCGAACAAAGTCCGACCGTGTGTACAGGGCATTAGAAGGGGTACTACAACAGATATCAGATTGCTGTTTCTTTACTTCAGTTATAGTTTCAGTGAAAGTAAAGTTTCTCTCTCTCAAAACAACTCTTAGGACCGGTGACATTGGGTGATGTGGCAGTAGCCCCTTTATTATATGAGCAGTCCTTAATTGTTCAACATCCATAGGAGAGATTACCTTTTCAATAAGCAATTTCCCTGGAAGCACTTCTAGGCTCCTCACAAACACAGAAACATCCTCTTCCTCTATATGCTTTGTCTGTTTAAAATCAGCAAGCATCTGATCAGGGTCACGGTGCAGTCCATAAGCATCTGTCAAAACATCAATATATTCTTGAGCACTGGTACTCACATGATTGTCCTTGTAAGCTCTAATGATAATGGATGCTGGTGGTCTTAAACTTTCCATGATGCGCTGTTTTTTCTTTTCCTCTGAGCAGGTCCATTCCTCTATCACTTGTGCAAAATCTTTCCACACCTCAAAGCTTTCTTCACCAGCGAGGATAGGGACCACCCCTGAAAAAGCCTTTAATTTGCGATAAGAACCAGCATGTAAATTCTGAGCAATGACTTCAGTGACTTTTAGCAGCAAATGCTCAATATTTGTTTCCTGCTTAGCGGCTGTAGCAGTCAACAGAGTTTCTCCTGATGAAGCAGTTGTATTCAGTGGTTCACACTTTACAGGCAGGGCTGGTAACTTCCGCCTTACTGGAGGTGAGATTACTGGAAATACTACAGCACAACCAATTACTTCAGCTCCCTTTAGATATATGCAAAAGGGCCCTTTAACTGGATTTAAATCCACCTCACTGAGACAGAGATAATGGGTATACAGTTCATAACTCTCATCCTCCTCTCTTTTATCCACAAGAGGCAGACTGCAAGGTTTCATTTGCTTGTAGTGCCTCCTGCAGTCTATGGGCGCTCACGGTGATAGGTACACATGAAATAGAAAATGTCCTTTTAGGTGGAAGTCACTCTTCCAGGGCCCACTGCCTCACAGCTTCTGTTGATAACAGTGACATGGTCGTTCCTTAATGTCCAAGATATTTATCTCAGTAGTGCCTCCAAATGTAGCACTATTCTTCTCTCTCTGCGGCTACTGAGGCATGATGGCACCACCTGTATAGTATTTAGGAGCAGAGACTTCATAATCTGTGTGATCAGGACAGGATCTTTAACAAGCACAGTGCCTCCACTCAATTGGGGCTTCGTGAAATCCCAATCGAGAAATATATCTTCACATAGACAGTAATCCACACAGCATTGTATTTGAAAGTCCATGTATTGAAGAATCAACATTCAGTGAACCATCCAACATAAAGTATTTTCCAAACAGGAGCATGAAATCATTAACAGTCTCTATGTATCTCTCAGTGAGGTGAAGCTGCAGCACTTACAGTCTTTCTCCCTTAGCAAGAATTCACTGTTCTCCTCTCCACATGTCTCTCTCTTCACCCACTTACCCACAAAACCCCTTGCCATCCTCTGCTCTTCTTGATGACCTCATCCTTGGTGAGAGAGAGAGAGAGAGCATTGCATCAATCTTGGAAAAGGGCAAGCAAACACTGCATAACAAGAGTATACTCTTAGTAAATGGGCAAAGAAATGATCACATCACTACACACTTTGCTGTAAACTTTGCTTTTGAATTAACAAACCTTGCTCCTTAGCAGAGCTTATCATTTCACTGACTCATTTAATTGTCTGGCGTTTCTCTTTAGAGCTATACATTAAGCACCACCTTGTTTCCTGATATAAAAAGTGTCTAAGCATTTAATACTGTTCATAATGAAATGTCTGAATTGAGTTCAAGCACTAATCACGTTGAATTCTTTTTACACAATGCATTGGAATGCACAGAGCCTTTGTGACATCCTGCAGACAGAGAAGCATGAGACAAGTGCCCTCTACTGGACAAAATAACCAAACGCGGGTAAAGCTACAGCCGAGGCCTTGCTTTTCAATTACATTTTATCTTTGTTTTCAATTAATTATTTTCTGTTCTTCTTTTATGCCAGGATGTGTTTTCAGTGCACAGAAATCTATCATTATACTGACACAAACTAATAAATTCCCATTGTCTGCATACCCTGGAACAATATTTGCATAGATCTACCTGATCTATGAATTTTTAAATGCAAGTTAGAGTACAGAACAGGCTTATTATATTGCTTTGCTGCAGCGAATACATCTCTGCATAGGATCTCTTCTGCTTACTAAAACAAAGATACTGATCATTTTTTAGGCTATTACTGTGAAGAAACCTTTCTGTATTTGGAGAGTAAATCTTTTTTTCCTCCAGATTCCTTTTTTCCTCTGTGAGGACGAGGGGGCACTTTTATTTTTATTTTGTATTTTGGAGAGGGATTAGAACCCCTGTCAGTTTATATCGACGTCTGTGTCCCTGTTAGGGAGATTCCCCCTCTCTATTGGTCCTGTTTACCATTATCATTGAAAGTGAAAGTAAAGAAAATCACACATTTTGCGTAGTCCCCAGAAAAGTAATAGAGGGGAAATCTTCCAATGGGGACATTCGTTCTGGTGACCTGGGGGTCCCCAAGGAATTCCCTTAATTTGCAGGGATTTCCTTTCACTTCCTGTTTGGCTATGGGACAGGAAGTGAAAGAAAATCTCTGCAATGGGACACAGATGGCAAAAAAAAATCTGACAGGGGTTACTCTATCCAAAATGAGAAAAAAGGTTTTGATTATAGTTCTACTTTAATACAAGAAATGACTTTGCTTACTTTGGAAACCACAGCTTGGCATTGCATGCTATTATTAAAGTGATTGTAAAGTCTTGTTTTCTTTCCCTATAAAAATAACAAACATGTTATTCTTACCTTCTCTGTTGCAGTGGATTTGCACAGAGCAGCCCAGATCCTCCTCTTTTCAGGTCCCACTTCTGTGCTCCTGACCCCTCCCTCATGTTCAGTGGCCCCCACAGCAAGCAGCTTCCTATGGGGGCACCTGAGCCGAGTCATAGCTCCCTGTGTCCATTCAGACACCGAGCCCCGACCCGGCCTGCCCCCTCTCTCCCCTAATTGGCTAGCTGACTTTGATTGACAGCAGCGGGAACCAGGGGTGCTGTAGCTGTGTCACAGCCAATCAGGAAGGAGAATATTGGATGGCGGAGACAGTCGAGGACATCGCTGGACAGAGAGGGACTTCAGGTAAGTGTTGGCTTTTTTTAACCGCTTGCCGATCAGCCGCCATCCTTTTACTGCGGCAGGTCAGCACAATCCCGCGAACCATCGTAGCTACACGTTGGCTCGTGGGATCGGGATAGCAGGCGCACGCCCGCGCCTTCTGAACGCGGGGGTGCCGATGCTCGTGGCCAACGGTCGTACTGACCGCAAGCGATCACGAGCATGAGGGCCTGAACACGGAAGTGTGTGTGTAAAAACACAAATCCCTGTTCTGTTCTAAGAGGAGTGACACGGAAGAGGAACCACGATCTGTCACTTCCTCTAGTCAGTCGCCTCCCCCTTCAGTTTAGAATCACCTCCCAGGGAACACAGTTAACCCCTTGATCGCCCCCTAGTGTTAACTCCTTCCTTGCCAGTGACATTTTTACAGTAATCAGTGCATTTTTATAGCACTGATCGCTGTATAAATGCCAATGGTCCCAAAATGGTGTCAAAAGTGTCCGATGTGTCCGTCATAATGTCACAGTCCCGATAAAAATCGAAGATCGCCTCCATTACTAGTTAAAAAAAAATAATACCCTATTTTGTAGAAGCTATAACTTTTGCACAAACTGATCAATATACGCTTATTGCGATTTTTTTTTTACCAAAAATATGTAGAATACATTTTGGCCTACACTGATAAAAAATTTGCTTTTTTTAAAAAAAATGGGGATATTTATTATACCAAAAAGTACAAAATATTGTGTTTTTTTCAAAATTGGCGCTTTTCTTTTTTTATATCGCAAAAAATAAAAACCGCAGAGGCGATCAAATCCCACCAAAAGAAAACTCTATTCGTGGGAAAAAAAGGACGTCAATTTTGTTTGGGTACAGCATCGCACGACTGCGCAATTGTCAGTTAAAGCGAAGCAGCGCCGAATCGCAAAAAATGGCCCGGTCATTCAGCAGCAAAATCTTCCAGGGCTGACTTTACAACCCCTTTAGCTTATGATCTACCAGAACACCCAGATCCTTCTCCACCATTGATTCCCCCAGTTGTACTCCCCCTAGTATGTAAGATGCATGCATGTTCAACATTAAACCTTATTTGCCACATAGTTGCCCAATGAAACAGTGCATTGAGGTCGGCTTTTAAATTGGAGACATCCGGTAAGGACGTTATTCCACTCCATAGCTTGGTGTCATCTGCAAAGACTGAAACGGTACTTTTAATCCCAGACCCTATATAGTTTATAAAGATATTAAAAAGTAAGGGTCCCAACACTGAAACTTGGGGTACACCACTGATGACCTTAGACATTTCAGAGTAAAAATCATTTAAGCAGAGTTCCACTCAAAAGTTTATGTGCTATGCGCTTATGTGCCTCCTCCTCCCCTCTGGTGCCCCATTTGGCACCTTTCAGGGGGCGTGTACCTGTTTTTGACAGGTACCTGCTTCCACTTCCGGGTGATCTTGCCGCAGCAAGACTTCGGCCCCCTCCTCCTTCCCCCATTCAGAAAGCGCAGCGCGCAGTAGGGAACCGGCTGTGAAACAGCAAGGCTTCACTGCTGGTTTCCCTTATAATAGCGGCAGCACCCGAGAGCTGTGGTGCTGTCATTGCGGGATCCCTGGACAGGTAAGTGTCCTAATATTAAAAGTCAGCAGCTATGATATTTGTAGCTGCTGACTTTTAATTTTTTCGGAAGGAGGCTGGACCTCCCCTTTAACCACCTCCTACCCGGCCACTGCACATATACGGCCGGGTGGGCGCTTCCTCCTTCTGGAACGTCTCTCAGGAGGGGGATCGTGCACGCACGTGCCTGAGCAGCGGCGCGATCCTGATGCTCTCGTGTCACCCGGACACGGCGCATTTCCGATCGGCAGGAGGGCTCTGTGATTGGCCCTCCTGATCACATGATGGCTGTGTACAATCACAGCCGTCATGGGATGTAAATAGAGAGCTGCTTGCTAGGCGATCGGCTCTCCTCACATGAATGTTGTCAGTGAGGAGATCGCTGCAGCCAGCCGGTATGAGCTGAGCTGTTTTTTACAGCTTTTTACACACTGATCACCGGCCCAGTGTCCCCACACATGTCCCCAAACAATGTAAACACACAATGTCCCCAGAACACTGTCCCCACACAGTGAGAACACCTGTCCCCCGCATATGTAATGCCCCGTACACACGGTCGCATTTTCCAACGGAAAATGTTCGATGGGAGCTTGTCATCGGAAATTCCAACCGTGTGTAGGCTCCATCAGACATTTTCCATAGGAATTTCCATCACACAAAATTTGAGATCTGGATCTCAAATTTTCCGACAACAAAATCCGTTGTCGTAAATTCCGATCATGTGTACACAATTCCAACGCACAAAGTTCCACGCATGCGCGGAATCAAGCAGAAGAGCCGCACTGGCTATTGAACTTAATTTTTCTTGGCTTGTCGTACGTGTTGTACGTCACCGCGTTCTTGACGTTCGGAATTTGAGATTTGTATGACTGTGTGTATGCAAGACAAGCTTGAGCCAACATCCATGGATTTTATTGTTGGAATGTCCAACCATGTGTACGGAGCATAACAGTAAAATCATATGTCCGTGATCATCTGCGCACATCTGTACATGATCATCTGCGTACATCTGTCCATGATCACACAAACCAATTATTATACACTTAACCGATTTTTTTTTAACAAAGGCATGTAACAGAATACATTTTGGCTTAAATTTATGACAAAATTCGATTTTATTGGATTTCTTTTAAAACAAAGTAGAAAATATATATATATTTTTAAATTTCCGCTCTTTTTTTCGCTTATATTGGAAAAAATAAAAAACTGATTTGTGAATAAATACCACCAAAAGAAAGCTCTATTTGTCTGAACAAAATGATAAAAACTTCATTTGGGTACAGTGTGGCATGACCGCGCAATTCTTATTGAAAGTGCAAGAGCGCTGAAAGCTAAAAATTGGCCTGGGAAGGAAGGGGGTGAAAGTGCCCTGTATTGAAGTGGTTAACCACTACTCTCTGAATTTGGTCGTTTATCCAGTTTTCTATTCATTTACAAAATGATCTTTCCAAGCCTGTAGACTTTTGCTGCGTACGCACGATCGGATTTTCTGACGGGAAATGTTGGATGTGAGCTTGTTGGGGGTAAGTCCGACCGTGTGTAGGCTCCATCGGATATTTGTTGTTGGACTTTCCACCAACAAATGTTAGCTAGCAGGTTCTCAAATTTTCCTCCAACAAACGTTTGTTGTCGGACTTTCCGATCGTGTGCACACAAGTCTATCGCACAAGTCCAGGCATGCTCGGAATCAAGTACGAGCCAGAAGCGCTCGGTCTTGTAAAACTAGCGTTCGTAATGGAGATATCACGTACGTCTTGTACGCCACTATGTTCGGAATTGTTGGCCAACATTTGTGTGACCGTGTGTATGCAAAACAAGTTGGAGCCAACAACCTTCGAACAAAAAATCCACGGTTTTGTTGTTGGAAAGTCCGATCGTGTGTACGGGGCATTAACCTTACACATGAGCCGTGTGTGGGGAACTGTGTCAAATGCTTTTGCAAAATCCAAGTACTGTATACCACATCCATTGCCACCCCTCTGTCCAAGGTTTTACTTACCTGCTCATAAAAAGAAATCAGGTTTGTCTGACAACTTCTGTCTTTCATGAATGCTTACTGTTACTTAAAAGATTTTTTTCTTTTATTAAAGTGGAGTTCCACCCACTTTTACAACTCTTCAGCATCCCTCACTAAACTGTGCACTGTAAACAAATTGGATATTTTTTTTTTTCTCAGCACCTACTGTATATCTGCTGTATTCATTTTTCACTTCCTCCTCCCTGGCCGTGGCCCATCGCATAATTTCCTGTTTGCAATGCCTTCTGGGAAGGGGCGGCAACTTTCTCTGACACTGCCGTTGCTATGGAAACCTGACCTGAAACCTATTACACTGCTTGTGCTGCACTGAGCATGTGCGAGATCTGCAAGGATGAGATCCAGGAAGAAATACAGTCTGGCTTCAGATGCCCACACTTAAGATGGCCACGGCCTGCTGCAAGTTTATAAAATAACAAACTACTGCTATAAACTAACAAAACAGACCTTAGTTTACAGACTAACTTTACTAGAATACATTAAGCTTGTGTATTATTGGGGTATTTTTATTTAAAAAGTATCATTTCGGCCGGAACACCATTTTAAGCTCTCCAGTATCTTCCCGACTATAGAAGTTAAACTAACAGGTCTATAGTTACTTGGTAAATACTTTGATCCCTTTTTAAATATTGGCCCTACACCAATCCAGTGGTACCATTCCTGTCATTAACGAGTCCCTAAATATTAGAAACAATGGCCTTGAAATAACAGAGCTCAATTCTTTTAGGATCCATGGGTGGATGCCATCTGGTCCAGGTGCTTTATCCACCTTTATTCTGTCTAAATAGTTCTGGACCATATCAGTTTTGAGTCATAAAGGTTCATTTGGGGCTACTACCCCCATTATGGACATGAGCTTAAAGAGGATGAAAACTCCCCTGGTTTGTTTGTACCTATAGGTAGGCCTATAATAAGGTTTACCTATAGAGTACTGTAAATATCTCCTGAACTTGCACTCTTTAAGAGATATTTACTGTATATGCCGCCGATGACATCATTGGCACATGCGCTCTGAAGGAATGGCCGCCTGTGCAATTTCTTTAAAGCCCTGTGTCCCGTGACCGGCGGCGCCCACTCACAGCCCCAGAGGCCACGAACCCGGAAGAAACACCGGGGACCATGTCAGCCCTCTGAGCGGTGAGCGGGCGCCACTGGAGGGCTTCATTCTAAGGTAAGTATTTCATAATGAGCTAGTATGCGATGCATACTAGCACATTATGCCATTGTCTTACAGGTTTTTTTTTTTTCTTGGGGTTTACAACATCGTTTAAGTCATAGGTGTGCACAGCCAATTACATTAGTGTGTGCACCCCAAAGCTCAAACACACATGCCTTTCTCTGTAACATCAGCTGCACTGAACAGTGAATAAATGGGAAGTGCTCTGGGCTGAGCAGCTTCCTATTCATTCACAAACTGAAGCATAGTCAACGCAGTTGACTATGCTTCAGTTACAGTATGAATGAACACAGTGAGTGCGTCGTTCACTGTTATCATTTAGAAAAGGAAGGCACTGTTAAATGACATATTTACTAGCCCCTTCCCCCACTCGCCATCCTGA
Organism: Aquarana catesbeiana; assembly: GCF_042186555.1. Classification (NCBI taxonomy): domain Eukaryota; kingdom Metazoa; phylum Chordata; class Amphibia; order Anura; family Ranidae; genus Aquarana; species Aquarana catesbeiana. Next base: position 37,411,746 of record NC_133336.1, read on the forward strand.
AACATCCCCCACAACAGCGGAATGAGGGGGGGGGGGTGGAGAGGAGGGAAGCCAACACTGCTGGGCAGCCAACAAGGGGGGGAGCCTGGGCAATAGGGGGAATCGGCACTGCACGTAGTGATTAGGGTGTGCCCAGGAACACCTGGCACACCCCCCGCACACACCATCCTAAACCTATAACAGTAAAATCAGTCAACATGCTGGTTATACTCACTGTGGAACCTAAGGGGTTAAACCTCTGCATTGTGTAAAAAGGCTGTTTGGTCCCCTCTTCTCTTATCCTTCCCTTTTTCCATAGTCCCCAATCTATTTGCTGATAGAACAGAGCCTTGGGGGCACTCTGTACATGCTCAGTTTGGTGTGTATTGCTAAAGAGTTTTTTTTTTTTTTCTTGGGAAAGTGCATGTGATCAGCACTGTCCAGACAGATGGTCAGGGGTTCTGCAGCCTCATAGGACAGTCAGAGGAGAATGAAAACTCCTCCTACAAGCTTTAACCAGACACTGATAGAAGTCACAAGAGTGCTATACATTGCTGATGAGAAAAGGTATTTAGCAGTTTATATTTACTAAAATAATTACATTTCCATGTTCTGTGTACTGTGGGAATAGTGAATAGTGAATGCAGGGTCCTGGGTTTAGTAACACTTTAACCACTTGCTGACCAGCTCACACACATTTACATTGGCAAAGTGGCTCCTTCCCGCGAATACCTGTATGGCGGCTCTTTTAAGGTCTATAGCAGGCGCACGCTGGCTGCACGGCAGGGGACGCGATGCACATGGCTGGGGGCTGCGATGTCTGCCGGCCACGCGCGATCGCGGGCCTGAGAGTCAGAACAGGGATTTGTATATGTAAACACACAAATCCCCGTTCTGACAGGAGAGACAGATCTGCTGTTCCTACTAATCAGAACCAGCGATATGTCTCCTCCTCCAGTCAGTCCCCTCCCTCCACAGTTAGAAACACTCACCAGGAAACTCATTTAACCCCTTGATCACCCCCTACTGTTAACCCCTTCCCTGCCAGTGACATTTATACATTGATCAGTGCATTTTTATAGCACTAATCACTGTATAAATGTCAATGGTCCCCAAAAAAGTGTCAAAAGTGTCCGATCTGACCGCTGCAATGTCGCAGTCCCGCTTAAAATCGCAGATCACCGCCATTACTAGTAAAAAATAAATAAATAATAAAAATGCCTTAAAAAATGCAATAAATATATCCCCTATTTTGTAGATGCTTTAACTTTTGCGCAAACCAATCTATATACGCTTATTGCTTATTTAACCAAAAAATATGTAGAAGAATACATATCGGCCTAAACTGATGAAGAAATTTGTTTGTGAAAATTTTTGGGGGGATATTTATTACAGCAAAAAGTAATAAATATTGTTTTTTGTTTTTTTTTTCAAAATTGTCGCACTTTTTTGGTTTATAGCGCAAAAATAAAAACCGCAGAGGTGATCAAATACCACCAAAAGAAATCTCTATTTGGGGGGGGAAAAGGACATCAATTTTGTTTGGTTGCAGCGTTGCACGACCGAGCAATTGTCAGTTAAAGTGACGCAGTGCCGTATCGCAAAAAATGGCCCGGTCATTAAGGGGGCAAATCCTTCCAGGGCTGAAGCGGTTAAACTGAAGATTTAAATATATAGCCATTAGCCATAACATTATGGCCACTAACAGGTAAATAATATCGATTGCCTTGTTACAATGGCATTTGAAAATTAGTGGGATCTATTAGGCAATAAGTGAGCATGTTGTCCCTGAAGTTGATGTGTTGAAAGCAGAAAAAAATAGGCATCACAGTTTTTTGTGTATGAAGCTACATAGCTGCAGAACAGTCAGCGTGCCCATGCTGGCCATGCTGGCACGTGTCCACGGCCAAAAGCATCTGCAATGGGCACATGAGCATCAGAACTGGACCGCAGAGCAATGGAAGAAGACAGCCTGTCTGATGAATAAGATTTTCTTTTAACTCATGTAGCTAGCCGTGTGTTGGGGAAGACATGGAACCAGGATGAAATACGAAAAGAAGGCAAACAGGCGGAGACAGTAGGCAATGTTCTGCTGCTGGGAAACCTTGAGTCCCGCCATTCATGTATGTTACTTTGACACATACCACCTACCCGAACATTGTTACATTGTTACATAGTAGGTGAGGTTGAGAAAAGACACAAGTCCATCAAGTTCAACCCATGTGTGTGATTATATGTCAGTATTACATTGTATATCCCTGTATGTTGCGGTCGTTCCGGTGCTTATCTAATAGCTTTTTGAAACTATTGATGCCCCCCGCTGAGACCACTGCCTGTGGAAGGGAATTCCACATCCTTACCACTCTTACAGTAAAGAACCTTCTACGTAGTTCAACCACTTACGGACCGCCCCGCCGTTGTTTTACGTCACTAATTTGAAGAGGAATAACGTTGTTATGGCCGCAGCTAGCTGCCATAACCCCAGTATCCTCTTCTTCAGTGGGTGGTCCGCTTTCAGATAAAAGTGGTCTCTGCGGCGGATTCCCCACAATATCACTTTTATCGGCCGCAGGAGAGGGCCCGCCTCCCGCCACTTACCAGTGCCCTCCGCTGCTTACCGGAAGCAGTCGGTAGTGGTGGAGGCGATCGCATCCTGTCTCCTGTGTGGTGTGGAGATGAGTGAGGGGAAGATGGTCCCCACCTGTCTCCATATCATTGCAGGGCAGAAGCGACGCCAAAAACATCACTTCCGCCCATAGCTCCTAAAGGGACATTTTTAAAAAATTATTATTATTATTTTTTTTTTTTTTCAAATGACATTTTTTTATTGCATTTTAGTGTAAGTATGAGATCTGGAGTCTTTTTGACCCCAGATCTCATATTTAAGAGGTCCTGTCATGCTTTTTTTCTATTACAAGGGATGTTTACTTTCCTTGTAATAGGAATAAAAGTGACACCATTTTTTTTTTAAAGAACAGTGTAAAAATAAAAAATAAAAGGTAGAATAAATAAGGAAAAAAAAAAATTTTAAAGCATCCCGTCCCGCCGAGCTTGCGTGCAGAAGCGAACACATATGTGAGTAGCGCCCGCATATGAAAACGGTGGTCAAACCACACATGTGAGGTATCGCCGCGATTGTTAGAGCAAGAGCCATAATTCGAGCCCTAGAACTTCTCTGTAACTCAAAACGTTGCCCATGGAGATTTTTAAGGTTAAAAGTTTGTTGCCATTCCACGAACAGGCGCAGTTTTGAAGTGTGACATGTTGGGTATCAATTTACTCGGCGTAACATTATCTTTCACAATATAAAAAAAATTGGGCTAACTTTACTGTTTTCTTATTTTTTAATTCAAAAACATGTATTTTTTTCCAAAAAAAGTGCACTTGTAAGACCGCTGCGCAAATACGGTGTGACAGAAAGTATTACTACGACCACCATTTTATTCTCTAGGGTGTTAGGAAAAAATATATATAATGTTAGGGGGTTCTAAGTAATTTTCTAGCAAAAAAAAATGTTTTTAATTTGTAAATACCAAATCTCAGAAAGAGGCTCAGTCCTTAAGTGGTTGAGGTTAAACCTCTTTTCTTCTAATTTTAATGAGTGGCCACGTGTCTTGTTAAACTCCATTTCACAAAAAAGTTTTATCCCTATTATTATCACAACTTATAGGACTTAAAGTATCTGCTATTAATGGCTTGGTGCCAGATACCACAGCATACCTCCAGAGGTCTAGTGTGGTCCATGACTCGATGGGTCAGGACTGTTTTGGCAACAAAAGTGGGACCTACTCAACATTAGGTGAGCGGTCAAAATGTTATGGCTGATCATTGTATGGTAGAGGAGCAAGTGAAGTATATGAAGATTAGAAAACATAGTGATGCAGAGGATACTAGATTTGGTACATAAGACTTAGAACAGAGAAAGAACCCAGGGGGGCAGAGTAGAGCAGAGCAGCTGCTTAGGGAGCTGTGAGAACTGAGCGATTAGCAGTGTTGGATCGCTTAGTTCCAAGTGATAGAGCTGGCAGGGGACAGATGCTGCATCCACCTAGGTAAGTATTATTCTTAAAAAAACTCAATTACCATACTTCTCTTTTAAGTTAGCCATACATGGTTCAGTTTTGAGATGGATGAGGGCATCCTTCCCGCTGCACATTGAACACAGATGCGTTCATATCAGCAGAGCAGTGGATGGTATCAGTAGGGCAGAGATTGGTGTCAGTAGGGCAGTGGACAGTGTCAGTAGTTTTTATTTTTATATATATATATTTTTTTTACAATTTCTTTAGGAGCCTTGTAGGGGACTTTTGTGAAATATCAAGGGCCTAAACAGAGAGAAAGAGACTGAAAACACAGCTTCCCCAGTCCCTTTCTCTGCAAATTCAGCTGCATTCGACAGTGAATGAATGTGGAGAGCTCAGTGCTGGGCGGCTTCCTGTTCATTCACATACTGAAGCATAGTAAACATAGTTTACTATGCTTCAGTTAAGCATGAACACAGGATCGATCGGTACAGATCACTCACTGTGTTCGTTCATTCATCCATCCTGAAACATCCCCCACAGCAGCCAGTGGGAGAGGAGGGACACTGGCAGCACTGCAGGGGGAAGACAGGGAGCAGAGGGAATTGGCACTGCACAGGGTGATTAGGGTGTGCCCGAGCACACCAGCACACCCTGCGCACACGCCTATACAGCTGCAATATTTGTATTCTGACAGTGGGGAGAATCCTCTGCTGTCAAAATACACAGATCAGTGCTGCAGCTGCTGCTCGAGCGGCTTTTATCCAATATTTTAGTTAAACAGAAGTCGATCAGTAGATTGACTTCTGTTCAACTGCAGTGGCCAAATATGGAATGACATTTGGCCAGTTTCTATTGAACAGGTTGAATTTTGATCCATCTATGGCCAGCTTTAGTGATCCAAAACAACTATCAGATTTCATACAGGAAGGTAATTATGAGAAACAGTCTATATTTGCCATGGCAGATGTGTCTAAAGAAGTGGTTAGATTATCTTTAGAAAGGTGTTGTGATTTACCCCAACAAAAAAATGAATATGGTATTGAATGTTTATGGTTTTGTTTAGAATCAAGTTCACCAAGTCTTTTGGAGATTTATATGGATACGTGGGAGATGGACTTTATACAAGGTAAGGAATTGCCTCAATTGTACCTTTGGAAACGTTTCATAGATGATATATTCATAATTTGAAGAGGCAATAAGAGATCCCTTTTATTATTTTTGGAAGAAGTACAGTCATGGCCGAAATTGTTGGCACCCCAGACATTTTTCCAGAAAATCAAGTATTTCTCACTTCTCTCCTTTTTATCTGCTTTCAGGTTTGATTTTTATATTGCCCACACCTGTTACTTGCCCCAGGTGAGTTTAAAGGAGCATCACATGCTTGAAACAATCTTATTTATCCACAATTTTGAAAGGGTGCCAAGAATTTTGACCAGCCCATTTTTGGAGTTTTGTGTGACATTATGTCCAATTTGCTTTCTTTCCTCCCTTTTTTGTTTTGTTCCAATACACACAAAGGGAATAAACATGTGTATAGCAAAACATGTGTTACTGCAATACTTTTCTGTGAGAAATACTTGATTTTCTGGAAACATTTCTGGGGTGCCAACAATTTCGGCCATGACTGTACATAAGAATGATTTAGATATACAGTTATTATTTGATTTCAGTAATATTGTTAGTTAATATATTGATGTTGGTCCAGCTTCCATGGGGATCCCATAGGTATGGCACATACATACTTATATTGGTCCAGCTTCCATGGGGATCCCATATGTATGGCACATACATACTTACATTGGTTCAGCTTCCATGGGGATCCCACAGATGTGGCATATACAGTCAGGTCCATAAATATTGGGACATCGACACAATTCTAATCTGTTTGGCTCTATACACCACCACCACAATGGATTTGAAATGAAACGAACAAGATGTGCTTTAACTGCAGACTTCCAGCTTTAATTTGAGGGTATTTACATCCAAATCAGGTGAATGGAGGAATTACAACTATTTGTAAATGTGCCTCCCACTTTTTAAGGGACCAAAAGTAATGAGACAATTGGCTGCTCAGGTGTTCCATGGCCAGGTGTGTGTTATTCCCTCATTATCCAATTTACAAGGAGCAGATAAAAGGTCCAGAGTTCAATTCAAGTGTGCTATTTGCATTTGGAATCTGTTGCTGTCAACTCTCAATATGAGATCCAAAGAGCTGTCACTATCAGTGAAGCAAGCCATCATTAGGCTGAAAAAACAAAACAAACCCATCAGAGAGCTAGCAAAAACATTAGGTGTGGCCAAATCAACTGTTTGGAACATCCTTAAAAAGAAATAACGCACCGTGAGCTCAGCAACACCAAAAGACCCGGAAGACCACGGAAAACAACTGTGGTGGATGACCGAAGAATTCTTTCCCTGGTGAGGAAAACACCCTTCACAACAGTTGACCAGATCAAGAACATTCTCCAGGCGGTAGGTGTATTTGTGTCAAAGTCAACAATCAAGAGAAGACTTCACCAGAATGAATACAGAGGGTTCACCACAAGATGTAAACCAACAGGAAAGCCAGATTAGAGTTTGGCAAACAACATCTAAAAAAGCCTTCACAGTTCTGGAACAACATCCTATGGACAGATGAGACCAAGATCAACTTGTACCAGAGTGATGGGAAGAGAAGAGTATTGAGAAGGAAAGGAACTGCTCATGATCCAAAGCATACCACCTCATCAGTGAAGCATGGTGGTTGTAGTGTCATGGCATGGGACTGTATGGCTGCCAATGGAACTGGTTCTCTTGTATTTATTGATGATGTGACTGCTGAGAAAAGCAGCAGGATGAATTCTGAAGTGTTTCGGGCAATATTATCTGCTCATATTCAGCAAAATGCTTCAGAACTCATTGGACGGCGCTTCATAGTGCAGATGGACAATGACCCGAAGCATACTGCAAAAGCAACCAAAGAGTTTTTTAAAGGAAAGAAGTGGAATGTTATGCAATGACCAAGTCAATCACCTGACCCGAATCCGATTGAGCATGCATTTCACTTGCTGAAGACAAAACTGAAGGGAAAATGCCCCAAGAACAAGCAGGAATTGAAGACAGTTGCAGTAGAGGCCTGGCAGAGCATCACCAGGGATGAAACCCAGCATCTGGTGATGTCTATGCGTTCCAGACTTCAGGCTGTAATTGACTGCAAAGGATTTGCAACCAAGTATTAAAAAGTGAAAGTTTGATGGATGATTGTTAATCTGTCCCATTACTTTTGGTCCCTTAAAAAGTGGGTGGCACATATACAAACTGTTGTAATTCCTACACCGTTCACCTGATTTGGATGTAAATACCCTCAAAATAAAGCTGAAAGTCCGTAGTTAAAGCACATCTTGTTCGTTTCATTTAAAATCCATTGTGGTGGTGTATAGAGCCAAAAAGATTACAATTTGTCGATGTCCCAATATTTATGGACCTGACTGTACATACTTACATTATCCCAGCTTCCATGGGGATCCCATAGGTATGACACATACATTCTTACATTATTCCAGCTTCAAAGGGGGATCCCATAGGTATGGCACATACATACTTACATTGGTCCAGCTTACATGGGGATCCCATAGGTATGACACATACATGCTTACATTGGTCTAGCTTCCATGGGGATCCCATAAGTATGGCACATACATACTTACAATGGTTCAGCTTCCATGGGGATCCCACAGGTAAGGCATATACATACTTACATTATTCCAGCTTCCATGGGGATCCCATAGGTATGGCACATACATTCTTACATTATTATAGCTTCCATGGGGATCCCATAGGTATGGCACATACATACTTACATTGGTCCAGCTTCCATAGGGATCCCACAAATATGGCACATACACACTTACTGTATATTGGTCCAGCTTCTACCTTGCCTAATCAAATAGCGTTTGGTATTCCGTGACGTTATGGAAAGTGTTCCTTGAATGGTACCCATGATGACTGGGCAACCTTCTGTCATATAAAGTAGCTTACATTGGTCCAGCTTCCATAGTGATCCTATAGGTATGACACATACATACATACTTATATTGGTCTAGCTTCCATGGGGATCCCATAGGTATGGTACATACATACTTACATTGATCCAGCTTCCATGGGGATCAGACAGGTATGGCACATACATACTTACATTGGCCCAGCTTCCATTGGGTTCCCAAAGCGATGGCACATATATATACTTACATTATTCCAGCTTCCATGGGGATTCGACAGGTATAGCACATTCATACTTACATTGGTCCAGCTTCCATGGGATCCCATAGGTATGGCACATACAGTCTGCTATACTCCAATGATCAGACTTGTACTGACATGGTCCCACCCACCCCCGCGGCCATTCACTGGGAAGACCAGTGTGCTGTGGTTTCTCCTCCCCCAGCTCTCTAAGCTCCTTACTGTATGCAGCTGAGAACAGAGATTATGTGATCATTTATTAAAAAAAAGGGGGACAAGGTAGTTCTAAAGTTTTTTTTTTTAGATATATACGTAAATGTTTTGCCTTTCATTTCTTTTTTTAAACTGAATGGGTTGTTTTACAAGGTGAGGGTTTACATATACTTTAACGCATTATAAAGTGAGAGACCTTTTTCATTATAATAAAATGTTTAGATTTTGTTATACTATTTGAACCTTTTTCATCTACTGCATTGCCTGGGAGTGGAAGATTATGCTGAAAATAAGAGGATTATGAGGAATATGTAGTTTTGTTATAAGTTCTTCAGACCCTTTTATATCAGAAAGGTCATATCATTTTGGTGAGAGCGCAGGGTGTGGGATTGCACATTCATAGAAGTGGATTGTACACAGTAGTGGAGGAGGACGATTTCTAAGCAGACACGTACAGATGGGTGATTTAAATAACTTGGACTTATTATTTCTTTATACGAGTTGCATATTTATTTGCATGTGAAAATAAATACTTTGTAAATTTTGTTTATTATGCATGGCGGGGGTTATACAGGTTTAGGCACCAAAGGATACTTTTTGTATGCTTTTTGTTTGATATGCACAGTAATATATAATAGAAGATAAAGAGCTGTGCTTGATTACTTTCATTTCACGTTTGAATATAAGTATATTTGTCTTAAAAGCAGAGGCAAAGGCAAAACTTTAAATTTTCATGTTGGGTAGCGTAGGGGAGGGTTTTACCCCCTTTAAGTTTTGTGTTTTCTATAAATGTTTCCATTTCCTGTATCAGGGTCACATTTTTGGGGTTGTATTCAATATGTGCAAGAGAGATTATACAAATACTTATATAAGTATAGCATTTAGTAAAAGTAATGACAGATACAAATAATATTAGAAACGTACCAATACCACTTAACTAAAGAAGCTGTTCATCAGACACATGCCTCATGGCAGTTCTGAGTGAGACAAAGGTACTATAGGTTTTAGCTGTGGTAATATAGAACTTGAATGTAAGGAAATGGCCAATCGTAAAGAAGAAATTGGGCTCAGCCTGTCAGAAACCATGAAATCAGACCGAGACAGAAGTACAGTTAAATCACACTTGTTTAATAATAAAAGTAAAAAGAACAAACGTAGTCAAAACATAGCCAAAGTTCAGTAACCGGAACAGATAGTCAGCCAAGCCAGAAGTCAGGGATCAAAGTAGTGAAACAACAAGCAGGATCTGGAGCCAGAAGGGATGTCAGCAAGCCAGTCTTTAAACAGGAATGCAGGAGATGCTTCTTGTGATGTTGACAAGGCGAAGGCAGAGACCCTCTGGACTGGACGGCTTAAGTAGGCAGGACTGACTAGCAGGATATGAACAACAACTGAGTAACTGTGGACAGTGATGGGAGCTGGAAATTAGCCGACAGCTGAGCCGCCAGCTCAGAGAAGGAAGGGCTGAGCCCTGACAGTACCCCCCTCCTCAACGACCCCTCCCCCTCGGAGGACCACCAGACTTGAAGGGTAAATGTCTAGGAAATCACGGAGGAGGACAGGGGCATGTACATCCGAGGATGAGACCCAAGAGCGTTCCTCCGGACCGTACCCCTTCCAATGCACCAGGTACTGTATGCGCCCACGGAACCTACGCGAGTCAACAACCAGCAGTATAGTCAGTGTTTATCTGGCGCTCCTGATGGAGTAATCCTTAGGGTTATAGTATGTGGCTGTAATAGCTGGATGGTGATGTATCCATAGAAAGGGGTATTAAGGGTTAAAAAGGAAGGCAGCCATCCTTCAGAGTGTGTCCAGAACTCTGCAAGACATGTAAGGAAAAAACAATATGATATGTCACTGCAGCCCTGGTTGACAAGATTCCAGCCCTGCCTAGGTCCAATCAGATGCCGGTGACATCACTTCCTGTTCCACGGTCCATGCTGGTCTGTGTGGAGCTGCTTGGTTCCTTTGCTCCTGAAGAAACACTGTGAACCATTCCAGCCAGCTGCTCAATCCTTTCCGGCTATCTGGAACAGCGGTGGGACCCACAGAGCCATGTGGAATGCCAGGACTGCACTTTACTTTGATGAGCATGCATCTTCTATCATCTTGTAAGTCGGCGCCCCCCTGTTTTTTCCTTACGGGAGTCAACAATAGACTGTACTTCATATTCTCATGGTTCTCAACCTGTACAGGGTGAGGACGTGGCATCGAGGTCGTAAAACGATTCCAGACCAATGGCTTTAATAAGGAGACATGAAATACATTCGAAATACGCATATTAGAAGGAAGGTCTAATGCGTAAGCCACTGGGTTAATCCTGCGAAGTATACGGTAAGGCCCAATAAACCGAGGTGTGAACTTCAGCGAGGGAACACGAAGTCGGAGGTTATGAGATGATAGCCAGACCCTGTCCCCAAACTGGTAGGAAGGCGCAGGCAGGTGTCTGCGGTCAGCATGGAGTCTGTACCTATCATTGGCATGTCGCAAAGCCTCCTGGACTTGTGCCCAAGTGTAACGAAGACCACGGAGATGCACATTTTATGACTATATATTTTTGGAGATTTCTGGTCTTTTTTTTTGCACATTTGCACTTTATACGGAATTTTTATCGTTTAACACTGCAAGCTAATGTGTGATGTAGTCATTTATATTTTGCACAATGTTTGCACAATGCACATTGTCATTTTTGGATTGTTATTTATTTAGTACAAATCACGCTGCACTTTATTTAAATTTGTTTTTTTGTCACTTATGCTGAACCAGTTACTGATATGGTGATCTATGGTGAACTAGTTATTGATATGGTGATCTAAGTTTTTAAAACAAATACTATATTTTTTACACTTACATTTTTATTAATTTATTTAGTTTAGTGAGATACACCACTTGTAAGAATACGTCACTGGCTTTCCAGACTATGTATATACACTGTAGTGATCTATAATATGACCGATTTTTAAACCACCAGAGGTTTCACATATAGGATTAGCGCTGCACCATCTATTCATATATTACCAATTTAGGTCAGGTGTGTACCCAAATAGGTGCATGCAGCTGTTCCACCCCTAGCCATCTCCATACCTGATAGCGCAGGAATATCTCTGCTAAATAACATCTGTGTGGTGGCTCTCCAGGGACTTGGAAAATATGAGGATATCATCGAGATAAACCACCACATATAACTACAACAAATCTCGGAGGACATCGTTAATAAATTCCTGGAAAACTACAGAGATGTTACAAAGGCCAAAAGGCATTACGAGGTATTCATAATGGCCTGTTCTATTATTAAACGCAGTTTTCCACTCGTCGCCCTCCTTAATTCTCATGAGATTGTATGTCCCTCTCAAATCAAGCTTCATGAAAACCATTGCTCCCTTGAGGTGGTCAAATAACTCCGTAATCAATGGAATCGCATAGACATTGATCGGCAGACCCACGCACCCCCTCCTCCCGGACCCTACCCACCAGCTACAGATGCGATCGCTGCCGCACCAGGGATCCTAGCATCTGGACAGACCGCGGCTCAGGCCTAGCGCAGCGGCCATCTCGGGACATCCAGACGTGGCTGCAGCACTCCCCTGACCACCCAGAGAGCATCCTCAGACTCCACAGTAGGACCTACCTGGACCCCGGTCCCTTCCGACCCCCGCCCAGACCCCTACCCACCAGTGCACCTTCCACAGCATTTGGACAGACTGCAGCATGGGCCTAGCCGTAGCTCTCCGCCAGCCGCCCAGAGCTCATCCCCGGACTCCACGGCAGTATTTCACGGGACCCACCCACCCCCCGCTCAGCCCACTGCTCACCAGTGCACCTTCTGTCTGGTCACCTCGTCCCTAGCTGCTAGACTCGGGGGACAGACCGCGGCTGCGGCCTAGCTCCAGCCCCGCCGGCCCACCTCCTCAGCTCACCCCTCTCTGTCTCTAGTGGGCAGTGTGCCCTTCCTACCCCTGAATACCACCTCCTTCGATACCGGACCTCACCGCAAGGGCACGGGGGGATACCGAGAGCAGGACAACCCTCAGCTTAGGCCTTGCACCAGTGTTCATCTCAATCCTTCCAGACGCGGCTCAGTATCAGTAAGTAGTGGCCTAGGTCAACCCTAGTGCCCTCTCCTTCGGTCCGACAGCCCAGCCCCCCCACCACCCCTCTCCCTTCTCTATTCATCACCGACCAACCCGGGTCAGGTAAGTACTCGGGGCCCACCGACTAGCAGTTGATCCAGGGACCTTGGGTCCGATCGCCTCCGGGGGTCAGGAAGGAATTTTTTCCTCTGCTGCAGCAATTGTCTAGCTCAGGGGTTTTTCGCCTTCCTCTGGATCAACGGGAGGGCGGTTAGGCCTGCGTGACCCTCCTCCACCACCACCAACAGTTCCATTCGCACCATCAACAATGCCACCCCTGAAGCAGCGGCATCCTTCCGACCATCATCTTCTCAGCAACAGAAGCAGCGGCACCCTTCAGGACCACCATCTTCTCAGCAACCTCACTGTCGCCACATCAGTATCATCACCGCATCATCCTTCCTTCAGCAATTTTCTCGCCATGTGCAACTTCAAATACTCAGCGGACGCTCTCCACAGGCTAAGAAATACCACCTCAACAATGGTGTCACTGGGGGGGGCCAGAGGGGGTCCTGACCCCCCCCAACATTATGCTGTGCCCCACCATGTGCCCCCCCAATTAAAAAAAAAAAATGTTTTTTTCATTTTTCTTTTACAAAAAGACAATGTCTTTTTGTTTGCATTCGTAGTGGATGCGCCACATCCCCAGTCAGCTCCTGCGGGTGATTCCTCCCCCCTCCCTCTGCTCGCTGACACTGCATAATGCGAGCGCTCACACAACCACGGCCGCCCGATCTGCTCCTTCCCCTGCATCCTCATTGGCAGGGAGAAGAGCAAGTTGCAGGAAGGACTCCATCAGGACTCTCAGTTACTTAAAAAACAGACTGATTTCTCCCATCCTTAGGACAGGAGAACCAGCCTGTAAATTTCAAGAGATGCCAGACCAGCGCTGTCAATAGCAGGGGCAGGACAGCAAGATAAGGCTGGGGAACCCCACAGTGGCAGAACACCAGGGCCCGGTGGCAAGACAACCTTTGCAACCCTGATAGTTCTCCCAGTGCTTTGAACCCTTATATTTTCTTGGTATGCTGGTGACATATATCTCTTGTTTTCTGCCACCCTGGGGGGGGGGGGCGCTCCAGTACAGTAGGAAGGGAGCTCACTGCAGAACATGTGAAAGGGCCGTTGTGGGATCGGACCCCAGGATATATATATATATATATATATATATATATATATATATATATATATATATATATTTGCATTTTATAGTTGCCTCCCTACTTTTGTCCCTGCCCCCCCATGTGCCCCCCCTAAATATGAAAGCTGGAGACACCACTGCTCAACATTACCAACTTCCATTGAAAAAATACTACAGAAAGAACAATTACTAAGGACCAACCTACAATCAACCATCAAATATAGGAAGACAACAATTCAACCACAACAATTAGCATGCGCTCTGATTAACACCAGATCTGCAGTCAAGCAAAGACTGGAAGTACACAACTTCATCACCCAAAACAACATAGATTGCCTCTTCATCACGGAAAGCTGGCTAACACCCGACTGCAACGCCATCCTAACCAAATTAGAGCCTGAGAACTACAGGATCCTAACTGAGCACAGAATAGGAAAAAAAGGAGGAGGCCTAGCAGTGATCTTCAAACCTCACCTCGCGCTCATCAAACCAACTGTACAGAACTCAGTGACTTTCATGGAGACACTCACCCTACATCTACAAACAACACCCCAAGACACCATTCACATACTACTATGTTACAGACCACCAGGACCGAAGACCAATCTCCTTACACCCTTCACGGAATTCATGTCAACTCACACCCTGAAAACCAAAAGCTTTTTGGTACTTGGAGGTTTCAACCTCTGGGCAAACTCCACCCAAGACCCTATCGCCACCACCTGCATTAAACAACTGGAAGAATTAGGTCTTCAGCAACTGATAAATGCTCCTACACATGGTTCAGGACACATTCTGGACCTCATCTTCAAACAAAATATGGACGTCAACATATTCGACAACCTAACGCTACCATGGACGGATCACCACGCTATCAAATTTAAAATCGCTACCAACACCACCCTCCAAAAACAGAAACACGCAATAATAACACACTGGACAAGATCTCAGAAGAAAATACACCCCCCGAACTCTTCAAAACCACATTATCAAACAAAATAGCAATGCTAAACTTAAACCACTCAACGGAACAAACACTCAACTCCTTAAACAAGGCATTACTACAAACAGCGGACTCAGTGGCTCCAAAACGTAGAACACTCATCAAAAATAAAGCAAAATAAACTCTGGATGGTTTAATGGCACTCTTACTTTACTAAAGCAGGAACGCAGAAGAGCTGAAAGAGCCTGGAGAAGAAATTCCACAAAGGAAAACCACACAAACTACAAAGCAATCATGGAGAAATATCACAAAGCAATCTTCAAAGCAAAAAAGGAACATTTCTCAAACACCATCTCAACAGCCTTAAACCGCACTTGGGAACTTTTCAAAATAGTCGCCAAGACTATGAACCCTACCTGCCTAGAGCCTCCAGGAAACGAAACCCAAGAATTCTGCAATAAGTTATCAGATTTTCTTTTATGGACAAAATCGACAACATCCGGAAAACAATTCAACAGAAAAAAAAAAAACAACCTCATTCAACTAAAGCAAAAGAAAAAATCAATACGAACGTCACACAATCACCGAATTTTTCGCTGATCCCAATCACCACTGACATCATCAAAAACATCATCAGAAGCCTCAGAGACAGCACATCACCAAACGACATCATTCCCACAAAACTTCTGAAAGAATGTTCCGACATCTTGGCTCCTACTATAACACACCTCATAAATCAGTCATTCAAAGAAGGGACTGTTTCATCGCCCTCAAGCATGGCATCGTCAAACCCCTGCTAAAGAAACCCAACCTCGACCCTAAGGACCCTAACTACTGCAGACCGATAACAAGCCTTAACACCATCTCCAAGATTATGGAGAAAGCAGTAGTACAACAGCTACAACACCACCTGGACACACACACAAACTCTTGGACCCTCTGCAATCAGGCTTCCGCCCAGGCCATGGCACAGAAAAGGCACTTCTCAAAATATGGGACCCTCGAAGCAGCTGATGATGGAGGATCATGTCTCCTGGCACTGGTGGACCTCAGTGCAGCGTTCGATACAGTGGACTACAATACTCTACTCATCCGCCTCACAGAAGTAGCAGGAGTCACAGATTCAGATCTAGAATGGTTCGAATCCTTCTTAGGAAATCGTTCTCAGACAGTGAAACTAGGAGCATTCACCTCTGAAACCCGTGCAATCTCTTGTGGAGTGCCTCAGGGTTCACCCTTGTCACCAATGCTCTTCAACATCTACATCCGCCCACTCCTCAAAATCATCAGAAAATCGGACCTCTGCTTCCACTCATACGCTGATGACACTCAACTCTACTTTCGCATCACCGGACAAAAAGACCATCATCAGTGACTTGAAAAATGCCTCACTTTGATAGACGACTGGATGACCACTAGCTCCCTCAAACTCAACGGATCAAAACAGAGCTTCTTCTCCTACACGCAAACCAAAATTCTAAAACTAAGACCCCATGGACACCTCCCACCATCTTTGGAAGACCATCTCTCCAAGCACCAAAGCCAAGAGTCTCTGAGTCATTTTTGACTCAGAAATGTCAATGGATGCACAAATAGGAACAGTAGTCAGCGGATCTCACCATCTTCTCCGCCTGCTACGTAGACTCATCCCTTTCGTTCCAGAAGAGGACAAAGTAGCAGTAGTTGGAACAATCATTAATTCCAGACTCGACTAAGCAAATTCCCTCTACATAGGACTACCCCAATATCAGCTTGCGCGCTTACAACTCATCCAAAACACGGCGGCAAGACTGCTACCAGGAATAAAATCCTGGGAATCCATCTCCCCTTCCCTGAGGAGCCTACATTGGCTAACCGTAAAGAATCAAATCACTTTCAAGACCCTCTGCCTCACCCACAAATACAAACGAAGATTCACAGTCCAAGGACCACGGCTATGGAACTCTCTACCGACTTACATCCGCATGGAAGAAAACCATCAGGCCTTCAGAAAAAAACTCAAGACCTACCTCTTCTAAGAAGCTGGACAGCACAGGACGGATCTAGCGCCTTGAGGTGATTCAGTTCGCATTTGCAGCGCTATACAAATCCATCATTCATTCATTCACATTCTTAATTGTGAAACGATTGAGACCCCTATAATCAATACAAGGTCTCAGTTCACCACTCTTCTTCTTCACAAAGAAGAAACCAGCACTAGCAGGAGATGAGGATTGCAACATACTCCTCCATGGCTTTATCCTCAAAGACCGACAAAGGCACGTTTTTTGAGAGGCACGTGATGCGCTAGCCTGCTCAGTGCCCTACTGCCTGTCCTGCTGGGGGGGGGTGACATCATGTTTTACTGCACCAGGTGAAACCAACCCTAGTGACGCCACTGACCTTAAAGTACTTCTTCTTGAACCACTCCTTTGTTGCCTTGGCGGTATGTTTTGGGTCATTGTCATGCTGGAAGACCCATCTATGACACATCTTCAGTGTTCTGGCTGAGGGAAGAAGATTCTCATCCAAGATTTTACAATACATGGCCCCATCCATTGGCCCCTCAATGCTAAAAAGTCAGCCAGAGAAACAGCCCCAGAGCATAATGTTTCCACCTCCATGCTTGACTGTAGGGATAGTGTTCTTAGGGTCATAGTCAGAATTTACTTTTATTATGCCAAAGAGCTCAATTTTGGTCTCATCTGACCCCAGCACTTTCTCCAAATCCTTCTCTGAATCATTTAGATGTTCATTGGCATGACTGTACATGAGCCTTCTTGAGGAGGGGGACTCATCGTGTTTGGAGGAAGAAAATTGCTGACTATGACCCTAAGAATACCATTCCTATAGTCAAGCAGAGATCAAATAATTATTTTCCCCACTGTATATGATGTAGCCAAATGAAGGATAATACCAAGGAGTTATCGAGTTGCCAGCTCAATTTCTGCTTTACAAAGCACACCAAGATTAGAGCAAGAAAACTCATAATTCTTATATCTGGATAATATCCGGGATTCAGCTTTATTGTTCCATTCACGCCAATGCTTTTTTTCATGCTTTTTGCAGAAACACAGGACATTATTTTTAACATGGGTTCCTATGAAACACATTCACATCAATGTATTTTTGTGCCTCTGCATTTTTGGAAAGGGTCAGGAACTTCTTAAATGCAAAACGGTGCTTTTTTTTCTGCTCTTTTGGTTCAAACGACTTTAATAGAGAAGCTGCAGAAAAGCATGTAGTGCATTTTTACTGCGTTTTTACCCCAATTTTGCAGCAAACCCCCCACCAAACTCGTGTTTTTGAGAGTAGCTAAGAAAGAAGCTTGAAAAAGCTCAAAACATGGTTATGAAAATACTATCTAGGAGGGTTTGTGACAAAAAATGCTCAAAAAAGCTCAAAGAAGCTTGAAGCAGCTCATTAAAAATGTGTGTAAGAGCACAAAAAAGCACAGGCTTCTTCAAGCTGAAATAAAAGCTCAATGCCTGTAATAGCAGCTTTTTTTTTTTAGCTGCAGTGTACATGAGTCCCAAGGCTGCATTCACATATAATCGCGGGCAACATCGACATGATTCTGCCCCACCAATTAAAATGGCTACAAAACGCGGGACGCGTTTGCAATGCCATTACTTCTAATGGCATCCCAATCTCGCCTTTTGGGCGACAACATCTATTTGACTGCGGTCGATGCGTTTTTTTGGCGCGTTTTGCATTATTAACCGCTTGCCGCTCGCGCTATAGCCAAATGACGGCTACAGCGCAGATGGCTAGTTTTGTCTGTCAGCCTCCCGTGATCTCGTCTGCTGTGGGGCGTGGACAGCGACAATACTGATCAAAGATTGAGGTAAAGAGCCAATCAGCGGCCCTTTACCATGTGATCAGCTGTGTCCAATCACAGCTGATCATGGATGTAAATAGAAGCCAGTTATCGGCACTCCTTTCCTCATGCTGAGAGCATGAGGAGAGGAGAAGAGAGCTGATAACAGACTTCTCCAAAAGGGACATGTACACTGATAATCAGGGCAGTCCCTACAGTGCCCACTAGTGCTTCCAATCAGTGCCCACCAGTGCTGCCAATCAGTGCCCACCAGTGCTGCCAATCAGTGCCCACTAGTACTTCCAATCAGTGCCCACTAGTGCTTCCAATCAGTGCCCACCAGTGCTGCCAATCAGTGCCCACCAGTGCTGCCAATCAGTGCCCACCAGTGCTGCCAAGGCTTTAAGTCTCCATTCACAACAATGCGTTTTTTTTCATGCAGAAACACAGGACATTATTTTTAACATGATTTCCCTATGGAAAACGTTCACATCAATGCATTTTTGTGCCTCTGCGTTTTTGGAAAGGGTCAGGGACCTTTTTAAACGCAAAATGTTGCTTTATTTTGCTTTTTTCGTTCAGTAGACTTCAATGGAGAAGCTGCAGAAAAGCATGTAGCACATTTTTACCGCAATTTTTCCCTGATTTTGCCAAGATTTGCATTTTTTAATCTGCCCAACAACAAATTTTCCCCGAAAAATACAACAAATAAATTTAAAAAATGCAAAACGCAAATTGACACGGTAAAATCATTAGCAAAAAACGCAAAAAGCACTGTTCCATACTATTCCTTTATATTGGCTTTTAAAATTGACAAATGCAGCAATTTAGAATTTAGATGAAAGGTTTAGCACTGGGAAACACTTTTTGAAAGATAAAAAGTGCATTTTATATACAACTTTTTAGATCAGACCAAAATGAGGGACAAATGAGGAGGAAAGAGGGACAGAGGGACATTGCTCCAAATCAGGGACAGTCCCTCAAAATCAGGGACAGTTGGGAGCTATACTTTAACCCAGTTCATGAAAGCGATTTCATTGAATTTTAATGGCCTCTTAATGTTTTTAGTCTTTGAGTTCTGTTCAGTGGGTATAGGCACAGGCCCCCTTTGTTCTTTTCTTTTATGCCTACAGTAAACAGCATACTGCCAGAGATTGCATATTCTGAAGGCGGCATAATAAAAGTCTCGGCACATCAATTTTTTTTTCCCTGTTACTTATAAACTGATCGACCAAATGGAGAAAGCCAGTGAGGAGGTTTGTAGTCAAGATCAAGCACTTGTCACAGAGGCCTACAGCTTCCAAAGTGAATGTGACAGTGCCCTAAGAGAGTGCTTTGTGTGTAGCCTGTACAATGAGCAGATGCAAGCAATGTTCCACTTTAAAGGGAATCCAGATCTCACCCTGCCGCTGACACCGCCATGTAAGATAATGGCACTAGTTGCATGTGATGAATGGATTCGCACACATCGCTGGGAGCCAGCTGACACTAGTTTGTGCGCCGAGTAGGAGGTTCTCTTTTATGTGTCACTGTGATATGCCGCATGCCAGAACCTATAGGCTGATAGAATGGTGTTACATGGAAAGACAGAAATGTAAGAACAAATTCTCTGGTTTAAATGTAAACTCCAGGCACACTGTGAAATACAAAGACTCCATGCATATAGAAAACCCAACAGTATGCCACATGCCAGCAAAACACCAATAAAACTGGGAGATTCTCTTGCAAGCCTATTAAAGCAGAACTAACTTTAGGTTCATGTCTATTTTGCTGTGATTGATGCGTTTTTTCAGCTCTTTTGGCATTAATAAAGTGGCTGTAAACCCACTTACAAAAAAAAAAACCTGCAAGACAAAGGCATAATGAGCTAGTGTGCATAGCATAGCATACTAGCTCATTATGAATGACTTACCTGAGATCGAAGCACCCACAGCAGTCCTCGTACACCGCTCTGACCAGCGACATCGCTCCCGGAGTTACTTCGGGTATCGCGGGCTCCAGCGCTGTGATTGGCCGGAGCCGCAATGACGTCACTCCCGCGCATGCGTGCGGGAGCCGCAGGTATAGGCACACTACGTGCCGTTGCTTCAGTGCACACGTGCCGATGACGTTGGCACATGCAGATACAAGGGATATCTCCTAAACCGTGCAGTTATCCTATATCTGCTAAACCGTGCCTTATTATAGGCTTACCTGTAGTAGAAAGTGGTTGTAAAGGGTTTCCAACCACTTTAACCACTTGTCTACCGCGCTATAGCTGAATGACGTATAGCACGGAGAGCTAGTAATGGGATTCCGTCATTTGATGGCCTCCCGTGATCGCGACTGCTACGGAGGACACTGATCACAGATTGAGGTAAAGATCCAATCAGTGGCTCTTTACTATGTGATCAGCTGTGTCCAATCACAGCTGATCACAGATGTAAATAGAAGCCAGTTATCGGCACTCCTTTCCTCATGCTGAGAGCATGAGGAGAGGGGAAGAGAGCCAATAACTGGTTTCTCTATAAGGGATATCTACACTGATAATCAACACTGATTACCAGTGTACTTATTATCAGTGAAGTCCCTACAGTGCCCACCAGTGCAGCCAATGTGTACCCACCAGTGCTGCCATTAAGTGCCCATTAGTGCCGCCCATCAGTGCCCATTATTGCCGCCTATCAGTGCCCATCAGTCCCGCCTATCAGTGCCAGCTATCAGTGCCGCATATCAGTGCTGCCTATCAGTGTCTATCAGTGTCATCTATCAGTGCTGCATATCAGTGCCTCCTCATCAGTGACCACCAGTGTAACCTCATCAGTGCCCACAAGTGCAGCCTATCCATGCCCATTAGTGCTGCCTCATCAGTGCAGCCTTATCAGTGCAGCCTTATCAGCGCACATCAGTGAAGGCGAAAATTGACCTACCTAAAATTTATAACAAACTATGAAAGCGTTTTCGGATCCGCTCAGAAGAGTCCGCCAGCTCAGCAGGAGAACTCTCCATTGATCTCCGCTAAGCAGGCGGATGATAGGTCTGTCTCTGCTCACTGAGCGGGGAGGGGCCTGTCAGAGTGCCCCTGATTCCTTTGGAGGGATCAGACAAAAAACGGACAGCATGTCTGTTTTCATCAGATCGCATCCGATCCGCCAGGATGGATGTAAACGTATCGCCATAGATCATACGTCTGATTTTAGTGGATCGGATCGGATCGGGTGTCAGCGGACATGGTCACCGCTGACATCCGTCGCTCCATAGACCTGCAAGGAGCGTCCGTTCAAGTCATTAGCGCAGAACTGGCAGAAACCGGTGGGACCCAGGTACACCCATCTACTGTCCAGGGAAGTCTGGCCAGAAGTGGTCTTCATGGAAGTATAGCTCTCTGCTCACAGGTTTTGCTTGACAGCAGCAGAAGCCGATGGCAATCCTGTGAGCGTGGGGAGAGGGGAAAAGAGCTGCTGAGATTGTGCACAGCGTTGGACCGTGATTAGGCTCAGATCAGTATTTAGAGTTGGCTACAGGGGGAGCTGTACTTAAAAAGACTTTTACCTTTACAACCACTTTAAAAGAGAAGTTTTTTCTCCTCTTGGAATCATACTTACTTAGGTGGATGCCGTATCGGTCTGGTGCTGCATCTGTCCCTGCCGGCTCTAACACTGAGAATCGAGTGATCAAACACTGCTGATTGTTCAGTTCTCAGAGCTCCGTGAGGAGAGAGCTGGTGACGGTCAGTCACCGCTGTCTGCTCTGCCCCCCCCCCCACATTCACTTGAGTGGTGGGCTGTGGAGGGGCAGAAGCAGCCAGCTCAGGCTCTCAGCAGCTCACTGAGGCACTGTGGCAGGTGCCAGTCCAGGCTCCTCCTTGGATCCCGACCATATGCGACATCAGCCAACAGCGGGTTTTAGCAAGCTATCAGCTGAAAACAAGGCCATAGGAGTGCAGAACAAACTGCACCCCCGTGATCCACAAACAACTTTTGGCTATACTTCTCCTTTAAGAACAAAATATTAGGTCAAAATAAAGATGCCCATTTCACACCCCTGATTTTGCAGACCATGAGGAGCTAGAATCAAATATGACCAGCTAAAACCAATGATGCTTATTTTCACCACTACACTGCCTTTATAGTAGCGTCTGAAATCCCTAAAGTCCAATATTCTGAGAGTTTGATGAAAGACTGAGAGCAATGTAAACTATATGGGCACTTAAATAGTAAATGTATTTGTCTGTAACTGTCAGAAACCATGAAATCAGACCAGGACAGAAGTACAGTTAAATCACACTTGTTTAATAATAAAAGTAAAAAGTCAAAACATGTAGTCAAAACATGTAGTCAAAACATGTAGTCAAAACATAGCCAAAGTTCAGTAACCGGAATGGATAGTCAGCCAAGCCAGAAGTCAGGGTTCAATGTAGAGGATCAGCAAGCAGGATCTTGAGCCAGAAGGGATGTCAGCAAAGCCAGTCTTTAAACAGGAACGCAGGAGATAGTTTCTTGTGATGTGACCAAGGTGAAGGCAGAGCTCCTCTGGACTGGACGGCTTAAGTAGGCAGGACTGACGAGCAGGATATCATCAAAAGCTGAGTAACTGTGGAGAGAGAAGGGAGCTGGCAATTAGCTGACAGCTGAGCAGCCAGCTCAGAGAAGGAAGGCCTGACAGTAACTACATCAGACTGAAAAGAGAGGTATTTGTTGAGCCAAGATGGACTCCCAGAAGGAAAGGCCCTTCAACTGAAAAGTAGTTGGGTCTCTTGGGAGTCATGAAATGACCATGAAGTGTCCTCCTACGTTTTTGTAATATAGGATTCTATGGATTCAGGCTGGGTTCACACTATTGCGAATTGGATGTTGGTTTCCAATTCGCATAGCAGGAGATTGTGATTGGCTCTCTATGGAGCCGGTTCCCTCATCTTCGGAGCACAGGAGTCCTGTGAGTCCTCTGATCCGTTTCAGATCCAAATTCAGCAAAAAATTCGAACTGAAATTGGACCGCGTGAGCCTGAGCCTGCTGCAGTGTGAACCCAGCCTTAAATCTTATGAATCTTTTGAAACTGGAAGGTCTACAACAAGCTCCATTTCATCATTATAAAGACTGCTCTGATTTTTTAGTGGAATACCAACAGTTTAATAATCAAATAAACAGCAGAGTTGAATACTTTGTTAAAATTACACCTCTTGCCATCTGGCATCACTTTGTGAACGAACACTATAATACAGAGATTGTTACAATACACAATGGAGATAACGGTCTATTTGCTGGCTCGTACTACTGTTACAAATGAAATAATAGTGAGTCACATTGTGATTCAGTATTCAGTGTAATCTGACCAATCTCAAACAAAATGTTCAACATAATTAGTCATATTTGTTTCATTTTTAGTTCTCACAATACTTTTTTTTACGCTTCGAGTTTCATTTCATGAAAGTAGGCTTCTGTGAAACAAAGAGGAGAAAGAACAGTTTGGGAATTTAGATGAGGCAATAACCTGGTAGGGCCATCTGCCTCCATCCCAATGTATATGAATAAAAAGAAAAGGTGCGACTTTATATGAAGCAAACAGGTGGATAAAAAACTCAAGTTTATTGAATAATCATGGACTGTATATTAACAAGATAACTGTTTCCCTGCAGACAGGCTGGAAAAGAGCTGGGTCATGTGACAGCTGTATATTGATTAGGAAAGAAGATAGTTTTTTTAAATTAAAATAATTACAGTGCCATCATCCACATACAGAAATAGAAGGGGCAATTTTTTTTTTTTTTTCAAATTTTTTTTTTCACACAAGAAAACCAAGAAAAGAAAATCCCCCTTCGTTGGGACTTCGTAGGCAACAACCACACGTAAATGAATTAGAAAATATAATTTATTGTGTATACATAAAATCGTTCGATCGTTAAATAAAGCTTCGGATAGCATTACCACTCAAACTCACAAATCTTGGTACGGTAAATATTTTTGTTTATTTTTTCCTTCAAACACCTTTTTGTACTATGTTGGATTAGATGACTGAAATTGGATATGGATACATACGTACATCTCCTGTCTTTAGATACTGTTTATTTTTGTCCAGGATTTTTTTCATGAATATTTTTTTTTTCTTTTTTTGCATTATCTTTTCCGTTTATCTTTTCTGTTTTGTTTACTCATTAGTCAGCAATTCGCCACGTATGACTCCCTGTGATCACCAGGCAAATTAAATCGGCAAGTCTTTTTCTCTGATATTATCGTACGATACTGGGGTTCTTGGTGGGCACCTATTGACACCCCCACTGGCAGTGCTTCATTCATCTTTTCCAAGTTGCATGGTGGAACATTTTGCATGGTAGGTGTCGCTTACAACAACTGTTCTCCATCTGTCCCCTATGGTTGTCAAATATCCATGTTTTTATTGCTATCATATGTTTTTCTTCTATTTTTTGTAGTAAGACAAAATTATGACTGCATATACAGTGGAACCTCGGATTACGAGCATAATCCATTCCAGGAGTATGCTCTTAATCCAAAGTACTCGCATATCAAAGCGAGTTTTCCCATTGAAGTCAATGGAAACGAAAATAATTAGTTCCGCATTGACTTCAATGGGATGCAATACCAATGCATGCGGCCAGAGGCGGGGGGTGCCCCGAAGAGCCTCGGAAACGGCTGGAAAGGCCCAAGGACACGTCAGCTGACCTTGGCAAACGTCAAAAAGGCTCGGAAATGGAGTATTTCCGAGCATTGCTGAATGGAGACAATCGGCTGCGATCGTTACTGTTCGGCTCTGCTCGGCTCCGGCGCCCCCGCACGTCAGGCCAAATGCGGTACTGCAGGTCCTATTAGGTTGAATTCTGCTCGTCTTGCTAGACAACGCTCGCAAACCGAGTCAGATTTTTTTTTTAAAAGTTGCTCTCAAACCAGGTTACTCTTAAACCAAGGTTCCACTGTACTCTTATTAAATACTCCTGACGAAGGTGCTTGAACCAGAAACGCGTCGGGTACCGAAGACCACTTTGTACCGGAGAGTAACAACAATCTTTTTGTCATGCAAACAATGTAACCTGTTGTGTTTTTTGTCTCTTCTTTTTCCATTTTTTGTAAATTTTTGCTATGTCTTTTTTAAACACACGATCACTTTATGATCAAACGATTTTAAGTATACACAATAAATTATATTTTCTAATTCATTTATGTGTGGTTGTTGCCTACAAAGTCGCAACGAAGGGGAATTTTCTTTTCTCGATATACAATTAGGGATGTAGCAACAACACACTGGTCTGATATGGTGAAATCCCCTTTTTTGCTATTTTTTTGGTAAACAAGCAAAAAAAGACCGAAAATTTTGAAAAAAATGTCATCGTTTGTTATAAAACTTTGAAAACAGGTCATTTTTCTCCTTCACTGATGTGCACTGATGAGGCTGCAAAGCATTCTCTGAATGGCACTTTTGTTAAGCAGCCAACCTCCTGAGTTTACAATGCAGCAGGCCAGCCACTAAGCCCGGGACCCAGAAGCAAGTAGAGACCATTGGACTAGTGGTGTCTACTTCAGTGATTTCCATCTTCCGGGGGCATTGGCAAGGTATGGGATATACATAATTACATGGGTCTAAACTGAACCAATGTATTTGTAACTATGTATAAAATATCCATACCTGGAATACCTCTTTAAAAATAATAAAACAAGGGTTATCACAATATGTCAAAGATATGTCTTGCAATTTATTCATCATAAAAGAATGAAGCACCAAGCTGGGCTATAGGAATTCTAATTAAAGATCCGTTGTGTAGTCTAGCAGTTTTCGCACAACAATAAAATTAACTCCCCGTGGCCCAGAGAGATGTTGTATCGGAAATCATTCATTTTCTCCTGACATTCAATTATCTTTATTTCTAGATGGATTGCCACCTGCAGCTGTGTGAAGCTGCGATAGGGACCAAGTGTTCTCTCGTATGCAAATGATCTTAATGGGCTATTTGGAAAACAGTTTTGTTTAGAATACGTTACTTTTTCATGCCTTCTATGCTAATCAGTGTAAAGTTTGAGGATCTGCTGGGTCTTCATTATGGTCCATATTTTTAATAAGACTGATACAATTTATGGCTTTAGTTTGTGGACAACTGACTGTCACGCCCATATGAGTGTGTTGACATCTCATTCCAGAGCCATGGGCTGTACTATGGAGTAGCCTCCACCTCTTTGTGGCTATGACAGCCTCCACTTTTCTGGAATGGCTTTCCACAAGATTTTCGAGTGAGTCTGGGGGAATTGGTATCCATTCGGGTAAAGAAGAATTGTTGAGGTCGAGTACTAATGATGGAAGAAAAGTCCTGGCTCCAGGGCAGCCATCAGAAATTTTGGGGCCCCTTACACAGCTTTGGGCCTGGGCCCCCCTCCCCCCTAGCCTGACCACCAACATTACCCAGAGTCCAGAGTTTAAGACCCCTTTGCACTTGCAGGACATTAGAAAAAGTCCTGCAAGCCGCATCTTTCAGGCGATGCGGGAGCATTGTATACACCGCTGCTCCACCGCTCATCATTGAAATCAATTGGCACCGCTGCCGATGCACCTGCAAAGCACTTCGGCAGTGGCGCTTTGCGGGCGCTGTTAACCCTTTCCTCAGCCGCTAGTGGGTGCTAAAAGCACCCTGTTAGCGGCCAAAAAGCGCCGCTATAACAGTGGTAAAGCGCTGCTAAAATTAGCAGCGCTTTACTGCTAATGACCCCCCCGCAAGACCCCTTTCACACTGGGGCGCTTTGCAGGTGCTATAACGCTAAAAATAGCGCCTGCAAAGCGACCTGAAAGTGCCCTTTTACACTGGGGCGAGGGCGGCGTCGCTATTGTAAGCAGCGCTTTACTGTCGGTATTCGGCCGCTAGCGGATCGGTTTTACCCCCCGCTAGCGGCTGAGAAAGGGTTAAAAACCACCACAAAGTGCCTCTGCAGAGACGCTTTGCTGGCAGTATAGCCGCGCCGTCCCATTGATTTCAATGGGCAGGAGCGGTGAAGGAGCGGTATACACTCCGGTTCTTTCACCCCTCCGAAGATGCTGCTAGCAGGACTTTTTTACCCGTCCTGCTAGCGCACCGCTCCAGTGTGAAAGCCCCGAGGGCTTTCACACTGGAGACAAAGCAGCAGCACTTTCGGGTCGGTTTGCAGGCACTATTATTAGCGCAATAGCGCCTGCAAACCGCCCGAGTGTGAAAGGGCCCAAAGAGCGGCTGCTGTGTGGTGTGCTGGCCGTGCACTAAAAAAAGTCCTGCTAGCAGCATCTTTGGAGCGGTGAAGGAGCAGTGTGTATACTGCTCCTCCACCGCTCCTGCCCATTGAAATCAATGCAGAAGTGCTTTGCGGGTGGTTGGAGGGGTTAAAAGCGCCCCGCTAGTGGCCGAATACCTTCGCAAATACGACGGTAAAGCTTTACCGCTGAAGCCCCAGTGTGAAAGGGGCCTAAGGCATAGTTCACCGTTACCATCAGACTGCCTATGCAGATAAGGGATGTCTGTAAATATAAAATAAAAAGTGTTTGGAGCCTGAGCTAAGGACCAGCACTGTGTGTAAACTGCTGCCTGCTGGTAATCTGTGTCAAAGAGACAGGAACTCAGCTTCACAACACTCAGGCTTACCGCTGAAGAAGGCCCCTTTCACACGAGGTGGACTACGTTTCTATGGAGCCCGCCTCGGTCCGCCGGCTCAGCGGGAGATCTCTCCATTGATCTCCGCTGAGCCGGCGGATGATAGGTCCCTCTCTGCTCACTGAGCGGGGAGGGGCTTGTCCGGCGCCGCTGCCACCTATGGAGGGATCGGATGAAAATGGACAGCATGTCCGTCTTCATCAGATCTCACCCGATCCGATCTGCCAGCGACGGACCTGGACGTAGGGCCATCCGTCTGCTTTTAGCGGATTGGACCGGGTCGGATGTCAGCGGACATGTCTCCGTTGACATCCGACGCTCCATAAACTAACATGGAGCGCCCGTTCAGGTCCGCCGTCAAAACTGACAGGCGGACCTGAACGGTCCGATCGTGTGAAAGGGGCCGAAGATCTACAAGCCGGCTCCTCCTGTGTGTCTTTGCTGGCTCTGGACTGCAGGCTGTGTGTCTCCGCCCCCTGGATGCCGGCTGATGATTGGTCCCCTGTCCCCCATGGGGTCGGGATCTCTGCAGCTCTGGAACTCAAGTCTGTCTCCAGACTGTGTCCGCGCTGTGGGGGAAGGGAAAGGAGGATTCTTTCTCTATAGCAGCCGGCCCCCGCGCAGGCTAGCGGCGGCACAAAAGGTCATAGATTTCATGTACTGCTGTAGGTGGAGCGAGCCCTGGCCAGCCGGGCCCCTTAGGACGCTCGGGCCCCTCACTTGAGTACTGCCTGTACCCCCTTGATGGCAGCCCTGCCTGGCTCTGACATTTTGCATTACAATTCATCCCGGAGGTTTTCAATGGGGTTGAGGTTAGAAGTTTGTGAAGGCCACTTAAAGTGTTACTAAACCCAGGAGCCTGCATTCACTATATCTGGTCTGCCACAGTACACAGAGCATGGAAATGCAATTATTTTAGTAAATATAAGCTGCCAAATACTTTTTCTCATCAGCAGTATGTAGCAGTCTTGTGATTTCTATTGGGTCCTGGTTAAGCTTGTAGGTGGAGTTTTCATACTGCACTGAGCTGTCCAATGAGGCTGCAGGGCTCCTGTATCTCTGTCTGGACCTGTCTGGACAGTGCCGATTGGCCCTGTGCTGATCACATGCACTATCCCAAGAACCTCTTTAGCAATACACACCAAACTGAGCATGTGCAGCCTGACTCCAAAGGCTCTGTCTTTTCCGGACTTGTCCAGATGGACAGTGCAGGAAGAGGAGGATCTGTGCATACAAGATCAAGCAGCCTTTTTACACAATGCAGAGGATTAACCCCTTAGGTTCCAAAGTGAGTATAACAAGCATGCTTTACTGCAAATACAGACTGATTTTACTGTTGTGAGTTTAATAACACTTTAAGTTCTTCTACACCAAACTCATTAAATCATCAATCCAACCCCTCTAACTGCCACTTTTGCCAGACAGCTTGGTCTGTTAAAGGAAGAGGAAAGCACACCAGGTGAAAATGAAGGAAAAATGCAGAAAAAAAGGAAAAACAAATGCAGCCACCACATCTA
Organism: Aquarana catesbeiana; assembly: GCF_042186555.1. Lineage (NCBI taxonomy): Eukaryota > Metazoa > Chordata > Amphibia > Anura > Ranidae > Aquarana > Aquarana catesbeiana. Next base: position 37,441,310 of record NC_133336.1, read on the forward strand.
AGAATTGGTAAAATGCAGTATATAACTTTTTTGTTTTTGGGACTAATGGTTTAAATGTTTTTTCAAAAGACAATAAAAAACTATTATGGTAACTGCTTGAAACACGTTAGCTGGAGTTAGGCTTTCGATAGTTTGTCTTTTATTTAAGGTCCAGCTAAATCTACCCTGCCCACTGCCCGCCCTATTATGACGGGAAGTGGAAAAATAACAGATCTAGACAGGATCAATAGGTACTAAACATGTATCGCATGAGGGATTCAGAAAAACAAAAACTGTTGTGTTGATGCCTTGGACAAACTGCATCATATATGTCATTTTTGATTTTGGCCATAGCTACACTTTAACCATTTCATGACCAGACAATTTTTTTGCTATTCAGCACTGTGCTAATTTAACTAGATGTTGCGCGGTCATGCAACACTGTACGCAAATTACATTTATAGAATTTTCTTCACAGAAATAGAGCTTTCTTTTGGTATTTGATCACTAAACTTGGGTGAACAGTTCAAGCTGAGCAAAAGTTCAGCCCGAACATTGCCTGTTCGCCCGATCAGCGAACACCTGAATTTGCGGGGCGCTCGGTGGGATGTTCTATGCATTCTAAGCCCTGATTGGGCAAAGCTTTGCCCAATCAGGGTGCAGTAAATAGCTGGTTGTTAAGGCGTGGGCCTGAATAGCTGGCGGTGGCTGATGAGTCATCAGCTGTCAACGGGCTTACCTGCTGACAGCTGAATGAAAAAAAAAAAAACATTGCCGGCAATAAAACAAAAGTTTAAAAAAAACAGCATGGGGTCCCCCCAAAATCCATACCAGACCCTTAGGTCTTTTGAGGGGAACACCAACCACCAACACCAAAATTAAAAAATAATCTGCCCCCCCCCCCAAAGCACCGTGTTGATGGGGACAAGGGCCTCGTCCCGATAACCCTGGGTGGTTGTCAGGGTCTGTGGGCAGGGGGCTTATCGGAATCTGGAAGCTCCCTTTAACAAGGGGACCCCCAGATCCTGCCCCCCCCTATGTGAATGTATATGGGGTACATTGTACCCATACCCATTCACGAAAAAAGTGTCAAAAGAAATAAAAACACAGACACTGTTTTTAACAATCCCTTTATTAAAAAAAACAAAAAAAAAACCAATGTCACCCAATGTAGCCACCTCAATCATGCCACCGTCGCCTCTGCTATACTCGAAAAAAGAAAGGAAAAAAAAAGCTCTGCCCATGACGAAGGCTAACCACCGACTGCAGGCTCTGCCATTTGACAGTTCTTATATAGGTAAGGGGTGGGGCCACCTGGCGACGTCACCTGGTGGCCCCTTTGACGTCACATAGCATACACACCCCCACAACCACAGCACAGGGTTGTCGGGTAGAGGCCCTTGTCCCCATCAACATGGGGATAAGGTACTTGGGGGTGGGGAGGCAAGTAGATTTAAGCTTAGTTAGGTTAACTGTGCATCTAATAAGTGTATGTGTGCTGCTTTAACTCGTGGATCTGGCTGACGTTTCTTCTTGATTTCAGCTCTGAATTAGCTTTTACTAACACACGCAGATCTCTGTGCTGTGATTGGCCACAACCATCATCAGGTTCACAGTCAAAATCATTGGCTGTGAGCCTGTTGGGGAACCCAAGCTGTGACGAACAACAGCGTGCGGGGGGGGGGGGGGTAACCAGGAAGTATCCATACGTCGCAGGGGAACAACAAAGCCACTGTCCAGCAGTATAAATTAATTGCTTTTTTTTTTTTTTGCCACATTAGCAAGGTGTTTTTCCGGGAGTCATCTTTCATTTTTTAAAGTTCAAAATCGTCCCTTCATTTCGTCACATCATAGTGGCAATTTTGATCTGCGTTTTTACAAAACAAGTATGGCACAAACATACATTTGTTACACTATAATACCCGCTTTTGACCCGACCCAGAGCACACCCCCCCCCCCTCCTACCACCCCCCCCAGCCCCCCGACTACAACTCGCTTGTTTCACCCCCCTCTCCCACTCCCACACCATTCTCCTCTTGTCTTCCCCGGTATCTGCTCATCACCCCCTAACCCCTTTTACACCATAAATCGATTTCCCGATCCCTGAGTTAGATAGCCCATATCTCGGCGGCTCTTAGTGAGTCTTTAAACTCCGCCAATACCCTCCACTTCGTCTCGAAGACCGCCATTTTCGTCCCTTCACTGAACCTAAGGTATTCTAGGCTATAAATGTCATTGATTTTATTAAACCATTCCCTCATCCTGGGTCTTTCTTTCTTTTGCCAATACCTGGGTATAATACTTTTGGCCGCGTCGGTAAGCTGTGGTAGTAACGTTTTCAAATAGGTTTTTGTGGGCATTTCGCTCTTATGAAATAAACATTCCCAAGGGTCGTCAGAGGTGTCAATACTGGTGATTTCTTTAATAAATCCCCTCACTTCCCCCCAAAATTTTTTGATTTCCGGGCAGAACCACCAAATATGCGCCATTGACCCTATTTCTTTGCAACCCCCCCAGCAGAGTTGTGAAGTTTCCTTCTGGCATTTATGTGCACGATCGGGGGTCATATACACTCTCGCCAAACACCTAAAGTTCAGCTCCAGTATTTTGCAGTTAACCGAGGTGGCGTTCGCTCTCCTCAGTATCTGCCACGCTTCTGGGTCTGTAAGCTTACTTTCCAGTTCCTTCTCCCACTTCCTAATAAATGCTGGGATTAAAAAAATTGCTGGGATTAAATTAACTGCTTAAGGAACAGCTGCCACAGTTGTACTCCGGCAATGTGGCTCGCCATCATTGCACGTCTTCTCGTACACGGCTAGCGGGGGGAGCCAATCAGCAACTGGGGCTGACTCGATGTCCGCCGGCCACTCGCCCTTCCTCCCCCCCCCCCCCCCGTTCTGACAGGGAAGATCACACAAATGCCAGTGTCTTTGGTACAATAACAGTGCATATTTTTAGCACTGATTACTATCATTGGTTCCCAAAAAAAGTGTCAAAAATGTCAGTTAGGTGTCCGATTTGTCCGCCGCAGTGTCGCAGTCCCGCTAAATATTGCTGATCGCTGCCATTACTAGTAAAAAAAAAATAAAAAGATAAAAATGCCATAAATCTTTCTCCTATTTTGTAGATGCTATATATTATATTAATATATATATATATATGTATATATATATATATATATATATATATATATATATATATATATATATATATATATATATATATATATATATTTTTTTTTTTTTTTTTTTTAAACAAAAATGTGTAGCAGACTACAAATTGGTCTAAACTGATGAAGAAATTAGTTTTTATACATTTTTTGGGGACATTTATTATAGCAAAAAGTTAAAAATATTTTTCTTTTTTTTTTCAAATTTGTCAGTCTTTTTTGTTTAAAGCGCAAAAAATTAAAAACTGCAGAGGTGATCAAATACCACCAAAAGAAAGCTCTATTTGGGGGATATTGTGATTATCCGCTTCAGCCCCGGAAGATTTTACCCCCTTCCTGACCAGAGCATTTTTTTGCGATCCGGCACTGCGTCGCTTTAACTGACAATTGCGCGGTCGTGCGACGTGGCTCCCAAACAAAATTGACGTCCTTTTTTTTCCCACAAATAGAGCTTTCTTTTGGTGGTATTTGCTCACCTCTGTGATTTTTATTTTTTGCGCTATAAACAAAATAAGAGTGACAATTTTGAAAAAAAAAACGCATTATTTTTTACATTTTGCTATAATAAATATCCCCCAAAAATATATATATAAAAAAAATTTTATTTCCTCAGTTTAGGCCGATCGTATTCTCCTACATATTTTTAGTAAAAAAAAAAAAATCGCAATAAGCGTTTATTGATTGGTTTGCGCAAAAGTTATAGCATTTACTAAATAGGGGATAGTTTTATGGCATTTTTATTAATAATTTTTTTTTTACTAGTAATGGCGGCGATCAGCGATTTTTATTGTGACTGCGACGTCATGGCGGACATGTCGGACATTTTTGACACATTTTTGGGACCATTGTCATTTATACAGCGATCAGTGCGAATGCACGGATTACTGTGTAAATGCCACTGGCAGGGAAGGGGTTAACCACTAGGAGGCGGGGAGGGGTTAAGTGTGTCCTAGGGGAGTGATTACTAACTGTAGGGGGATGGGCTAGCAGTGTCATTACTCTGATCTCTGCTCCCGATGACAGGGAGCTGTGATCAGTGACACTTGTTACTAGGCAGAACGGGGAGATGCTGTTTACATCAGCATTTCCCCGTTCGTCCTCTCCGTGAGGCGATCGCGGGTATCCCCGCGGCGATCGGGACCCGCGACCCGACTCACGGAGCTCCCGGCCGGCGCGCACACAATGGCACGGCGAGGAATTCAAATGGACGTACAGGTAGGCCCATTTCCCAGCCGTGCCATTCTGCCGCCGTACATCGGCGTGCGCCGGTCAGGAACCGGTTAAAGTAGTGCTTGCCAATAACAGAGAAGTCTTCTCTGTTATTGGCAAGCACTACTATAATCACAATTGATATTGTTCGGAGTGGCACTACATACACACTCCCTGTAACCTATTATAACTTATCTGCTTGATTTGCACATGTACCCGGTATGTCTCGTTATATGTGAAACCAGAGCTCATATTTTAAATTCTTGTATTCTTTAAATCATGTTCGGAGTACTTTGCTAAAAAAAATATATCTTTTTACAAAAACCCTTCTTCGGTTGCTGCTTAAAAATCCATAGATAAACTTACCAATATCTACAGGTCATTACTAAATGGACAGGCAATGTTTGTGTTACTAAATAAATAAAATACCGCGCCTAACTGGTATGTAAAAACAGCTGCCAACACTAACAAACGACTGAAGCCATATAAACAATATAAGAAAAAAGTGTAGCGCTAAAGTGACTAAATGAATAAAGGGTTTTTGGAAACAAGGGGAGGTAAAGCTCAAATTTACAAATGGCCTATAACCTCGGCTTGGTCTAAAACCAGATACATGTATACATAAGTGATGTGATAATAACTCTAAAGTATTAACAGAGTACAATACTCTATAAAAAAGTGCAAATGTGCGAAAGAAATGTGCAAATGTGCATAAAAATATATGGAGTAGGAGAATAAACAAAAAAATCAAAAGTCTATATTTTGCTGGAAATGAAATGTAACGAAACTGTCCAACATATTAATGAGGAAGTGTTAATCCCATATAGGTAATGAAGATTCAAATCATACAGTCCATATGTTGCCTGATGTAGTTGACATAAGAGGGCCCAAGGCAAAATATCCTTCTAATAAAGCTACTCCGACTCAGAGGGGATCAAGGCAGGTATCCTTACAACATAAAGACTCAAGGGAATGTAAGGTAGAATACTCTTACCGACTTCGGTGGACTCACAAGCCGTGGGCGGTGAGTCATACGAGCTTGCACTGTCCCGTGATAGGTGACAGTAGGGAAGTGGATGGTACACCTGGAGACGTCCTCCTTGGATGGAAAGCCTGGAGCTTGTCCTGTAGGTCTATACGATCGTTGTTTTCATCGGAGGGTGTCAAGAAGCCAAAAGCCTGGCAAAAAAGCGACCCACCCTGGAGGGCAAGGGAGCTTTATCGAAAGGCACTGGATACAGCTATTACTAGCCTTGGAGGAGGGGGAGTTGTATTTATATAAATATACGACCATGCAGGCTCAAAGTGTTTTGGTTAGTCCCCAAAAGGTGGAATTATCTCTGATTAGCACACACCCTGCTGCTGCCTTCCCCTTTCAGAAGATGCATCTTCTGAAAGGGGAAGGCAGCAGCAGGGTGTGTGCTAATCAGAGATAATTCCACCTTTTGGGGACTAACCAAAACACTTTGAGCCTGCATGGTCGTATATTTATATAAATACAACTCCCCCTCCTCCAAGGCTAGTAATAGCTGTATCCAGTGCCTTTCGATAAAGCTCCCTTGCCCTCCAGGGTGGGTCGCCTTTTTGCCAGGCTTTTGGCTTCTTGACACCCTCCGATGAAAACAACGATCGTATAGACCTACAGGACAAGCTCCAGGCTTTCCATCCAAGGAGGACGTCTCCAGGTGTACCATCCACTTCCCTACTGTCACCTATCACGGGACAGTGCAAGCTCGTATGACTCACCGCCCACGGCTTGTGAGTCCACCGAAGTCGGTAAGAGTATTCTACCTTACATTCCCTTGAGTCTTTATGTTGTAAGGATACCTGCCTTGATCCCCTCTGAGTCGGAGTAGCTTTATTAGAAGGATATTTTGCCTTGGGCCCTCTTATGTCAACTACATCAGGCAACATATGGACTGTATGATTTGAATCTTCATTACCTATATGGGATTAACACTTCCTCATTAATATGTTGGACAGTTTCGTTACATTTCATTTCCAGCAAAATATAGACTTTTGATTTTTTTGTTTATTCTCCTACTCCATATATTTTTATGCACATTTGCACATTTCTTTCGCACATTTGCACTTTTTTATAGAGTATTGTACTCTGTTAATACTTTAGAGTTATTATCATATCACTTATGTATACATGTATCTGGTTTTAGACCAAGCCGAGGTTATAGGCCATTTGTAAATTTGAGCTTTACCTCCCCTTGTTTCCAAAAACCCTTTATTCATTTAGTCACTTTAGCGCTACACTTTTTTCTTATAATGTTTGTGTTACGTATTTGTTGTAATTTCTATATTAGAATGATAGTTTATATTTATTTCTGGCCTTTTTGTAGTCTGATATCCTCTGTTATCCTCTGGAACCTTATTTTTGGCTTTCATAACACTAGTTCCGCTCCTAAAGAATGTGTTAATATATAGCGAATTATATGTTCTGATTTAAGGGGGGACCTAATTTACAGAGGCCATGCAATAGATTTTAACGGACATTTTACAAGCTTTTATTCTTTATGAAAATGAATGAGACTATAAAGATATCGAACTTAGTTGTAAATCCTTTCTTTTTTTTGTAATAAAATCAATGCTTCCAATTTTAAGACAACAAACAAACGGCCGCTTCCTGTGCATTTCAAGAAGGCGACACACGGGAGGAATATTAAATTTTTTTTCTTGCCGTTGTTTTTCATATACTTTTTGTTCTATCTTTTTTTTAATGCCGCTTTTGTGCTAAAAGACCAAAGTACTCTCAGACTCTTGATTGTATTCAGATTGGCTACATATAATAGTCCCATCGTAATTTTAGAAAAATTATAACTCTTCCTTAAAAAATTCTTCATAGTCTGACATGTGGACACGTTTGATTTGGTGACCACTCCTCTTTCTCCTTAGCACGTGCTAATTTGTATTGTAGGAGCCTAATTTTATTGGAGGCTGCTTTCTATAAACAGAGTATCACAGAGGATCTCCGGAAAAGCTGTAGAGCAACCTTTCTTAACCTTTTTAACATGGAGGAACCTTTGAAAGAACCTTTGAAAGAACTTTTGAAGAATTGGGGCAGCACAGTGGCTAAGTGGTTAGCACTTCTGCCTGACAGCTCAAGTGTTGGTAATCCCAACCATGGCACTACCTTTCCTGTGCCAGCATGGGTTTCATCCCACACTCCAAAGACATTCTGGTAGGTTAATTGGCTTCTGTTCAAATTGACCCTAGTGTGTATTGGTATGAATGTGAGTACGGGATCTTAGACTGTAAGCTTCTTGAGCGCACGGCCTGATGTGAATATACACTATAGCACCAAAAGTATTGGGACGCCTGCCTTTACATGCGCATGAACTAACCACTTGCCACCAAATCACGTATATGGATGTAATTTTGTCGGCTTTCATGAGATAACAATGGATACAGCTAAGCAGCCGCTTCTGTTATCACAAGCAGCGCCTTCCGCCGCTCTGTCCGGGTCACCCGTCCCACCAGGAGACCCGAGCAACCAGCCGGCATGTCCACCGGCTGGCCACAGACCCAAACGAAGCTGGAATCGCCTTTGATCGGGTCTCCGATGTAGTAACCTGGAAGCAATGTCACAACGTCACTTCCGGTTTACTCGGCAGCCAACGGCGCTGATTTTAAGAAAAATTTGAAGTATTTAAAAACACCGAATTTGGGTTTAAATTTTCACGCACTCATGGAATGGCGCCAAACTAAGGTACTTAAAAATCTCCATAGGAAACACTTGAAAATTTTTTTTTACGGTTACCTGTTTAGAGTTACAGAGGAGGTCATGTGTGATTTGAACACTGTTTACATTTGGGGGTGCGACTTATGTATGCGTTTTCTTTGGCGCATGAGCACACGGGGATGGGAGAGCTTAACATTTTTTTTCTTCTTTTTTATTTATTTATATAAATATAATGTTTTGGGGTTCTAAGTAATTTTCGAACATACTGATTTTAACTTGTAAGCAACAAATGTCAGAAATAGGCCTGGTCTTGAAGTGGTTAATGGCATCCCAGTCTTATGCCCCCGTACACACGGTCGGATTTTCAGATGGAAAATGTGTGATAGGACCTTGTTGTCAGAAATTCCTACCATGTGTGGGCTCCATCACACATTTTCCATCGGATTTTCCGACACACAAAGTTTGAGAGCAGGCTATAAAATTTTCCGACAACAAAATCCGTTGTCGGAATTTCCGATCGTGTGTACACAAATCCGACGCACAAAGTGCCACGCATGCTCTCAATTAACAAAGAGATAAAAGCTATAGGCTACTGCCCCGTTTAGATTCCCGACATACGTGTTTTACGTCACCACGTTCAGAACGATCGGATTTTCTGACAACTTTGTGTGACCGTGTGTATGCAAGACAAGTTTGAGCCAACATCCGTCGGAAAAAATCCATGGATTTTGTTGTCGGAATGTCCGATCAATGTCCAACCGTGTGTAGGAGGCATAAGTCTGTAGGGTTCAATACTGAGTTGGCCACCCTTTCCAGCTTTAACAGCTTCAACTCTTCTGGGAAGGCTGTCCACAAGGTTTAGGAGTGTGTCTAAGGGAATGTTTGACCATTCTTCCAAAAGAAAATTTGTGAGGTCAGGCACTGATGGGAACGAGAAGGCCTGGCTCGCAGTTTCCGCTCTAATTCATCCCAAAAATGTTCTTCCACCCCAAACTCGCTCATCCATGTCTTTATGGACCTTGCTTTGTGCACTGGTGCTCAGTCATGTTGGAACAGGAAGGGGCCATCCCCAAATTGTTCCCACAAAGTTGGGAGCATGAAATTGTCCAAAATGTCTTGGTATGCTGACACTTAAGATTTCCCTTCACTGGAACTAAGGGGCCAAGCCCAACCCCTGAAAAACACACCATAATCCCCCCTCCACCAAATGATTTGGACCAGTGCACAAAGCAAGGTCCATAAAGACATGGATGAGCGAGTTTGGGATGGAGGAACTTGACTGCCCAACACAAAGTCCTGACCTCAACCTGAAAGAACACCTTTGGATGAATTAGAGCGGAGACTGAGAGCCAGGCCTTCTCGTCCAACATCAGTGTCTGAATTGACAAATGCACTTCTGGAAGAATGGTCAAACATTCCCATAGACACACTCCTAAACCTTGTGGACAGCCTTCCCAGAAGAGTTGAAGCTGTTATAGCTGCAAATGTTGGGCCAACTCAATTTTGAACCCTACAAACTAAGACTGGGATGCCATTACCTACCTCAATACTGGGCACTTTCAACCTCTTCCTTCTCAGACCAATTTTCAGCTTTCCGTGCTCGTGCACTTTGAATGACAATTAATCATGCTACACTGTACACAAATAACATTTTTATCATTTTGTTCACACAAATAGAGCTTTCTTTTGGTGGTATTTATTCATCACTGGGGTTTTTTATTTTTTAAGTGGAAAAAGAGTGACATTTTTAAAAATAAAACAATTTTCTGTTTTAAAAGAAATCCAATTAAATCAAGTTTCATCAGAAATTTAGGCTAGAATGTATTCTGCTACATGTACAAAAATCCTGATAGGTGTATGATAATAGGTTTGTGTGAAAGTTATAGTGTCTACAAGCTATGCTATGTATCATTGAAAATTGATCAATCCTGATGTACTGACAGCCTATCTCATTTCTTGAGGCACTAAAATGTCAGGATAATACAGATACCCCACAAATTACCCATTTTTGTAAAGATAACAGTCCAAGGTACAGTATTTAATAAGAGACATAGTGAGTTTTTTGAAGTTGCAATTTTTTTCTCCACAAAATTGTCATATTAGCTAGGGGTGAGCCCGATGTTTGAGTCAAACCTAAGTTCGACACAAACATCGGGTGTTCGCCCGCTCACGAATATCAAACATTATTGGGCGTGCGCAGGAAATTTGAGCGCCCGTGGAACTCGTCATAATGAATGACAAGACCGTCAATGCACTGCGAGATCGCATTGATACATGTCCCCTGGGGCAGGACCTGGGTCCCCAAACACTTTTTATGGCAATAACTTGCAAATAAGCCTTTAAAATGATAACTTTTGATTTTTCATGTTCGTGTCCCATAGACTTTAATGCCTGTTCGCAAGTTATGTTGCGAACCGAAACGGGGGGTGTTCGGCTCATCCCTAATATTAACAAGTTATTTCTCACACATGGCATAGATAAACTTGCAATTACACCCCAAAATATATTTTGCTACTCCTCCTGAATATGGCAATACCACATGTATGAGATTTTTTCACAGTCTGGCTGTCATGGTTATGCAATAGAGTTTCTCTGTCAGCTTACCTGTCTCCATGTGTTCATCTCTAAAGACCAGCTGCCTCTCGGAGAGAAAAGAGAAAAAGGGGCGCACCAGCCTTGTGCATTATCTTTTAAAATATTTATTGAATAAAAATGATAAAAAGAAACAACTCACAAGCGATTGGTAGAGGAAGGCACAACGTGACAGTGCACCAACTATGCATAGCTCTGATGAAGAAGGGATGATCCCTTCGAAACGCAATAGCTGATAGTGATGCCTGTGCGTTCCTCCACGATCTTTGGAAGGTATCGCTCATCCTAGGTCACATGCTGTTAGTTGGTGCACTGTCACGTTGTGCCTTCCTCTACCAATCGCTTGTGAGTTGTTTCTTTTTATCATTTTTATTCAATAAATATTTTAAAAGATAATGCACAAGGCTGGTGCGCCCCTTTTTCTCTTTTCTCTCTGTGTCTACTAGGATCCCCCGTCCTTGAGGGCAGCAAGGCCTGTGTCGTTGTACCATTTGTATGGTGATTCACTTGTGCGCAGGATTTCTTTTTACCAGCTGCCTCTCCCATGACTGGTTTTATAACCTCTCCTCTAAGCATGGCCCCACCCCAGGCCCTATCAGGGAACCCTATATTAACCTGTGCACTGCAAGCCAGCAGTGCTGATCAACCATTGTGTGTTAGCCTCCATGTGTACTTGCTGTGTTTCCTACGTCTGATTCCTGTTACCGACTTTGGCCTGTTCTCGACTCTCCCTGTCTGCTTGTTACCCTGACCTTTGGCGTGTTATGTTTATCCTTGTCTGCTAGTCACCCCGACCTTTGGCTTACCCCTTACTTCCCTGTCGTTCCAGCCTGCTGCCTCATTTGTCTTCTCCTGTAGTCTATGGTGAGCTGTGAGACCCTGGGGGCTGCGTCCTGGAGCCAGACTGCAGCGCAGTCCATCCTCACCACTGGAGGCTCTGGTGAACACCCGCTGGCTCTTAGACTCCGTGCCCTGGGGAATCTATGCTCTAGCTCCCACTGGGATCCATGTTAGTTATCCTGTAGACCTGCTTCCAAAACCTTCCAGGGTTCAATCCGCAGCAGTCAGTCCTAGGGTCCACTACCTTAGCGGTGCACTTCTGACTCCTACAGAGTGCATTTGTCACCTGGTCCCAGGTGACCTGACACTGGCCACATACAGAGGCCTGACATGCAGGGAGCACCATCAGGTGTTCTAGGAGCATAAATTACACATTTAGTTTCCTGACTACCTATCACATTTTTAAAGGCCCTGGAGCACCAGGACAGTAGAATTACCCACAAAATGACCCCGTTTTGGAAAGGAAACACCCCAATGTATATTCTATGAGGCATAATGAGTCTTTTGAACATGTCATTTTTTTCCACAAGTTTTTGGAAAATGTGGAAAGAAAATTGAAATGTATTTCTTTTACACAAAGTTGTCAATTTATAAGATATTTATAACTTATAGCATGTACAAAGCAAAAACTACATCCCAAAATACATTCTGCTACTCCTCCTGGGCATGGCAATACCACACGTGTGAGACTTTTCCACAGCCTGGTCACATACAGAAGCCCAACATTCAATTAGCACCGTCAGGCATTCTAAAGGCATAAATTACACATTTCATTTCCTGACTACCTATCACATTTTTGAAGGCTCCTGAGCCTCTTTGTTAGGATTCTGTCCTTCTCAGTTTCCATTTCAGAGCCACTTCTTGCTACAGACTCATACAATCCAAGTCTGATAGAGAGAGTTCCCCACTACTCTTGTCCAACATACTCTGGAGTATATGGAAAGCCTCCTCACTGCTGAATAATCTTTTAGCCATGTTGACAGATTACTGGGACAGATGTGACAGATGTGTCAGATGTGTGACAGATTTTGATCACTGCGACAAATGTGGCAGATGATCATGGAAAGATGTGTGCAGATGTGCACTGGGACAGATGTGGAAGATGATCACAGACAGATGTGTGCAGATGTGCCCTGGGGCAGATGACCATGTACAGATGTGGCAGATGATCGCACACAGATGCGTGGTAGATGTTTACTGGGACAGATGTGGAAGATGTTTACTGGGACAGATGTAGCAGATGTTCACAGACAGATGTGGCAGATGATTATGGACAGATGTGCACCAGATGTGCGCAGATGATCACGGACAGATGTGCATAGATGATCATGAACAGATGTGCACAGATGATCGCGTTAAAATGTGGAAGATGATCACGGACAGGTGTGGCAGATGATCACATATGATCACGGACAGATGTGCGCACATGATCACGGACAGATGTGGCAGCTGACCATGGACAGATGTGGCAGATGATCACTGGAACAGATGTTTACTCTGACAGATGATTTTACTGGGACAGATGTGGGACAGATGTGGGACAGATGTGGGACAGATGTTTTTTACTGTGTAGGGTAAACTTGCAGAATAGCATATGCACAGTGATGCCATGTATTGGAGTCATAATGGATATTCAAATCTGTTTCATATCCAAATGGTTCTTTGAGGTTCCTTTGGGGCCCAAGGATCAGGAGACAAGTTATGTCTGCCGATGTGTTTCGTGCAATATTGCCTATGGTGACCATACTTAATATGTAGAGTCACATTACTGTTTATTAGACATGTGCGGTTTGTTTTGTTCGAATTAATATTCAAACTAATTTTTCATTATTCTGAGATTCAGATATTTCCGAATAACAAATTTTACCGAATGCTCCAAATAATGTAACGAAATTTGTCTGAATTTTGATAATTCCGACTGAAATTCAAATCGAATTTTACTTTGAACTCCATTTGTATTCTAACTACACATATTGCTGAAATCTAAGACTGTGTGTGTTATTAGAGTACCATTTCGAAATAATGCTGTTTTTGTTACGCCAATCGTGATTTAAAGAGTCATTGTAATCATTTGATGAAGATTTTTCTTTTGTTTGTTCACTTTGCTGCATTCAAATCGAAAACAATATAACATTTTCATTTTGACCGATTCGAAAATTTATCGATTTGAACATTTCAAATCTAAAAAAATCTGTCAATTTGAAGAAAATTAGAAAATTCAGAATATGAATTCTGAATACGAATTCAACAAATCAACCAAATTGAACTAAACAAAATAACTAGATTAACGAATCAAAACGAAAACTAAACAGATTTTTTCGTCATGCATATGTCTATTTAAGTTTACACCATCATCTGATATGAAAAATTGTTTGTAGCACCTCACTTTCTGAACTTTGTCAGTACCCCTGAAGGTGTGGACTCTAGCAAGTCAGTGTAAGAGCGGACCTTGAAACAGTTTGATGGAGGAAACTGCATCATGGTAGACTTCTCAACATAACAAAGTTAAAACCTCATGCACAAAAACTTGAAAGGGGGAACAAAATCCTTAACAGGTTCTAGCAGGATCTCACAATGCCACCGCAACATACTGTATACTGACCATGTGAATAATAGGTGTCATGAAGTGTCAGCTCAATGTAGCACTAAAGGTAAGTAAAGGCCCGTACACATGATACGAAAATCGGATGGAGAAATCCGTACAACGAGCTGTCTGCCGATTTTCGGAACGTTAGTACGATGCTTTCGACAGCCGATTTTGCTTTTTCGTCAGACAAAAGCTGGATGTGCAGACTATAAATTTTTTGTTGGATGTGAACTCAAAGTCCAATTTTCGTTTCATTAGTTTTTATACGTAAAAAAATCGTAAGAGCAAGACTGCATGCTCAGAAACGAAAGAATACATACAAAACTATTCAACACATTACGTCACTTCTGACGTTGTATTCTGTTGTGCAAAAATTTTCATATTGTGAGTAACTTCTTCACTTTCGACATGAGACTAACATGCCACAAAAAAAGGATGTTCGGTTGTCTGAAAATCTAAGCGTGTGTACGAGGCTTTAGTCCACCCCAAAGTGATACTTTAGTTATTGTACAAACATATATACCGCACTGTCTAAAACGCACAATAGCAGCCAGCACAGCAGTGTGTAGTAATAGGAAAAAAAAAGGATGGGAATGTTCAGTGCTAAAAAATGATTTTAGAACTTAAACTAAAATCAATATGTGAGAAAAAATTATCAAGTGTACTGGTGACATATACTCAATTAAAAAAAAATAGTGTTCATAGGTGAAACTAAGGGACCAGAATAAGTCCTTAAGGACTTATTCTGGTCCCTTAGTTTCACCTATGGACACTATTTTGTATTTTTATTGAGTATATGTCACCAGTATACTTGATAATTTTTTTAGTTAGTGCTGCACATTCCCATATTTGAATTATTGGAAAGGCAGGTTTATCTGTTGGCTATTTATATGGGCATCTTAGGAGACCAGCAGAAAGAATCTCACTACCAAAGTTTCACCATTTTTTTAATCTCAACTTAGCTGAGTTTCTTTGCTCCTGTTATATTCTCCATATTCTAAATGAGCAGTTCAGCGAAGAAGGAAGGGTTTCTCGATTATTGCCCTTGCAGGTGTGCAGACTTGAAAGGCCAAACCCAGAGATCTCCCTAACAGAGCCCCCAAGTAACATAATAAACCAGTCTGTAGTATTACCATCCAGCTTTAGTAAGACCTTCATTTGTAGTGCACCTGCATTGCAACTTGTTGCATTTCAACCTGACAGAAACATACATGACCTACAGGGAGCTTATAATGCTAACACTAACATGAAAGCCGCAATATACCAACACGCCAACTGCAGGGAATGTAAATGACTTGTCTCCTGTGTGAATTGTGCTTTAAATGTTACAGGTCCTAATCTGTTGTGGGCCAGATCACAAGATCTCCCCTAATGTGCATATATCATTTTTTTTTATATATCTCTGTAGGCTGTATGTTCTCCTTATCACTTAATCCTGTGCAATCTGTCATATTCTTCCAAAATACAGACTGCATAATGTAGAATAAGATGCTGACAATACCATACCAGCTGGATATCATTATATATAGATAGATAGATAGATATACTATATGATGCACCCAGATATATATATATATATATATATATATATATATATATATATATATATATATATATATATATATATATATATATAGCACCCTTGTCCCAAAGCAGGGCTATAGGTAAATTTAGTTGTGCTGGGTGGTAGCCAGTCTGGCTAATTTGTAGTGTTTAGTGGTCAAATGGCTTTCTTCCTAATCCTGTTTAGCTGTGGCTTCTCCTTTTTGTCAGTAGGTGGCACTGTTGCCTTTGACATTAATATGATGAGCTACAGTGAATTCAGGTTATGAATAAACATACCTTTTTCAGCCAATCAGATTCGCTGCTATGAATGATGGGAGGAGGTATTTATTTGGAAGGAGTCAGGTGATTGGGGTCTTTTTCCCTCCCAGGCTGTGGTCTGGGTGGATGTGTGTCAAACAGCTCCTGGTTGCTAGGCATGAAGCTTGAGGCCTATCCAGGTGCTCTCCTGGCTGCTAGGTCTATCCGAGGCCTATCCAGGTGTTCAAGATTCTGCTGAGAAAAGCCTGCTCAATATCCGGAAACAATGCTGAAAGGTAAGGATGTAGATCTGAGATGAAGTACCAGAGGTGACTCTTGCATGGACCCATGGAGAGCCTGGGAAAGCGTCAGGATGGAATCATCCATAAAGTTCCAGAAACTTCTGTGAGTTAAGTTCAGTTACTATAGGAGACAACCTATTCTACAAAGTACAGATGTGATGGTTCATTTTAAAGGCTCCTATTCCTATACTGCTGTCTGCCTTATCTCACCTTTTTGTCTAAGGAGTCTGCCAATCTGCCTATTTGCTGATCATTACTATTTTTGACTAGGCGCTACATATATGTAATATATATATATATATATATATATATATATATATACACACACAGTGCTGTGAAAAGGTATTTGCCCCCTTCCTGCTTTTAATATTACACAAAGATAACCCGAGTAAATCCAAGATACCATTTTTAAATTATTATTTCATTTATTAAGGGAAAAAAGCTGTTTAAACCTGCCTGGTCCTATGTGAAAAAGTAATTGCCCCCTCCCATTCTGAATCATGAATGAACTGTGATTAACCACAATTTTTTGGAAAGCTGAGTCAAATTTCACTTGCCACACCCAGACCTGTTGAATCAAGAAATCACATAAATAGAAGCTGTCTGACAAAGTGAAGCATGCTAACAGATCACAAAAAGCCACACATCAGGCCACAATCTAAAAAAAATCAAGAAGAGATTAGAAACAAAGTAATGTACATGCATCGGCCTAAGAAGGGTTTCAAAGCCATTTCTAATGCCCCGTACACACGATCGGCATTTCCGACAGAAAAAGTCCGATGGGAGCTTTTCATTGTATATTCCGACCGTGTGCATGCCCCATTGGACTTTTTACATCGAAAATTCAGACAGACTTAGATAGAGAACATGATATATATTTTTCCGACGGAACAAATACCTATTGGGAAAACCGCTCGTCTGTATGCTGTTCCGACGTACCCAAAATGAGGTATGCTCTGAAGCAAGTACGAGATGTCGTACGTGTTGTCCCGTCGTAAGCGTTGTACGTCACCGCGTTCTTGATGGTCGGAATTTGGTGTGACCGTGTGTACGCAAGACAGCTTGAGCATAATTCCATTGGAATTCCATCTGAAAAACCTTCAGAGTTTATTCCGACAGCAAAACCGGTTGTGTGTACAGGGCATAAGGCTTTGGAACTCCAGTGAACCACAGGGAGAGCCATTATCCACAAATGGAGATAACTTGGAACAGTGGTGAACCTTCCCAGGAGTGGCCGGACTACAAAAATTACTCCAAAAGCATGACGACGACTCATCCAGGAGGTCATAATAGAACCCAGAAAAACATCTAAAGAACTGCAGGCCTCACTTGCCTCAGGTAAGATCAGTGTTCATGATTCAACAATAAGAAAGAGACTGGACAAAAATGGCATCCATGGGAGAGTTCCAAGGCCAAAGACACTGCTGGCCAAAAAGAACACTCATCTCACATATACTAAAAAACATCTTGATTATCCAAAAGACTTTTAGGCAAATATTCTGTGGACTGATGAGACAAAAATTTAACTTTTTGGAAGGTGTCCGTCCCGTAAACTAATACAGCATTTCATAACAAGAACATCATACCAACAGTCAGACATGGTGGTGGTAGTGTGATGGTCTGGGGCTGCTTTGCAGCTTCAGGACCTGGACAACTTACTATAATTAATGGAACCATGAATTCTGAGCTCTACTAGAAAAAAAGGAGAATGTCCGGCCATCAGTTTGTGACCTCAAGCTCAAGTGCACTTGGGTTATGTAGCAGGACAAAGATCCGAAACACAACAGCATGTCCACCCCAAAATGGTTCAAACAAAGCAAAATTTAGGTTTTGGAGTGGCCTAGTCAAAGCTTGGATTTAAATCCAATTGAGATGCTGTATCATGACTTTACACAGGCCGTTCATGCTGGAAAACCCTCCAATATGACTGAATTAATACAATTCTGCAAACTAGAGTGGTCCAAAATTGCTCCACAGCAATGTGAAAGACTCATTGCCAGGTATTGCAAACGCTTGAGTGCAGTTGTTGCTGCCAAGGGTGGCACAACCAGTTATTAGGTTTAGGGGGCAATAACTTTTTCACATAAAGCCAGGCAGATTTGGACAGCTATTTTGCCTTAATAAACAAAACCATCATTTAAAAACTGCATTTTCTATTTACTCTGGTTATCTTTGTGTAATAATGAAATTTGTTTGATGATCTGAGTCATTTAAGTGTGACAAATATGCAAAAAAATTAACAATCAGAAAGGAGGCAAATACTTTCTCACAGCATTGTATATACTATATTGTCAAAAATATTGGGACACCTGCCTTTACACACACACATGAACTTTAATTGTATCCCCGTCTGAGAAGGAAGAGGTTGAAAGTGCCCAGTATTGAGGTAGGTAATGGCATCCCAGTCTTAGTCCATAGGGTTCAATATTGAGTTGGCCCACCCTTTACAGCTATAAAAGCTTCAACTCTTCTGGGAAGGCTGTCCACAAGATTTAAGAGTGTGTTTATGGGAATGTTTGACCATTCTTCCAATAGTGCATTTGTGAGGTCAGGCACTGATGTGGATGAGAAGGTCTGGCTCGCAGTCTCCACTCTAAATCATCCCAAAGGGATTCTATCAGGTTGGGGTCAGAATTCTGTGCAGGCCAGTCTGGTGCACAGTCATGTTGGAACAGGAAGGGGCCTTCCCCAAACTGTTCCCACAAAGTTGTGAGCATGAAATTGTCCAAAATGTCTTCGTATGCTGATGCCTTAAGAGTTCCCTTTAACTGGAACTAAGGGTCCAAGCCCAACCCCTAAAAAACAACCTCACAACATAATCCCCCCTCTACTAAATTATTTGGATCATTGCTCGAAGCAAGGTCCATAAAGACATGGATGAGCCGGTTTGGGGTGGAGGAACTTGACTGGCCTGCACAGAGTCCTGACCTCAATCCGATGGAACACCTTTGGGATGAATTAGAGCGGAGACTGCGAGCCAGACCTTCTCGTCCAACATCAGTGCCTGACCTCACAAATGCGCTTCTGGAAGGATGGTCAAACATTCCCATAGATAGTTCATGTGTGTGTAAAGGCAGACGTCCCAATGTGATATGGGTATGTAAACCCAAAAAAGGAACATCTCTTGTTTGCTGTCTTTTGCTCTGATAAATATACCATTGAAAGCATTATGATATCTTGCAAGTTGATATTTGCAATCTAAGTAAGAACTGCAATATATTTAATTTTTGTTCTTGGGGTTTAATACATATATGCAGAGAGTAGGGCATTGTTCTGTCTCTGGGACAGCTAGCTAAACCTTCTCATCCCAATAACTGTAGATACCATATTTCTTTGATCTCAGTTTTATTAGAACAAGCCAGGTGAAACTACAAAATAACAGAAATAGACCTCAATAAGTATAATATTGCATACAATACAGCATACATTGCATAAACAACAATATACAGTACAAGATGAGATAATAAAAACATACTTTTTAAGTTCTCTAAGGGGTGATGGCGATAGATAGATAAATACATGTGTTGCTTCCTGAATGTCTTCTTACAAAATGGTGGCTGTTTCACTTCCTGCTAAGATTCTACCCAGAATTCCCTGCTTGCTGACACTTCCTTAGTTACACATACAAATAAACAAAGAAACAGAACTGCAGCAATACCAAAAAGGAATGCTTGATGGAGCCAGCACACCATATATGATTGTCTTAAGTAAATTATACATTTTGCATGTAAATTTAACAACACAGGTACAAATAAGGTACAAATAACCAGTATAAAACATCTGGTAGACAGAACACTCCCCGCCTGACATCAAGTGATGTCACTAACAGAGTCCTCCTTAAAGAGCAACAGAATAAGTTCGGTCACTGGTCTCAAGAATACTTTAACCTCATTCTGTTGAAAGATCTTGACCTCGACCTTACGGACACAATTATCCTTGCTTGGCAGCACTTTGGTGTTCAAACCTAAAGGCCACATGTTCCTTAGTGTCTGGCAATCTTTCATGAGCACAACATCACCAGGTTTAAGATTAGGCTTTTCAGTGTGCTACTTTCTCCTTACTTGTAGAGTAGATATATATTGTTCCCTCCATTGACGTTTGTAAAGGTCCTTCTCAGAAAACTCTCCAGCTGGAGCACCAGCAAGACTATTCTTTTGCGTGAGTAACATGGCAGGTGTGAGGACCACTGGATCCTCAGAGTCACTTGAAATTGAAGTCAAAGGTCTGGCGCTAATGATAGCTGTAACCTCTGCCATAAATGTCACTAAACATTTGTGAGTAAGCCTTGCAGTTCCTGCTTGTAGGAAGATAGAGTCAAGGATTCTGTAGGCTATGCCTATCATCCTCTCCCAAACACCTCCCATGTGAGAAGAATGAGGTGGGTTGAAGATCCACGTGCAGTTTTGCTTTTCCAGCCTGGGTATGGTGTGTTTGAGAAGTGGTGCAAGCTCTGCTTTCCCCATTACAAACCCTATGTGGCATTGTCCTTTAGTGTCTATGGTTTTCAGGTAAGCTACAGCAGCAATTGCTTTAACAGAAGCATCTGAAAACACACAAAGTCTTTGCATCTGAACGTCAACAGATGACAGAGGAGCATATGGTCGTGGAATTTTAAGGTTGGATAGAGCTGTTAGTGACTCCTTCCACTCTAGCCATAGGTTCTTCTTGTCAGTGGGGAGAGGGTGGTCCCAATCTAGCGACACACAGGTTAAGTCTCTCAGTAGTGCCTTACCCTGGATGATGACAGGTGCTGCAAAGCCTAAGGGATCATACAGGCTGTTTATGGTAGACAGGACACCTCTACGGGTAAAGGATTTTTCTTCTGTGTTTACTTGGAAAGTAAATGTGTCAGATCTTAAGTCCCAAAGCAAACCAAGACTGTGTTGCATGGGAAGTGCCTAGATCTAAGTCCTTTAACTCGTTAGAATGATCTTGGACAGAAAAGGCTTCTAAAACTTCTCTACTGTTGGAAGCAATCTTGTGGAGTCCTAAGTTGGAACATGCAAGCATTGCCTAAGTTCTTTGAGGAGACTGATTGCGGCTTCATTGGTGGGTAGTGATTTCAAGCAATCATCTACATAGAAACCCTTGTCCACAAACTGTCTGACATCGGACCCATAATCTGACTCTCCCACTCTAGCAGAATGTCTGAGGCCATATATAGCAACTGCAGGGGAAAACTGTTGCCAAATATGTGTACCCTCATGCGGTATTCTATGATGTCTCCAGAGGAGTTGTTGTTGAACCAGAGAAACCTCAGAAAGTTACGGTGTTCTTCTTTAACAAAAAAGCAATAGAACATTTGCTGTATGTCTGCCATAAATGCGACTGAATCTTTGCGAAAGCAAAGAAGTACTCCTAATGGTCTGTTGTTAAGGTCAGGGCCAGAGAGGAGGACATCATTTAGAGAGACACCCTCATGTTTGGCGCTGGAATCGAACACCACTCTAATCTGTCCTGGCTTCTTAGGGTGATAGACCCCAAATAGGCGTAAGTAACAGCATTCTTCTGAGTCTTTGAGGTTTGGGGCTATCTCAGCCTGACCATTCTGGAATATTTTCTCCATGAAGGAAAAGAAATGTTCTTTCATCTCTGGTTTCCTTTGAAGATTGGGGAAGTGAGACGTTTATATGCTAGTTCTCTGTTGTTAGGCAAACGTTGTCTTTGTAGTCTAAAAGGAAGAGGTGCAACCCAGCTATTATTTCCGTCGTTCTCCATACTCCTTTACATAACCTCTAAGAAGAGCCTATCCTCAATGGACATTGCTACCTGGTTGTCTTCCTTTGTTCTCCTAGACACTGTGCTTCCTAAGTCGCTTTGGTCTTCGTCATAGGTATTGCTGTCACAGAGGAGACTTAGGAAGGGTAGAGGTACGGGGTTGTTGTGTGGTAGCTCCTTTATGAGGATGTGATTTTGACAGGGTTGGAAAAGAGTAGGACAACCACTCTTGAGGGTACTAGTGAGCAGTTTATTAACAGATGCAGGTTTGTGTGCACCTCCCAGGCAAACATCACCTATAATGACCCAGCCGAGATCCAGTTTTTGGGCATATGGGGCATTTTTAGGACCGTTTATCAGTTTTCTTACTTTGTGGACTTGCAAGATATCCCTCCCTAGGAGTAAGATTATCTGAGCCTGATCATCTAGTTCTGGTATGAGATGTGCCATGTGGTTCAAGTGAGTCTGGTGAGCTGCTGCGTCTGGTGCGGGAATCTCTGATCTGTTGTCTGGCATCTGGTTGCACTCTATTATGGTCGGTAAGGGTAGGCATGTCTTACCATCCATAGATTCAATTTGTAGGCCGTCAGCTCTTCTCCCCGCCGTTTCCACTGTACATGCACAAGTCTTAAGGGAGTAAGGACTGCTGGGGCCTTTAAGGTTTAGAATGTCAAAAAACATAGATCTAGCTAGTGACTTGTTACTCTGATCATCCAAGATGACGTAGAGCTTGACTGCTTTGTCTCTGTGTCCTTTTGGATAAACGCTCACAAGACACATTTTAGAGCAGGATCTGCCACCTGTATTTCTTTTGCAAACTTCAGTACACTGTGAAGTGATTGCTATGGCGTCTGTGCTAGAGTCTTTGGTCTCCCCGCCTTGCTTCTTGTCCCTATGAACAGGTGGGAAAGTTCTTGGAGTAGGCCTTGGGTGTAGAGCTGTGTTGTGCTCTGTGCTGTCACATTCTGTACATTTGACACTGACCTTACAGTCCTTGGCGAAAAGTGTGGACGAAGAGCAGCACTTGTAACAGATGTTGTTCTCTTTGAGGAAAACTTTACGATCCTTGATGGTCTTTGTCCTGAAGGCTCTGCATTCCAGAAGATGATGTGGCATCTTATGTAGAGGGCAGAACTTAGCAGGGTCGCTGTCTTGATCCTCTGGCTGAGACTCTGCAAATCTGTGGGAAGAAATTTTAGTTATGTGCATTACTACTGGAGCTCTGAGTTGTTTAGGGCCAGAAGAAGTGGTATAAGACACTGGAAAAATGAAGCTGGGGTCATCTTTCATTCCTGCTTGCCTGTCTACAAAGTCCACAAACTCACTAAAGGGTGGAAAAGGCATATTGTGTTTTCATTTGTAGTTACAGTAGGTGACCGCGATATTGTGTCAATCTCGCCGCACTTCTCGGCGAGATTTGACACCTACGAGCCCCGTCGCAGGGGCCAGCGCCGAGATGGCTCACTCATCGCGAAAGGAAAACTTTGTTTTCCTTCCGCGATGAGTGACAGGCAGTGCTGACAGCTGTCTGGTATGAATCCTGAGGCGGGAACACCGCGCCAAATTTTAAATGAAAAAACCGGCGTGGGTTCCCCCCTCGGGGGCATACCAGGCCCTTAGGTCTGGCATGGATTGTAAGGGGAACCCCCTATGCCGAAAAATCGGCGTGGGGGTCCCCCCCAAATCCATACCAGACCCTTATCCGAGCATGCAGCCCGGCCGGCCAGGAAAGGGGGTGGGGACGAGCGAGCGCCCCCCCCCTCCTGAGCCGTACCAGGCCGCATGCCCTCAACATGGGGGGGTGGGTGCCTTGGGGGAGGGGGGCGCCCTGCGGCCCCCCCACCCCAAAGCACCTTGTCCCCATGTTGATGAGGACAAGGGCCTCTTCCCGACAACCCTGGCCGTTGGTTGTCGGGGTCTGCGGGCGGGGGGGCTTATCGGAATCCGGGAGCCCCCCTTAATAAGGGGGCCCCCAGATCCCGGCCCCCCACCCTGTGTGAATGAGTTTGGGGTACATGGTACCCCTACCCATTCACCTAGGGAAAAGTGTCAATGTAAAAAAAAACACACTACACAGGTTTTAAGAATAATTTATTAGTCAGCTCCGGGGGTCTTCTTCCGACTTCGGGGGGTCCCCTTCCGACTTCTCCCGGTGTTCGGCCTCTTCTCCCGGTGTTCGGCCTCTTCTCCCGGGCCCCACCGCTATCTTCTTCCAGCTCTATTGCCAGCGAGGGGCCCGGTCTGCTGCCGCTGTCTTGTCGCCGCTGTCTTGTCGCCGCTGTCTTGTCGCCGCTGTCTCGCCGCCGCTGTCTTGCCGCTTCTTCTCTTCTTTTCTTCTTCCCCGATGTTGACACGACGCTCTCTCCGACTCGAATGCTGTGTGCGAGCTGCGGAGCCATTTATATAGGCGGTAACCCCGCCCCCTTACGACGTCATGGTCCCAGCATGCGCAGGGACTCTGGCGTCATAAGGGGGCGTGACCCCAGAGTCCCTGCGCATGCTGGGACCATGACGTCGTAAGGGGGCGGGGTTACCGCCTATATAAATGGCTCCGCAGCTCACACACAGCATTCGAGTCGGAGAGAGCGTCGTGTCAACATCGGGGAAGAAGAAAAGAAGAGAAGAAGCGGCAAGACAGCGGCGGCGAGACAGCGGCGACAAGACAGCGGCGACAAGACAGCGGCGACAAGACAGCGGCAGCAGACCGGGCCCCTCGCTGGCAATAGAGCTGGAAGAAGATAGCGGTGGGGCCCGGGAGAAGAGGCCGAACACCGGGAGAAGAGGCCGAACACCGGGAGAAGTCGGAAGGGGACCCCCCGAAGTCGGAAGAAGACCCCCGGAGCTGACTAATAAATTATTCTTAAAACCTGTGTAGTGTGTTTTTTTTTACATTGACACTTTTCCCTAGGTGAATGGGTAGGAGTACCATGTACCCCAAACTCATTCACACAGGGTGGGGGGCCGGGATCTGGGGGCCCCCTTATTAAGGGGGGCTCCCGGATTCCGATAAGCCCCCCGCCCGCAGACCCCGACAACCAACGGCCAGGGTTGTCGGGAAGAGGCCCTTGTCCTCATCAACATGGGGACAAGGTGCTTTGGGGTGGGGGGGCCGCAGGGCGCCCCCCTCCCCCAAGGCACCCACCCCCCCATGTTGAGGGCATGCGGCCTGGTACGGCTCAGGAGGGGGGGGCCGCTCGCTCGTCCCCACCCCCTTTCCTGGCCGGCCGGGCTGCATGCTCGGATAAGGGTCTGGTATGGATTTGGGGGGGACCCCCACGCCGATTTTTCGGCATAGGGGGTTCCCCTTACAATCCATGCCAGACCTAAGGGCCTGGTATGCCTCCGAGGGGGGAACCCACGCCGGTTTTTTCATTTAAAATTTGGCGCGGTGTTCCCGCCTCAGGATTCATACCAGACAGCTGTCAGCGCTGCCTGTCACTCATCGCGGAAGGAAAACAAAGTTTTCCTTTCCCGATGAGCGAGCCAGCGCGACATTCACAGTACCCTGTCGCCGAGAACCAGCGCGATGGTATCGCGCTGGAAACACAATCTCGCGGTCAGGTACTGTACAGCCATGAGTAATCCATCTTTCGTGTAACTCATAAGGAAGTTTTTGTGCTAAGGAGTTAATGCCTCTAGCAGAGTCAAGATAAGAAAGGCCAGGTAATTCTCCTTCTCTTTTAGCAACTTGTAACTCCATACACAGGTCACTGAATTCTCTGAGTCTTTGGTAACCTCTGCTAGGTATTTTTGGGAAGTCTTCTATTCCTTTTAAACAGTGTACTCTCTAGAGCCTCTGGTGAGCCATAACATTTATCCAGTCTGTTCAAGATGTTTGTAAGGCCTATCTCAGGGTGGTTTATATTAATGTCTCTGATCCTTTTGGCATGTCAGAATCATTGCCAAGCCACTTTACGAGGAGTTCTATCTGTTCCCTGCAGAATAGATATAGACCTTGAATGAGACTCTCAAAAGCGAATCGCCATGCCCTGCAGTGTTGAGGGCGATCACTAAATTTGACAAGTCCTTGGGTAACTAACTCTCTTTTGGCCAGGAACTTGGCAAAATCTACAGTAGCCTGATTTGCATTGGGGTAGGCTGCTGGTGTATTGTGATGTGGTGTAAAGGCATACCTGGTAAAAGTCTCTTCTTTAGGCGTGCTGGGTTCAAACTTACATAAGGTTGGCAGTTCGTACCTGTTCGTTGCATATACCTTTGGAGTGGAGACTGGTGTTTGATGCTTGTATGAAGGCTGGGTACCTTGTGGAGTAGAAGGTTTGGTTGGAACTGGAAAGTCTGGAACTCTGTCAGATTTTTCTTGCTTGTAGCAGTGGGGTCCCAGGTCGTCTTGTTGCTGCTTTATTTGATGTGACTCACTGACGTCATATTTAATTTCTTGTTGTGGGATGCTGCTTGGGTTCCAGTGCTGGTAGAGATAATCTGACGTGCATTGTGAAGAATCTTGTTGGTCCTCTTCTAGACCCGGTATGCTACTGCTTACTCTTGGCTCATCGTAGGCGGCTGCTTCTAAAGCTTCTGCTTCCGCAATGGCGGCGGCAGCGTCTCTTTCTACTGCCAGCTTCTCCATGTTAGCTTCTAAGAAAGCTTGCTGCAATTTCAGAGATGCAGTTCGTACCTGTTCGTTGCATATACCTTTGGAGTGGAGACTGGTGTTTGATGCTTGTATGAAGGCTGGGTACCTTGTGGAGTAGAAGGTTTGGTTGGAACTGGAAAGTCTGGAACTCTCTCAGATTTTTCTTGCTTGTAGCAGTGGGGTCCCAGGTCGTCTTGTTGCTGCTTTATTTGATGTGACTCACTGACGTCATATTTAATTTCTTGTTGTGGGATGCTGCTTAGGTTCCAGTGCTGGTAGAGATAATCTGACGTGCGTTGTGAAGAATCTTGTTGGTCCTCTTCTAGACCCGGTATGCTACTGCTTACTCTTGGGTCATCGTAAGCGGCTGCTTCTAAAGCTTCTACCTCCGCAATGGCGGCGGCAGCGTCTCTTTCTACTGCCAGCTTCTCCATGTTAGCTTCTAAGATAGCTTACTGCACTTTCAGAGATGCTTCCTGCTGGGCTAGCTCTTCTTCCAGGCGTATTCTCTTTCTCTTGTTCCATGTGTACTCTTTCTTGCTCTCTCTCTTGTTCCATGCGTACTCTTTCTTGCTCTCTTTCTTGCTCCAAACGTAGTCTTTCCTTCTCTCTCTCTTGCTCTAAGCGTACTCTTTCCTTCTCTCTCTCTTGCTCCCGTCTCACCTTTTCTACATCAAGGCAAGCCTTTTCTTTTTTCATCTGCAACTCTTGGTCTGCGAATGCGGCCCTGGCTTTCGCTGCTTCGGCTTTTGAAGGGGCGATAGCTGCTGCATTTGCGACAGATGACTTAGATGAGCTTGCTCGTGAATGTGTTTTGTAAGAAGATGTCCCACTGTGAGACATGGCTGCGGGGAAGAAGCTGTCTTGCTGTATAGAGACCGTTCTAGTGTTGATGCTGCTTGACAGAGCGCGTCTCTGTGTAGCGTGGCTGCTTGCTTCGCCTGCCGCAGGCCTGTTTCTTTAAGGTTTCTGACTGTATGGATACTGCATAGCCCCAGGCTGCACAGACTTCTGAAGTCGGCTTATCTTCCTTCAGAGGTCAGCTTAAAAATTTCACTGTTCTGTCTCTGGGACAGCTAGCTAAACCTTCTCATCCCAATAACTGTAGATATCATATTTCTTTGATCTCAGTTTTATTAGAACAAGCCAGGTGAAACTACAAAATAACAGAAATAGACCTCAATAAGTATAATATTGCATACAATACAGCATGCATTGCATAAACAACGATATACAGTACAAGATGAGATAATAAAAACTTACTTTTTAAGTTCTCTAAGGGGTGATGGCGATAACCCCTATGGCACTAGTTTAGAAAGGATGACATTGGGTTTACAACCACTTTAAGACAATCATATGTGGTGTGTTGGCTCCATCTAGCGTTCCTTTTTGGTATTGCTGCAGTTCTGCTTCTTTGTTTGTTTGTATGTGTAACTAAGGAAGTTTTCAGCAAGCAGGAAATTCTGTGTTGCTTCCTGAATGTCTTCTCACAAAATGGTGGCTGTTTCACTTCCTGCTAAGATTCTACCCAGAATTCCCTGCTTGCTGACAACTTCCTTAGTTACACATACAAACAAACAAAGAAACAGAACTGCAGCAATACCAAAAAGGAACGCTAGATGGAGCCAACACACCACATATGATTGTCTTAAAGTGGTTGTAAACCCAATGTCATCCTTTCTAAACTACTGCCATAGGGGTTATCTATAAGGATATACATGCCTCCTGCATGTATCTTTACCTGTCAAATGTCTCCCCTCTGTCTGTTATGAGAGCTGAAAAACTGCAGATTCTGTGGGCGGGTCTGTTGTCTGGAGCTCGGTGGGTGGAGTTGTGATTTCAGTAGACTCCCCGCCCACCTCTACACTCCCCGCCCACCTCTACACTCCCCTTGTCAATATGCATTTTTCTCCTGTGTATTTCTTACATTGAACTTCTGCTATGATCTCTAACATCCAGTGAAAAGACAGGAAAGTAACCACATGACTTCATCATGCCAAATAATGCTGAGGTGTGGAACAGCCAATCCTTGCAGAGCTGCTGAAGAAAGGAGTGGGGGAGGGAATTAAAAAATAATGCATGTCTTAGGCTAGTGCACGAGATGTAAATCACCTGTCACTCACAGCAAGGGGGAGGATTTGACAAAGTTTTTCTCAGTTTGTCAAGATTTTTCTCACTGAACAATAAAAGAGGATTGCTGAGAGATGGATTAACTCTGTGTGGCAAGACTGGGCTCAAATGATAGGAAATCTTATACTCTACAGTATGATATATATATATATAAAAAAATTCGGGTTTACATCCACTTTAAGTAAATTACACATTTTGCATGTAAATTTAACAACACAGGTACAAATAAGGTACAAATAACCAGTATAAAACATCTGGTGGACAGAACAGGGCATAGCTCCCAACTGTCCCTGATTTTGAGGGACTGTCACTGATTTGATGCAATGTCCCTTCGTCCCTCTTCCTCCCTCATTTGTCCCTCATTTTGGTCTGATCTATATAGTTGTATATAAAATGCACTTTTTATCTTTCAAAAAGTGTTTCCCAGTGCTAAACTTTTCATCGAAAATCTAAATTGCTGCATTTGTAGAGTTTAAAAGCCAATATAAAGGAATAGTAGTGTTAAAAAAAAAGCCTTCATGGATTTAATTAACTTTTTTTTTGGTTAATTCTCCTTTAAGGGGGTGTGGCAGGGGGCGTGTCCTATGCCTACATACGTTTGCTAGTAGGTGTCCCTCATTCCCATCTCAAAATGTTGGGAGGTATGCGATAGGGTACATAGAGGGTTGCAGCTTTGTTAAAATTGACACTATAACATCTTTACCAAGATGGGAAATGAGTGTTGTTTGAACCATAACTCTGCAGCTTTGGGGCCGTAGGGTTAGTTCATGTCAGGGGACCTATCTTCACGGAATTTGTATTAGAAACCTACTAGTACTGTTTCTATTTTTAAAAAAAAGAAAAATAAAGAAAAAAAGAAATCTCAAAGTGTGTTTCTTGAAACTTTCTTCTATAAAAGAAGTATCATTACATGAAATTACACTGTAGAAGAAAGGAATGAAATGTTACAAGTGCTTTTCATGTTGGAGGAAGAAGCATATTACAGGAGACTAATATTAGAGACTGCTGTCCAAATGGCTGTTTGATTTTGCTGCCACAGTACAAGATCATCAAAGCTTATGTTTAGTGAAATATATATATTATTCATCACGGAGGAGGGTACTTGCAATGAATGAGGAGTGTTCCTTGTGCCGGTGGCTGTTATGTTAATTGAAATCTTCATTCCTTTGAACCCCTTGGGATACCCCCACAGCTCTGATCTACCGGTGATTTAATAGAAGCCGTGGAACCTGTCACAGGCAGTCATCAAAAGTGCCAACTATGCCCGCCCTTTCCATAGCTCCCAACTGTCCCTGATTTCGAGGGACTGTCCCTGATTTGGAGCAACGTCCCTCTGTCCCTCTTTTCCTCCTCATTTGTCCCTCATTTTGGTCTGATCTATATAGTTGTATATAAAATGCACTATTTATCTATCAAAAAGTGTTTTCCAGTGCTAAACCTTTCATCTGATTTCTAAATTTGTAAATTCCAAAAAGCCAATATAAAGGAATAGTAGTGGTAAAAAAAAGCACTTGTGGGTTTAACCAATCTTGTTTTTTTGTACAATACTCCTTTAAGGGGATATGGCAAGGGGTGTGTCCTATGCCTGCATAATTTTTCTGATAGGTGTCCCTCGTTCCAATCTCAAAAAGTTGGGAGGTATGGCTTTCCGCTGTACTATCACTTTCCTCAATCTATGAATGGAGGTGATGGACCTTTCATTCATCTACCTATTCTCTATTCATAGAGCTCTTTTATTTGGGGGAAAAATGAAAAAAAACACAATATTTTGTACTTTTTGCTATAATAAATATCCCCATTTTTTTTTTTTAAGAAAGCTAATTTTTTCTAAGTTTAGGCCGATATGTATTCTTCTACATATTTTTGGTAAAAAAAATCGCAATAAGCGTATATTGATTGGTTTGCGCAAAAGTTATAGCGTTTACAAAATAGGGGATAGATTTATAGCATTTTTATTATTTTATTTTTTTTACTAGTAATGGTGGCGATCTGCGATTTTTATCGGGACTGCAACATTATGGCGGACACATCGGACACTTTTGACACATTTTTGGGACCATTGGCATTTATACAGCGATCAGTAGGCATGTGCATTTCGTTTCGTTCCGAATCGAAATTCGGACGAATTTTTCATTATTCGGAAATTCGGATGCATCCGAATTTCCGAATTACAAAAGTAAAGAATTTAAACGAATCCGAAAAAAAACGAACGAATTCGAAAACATATTCGAATCGAATTTGAAAACATATTCAAATCGAATTCGAAAACATATTCGAAAACATATTCGAATCGAATTCGAAAACATATTCGAAAACATATTCGAATCGAATTCGAAAACATAATCGAATTCGAAAAAAATAGAAAACGTTTTTCTAAAAAAAACAATAAGATAGAATATAAAATAATAAAGCAATAGAATATATATATATATATATATATATATATATATATATATAAATATATACATATATAAATATATACATATATACATATATAAATATATATATATATATATATATATATATATATATATATATATATATATATATATATATATATATATATATATATATATATATATATATAATTTTTTTTTTATTATTCTCTTCTATTGTTTTTTTATGCTTTTCTTTTCTATTATTTTATATTTTAATAGCCTTTTCAATTCAAATTCAAATCCATTCTATACGAAATTCGAATTTCGGTACATGGCTTCTGAAGTTTGAATTTCGTATAGAATGAATTCGAATTTGAATAGAAAAGATTAGAACAGAAAATAATAGAAAAGAATAGACTAGAAAAACAATAGAACAGAATAGAAGAAAATATAATATATATATATTATATTTTCTTCTATTCTGTTCTATTGTTTTTCTAGTCTATTCTTTTCTATTATTTTCTATTCTATTCTAATCTTTTATATTCAAATTTGATTTCGGTCGATATGAAATTCGAATTTTGGAAGATGTTTTATATATATATATATATATATATATATATATATATATATATATATATATAATTTTCTATTCTGTTTCATTGTTTTTCTATGCTATTCTTTTCTAAGCTATTCTAAACTTTTCTATTCGAATTTAAATTCATTCTATACGAAATTCGAATTTCGGAAGATGGCTTCTGAAAGTGGAATTTCGTATAGAATGAATTCGAATTTGAATAGAAAAGATTAGAATAGAAAATAATAGACTAGACAAACAATAGAACAGAACAGAATAAAATATAATATATATAATTTATTCTATTCTGTTCTATTGTTTTTCTAGTCTTTTCTCTTCTACTCTATTCTAATCTTTCCTATTCAAATTCAAATTCATTTTATAAGAAATTCAAATTTCGGCAGATGGTTTTATATATATATATATATATATATATATATATATATATATATATATATATATATATATATATATATATATATATATATATATGTGTGTATGTGTATATGTATATGTATAATATATATATATATATATATATATATATATATATATATATATATATATATATATATATATATAGAAGATTAGAATAGAATAGAAAATAATAGAAAAGAATAGACTAGAAAAACAATAGGACAGAATAGAAGAAAATATAATATATATATTATATTTTCTTCTATTCTGTTTTCTATCTTTTCTATTCAAATTCGAATTCATTCTATACGAAATTTAAACTTCAGAAGCCATGTACCGAAATTCGAATTTCGTATAGAATGAATTTGAATTGAAAAGTCTATTATAGAATATAAAATAATAGAAAAGAAAAGCATAAAAAAACAATAGAAGAGAATAAAACAAAAAAATTACCGTATTTATCGGCGTATAACACGCACCGGCGTATAACACGCACCCCAAGTTTAGGAGGGAATTTTAAGGAAAAAAAAACTTTTAGGAGGGAAGTTTAAGCTAAAAAACTTACATGTAAATGCCCATCATTGCAGCCTTCTCAGTGCAGCCTTGCCCCAGTGCAGCCATGTCAGTGCAGCCTTGTCAGTGCAGCCTTGTCAGTGCAGCCTTCCCCAGTGTCCATTGCAGCCTTATCCCAGTGCAGCCTTGCCCCAGTGCAGCCTTGCAGCTCGCAAAATCCTGTGATCCCCTGCGATCTGAGCTTCAAAATCGCCGACCGCGATTTGAAAATGGTGCCGCCGGAGCCAAAATACACAGAGCCGGTCCTCGGCTCTTCTCGGCGGCTCTCGTTCACTTTCGGCTCCACTCGTAGTCCCGTCCGGGATGGGCGTGACTGTGAGCGGAGCTATCCGAACCTAGCCGAGTACACTCGGCTAGGTTCGGGCGGCGCTCGAGTGAACCCGAAAGTGGCCGAGAAGAGCCGAGCTCAGGATCGCAATAACACGCACCCGTGATTTTCCCCTGATTTTAAGGGGAAAAAAGTGCTTGTTATACGCCGATAAATACGATATATATATATATATATATATATATATACATATATATATTTATATTTATTTATTTTATTTTATTTTATTTTTTTCAATGCTGGTCTAGTGTTTTTCTATTCTTTTCTATTCTTTTGTATTTTATTCTAATCTTTTCTATTTGAATGCGAAAGCATTCTATACGAAATTTGAATAATATAAAAGAATAGCATAGAAAAACAACAGAACAGAATAGAAAAAAATATAAAATATTCTATTCTAATCTTTTCTATTCAAATTCATTCTGTACCAAATTCCAATTTTTTTTATTTATATATATATATATATATATATATATATATATATACATATATATATACATATATATATATATATATATATATATATATATATATATATATATATATACACACACATATATATATATATATATATATATATATATATATATATATATATATATATAATATTTCTTTCTATTCTGTTCTACTGTTCTATTGTTTTTCTATTCTATTCTTTTCTATTAGAATTTGATTTCATTCTATTTCTATATAACTATTTTCCGAAATACGAATTTTGTATGAATTTGAATTCAAATAGAAAAGATCAGAATATAATAGAAAATAATAGAAAAATAATAGAACAGAATAGAAAAAATAGTATATATATATATATATATATATATATATATATATATATATAAAACCATCTTCCAAAATTCGAATTTCGTATAAAATGAATTGGAATAGAAAAGATTAAAATAGAGTAGAAAGAATAG
This sequence comes from Aquarana catesbeiana, assembly GCF_042186555.1. NCBI lineage: Eukaryota > Metazoa > Chordata > Amphibia > Anura > Ranidae > Aquarana > Aquarana catesbeiana. Next base: position 37,475,114 of record NC_133336.1, read on the forward strand.
ACTAGAAAAACAATAGAACAGAATAGAATAAGATATAATATATATATATTAAATTTTATTCTGTTCTGTTCTATTGTTTTTCTAGTCTATTCTTTTCTATTCAAACTCAAATTCATTCTATACGAAATTTGAATTTCAGAAGCCATCTTCCGAAATTCGAATTTCATTTAGAATGAATTCAAATTCGAATAGAAAAGTTTAGAATAGAATAAAAAAGAATAGCATAGAAAAAAAATGAAACAGAAGAGAAAAAAATATAATATATATATATATTATATTTTATTCTCTTCTGTTCTATTGTTTTTCTAGTCTATTCTATTTCTATTATTTTCTATTCTAATCTTTTCTATTCAAATTCAAATTCATTCTATATGAAATTCTAATTTTAGAAGCCATCTTCCGAAATTCGAATTTCGCATAGAATTAATTCAAATTCGAATAGAAAAGTTTAGAATAGAATAGAAAAGAATAGCATAGAAAAACAATGGAACAGAATAGAAAAAAAATATAATATATATATTTAACCATCTTCAAAAATTGGAATTTGGTACAGAATGAATTCAAATTCAAATAGAAAAGATTAGAATACAATATATTATCTTTTTTTCTATTCTGTTCTATTGTTTTTCTATGCTATTCTTTTATACTTTCTATTCTATCCTAATCTTTTCTATTGGAATTCGATTTCATTCTATACGAATTTCAAATTTCGCAAAATGGTTATATATAGTTTACTTTTTCAAATTCAGTTATTGTTTTTTTCGAATGCGGTAGAATTTTTTTCGAATTTTATAGTTTTTTTCGAATGTGGTAGAAATTTTTCGAATTTGACAGTTTTTTTTCGAATGTGGTAGAATTTTTTTGAATTTGATATTTTTTTCGAATGTAGTAAAATTTTTTTTGAATTTGATAGTTTTTTTCGAATGTGGTAGAATTTTTTCGAATTTGATAGTTTTTTTCGAATGTGGTAGAATTTTTTCGAATTTGATAGTTTTTTCGAATGTGGTAGAATTTTTTCGAATTTGACAGCTTTTTTCGAATGTGTTAGAATTTTTTCGAATTTTTTTTTCGAATACGGTCGAATTTTTTCGAATTCGAATTCGAAACAAAACAAATTCCGAAAACGAATGTAATGAATGCAACGAATTTAACTAAACGAATTTAGTTAAATAACGAATCGAAACGAAACTAAACTAAACAAATTTTTTCATCCTGCACATGTCGGGCGATCAGTGCTATAAAAATGCACTGATTACTGTAAAAATGTCACTGGCAGGGAAGGTCAGGGAACTAGCTAATAGGAACACACAATCTGTCACTCCTCTCAGAACAGAACAGGGAAGTGTGTGTTTACACACACTCGTCCATGTTCTGCCTCTCGTGCTCGTGATCGCTCGTGGCCAACGGTCATCGCGTCCGTCGGCCACGAGCATCGACACCCCCGCTGTGCAGCAGGCGCGTGCGCGCCTGCTATCCCAATCCCATGAGCCAACATATAGCTACGATGGTTCGCAGGATCCTGACGCAGTAAAATGACGACGACTGGTCGGCAATCGGTTAAAACTGGTGCCTGCAAGATTCCATTAAACCGGAAGTGATGTTATGACATCACTTCCCGGGTTACTACATCCGAGACCTGATCAAAGCTGATCCTGGCTTTCTTCAGGTCTCTGGCCAGCCGGCAGGCATGCCGGCAGGTCACTCGGGTGGGATGGAAGACCTGGACAGAGCGACGGAAGGTGGCTGGAGGGAGGGGGGGTCCCATCCAGCTGCTTGTAATAACAATCGAGTGGCTGCTTAGCCGCATTGGTTGCTGGTACAAGAGAGCCGACCGGGGTGATGCCTGCAGCTGTTACCCCTTGAAATCAAATGATGTACAGGTACGTGATTTGGCAGCGAATGGTTAATAAAAAATAATGCATTTACAGTCACTTTAAAAACTAGAAGCTATAGCTGTGCTGAGAAAATTCCTAGTGCCCTGCAAACCTAGTGTTATTGGTGTCCCCTGTATAAAATGTGTATTTGTAAAATAATGATTTTATATAAATAGGTAAAAAAAGATATAAAAGGTCAGTTTTTTAACACGTAAATAGAAAACAGGCCCTGTCCTAAAAATGACTAATGCCCCGTACGCATGATCGGAAATTCCCCCAGCAAAAGTCCGATGCAAGCTTTTGGTCGGAAATTCCGACAGTGTGTATGCTCCATTGAACTCTTGCTGGCGGAATTCCTGCCAGCAAAAGATTGAGGGCAGGTTCTCTATTTTTCGGTCGGAAAAAGTTCCGATTGGAAATTCCGATCGTCTGTACAAATTCCGACGTGCAAAATTCCTACGCATGCTCGGAAACAATTCAACGCATGCTCAGAAGCATTGAACTTCATTTTCTCGGCTCGTCGTAGTGTTGTACGTCACCGCGTTCTTGACGGTCGAAAGATCGTGTGTATGTAGATCGTGTGATCGTGTGTATGCAAGGCAAGCTTGAGCGGAATTCTGTCAGAAAAACCATCCAAGTTTTTTCCGACGGAAAATCCGCTTGTGTGTACGGGGCATAACTGTATTATTTTACTGTAAGCCAAATGACTGCTGATTTATTGAATTTGTCCAACTGATACCCAATCACATGATGGGTACTTGTACATTCCTCACTATAAGACTTCATTTCATATAGTATTCTTCTTATCCCTTTGTATTTTTTCTAGGCGCTCTGGTTTTTGGCTAAAATCCAAACTGCTATTGCGTGCGTTTGTAGGACAGAAATAAGAACATTACATTGTAAGCTGCTTTCGGGGGAAGAGAATAATATGAACTGCTATGTACTCTAGCTGAAAAGAAATATAAAATACTCTTACTGGGAAACTGTAATGTTTTAGGGTCAACTGTATTTTATTTTTAGGTTTATAGGTTTTTAAGCTTATTTTTTTTATCTTGTTTGCTATTTATTTCAATTCTGTATTTGAGCTAAGTCAAATGCAGTCTAATGCTCCGGATGCTGGCTGGAAGTAAATAAGAAATATTTCAATTCAAATGACTTTTCTTTGACTATTTCTGAGCTGTGTAATAAATGAAGGCTGAGACACTAGTTTTTTTATGTAGGAAAAGTGCTTGAAAGATTGCTGTTTTGTTGTTGATAGAAACTAGTTTGATTTGACCTGTCAGGTTAAGATTAGGAAAAAACTATCACTATGTCTGATTTAAACTGTCAGGTTCAGATTTGAAAGCGATCAAATAAGAACTGTTTTTGTTGCCTTGCTGCCTGCAACCCATCACATTAAAATTTTCTGTACACTGCAAATTTACATATGATCGATAGTTCAGGAAAAAAAAAACTGTCATTTAACTTTAATCTTATCAATGAACTGATCAAAAGGGAAAAAGTAAAGTTTTTCTTGTTGTCAAAACAACTTTTCACTTTAAGGTTGTATGAGAGAATGGAATGGAAAATCAGTTTGGTTGTTTTAGAAAATAGTACCACTATAGAAAAAGAAAGAAATGGAAAGAACATTGAGCAATAGAAAATGAGAACAAACATAAGGATTCCCTATAATGACTAGGGATGGGCCCAATGTTTGAGACGAATGTAAGTTCGACTTGAACATTGGATGTTTGTCCGTTCACCGAATCCCCAACATTATGGGGCTTTCGCGGCAAATTTGAGCGCCGCGGAATTCCCCATAATGCACTACGAGATGGATCATTGATGCATTGATGTCTGGTGATTGGCCAAAGCATGCACCTGACCTGCATGCTTTGGCCAATCACAGCGCGCTCTGCTGTGAGAGACATGATTGGCCAAAGGCAGGGTGCCAATTTAGAGGGCCAATTTAGCCAATCATGGCTCAGGGGGCTAAGTCCATGCCATACACTATATAAGGCTGCTTACACGGTGCCCGTATATAGTGTTATGAATGAGAAAACGTTAGCTAGAGGCAGCTTGATTAGTGGCAATAGTCTTTTGTGGTTTTTACTTTTTGACACTTTTTTTGATGAATGGGTAGGGGTACAATGCCCATTCACATGGGGGGGCGGGATCTGGAGGCGCCTTTGTTAATTTTTTCCTTGATTCGTATCTATATTGCCGAGACCCGCCAATACATTAAAGCTGTAATTTTTAATTACATTTTTTCTTTTAGAAATGTAATTTTGCTGTGTAAAACACATCAGACGGATGCGTCACTTTACATGCAGACTAAGGGGCCCCTCCCCCCCAGGCACAATATTTAAAGGAATATTTTATTTTTATCGTTTCACTTTAAGCATTATTAAAATCACTGCTCCTGAAAAAACGGTCATTTTAAAAACTTTTTTTTTTGCATTGATACATGTCCCCTGGGGCAGTACCCGGGTCCCCATACACTTTGTAAGCCTTTAAAATGAGCACGTTTGGTTCTTCATGTTTGTGTCCCATAGACTTTAATGGGGTTAGCATGTTTGCACAAATTTTTTGTCTGTTCGCATGTTCTGGTGCAAACCGAAATGGACGGTGTTCGGCCCATCCCTAATAATGATCAATCAGGATTCGTATGTAATTTTTCTATTGTTTGTGAACTGTGAAGCTTGGTTAGTTGGTAATGGTAACAGCTCCATTTATCTGCATTTACTTTTCTCTGTTTCCAAAGTCCTTTTTTGAATAGTTGCTCCACTCTTATCACAGAGAAACAATAGCGATTACCTTGGATATTATATCAGGGAAGGGCCAGAGTGTTGCCCATTGTATTTCTGAACTCTCACCTACAGTAAAAAGTTTGGCTAGGATTCCATGGCAAAGAGGTCCACTTTTTGCCACCTTTCTGCCCTCCAACACAAACGGCCTTTGTAAGCAAACCCTTCTCCACACCCCCAAAAAATTATCGGCCCAGGCCTCTAATCTGAGCTCAACATCCCTCGAAAAAAAATGTTATTTTTCCTTCACCATAGAAGGATTCTCTCCCCATTCTACTTTATAAATAGCCTGGAGATGCCCCCCACTGAGAATTTTCACTTACAGCAAATTTATAATTTACTGTACATTACAGAGAACCAACTCCGACCTATCAGTACATACTATGATTAAGTGCGTTTCCATGCTGTATGAATTTTCCAACCCCTCAGTTATTTTATCTTACCAGTCGGCATGGGAGAGGGATCTGGACGTAGCCCCTGAGGCGGAAGATTGGCGTAAATGGAGCACACGTATTCATAAAGGTATTTTAAACGTTGCTCTGATCGAGGCTGGCTACAAAGTGCATGCCAGATGGTCTCGTCGGCCTCCTGCTTCAAGGGTTGTGGCCAGATAGGTTTGTTTCTGCACAAATGGTGGACTTGTCCCAAAGTGCATCGCTTCTGGATGAGGGTACATTTCTTTATCTTTTCAGTCACGATGGTTAATATTACTAACGATGCAAGCGTTGCCCTACTAAACAAACCAGTTGAAAATGTCCCAAGACACACAGACCCTGATATACTATAAGTTTTTAGCAGCCAAAACCGCTCCTGCAATTGCTTGGAAAAGTCCAGCCTTAGACATAGCTTTAATGAAACGTAAACTCGCGTGGATCATGTTAAACTGAAAAATAGTGAGTGTCTTGCAAGACAAACAATCCCTCTTCAATAAAATATGGCCCCCTTGGCTCGCCTACTTGCAGGTCCCAAACACATGGTGTTGACTCCAAGAACAATTGGTGGAAGATCCCTGGACTGACTCACCTTCTCTTTTTCTCCTTTCTTTACTCATTCTTTTCCTTTTTACGTTCACTGTCAGTCCTGTGACCGATTCTCTCTCCCCCCCTTATATCTTTTTCTTACCTATGTTCAACAAATTGTCAGTAATGTGGGGTTGTATCCCCACATAAATGACCAAAAAAGTTGTGTGACAATAGGGAGAGTATTTGAATCGTCTAATGCCCTGTACACACGGTCGGACATTGATCGGACATTCCGATAACAAAATCCATGGATTTTTTCCTACGGATGTTGGCTCAAACTTGTTTTACATACACTTGGTCACACAAAGTTGTCGGAAAATCCGATCGTTCTAAACGCGGTGACGTAAAATACGTACGTCGGGATTATAAATGGGGCAGTAGCCAATAGCTTTCGTCTCTTAATTTATTCTGAGCATGCATGGCACTTTGTCCGTCGGATTTGTGTACACACGATCGGAATTTCCGACAACGGATTTTGTTGTCGGAAAATTTTATAGCAAGCTCTCAAACTTTGTGTGTCGGAAATTCCAATGGAAAATGTGTGATGGAGCCTACACACGGCCGGAATTTCCGACAAAAAGGTCCTATCACACATTTTCCGTTGGAAAATCCGACCGTGTGTACATAAGCTAAAAGTTTTATCATTCTAAAGATCTCTTCATAGTGGTCACGCACTTTTGATGTGTTGACCTGATAAGCTATCTCTGCAATGGCCCTCATTCATTCCTTAGGGCATTATGGAGCTATGTTAAGTAGCTATTTATCATATATTTGGTCTCCCTCTTTGTAGGGGACTATAGGGGACACCATGGTGAGTTCCTCCTCTTTGCCATGGCCCTTCAACATCCCCTCTTTTATCATTTTTTTTTTCTATGATGTACTTATGTTTTTGAATGTACAGAGCTTAGCGAAATATTGTTCGCTGCTCTGCTTTGTAATGTTTCTTCTTTACTCTTCAAAAACATTCAATAAAAACAATTGAAACAGAAAATGCTCTTTTTTAATGGGCTGGGTCTACCGGGAGGTTCTGTGAATTAACCTGGCCTCTTGGAAGTGTTGGAGGTCAGGCCTAAAAGAAATATTTTTTGGGGGGGTGAATAGTGTGTTTACAGATAAAAGGGGGCTGGCAAAAAAATGTAACTTCAATTTGAGATGTAAGGTCCACTTTAAGGATTTTAATGTGCTATTGCTATAGCTGTGTTTCTCCTTTTCTATGTGCAGTTGCAGGAAGACTATTGGAAGATCTCTAGTTCTACTGAGCTGCCATTGGCCCTTTAATTTCAGCTCATAGATCACAAGTTACTAATTGGACTTTAAACACTTTATATCTCTTTGTTGTTCTTTCACTTCAACACTTTTTGACAGCAAGTCAACGAGCATCTCAACCATACTTCCATACTCATCATACCACTCTTTATAGGGGGTAATGTTGCCCACAAGTTGGGTGGACAATGTGTTGTATAAACATAGTTATTTACAGTAGTAGTAAACTGTGATCTAAAATGTGTACCTACAGGTACGTTTATAGTAAGTTTTACCCATAGATACCGTGAATATCTCCCAAACTTGTACTGTTTAAGAGATACGCACATTGGCTCTAGCTGATGACGTCACTGCACATGCACAGTGATGCTCCCCATTCAGGGCACACTGAGCTTTGTGGTCCTACTTCTCCTGTGGTTCATGGGAGTTCTGTCTCTTCCTGAGAGCCTGAGCCAGCTGCTCCTGGCCCCTGCACAGCCCAACACTCCAGTGAGCGCTGGAAGGGCAGAGCAGAGAGCTGGTGACTGACAGTTCTCACTGTCAGTGGTCAATGAAGCCCAAGAACTGAGCATTCAGTGGTCTCGGCAATATCGCAGTCCCGCTAAAAGTTGCTGATTGCTGCCATTACTAGAAAAAAATAATAAAAAATAAATAAATAAAAATATCCCATAGTTTGTAGACGCTATAAATTTTTCGCAAACGAATCAATATACGCTTATTGGGATTTTTTTTACCAAAAATATGTAGCAGAATACATATTGGTCTAAACTGATGAAGAAATTAGATTTTTTGACATTTTTTTTTTATTGGATATGTTTCATAACAGAAAAAAAATATAGTTTTTTTTTTTTCAAAATTGTCGCTTTTTTTTGTTTTTAGCGCAAAAAATAAGAACCGCAGAGGTGATCAAATACCACCAAAAGAAAGCTCTATTTGTGGGGAAAAAAACATAAATTTTGTTTAGGTACAGCATTGCATGACCCTCCAATTGTCAGTTAAAATAAATACGGATAAAACTTTTCAGTAGAAGGGAGTTTAATAAGACACGTGGCCACTCATTAAGATTAGAAGAAAAGAGGTTTAACCTTAGACCGTGTAGAGGGTTCTTTACTGTAATGCCACGCACACACGATCGCACATTCTGACAACAAAATCCATGTTTTTTTTTACGATGGATGTTGGCTCAAACTTGTCTTGCATACACACGGTCATACAAAGTTGTCGGAAATTCCGAACGTCAGGAACGCGGTGACGTACAACACGTACGACGAGCCAAGAAAAATGAAGTTCAATAGCCAGTGCGGCTCTTCTGCTTGATTCCGAGCATGCGTGGAATTTTGTGTGTTGGATTTGTGTACACACGATCGGAATTTCCGACAACGGATTTTGTTGTCGGAAAATTTGAGATCCAGCTCTTAAATTTTGTTTGTCGGAAATTCCGACGGAAAATGTCCGATGGAGCCTACACACAGTTGGAATTTCCGACAACAAGCTCCCATCGAACATTTGTTGTCGGAAATTCCGACTGTGTGTATGAGGCATAAGAGTGGCAAGGATGTGGAATTCCCTTCCACAGGTGGTGGCCTCAGCAGGGAGCATCGATAGTGGTTAAACTTACCTCTATTTAACCAAACATCATCCAGCGCTCAATCCCAGGACTTCCCCAAACAGGACTGAGATAGGCAATGGTCTGCTCGGACTGGACGCTCCTGCCAAGCACTGAAAAACTATACACAAGAGATCGCAAATGCCTAGTGCATTACCACTATTTTTTTTTTCAAAAGCACATAACAGTGTTATACTCACAAAGTAGGAATAAAATCAAGCATGCCATATACAACATTCCAACTGGTGAGACAGGTGACTCTACAGCCACACGGTGGAAAAGCTTACATGTTTTGGGGGACAGACCCCGAAGCTCTGAGGAAGGGGGTGTATACAGCATGCTTGATTTTATTTCCCACTTTGTGAGTATAATTCCCCATAAAAACCATCGGACTTTCCGACTTTCCGGACTTTCCGACAACAAAACCGTGGAATTTTGTTCGAAGGTTGTTGGCTCCAACTTGTCTTGCACACACACAGTCACACAAATGTTGGCCAACAATTACGAACGTAGTGACGTACTAGACTTACTACGTGGTTTTTCAGCTCTTTAGCGCCACCCTTTGGGCTCCTTCTACTAATTTTGTGTTAGTAGAAGTTTGGTAGTGTTAATTTGCGTCTTTTTGCGGTTTTTATTTTGCGCTATTATTATTATTATTATTATTCTTGATATCACTTGAAAAAAAAAAGCCTTTGAAAATTTGTTTGCAATAACATCAGTATCACCAGCAAAGCAGCTTCATTATTATCCCATTAAAGAAGAGAATTGTGCGCTGCGTTTGGAGATTTCATAATTTGCCGCGTCACAAATGTTAATTCTCCATTACGAACGTTAGTTTACAAGACCGAGCGCTTCAGCGCAGGCGTGAACTTTTGTGCGTCGGACTTGTGTACACACGATCGGAAAGTCCGACAACAAAATTTGTTAGCGGAAAATTTGAGAACCTGCTAGGCAACATTTGTTGGCGGAAAGTCCAACAACAAATGTTCGATGGAGCGTACACACGGCCGGACTTTCCACCAACAAGCTCATATCCAACATTTGTTGGCAGAAAATCCGATCGTGTGTACGGGGCATAACACTGTTGTGTGCTTTTAATAGATTTTTTTTGTGGCAATACACTAGGTGTTTGCTTACTTTTATTTAAGCCCAATAAAGGGCCACAGTCAAAAAAGGTATTTTAGGTGTTTGGTATCTAAGAATGTATATTTACTTTTATTCCTTTATTGGCTTGGTGCAGTGGGAAGGCAGTGGTCTGTGCAGTCCCATGGTTGAGTGATCAGCAATTGGACAGATCAGGGCAGGATTGTCACATGTGGGCAATTTCGAGCACCTTTGATTTTGAAGCCTGCTCAGGACTGTCTGCATATTATATTTCATATTTCAATTAAATGCCCGCAGTCTGCCCTATTTTTTTTTTTTTTTTTTGTAATCTTCCTATTAATTTTGAGGATGGGGTTTTTAACATGAGTCTTGACAAAAGTTCATTATGGTAGTTTAGAATGTCTAAATTAATGAGATTAATTAATCTCAGTCTTCCATAAAGAACACTCTTTAAATGAAATGATGAGGATTCTAATGACATAATTACCACACGAAGGATTGCGAGATAAAATCAAAATGATTGTACTGAGCCTTTCAACGTTTTTTTTTTTTTTCCCACTCTTTCACAATCTTCTAAAATTATCTTTGTGCCTATTTCAAAATGTTTTGTCATCTGAAGCAATATTTCATTGACTGAAATAAATGAGAACCAGTCTAGAGATCGTATTGGCAGCAGAAGGAAATTTAAGGTGCGTTTTCATTACATTTAGGCTGGCTTCACATCTGTGCTTGCAGTAAATCAGAATCTGACGTTTGTTTTGAGGGGAACCCCAAAGCACCCTGCAAACACATCCCAACACACATGCATTACTGTATGCCAAATTGTATAAATGCATTGTGGTGTGGTGCATTTTTTTTTTAAAATGGTGCTTGTCCAGTTTTAGGTATGTTGTGGTGCATTTAAAAGATTGCCTTAAAGCCTATTATCAAGGTCAGGGGTCGGGCTCAGAGACCAGTAGCTATAGCAGTGGAGAGGCTCCCATTGACCAGCAGGATAGTTATATAAGCAGGTCACCCTGGCAGATGACACAGGCTCATCTGAGATGCAGGGCCTCAGCACTATTCAGTAGAGCTTAGAGTTGCCACCTCATCCCTTTAAACCCGAACACCTTTGAATTACACGGGTTCTGAGGCTAATTAAAAGCAGATAAGGCACCAAGTGAGTTTAATTACCACCTTAATCAGCCACAGAACCTGTGTAATTAATATGTGTTCGGTTTTAAAGTGATGAGGTGGCAACCATAGTAGAGCTCCTGATAGTGGAGATGGGTTTTGCTACCAGTTAGTAACAGGTCGCGGGCCTCAGGATCACCCCACCAGGAGGTGAGCATGATAAAGCAGGTAGGGATGCGTAGTCAGTAAACAAACCAAAGGTTGGTAACAAGTAATTGCAGGTTGGGATCAAACTGACGTGTAGTCGAGGAACAAGCTAAAGATCGGTAGCAAGTAGGGTTGCCACCTCATCCCTTTAAAACCGAACACATATTAATTACACAGGTTCTGTGGCTGATTAAGGTGATAATTAAACTCACTTGGTGCCTTATCTGCATTAAATTAGCCTCAGAACCTGTGTAATTCATATGTGTTCGGGCTTAAAGGGATGAGGTGGCAACCCTAGTAACGAGTGGTAGCAAAGATGGCAGCAGGAGTGACAAGAGTGAGATATTGGCTGGATAGAGCACAATAATCTGACAAACAGGAAGTGTAGAAACATGGCTTGAATAGGAAGTTCATGGGAGGAGCAAAGAGTTCAAGGTTCACCAGAGACAAGGTTCAAGGCAATATTTATTAAGGAATTGTTTAGGGAGCTGTCGGGCATCTCAGGTGGCTGAGCAAGAAGAGTTACTGCCAAACACAGCAGAGGTTGCAGGTTCAGATCAGGGTCTTGACACCTATCTCCCGGGAATTTTCAATCCTTTTTCCAACCCCTCCCTCCAATTCATTCACCATGTTTGTTTTTTATAATTTTTTTTGCATTTCTTTACTGACCCAAGTCTGCTGTTTGTGTCCCTTGCCGACTGAAATTGCTTCTCTCTGACATTGTTACACCATCACGCATTTAGATGAGTATTTTGGGCTTTTAGTTAGAGGAAGGCAGTTATTAGATCACATGTTAACCACTTGCCGACCAGCTGCCGTCATTATACTGTGACAGGTCGGATCGTTCCCGCAAATCTGTAGCTGTACATCGGCCCTTTAAACAGCTATAGCAGGCCCGCACGCCCGCTACACAGCGGGGGACCCGATGCGCGTGGCAGGTGGTCGCAAAGACCTCCGGCAGCGCGCGATCGTGGGCATGAGAGCCAGAACAGGGATGTGTGTGTGTTAACACACACATCCCTGTTCTGACAGGAGAGGAGAGACAGATTATCTGTTCCTTCTAATCAGGAACAGCGATATGTCTCCTCCTCTAGTCAGTCACATCCCCCCACAGTTAGAAACACACACGAGGGAACACATTTAACCCCTTGATCTCCCCCTAGTGATAACCCCTTCCCTACCAGTGACATTTACACAGTAATCAGTGCATTTTTATAGCCAATAGTCAATGGTCCCAAAAATGTGTCCAAAGTGTCTGATCTGTCAGCCGCAATGTCGCAGTCCCGCTAAAAATCGCAGATCGCCGCCATTACTAGTAAACAAATTTAAAAAATGCCATTAAAATGCCATAAATCTATTCCCTATTTTGTAGACGCTATAACTTTTGCGCAAACCAATCAATATACGCTTATTGCAATTTTTTTACCAAAAATATGTATAAGAATATACAGTATCTCACATGTTGAATTTCCAGTGACCAGTACGAGAGAGTGAAAGCGATAACACCAAATTTAACACACCTGCTCCCCATTCATACCTGAGACCTTGTAACACTAATGCCCCGTACACACGGTCGGATTTTCCGATGGAAAATGTCCGATCGGAGTGTGTTGTCGGAAATTCCGACCGTGTGTGGGCTCCATCGGACATTTTCCATCGGATTTTCCGACACACAAAGTTGGAGAGCAGGAGATAAAATTTTCCGACAACAAAATCCGTTGTCGGAAATTCCGATCGTGTGTACACAAATCCGACGGACAAAGTCCCACGCATGCTCAGAATAAATAAAGAGATGAAAGCTATTGGCCACTGCCCCGTTTATAGTCCCGACGTACGTGTTTTACGTCACCGCGTTTAGAACGATCGGATTTTCCGACAACTTTGTGCGACCGTGTGTATGCAAAACAAGTTTGAGCCAACATCCGTCGGAAAAAATCCTAGGATTTTGTTGTCGGAATGTCCGATCAAGGTCCGACCGTGTGTACGCCCTATACCAAGTTATTTATTGTAGCAAAAGTTATTGTTTTTTTTTTTTTTTTTCAAAATTGTCGCTATTTTTCTGTTTATAGCACAAAAAATAAAGGTAATCAAATACCACCAAAAGAAAGCTCTATTTGTGGGGGGGGGAAAGGACGTCAATTTTGTTTGGGTGCAACGTCGCATGACCACGCAATTGTCAGTTAAAGCGAGGCAGTACCGTATCGCAAAAAAAAAATGGCCTGGTCATTAAGGGGGAAAATCTTCTGGTCCCTAAGTGGTTAATGTGTGTGTGGTAATAAAAACATTCAAATGTGAGGGAGACTTTAAGGACAATTATTATCAAGTCCTCACTGATTAAACTGGCTTCAAGGATTGCAACACTGGCTGTTGATTTTCTTTCCCACCAAGGACACAATATTCACAAAGTTTTTGATCTCCTTATAATTTTCTTGGGTTTCTTCCCACAATCCAGAACACACTGGTAAGATGGCTTCCACTTGAACTGACCCTTTTGTGGGCGCTTGCGCAGTTTTGATGATCACAGGAAGAGGTAATGGTAAGCATCCTTGGGAGAAGAGATGTGAACGGTTCAACATTATCTGTAAAGAGCTGGGAAGAGTCAGTGCCATACAAATGAAAGAAATGATCGATATCAAAGTAATCCTTATTCTAGAGATAGTTTAATCAGATGCCAAGCAACCTACCAGAGTGTAGCTTATGGATGGAAATTTGAGCACACCCAAACATAGTTAGAAAATATCAACTTTGCTCTAATTAAGCTCGACTAAAGGTCTTGTCAACCTCAGTCCCTCTACTTACCTTTCACCACTTCAGCCCCGGAAGATTTGGCTGCTGAATGACTGGGGCATTTTTTGCGATTCGGCACTGCGTCGCTTTAACTTACAATTGCGCGGTCATGTGACGCTGTACCCAAACAAAATTGACGTCCATTTTTTCCCATAAATAGAGCTTTCTTTTAGTGGTATTTGATCGCCTCTGCGGTTTTTATTTTTTGCACTATAAACAAAAAATAGCGCCAATTTTGAAAAAAAACGCACATTTTTTTTACTTTTTGCTATAATAAATATCCCCCAAAAATATATAAAAAAACTATTTTTTTTCCTCAGTTTAGGCTGATATGTATTCTTCTACATATTTTTGGTAAAAAAAAAAAAAAAAAAAAAAATCGCAATAAGCGTATATTGATTGGTTTGCGCAACATTTATAGCATCTACAAAATAGGGCGTTAGATTTATGGCATTCAGGAGTGGACTGACCATTTGGGCATTCGGACGCCGACCGAGGGCCCGCGGCAAGTAGGGGGCCCGTGAGAAGCTCCTAAGAGATGCTTGTCGGATCTAGGGGTATGCTGCTGGCAGTGCTGCGGTGGAGCCGTTCTGCCGCTGTGGGGGGGCCAAAGACACAGCATCTCCCCCCTGCACCTCTGGCTTTTAGTTTGGGATGCAGTGGGGGAGTGGGAGGCGGCGATCGGCAGCTCTATGGTGCTTGCGGCATCTCCCTGGGGCTTGTATTTCTCCTTCAGAGTGTATACAGTGGAGAGGGGAGGGGCCTCTTACCCGGGCAGCTACAAGTTTCACTCTTCATTGTACAAGTGACTTGCTCTGCTTGTACACTGTTGCCGACTGCTTCCCGGGTCAGAGGCCCATCCCCTCTCCACTGTACAGAATCAGGAAGAGAACTACAAGCCCCAGTGAGATCCCGGGGTCCACAGGCACCATAGAGCTGCCGATCGCCACCTACCACCTCCCCCTGTGCTGGGGGTTGGAGGAGCACAGCCAGGTACAGGGGAATCTCTGGGGGGGGGGGTTTAAGTCTGGGAACCCTGATGTATGGGGGGGCCTCTCTGGGGACCTTGATGTTTGGGGGGGCTCTCTGGGGACCCAGATCTATGGGGGGGCTCTCTGGGACCCTGATGTATGGGGGGCTCTCTGGGGACCCTGATGTATGGGGGGCTCTCTGGGGACCCTGATGTATGGGGGGCTCTCTGGGGACCCTGATGTATGGGGGGGCTCTCTGGGGACCCTGATGTATGGGGGCTCTCTGGGGACCCTGATGTATGGGGGGCTCTCTGGGGACCCTGATGTATGGGGGGAGGCTCTCTGGGGACCCTGATGTTTGGGGGGTTCTCTGGGGAACCTGATGTATGGGGGGCTCTCTGGGGACCCTGATGTATGGGGGGCTCTCTGGGACCCGGATGTATGGGGGGCTCTCTGGGGACCCTGATGTATGGGGGGCTCTCTGGGGACCCTGATGTATGGGGGACTCACTGGGGACCCTGATGTATGGGGGGGCTCTCTGGGGACCCAGATCTATGGGGGGGCTCTCTGGGAACCCTGATGTATGGGGGGCTCTCTGGGGACCCAGATCTATGGGGGGCTCTCTGGGAACCCTAAAGTATGGGGGGCTCTCTGGGGACCCTGATGTATGGGGGGGCTCTCTGGAGACCTTGATGTAAGGGGGACTCTCTGGGGGCCCTGATGTAAGGGGAGGCTCTCTGGGGACCCTAATGTAAGGGGGGGCTCTCTGGGGACCCTGATGTAAGAGGGGGTCGGGGGCTCTCTGGAGACCCTCATGTAAGGAGGGGGCTCTCTGGGGACCCTGATGTAAGAGGGGGGCTCTCTGGGGACCCTGATGTAAGGGAGGGGGGCTCTCTGGGGACCCTGATGTAAGGAGGGAGCTCTCTCCTCCGGACCCGCTGATTAGCTCTCGGTGTGTCCAATCAGAGCGGCAGCGGGTCAAACAGCATGCAGACCTGCAAGTGCAGAATCCTGTACGTGATTCTGCTCACAGGAGACGCAGCCCCACAGTAAATGTACGTGGTTAATGTGAGTTTATTTTTCTTTATTTTCTTAACTCTTAAAACATTTATTTTGAACATACAGTAGAGAAATTCTGTGACCAATGCATGTAATGTAGCAGTGCAATATATACGTGGGGCTTTGTGAGGGTGTGGCTTGTGTGTGGGTGGGTACAAAGGGGGCCCCATGATCCCCTATTGCCCTGGGGCCCCATGAGTTGTCAGTCCACCCCTGATGGCATTTTTATTTTTATTTTGTATTTTTATTAGTAATGGCGACGATCTGTGATTTTTATCCGGACTGCGACATTATGGCGCGCACATCGGACACTTTTGACACATTTTTGGGGCCATTGGCATTTATATAGCGATCAGTGCTATAAAAATGCACTGATTACTGTAAAAATGTCACTGCCAGGGAAAGGGTTAACACTAGGGGGCGATCAAGGGGTTAACTGGTTAACTGTGTTCCCTAGTTTGTGTTTCTAACTGAAGGGGGAGGGGACTGACTAGAGGAATTGACAGATCGTGGTTCCTAGCTATTAGGAACACACGATCTGTCACTCCTCTCAGAACAGAACAGGAATCTGTTCTGCCTCTCGTGCCCGCGATCGCTCGTGGCCGGTGGTCATCGCGACCATTGGCCATGAGCATCGGCACCCTCGCTGTGCAGCAGGCACGTGCGCTGCTATCCTGATCCAGGGAGCCGACGTATAGCTATGACAGTTCACGAGATCGTGCCAAGCTGCCGCAGTAAAATGATGTCAGCTGGTCGGCAAGGAGTTAAAATAATAACACGGACTGCACACGTGGGTTTAAGAGGCCACAGCAGCCATTTTATTCATAAAACGCTATCAATAATATAAAAAAGTATCAACTGAAGAGCCAAAGACCCCCTGACCCCCCAAGCTGCTGTGACAAAATGTTATTATTATTCCCCAACGCCAGGAATGGCACTAGGCTATCAGCGCTCAACCACTTATATTACATGTCTTTAGTATAAAAAAATAAATCCCCTGGCTTGTCAGCAAATAAGTGTGTGTATATATATATATATATATATATATATATATATATATATATATATACACTACATGTCTTTGGTATAAAAAATAAATCCCAAGTATATACTAGAAAATGCATTTCCTGGGGAAAATGCGTGGGAATGCTGAATAGCTGAATTGCTAAAACGGCCCCCAGCAAAACTGCCCCCATCATATTGCCATCCAAACTGCCCCATCAGAATTGCCCCATAAAAATTGTCCCCATCAAAACTGCCCCATCATATTGCCACCATCAAATCAGCCCCCATCAAAACCGCCCCATCATATTGCCACCTTTAAAACTGCTCCATTAAAATTGTCGCCATCAAAACTGCCCCATCATATTGCCACCTTTAAAACTGCTCCATTAAAATTGTCCCCATCAAAACTGCCCCATCAGAATTGCCCCATCAAAACTGCCCCATCATATTGCCACCATCAAAACTGCCCCATCAGAATTGCCCCATCAGAATTGCCCTATCAAAACTGCCCCATCATATTGCCACCATCAAAACTGCCCCATCAGAATTGTCCCATCAAAACTGCCCCATCATATTGCCACCATCAAAACTGCCCCATCATAATTGCCCCATCAAAACTGCCCCATCATATTCCTCTATTATAAATCAGTACATGGTGTGTCTGTCCCCTCCCCCGGGCTCTGTAATCAGAGCTGAGATGATCCAGCCACCTCCCCCCCCCTGTGTAAAAAAAAAAAAGCTTTTTCACAAAAACTGTAAAAGATATCAAACTGAAAAGATATAGCTGAATATTTTGTGAACATTTTAAAGTTTGTTTGGCGTCTGTAGGTGAAAGTATGAAGGAGCTGAAACTTTTGGGAGCGGAAGAAGATTTTAAGGATCTGAAGCATGCTCCCATTGACTTCAATGTTAAAAAAAAGTGATAAAAAGCTTAATATTTTAAAAAGTATAAATGGTAGAAAAAAAGTTGAAAAAGTCCCATCATCAGCTGAAAGAGACGAACATTTTAATAGTTGAATGGTTTTAATAGCTAAAAGTATGCAGAAGTTACGCAGAGCCAAAAAACGTACGGAATAAAATTAAATAAAAATAAATAAAATCGAATAACAATAGTGGGACTGCTAAAGCAGTCCCACTAATTAACCACTTCCCATATGCCCACAGGCTGGGAGATCTATTGTTGCTGGGGGATATTTTCTTGTGGGTTGATCTATTGTTGCTGGGGGGCGTCTATTGTTGCTGGGGGGCGTCTATTGTTGCTGGGAGGTGTCTATTGTTGCTGGGGAGATCTATTGTTGCTGGGGGGATCTATTGTTAATGGGTGGGATCTATTGTTGCTGGGGGGTGTCTATTGTTGCTGGGGGGATCTATTGTTGCTGGGGAGATCTATTGTTGCTTGCGAATCTATAGTTGTCGTGAGGGATCTATTGTTGCTGGGGAGATGTCTTGTTCTTGGGGGGATCTATTGTTGCTGGGGGATCTAACAAATTTATTTAAAGCAGTAAATACAATTCAGGATATTAAAACGTGACACTTATTAAAAAAAATCCTACTTACCGTGCAGTTTTTTAAATTGCTTATTTGATTTAGAGATTTATTTAAAATCTTTGTTTATGTTACAAGATTATTTAATTACCGTATTTATCGGCGTATAACACGCACCGGCGTATAACACGCACCCCAATTTAGGAGGGAATTTTAAGGAAAAAAAACTTTTAGGAGGGAAGTTGAAGGGAAAAAAAACTTACATTTAAATGCCCATCATTGCAGCCTTCTCAGTGCAGCCTTCCCCAGTGCAGCCTTGTCAGTGCAGCCATGTCAGTGCAGCCTTCCCCAGTGCAGCCTTGTCAGTGCAGCCTTCCCCAGTGCAGCCTTCCCCAGTGCAGCCTTGCCCCATTGCAGCCGTCGATCCCCTGTCCCTGCCATATTGGGCTTCAAAATCGCCAACCGCGATTTGAAAATGGCGCCGCCGGCGCCGAAATACACAGAGCCGGTCCTCGGCTCTTTCCGGCGGCTCTCGTTCACTTTCGACTCCACTCGTAGTCCCGAGCGGAGCTATCCGAACCTAGCCGAATAGGTTCGGATAGCTCCGCTCGGGACTACGAGTGGAGCCGAAGGTGAACGAGAGCTGCCGGAAAGAGCCGAGGACCGGCTCTGTGTATTTCGGCGCCGGCGGCGCCATTTTCAAATCGCGGTCGGCGATTTTGAAGTTTTCACAGCTTGGGATCGCAGGGGATCGGCGTATAACACGCACCTGCGACTTTCCCCTGATTTTAAGGGGAAAAAAGTGCGTGTTATACGCCGATAAATACGGTAATAAGTTACAAAAATAATGTTTATTAACATTGATAAATGTATTTTTTTAATTAAAAATGTTTTAATACATTTTAAAATGTTTGATAACATTTATTTCTAATGCCCCGTACACACGGTCGTATTTTCTGACGGAAAATGTGTGATAGGACCTTGTTGTCGGAAATTCCGACCGTGTGTGGGCTCCATCACACATTTTCCATCGGATTTTCCGACACACAAAGTTTGAGAGCTTGATAACTTTCCGACAACAAAATCCGATCGTGTGTACACAAATTCGACGCACAAAGTGCCACGCATGCTCAGAATAAATAAAGAGATGAAAGCTATTGGCTACTGCCCCGTTTATAGTCCCGACGTACGTGTTTTACGTCACCGCGTTCAGAACGATCGGATTTTCCGACAACTTTGTGTGACCGTGTGTATGCAAGACAAGTTTGAGCCAACATCCGTCAGAAAAAATCCTAGGATTTTGTTGTCGGAATGTCGCACATGCCTATGTCTCCAAGATTTTGTTGCACAGCTTATTTTAACCTGGAACCTTTTTCTTCAATTTGGTGGTACCCAACCACCCAAACCTTTACTGTAGCTTTGCAAAAAGCTGGGTAGCATTGATCCACATCCTCTCTCTATTTCAACATATGGCTTTCTTGTGCTTTTTCCATAACTGTTGCTTTTAAAACTCAACCACTACAGCCAAAATGAACTCTTCTCTATTACGGCTTCTCAATTTAGATTACAAGCTCATCTGGGTGTTATCAAGCCTAGCATTTTATATATTTTTATATCTTTGATTGTCATTGTTACGGCTCCCTATTTCTTCTTCTTGTATACTGCTGTGGAAAATACTAGCAAGTCAGAGCTCATATCAACTGCAGAGTTGCTGGCAGGAATTTTAAACCCAAGCCACCAATGGCGGAAGACAGCGTGCTAATCATTTCGGGAAGCCCAGGTGGACTTTCTTGTGTGATTTGCCACTGAAAAATCAGAGGCTCGGCATATGTGAAGTAATCAAAGCATACAAAAAAATAAAATAAAATAACCGCCTGTGTCTGATCAAAATAGGAAACATCATTTAGAATGATTTGCCAGCATGTTGTAATATTTTCCTCTGCTTAAGATTATTTTCAATAAATAGTTCAGGTAATCATTGCCAGCTGTGGCAGGTAGAGTGTCATTGTTAGCCTGCTAGCATAGAGCTTACAAAAAAAAATAACTCCGAAAGTCTCTTACCATGATTGGAAATACATACAGTATAGTCTTTCAGTTGTAACCAATCAGACACCAGCAAAATACTGAACTGTGTTTTTTTTTTTATCTAGTAAAACAGCCAGCCCATTGGATGGCTACTACTAACAACCACCTTGCCCTACTTATCCAATTTTAACAATTTCCTATGTGGTACTGCGATATTTTTTTAGGGGCTAAAGTACATGAGGGATTTTACCCCCCCCCCTAGTAATTGAATTCTGAACTCTTGCTATTAATCCCTAATGCCGCGTACACACGAGCGGACTTTCCGTCAGAAAAGGTCTGACGGAACGATTCCGCCGGACATTCCGATTGTGTGTGGGCTTCATCGGACCTTCATCGGACCTTTTCTGTCGAAAATTCCGACGGACCTAGAAATAGAACATGTTTCAAATCTTTCCGATGGACTCGATACCTAACGAAAAAAAACGTTCGTCTGTATGCTAGTCTGATGGACCGAAAATGACGCAATGGCAGCTATTGGCTACTGGCTATTGAACTTCCTTTTCTAATCCGGTCGTACGTCATCACATTCGAAAGGATCGGACTTTGGTGGGATCTTGTGTAGGCAAGTCCGTTTCATCGGAACTCCGTTGAAAAGTAATTCGGAGTTCAGTCCGACGAGAAGCCCGCTCGTGTGTACGCGGCATAAAAAGAAAAAGTATAATGGTTTGATCAAATTTCTGTGCGTTATTCAGTTGTATATGGTCTGGAGCTTGAATTACAGGATACCCAACAGCGATTACCTGATCGCTGTGATATCCTTTGATTGGCTATCACAGTGATCAGTCACTGTTATGCCGCGTACACACGATCGCACATTCCGACAACAGAATCCATGTTTTTTTTTCCGACGGATGTTGGCTCAAACTTGTCTTGCGTACACACGGTCACACAAAGGTGGTTGGAAATTCCGAACGTCAACAACGTGGTGATGTACAACACGTACGATGAGCCGAGAAAAATGAAGTTCAATAGCCAGTGCGGCTCTTCTGCTTGATTCCGAGCATGCATGGCACTTTGTGTGTCGGAATTGTGTACACACGATCGGAATTTACGACAACGGATTTTGTTGTCGGAAAATTTGAGAACCAGATCTCAAATTTTGTGTGAAATTAAATGAAACCAAATGAAAGCCCAATTTGTCCTTAAAAAAACGCGGTATAATCCACCAGGATGCACAAAATAGTTATGATGATATGTACGGTTTTACTAACACATGTCAAAATTGTAAAACTTGGGCTTAGGCATTTAGATTTGTTTCACCCTTAACACTTAACCACTTAAGGACTGGTAGATTTTCTCCCTTAATAACCAGGCCATTTTTTGCAATACGGCACTGTGACGCTTTAACTGACAATTGCGCGGCCATGCGACGCTGTACCCAGCGTGGTATTTGATCACCACTGTGGTTTTTATTTTTTGCGCTATAAACAAAAAAAAGACTGACAATTTTGAAAAAAAAAACAATATTTTTTACTGTTTGCTATAATAAATATCCTCAAAAAAATGTAAAAGAAAAATGTCTTCATCAGTTTAGGCCAATATTTTTGGTAAAAAAATTGCAATAAGCATATATTGATTGCTTGAATACAGGGTAACTCAAGACAGCCTGAGCAGTGCCAGAGCACACTGAGCAGACTACACTAGCCGATTACAGGTCCCTGTTAAACAGACACCAATTGAATTTACCTAGCTGTGCAATGGCATCACTAGAGGGGGCAGAGGGGGCCCTGACCCCCCCAACATTATGCTGTGCCCCACCATGTGCCCCCCCAATTAAAAAAAAATTATTATTATTTTTTTTTTACAAAAAGGCAATGTCTAAGAGGGAGAGCATCCCCAGTCAGCTCCTGCGGGTGATTCCTCCCCCTTCCCTCTGCTCGCTGACACTGCATAATGCGAGCGCTCACACAACCACGGCCGCCCGATCTGCTCCTTCCCCTGCACCCTCATTGGCAGAGAGAAGAGCGAGTTGCAGGAAGAACCCCACCAGGACTCTCAGTTACTGAAAAAACAGACTGATTTCTCCCATCCTTAGGACAGGAGAACCAGCCTGTAAATTGCAAGAGATGCCAGACCAGCGCTGTCAATAGCAGGGGCAGGACAGCAAGAGGAGGCTGGGGAACCCCACAGTGGCAGAACAGCAGGGCCCGGTGGCAAGACAACCTTTGCAACCCTGATAGTTCTCCCACTGCTTTGGACCCTTATATTTTCTTGGTATGCTGGTGACATATATCTCTTGTTTTCTGCCACCCTGGGGGGCCCCAATACAGTAGGAAGGGAGCTCACTGCAGAACATGTGAAAGGGCCATTGTGGGATCGTAGTAAAGGGCCCCAGGATATATATATATATATATATATATATATATATATATATATGTGTGTGTGCCCCTCCTAAATATGAAAGCTGGAGACGCCACTATAGCTGTGCCTCTGTTAAGCAGATAATGCGAAAACGATTCTACACTAATCTTAGCATCTACCTAGTAGGGTTCTATTGTATATGTGGGACACAATTAAAGGAGGATTTGACTCATTCAAGGGAGGCAAAGGAGTTGTATTTCTATTTGTTTTTACCTTATAAGGTCTGTGCATTACAGTAACTGGATTTATGACCTGTTTAGACTGTCACACAAGTCTTTAAATGTGCTTTAAAGTGGTTGTACAAAAAGAGCAGAACGGTAATATTAAGCCAATATAGTGCCACATCCAGTATTGAGAGCAGAAAAGAAAATATTTCCTATGGCGGACTTTAAAGGCACATGAGAATGTAGCTGAAAGAGTATACAAAGTATTTATAATGCAAAATAGTTTTATTAGTGATTAAACATAGTCGCTAAAATTGTACATATGAAAAGATGGAATGTCTAGACAGTTTATGATATTGTCACCATGTTTGTAAGAAAGAAAACATATATAAAGTCCTTTTGAACCCAACACGTTTCAGAGTACAATCTTTCTCCTTCTTCAGGGGTGTATGAAGAGTAGCTTTGAAATAGAGAATCTACAGACACAGTTCTTACTGCTATATATATATATATATATATATATATATATATATATATATATATATATATATATATATCTTGTTTTTAAACACTACATGATGGAATGTTGAAATTCTTCTTGCCACCAAAAATTATATATATTTTCCTCTTCATACGCCCCAGAAAAAGGAGAGAAATTGTACTCCAAAATGCATTGGGTTCAAAAGGACTTCATCAGGGTTTACTTCCTCTTTAAGTGCAGGTGGCATTATAGATTGGCTTTGCAAAGATCAGTGAACCTCCATCAGATGCTGCTCCCCAAAAAGTGTATCCAATGAGTGGAACATACACATCAACTAGACAACCCCAGTTTAGACTGAATCTGCTTTGCGCATCTAGCATTATGAGACCTTGTATGTAACCTGGCTCCACTACAATATACCTAGAAGCTTACATGAAATAATATTGCTTAAGTAAAGTGGCTCTTTTATTATAACCAGCATGATGCCATGTCTGAGTATTGCTTTTAGCCCAGCTTTTAGCTTCAGTTTTCCCCTCGGAGGCTCCTGATTCAAGACAAAAGATGAAATTTTAGGCCATAATGAGATTATGCAATTCCCTACACCTTATGACATCACTCTTACCTAGGCTTGGTGGATTGCAGGTACGCTCCTAGCCCTGAGCCCTGGAGGGAAAGGCATTAATAATGATCTATTTCAGGAGTTTTGTTCTCTGGAACATTATTCATACACTTAGATTCTATGAGGAAATAATCAATTTGGGAGTGAGACAACTGAGGATGTGAGCCGCAAGTAAAATGCCTTTTTATTTCTGCAGTTTCGATATTCTCAGAAACCTCCTAGAGAATAAAGATTATTCTCAGCTAAAGCAGATCTGCATATCTTCTTTTTATCTTTGCATCCTGGTGCAAACTGCAAGCCAGCATTCTGCAAAACTCATAAGTATGGCCTTTTTAATGTTACTGTACTAACTGTCTCCTATCTCTAAAAAAAAAAAAAAAAGGACAAGGACAAATTAAAGCTTAACTCTGGGCAAGCAGCTAGTTACGCATCTGAAATACATATATGGAAACTATTGTGATTCCCAAAGGAGTTGTAATTCTGTTTAGTCTGCTCGGTGATCCAGACTGCTAAACAGTCCAGCCAAATCTAGGACCTCCACAGCAGCCCAGTTTGGTAAAGAACACTCATTCCCCAGCTTGGTGAATGGATAATGAAGGAGCAGCTGTATAGTAATGAGGTCACTCCTCTCTCTCCTGATGTCAGCACACGTACTCTTTAACAGAGATTGATTGGCTGCTAGTGTTGGCTCCTGCTCCACCAATCTGAGAACTTCCATACGCAGGATTCTAGAAGGTTAATATAAAGAAAAAAAATCAGGATCTTGTGCTTTTTTAAAAGAGAAGTATGTGTTTGGGGTTTTTTCCTCCATCATACTTACCTAGGTGGATGCAGCATTGTCCCCCGACATTTCTGCACTGAGAAAAGAGTGTTTGAACATTGCCGATGGCTCGGTTCTCACAGCTTCCAGAGCAGAGAGCTGCTGACTGTCAATCAGCAGCTCTCCGCACTGCTCCTCCATGCTCACTGGAGCGTTGTGCTGTGGACAGGCGGGGAGCAGCCATCTCAGGCTCTCAGCGGCTCAGCAGGTCGCTAAGACGGGTATCAGTCCAGGTACCTGGCGGATCCAGACTTCCATTGTCAGGATGAAGCTGTGCCTGGACTGATATCCGTGACATCAGCAGAGAGCGGACTTCATTCCACTCTCTGCTGAAAACAGGTCACAGGAGTGCAAAACAAACTGTACTTCTTTGACCCATAGGAGAAGCAACTGGACTTCTCCTTAACTGAATAAATGCTAGGAGTTCTGATTTAAAGTGGTTCTAAAGGCAGAAATTTTTTTACTTTAATGCATTCTCATGTTTCGTCATAACTGGCATCATCAGGGGAATAGACCTGTCATATGTGTTAGCTACTCCCAACGTGTTTCGTCATAACTGTCGTCATCGTCTATGCCCCTGGAGGCAATTTTACACCGACCAGTACACATGTCTGATGACCTGGTGAACAAAATTCCCAGTTTTTCTGGGTATATTTATGTACGGTCCTTGTATGTGAGGGAACCTGAGGACCTGGCGCATCCCTGTTTGGTCTTGATGTGCTTGGTGGCGCGTCTATTGAAGCATGCTATTGCTGCATATATTTATTTTATACTTATGATGATTCTATACATACGCACCCTCTTCTCTACCCTGAAGAAGGAAGGAACATAGATTTCCTAAACACGTAGTGTTGCTTGGTGAATATCCACAAGAATTTTGACCCTTCACCGTATCAGGGCCAACATGATGTTCTAATTGATCCGAGCTTTGGGGGGCTCTAAGTATATGCATATTTGATGTCCTCACACGATGGATTTTATGATGTGATGTAGTTTAGACCATGTGGTCAACTTTATTTTATCAATTGTAATAAAAAAATGTATATCCTTTTTAAATTTTTGTTAAATATCTTTACTGTTTTTCACATTCTGCCTTAAAAGTCCCAATTGGGGTAACAATTTTCTACAATTAAACGTGCTCGGGATGTTGGCAAAATCCTCTTTGTAAAAAGGACCAGTACTCCAGTGGCCGATCCCCGTGCTTTTCTCTCATGATGCCACACGTTTGGCGGAGCTGATGCACGTGACATCGCCACGCCTGTTTGAATTGTCTGGAGTAACTTGCAACATCGCTAGGGAATATTTTATATATACAGGGCTGTTTTATGACTCACATGAGTTCATTCCCTATAGCGGTGACGGTACAAGCGGATCACAGGGTTCATCTCACTCACATCTTTTGAATACACAGTGGTGTTATGCTATTGACATGGACTCAGTCATTGCATATACATGAAGAGGACTTTTATTTTTATATTTTTTTCACTTTTCACCATTGCACTGAATTGTTTATGTTTCTTATTTTTAGCGTGGCAAATTACTTTTACAGTTATTAGAGTATGTGAACCCATTCATATTTCAGAGGACATTTCAGTTTTTTAATGTACAGCTTATATTATTAGTAAACCAACCTTGAAGGTCCTTGTCCAATCACTTCCTTTTAATAGGTGACATCGCTCTGTCCAATGCACTCCTGATGGTGACTACAAGTGTAAGAAATGCCATTTGCCGCCACTAGACAGCATTCATATAGACAGGAAGCTGCTATAAACAAGCTACAGGGGATAAGCAGCACTGAGATGCAACAAAGAATGAAAAAAAAAATTAAAACTGCATATTGTAAAAGAAAAAATGCATGGCAAATTCTTATAATACACATTGCTTTATTAAACTGGATGCAGGGGCGCAGATAAGAAGGGGGGTTAGGGGGTCCGAATTCCCCCAGATCATCCCCCCACAGCACAGGCTGACAACCATTTTAAAGGGACGGGAGCTTAACAGCCCAGGTATCCTTACGGCAGCTGACTCTTCCCTTTGGGCCACGAATGGACAGATTTGCTGGAAAAGAGGAGAAAGGGAACCAGATTGGCTGCATTGACCTCTGAACCTTCATTACAGGAGAGAAAGTAGTAAATGGACATGTTGCACACTATACACTGGTTTGTGTAAGACATACTCCTGACCACTGCACTCTGTACATTTGACTCTGTATGATATACTCCTAACGACTGCACACTACACACTGGGCTGTGTATGATATACTCCTGACCGCTGCACTCTGTACATTTGACTGTGTATGATATACTCCAGACATGTGCAATTAGTTTCGTTAATTCGGAAACATTCTAACAAAAACCCGTTTAACAAATTTTTCCGGAAATTCCAAAATCCGAAAATCGAGAATTCAAAAATTCAAAAATTTGAAAATCTGGAAATTCAAAAATTCAAAAATCCAGAAAATCTGGAAATTCGGAAAATCGAAAATCTGAAATTTTTGAAAATCAGAGAATTCGGAAATTCAGAAATTCGAAAATCCGAAAATAAGAATGAAAATCCAAAAATTAGAAAACTCAAAAAATAGAAAATCTGGAATAATAACGAAATAGCTAATAATAACTATTACTAACTGTTAAATTATAGGTCATGGAATTTCTTTTCAAATTTGGCTGTTAGTGAACATAATGAATACAAATTTATCCGAAGTTACGAATCATCCAAAATAATGAATGCCACATCTAAACGAATGGAACGTAATGAATTACCCCCATCAAATCATTCTCTGCCGCTATTACCTTTTGTACCACCACCCCCTCCCTTTAGAATGTAAGCTCTATGAGCAAGGCCCTCCTGTACCTTTTGTATTGAACTGTACTGTAATTGTGTAGTCTCCCCTATACATTGTAAAGCGCTGCATAAACTGTTGGCGCTATATAAATCACGTATAATAATAATAATAATTAGTAATAAATAATAATAAAAACGTATTATTATTATTTATTACTGTTAATTTGTTACGTTACGTTATGTTGCTTTGATCTGGCTTTGCCAGATTCACTAAAAGTGTCCCAGCCGAGTCTGTTTTTTTTTTTTTTGCAAGCAAGTGAAGTGCTACAGGAAAAGAAAGAAGTGTGTAGCGCCCCCCTGGGTCTAATGGGAGCAAAGAGGTACCTTCAGATACAGGGAGTGAGCTTACATTCACCTCAGGGCTGAGTTCATGACTATAATGGGGAGCTAGAACAGAATTTGGGTACCAGTCACTTTAAGTATTTTTCAATGCTTTAATGAAAACTTGAGAGAAGTAGTAGGAGAGAGGGTTAGGGGAGGTTTCAGATACCCTTTTAAGCAGATCACTTGCAGACTCCTTGAAGCCAAAGGCAAAACAGCTTTCTTTTAGAAGATCTTGGATACCTGGATAGGTCTCTCACACAGGCCTGGCAGCCGGTAGAATGTCTGGACAAGCCTCTCTCACAGACTTAGCAGCCAGTAGAACTCCTGGATAAGTCTCTCTTACAGACCTAGCAGCCAGGAAATAGTTACCTTGTTTAGATTGTAGAACAGCTTAACAGTACCAGAACTTTTAAGCCGACCCAGCGATATTGTAAGGGTAGTTTAGTTATAGATGCGTCCTCCAAACGAGTCACTGGGCCCTTCTGAGAGACCTGGCTCTCTCCAGCAAGGGTCCTCCCCTAGATCTCCTCAGCTTGGCTCTGCTTCTTCTACACAAGCAAGACAGCCTAAGGACCACCTCAGAATTTAGTAGGTCCCAAAAAGGCTTCCGGACCTACTAGCAGAACTTATAGCAACACACCCTCGGGCCAGCTTTCTTTTAGAAGATCTTGGATACCTGAATAGGTCTCTCACACAGAGCTAGCAGCTGGTAGAATGTCTGGACAAGCCTCTCTCACAGACTTAGCATCCAGTAGAACTCCTGGATAAGTCTCTCTTACAGTCCTAGCAGCCAGGAGCTAGTTACCTTGTTTAGATAATAGAAGAGCTTAACAGTACCAGAACCTTTAAGCAGACCCAGCGATATTGTAAGGGTAGTTTAGATATAGATGCGTCCTCCAAACGAGTCACCAGGCCCTCCTTAAGAGACCTGGCTCTCTCTAACAAGGGTCCTCCCCTGGTTCTCCTCAGCTTGGCTCGGCTTCTTCCACACAGGCAAGGCAGCCTAAGGACCGCCTCAGAATTTAGTAGGCCCCATACCTACTAGCAGAACTTATAGCAACACACCCTCGGGCCAGGAGGGCTCTGAGCTAACAAACTGACTAAGAGCACATGGCCTCTGTCCAATAAATACCACTTCCCAGAATGCACAGCGGCCAGGAACCTCCTACTGGGCTGTTTCTGGAAAAGGAATATTCATTACTGCTCAACCTAGTTGTAATTCTCACACTGTCCTGTGGTACCAGTGACACCTACTGGCAACAGTGGGAAATGCACAACTCAGTCAAGTTTAGAACAGAACCAAATATACGATCAAATCTGAGCAGTTTACAGCTCGGCCAAAAACTAAAAATTACACTGTAGCCCAATTTTTAGGAACAGGGGGCTACAAGTGAATATAGACTGTATATGGGAAAGTTGTCCCTGAAGTTGTCTGAAGTCAAGTGGGCATCCCATAATACCCCTACTCCCCATCCAAGTTTTATCCCCTCACTAAAAATACAAAAACAAAGTACTGGACTGTTTTCTGACTCTGGGAGCCTATGAAGATTTGGTGTGCCTGGATGTGCAGGGTGGGGGGATCCCTTTTCACCCGTGGCTCCTACGCGGGGGGGGGGGGGAGGGTGCGCTTCATATATGTCTATTGAACCTTCTGCATTGCTATAAGAACCTCATTACCTTTCATCATCTGACTCCTAAATAGTCTGTCGCAGGATACTGCCATTTACTCTTCATGTCATTGCTTTACCCGGACTGTCATATCTTGTCAGCACACACTGAATCATAAAACAATGCATGATGTATAACAGAACAGCCGGGTGCATTCATGTAGTACTATCCTGTGTAGCTATGGAAACTGGATCTTGTACAGCGCTTATCATGATTTTGGTCAAATTTGAGAATATTTGGAACCAAGATGTATATGTATTGAGATGAGTATCTAATAACTCATGTCGGCTTTTTTTTTGCGAAAAACTGTCAGCAAATGCAACAAAGGTCTTTATATGAGAGCTCTACCCTTCCTGTGTGTTGTGAACAGAATATGTCATTGGATTTCACCAGAGACTGTAGAGACTCAATCTCCGGTGTCCACAGCTGCACCCCTCTGCAGGGATCGCCTCATTTACACACAATATTTTCTGATTTAACCGATTCAGCCCCGGAAGATTTGGCTCCTGAATGACCGGGCCATTTTTTTGCGATTCGGCACTGCGTCACTTTAACTGACAATTGAGCAGTCGTGCGACGCTGCACCCAAACAAAATTGACATCCTTTTTTTCCCACAAATAGAGCTTTCTTTTGGTGGTATTTGATCACCTCTGCGGTTTTTATTTTTTGCGCTATAAACAAAAAAAGAGCGACAATTTTGAAAAAAACACAATGGGTGTTATTTACTAAAGGAAAATCCACTTTGCACTGCAAGTGCACTTGGAAGTAAAGTCGCTGTAGATGCGAGGTGGACGTGCAAGGAAAATAAAAAACAGCATTTTATCTTGCACATAGTTGGATGATAAAATCATCAGAGCTTCCACTCATTTCAGATCTTCCCCTTAGATTTAGAGCGACTGCACTTTCAAGTGCACTTGCAGTGCAAAGTGGATTTGCCTTTCGTAAATAACCCCCAGTATTTTGTACTTTTTGCTATAATAAATATCCCCATTTTTCTTTTAAAAAAGCAAATTTTTTCTCAGTTTAGGCCGATATGTATTCTTCTACATGTTTTTGGTAAAAAAAACCCACAATAAGCGTATATTGATTGGTTTGCGCAAAAGTTATAGCGTCGTACAAAATCGGGGATAGATTTATAGCATTTTTATTATTATTTTTTTTTTTTTTACTAGTAATGGCGGCGATCTGCGATTTTTATCGGGACTGCGACATTATGGCGGACACATTGGACACTTTTGACACATTTTTGGGACCATTGGCATTTATACAGCGATCAGGGCTATAAAAATGCACTGATTACTGTAAAAATGTCACTGGCAGGCCTAGTTAACACTAGGGGGCGATCAAGGGGTTAAGTGTGTTCCCTGCTACGTGTTTCTAACTGAAGGGGGAGGGGACTGACCTAGAGGAAATAATAGATCGGGGTTCCTAGCTATTAGGAACACACAATCTGTCTCTCCTCACAGAGCAGAACAGGGATTTGTGTGTTTACACACAAACACTTCCGTGTTCTGCCTCTCGTGCCTGCGATCGCTCGTGGCCGGCTGTCATCGTGACCATCAGTCATGAGCCTTGGCAACCCCGCAGTACAGTGGGCGCGTGCACGCTCCTACTATCCCGATCCCACGAGCCGACGTATAGCTACGACGGCTCGTGGGATCGTGCCGACCTGCCGCAGTAAAATGACGGCGGCTGATCGGCAAGCGGTTAAAGGATAAGTTCACCTTTTTTTTTTTTTTTTCTAAATTCCAGCTCCCCTATGTACCAATATAGCATTAATGTACATCTTTTGCAAAAATAAAACAGCTTTACCTCACTGTCTTTAAGGATGTTTCAAAACACTGCTCGATTACTTCTGCCCTACTTCCTGGACAGACTTTAGGTCATGACACAGGAAGGATTTGACCAGCTGATCTCATTAGCACACACCCTGCATCATCCACCCTCAGCTGGTCAACTCCTTCCTGTGTCATGACCTAAAAAAGCTGAACACAGGTGAACTTAGCCTTTAGCCCTGACCTCTTGCAGCCAATGAAATACACACATGGGAGCTGCTTTTACCTGCCCAAATATTTGTTTTTCTGTCCATCCAGTTCTGAGATTTACACACCTCTGACACTACAGCTCTCTCTGGCAGGCTGAGAGACCTGCAGTGCCTTGAAAAACTATTCATACCCCTTGAAATTTTCCACATTTTGTCATGTTACAACCAAAAATGTAAATGTATTTTATTGGGGGGTTTTTTGTGATAGACCAACACAAAGTGGCACATAATTGTGAAGTGGAAGGAAAATGATAAATGGTTTTCAAAATGTTTTACAAATAAATATGTGAAAAGTGTGGCGTGCATTTGTATTCAGCCCCCTTTACTCTAATATCCCTAACTAAAATCTAGTGGAACCAATTGCCTTCAGAAGTCACCTAATTAGTAAATAGAGTCCACCTATGTGTAAATTAATCACAGTATGAATACAGCGGTTCTGTGAAGCCCTCGGAGGTTTGTTAGTGAACCTTAGTGAATACACAGCATCATGAAGGCCAAGGAACACACCAGACAGGTCAGGGATAAAGTTGTGGAGAAGTATAAAGCAGGGTTAGGTTATAAAAAAAATATCCCAAGCTTTGAACATCTCACGGAGAACTGTTCAATCCATCATCCGAAAATGGAAAGAGTATGGCAGAACTGCAGACCTACCAAGACATGACCATCCACCTAAACTGAAAGGAGAGCATTAATCAGAGAAGCAGCCAAGAGGCCCATGGTAACTCTGGAGAGATCCACAGCTCAGGTGGGAGAATCTGTCCACAGGACAACTATTAGTCATGCACTCCACAAATCTGGCCTTTATGGAAGGGGGGCAAGAAAAAAGCCATTGCTGAAAGAAAGCCATAAGAAGTCCCGTTTGCAGTTTGCGAGAATCCATGTGGAGGACACAGCAAACATGTGGAAGAAGGTGCTTTCTGGCCTAAAAGCAAAACACTATGTGTGCAAAATACCCTGCAAGGTCCAAATCAGTTGGTGGAGGGGGGATTTTGGTGTGGGGTTGTTTTTCAGGGGTTGGGTTTGGCCCCTTAGTTACAGTGAAGGGAACACCTAAGGCATCAGTAAACCTAGACATTTTGGACAATTTCATGCTCCCAACTTTGTGGGAACAGTTTGGGGATGGCCCCTTCCTGTTCCAACATGACTGTGCACCAGTGCACAAAGCAAGGTCCAAAAAGGCCAGTCAAGTTTTTTTACCCCAAACTCGCTCATCCATGTCTTTATGGACCTTGCTTTGTGCACTGGTGCGCAGTCATTTTGGAACAGGAAGGGGCCATCCCCAAACTGTTACCACAATGTTGGGAGCATGAAATTGTCCAAAATGTCTTGGTATGCTGACGCTTTAAGAGTTCCCTCCACTGGAACTAAGGGGCCAAGCCCAACCATTGAAAAACAGCCCCACACCATAATCCCCCCTCCACCAAATGATTTCAGAATCGTGCACAAAGCAAGGTCCATAAAGACATGGATGACTGAGTTTGGGGTGGAGGAACCTGACTGGCCTGCCCTCAACCTGATAGAACACATTTGGGATGAATTAGAGCAGAGACTGCGAGCCAGGCCTTCTTGTCCACATCAGTGCCTGACCTCACAAATGCGCTTCTGGAAGAATGGTCAAACATTCCCATAGACACACTCCTAAAGCCTTCCCAGAAGAGTTGAAGCTGTTATAGATGCAAAGGGTGGGCCGACTCAATATTGAAACCTACGTACTAAGACTGAGATGCCCTTAAAGTTCATGTGTGTGTAAAGGCAGGCGTCCCAATACCTTTGGCAATACAGCGTATGTTCACATTAGGGCACAGAATATTATTGCACTACGATTTTGGACTTTATATTTACACCGGATATGCTTGCACTTTCATATATGATTGTTTTCTTTTTGTATATTTGGATTAATAGCGCTACACTGATTAATGATGTATGATTTCCCACTAGGTCAGGTGATAATACCAGTGGTGAGCTGCATGTTTTCCAAAGTATTTTCTTTCATACATGGTTGCGCAGGTTGATTTTTGGTTATTTTATGACATGGAAAAACGTGACAGCACTGGGCTAATCATCACTGTAAAAGAGAAATCCTTAGCCCTGTGTGAACTAAGACTCCAGCATAGCTCACACAGGGTTCCTCCAGAACCGAACGTGTTCTGCCCCACTTTCATCTATTTTTTATGTCTTGTTATGAACTGGCTTATCAGTTAGGTTATCAGTTTTCTGTATTATGCTGACATCTAGTGCCAGTTTTTTGCCAGTACATCTTGTTGACTATGTGATTTTGTTTTCTCCCTCTGTCCACCCCTCCTGTTTAGTGCTAGTTAGTTTAGTCTTAGATAGACCCTCCCCACCTTTTCCATGTTACCTCAGTCAGTGTTCATTATTCACAGAAACAGGGCTGAAGAAAGTCATTGCCTTCTTACACTTTAAAAGACTGGAAAATCTTCCTCTGTAGTGCAGTTGTCTGGAAAAGCCGATCGACGGCTCTTCCTGTTTACATCGTGATCAGCCGTGATTGGACATGGCTGATCACGTGGTAAAGAGTCTCTGTCAGACTGACACACCGCAACAACGATTGCCTCCGGTGGCGCGGAGCGGCTTGATATCCTGGCGACATCATATGACGTCCGGTCAGGATATTGCAACCACTTTGCTGACGTCATATTGCTATATGGTGGGCGGCAAGTGGTTAAAAAGGGTTACAACACTTCTGCTTTAAAGTGTTCCAGGACTACCTTGTAAATATAAAAAAGGCAGCACAGTGGTAATGCAGCTATCCAGAGTAGCCAGTCCTTATCTTTGGTTATGCCCCAGATCAGGGGTCTCCAAACTTTCTAAATAAAGGGCCAGTTTACTGTCCTCCAGACTTTATGGTGGCCGGACTGTGGCCAGTGGGAGTAGAAATTATCCTGGGATCAGTGGGATTAATCAATGCATCTTTCGTATTAGGGGGAGGAATAATGCCCCATTGCTGGTGTCAGCTTGAGGAATAGTGCCCCATCGTTGGCGTCAGTGGGAGAAATGGTGCCCTGTCATTGGTGTCAGTAGCAAGAATATTGCCCCATTGTTGGTGTCAGTGGAGGGAAAAGTGCCCCAAGGACCAGATAAAAGCAAGTAAAGGGCTGCAGTTTGGAGACCCCTGCCCTAGGGCACCCTGAGATCCTGTCACAGGCCAGCCTGCAGATTTCCGCTGCAAAATTCTTATCTCCTTGCTGCAGATCTGTGACTCCATTTGACATGTGATGTTTGGCTTCACTGTTCACCTTTGGGCGTTACCTGCTCCACTGTGGGTTTATATCTTTTTCCCTTCTATTACTTCCTGGGTCACCTCCTTGTTTGCTTACCTATTTATACACATGTTCAGTGCAGCGCTCCTTGCCTGAGCAACTTTGCAGTTCTCTGAGCTCCTGTTCACTTTTCTCTTGTGTATCCTGTATCAGACTATCCGTGTAGCGACCCCGGATTTGTTTACGTCTATGCTTGTTTGCTACCTACCCTGACCTTGGCTTGTCTCCTGTATTTATGGTTGTCTCCTGCTGCTTGTACTCTGCACAAGTGTTTGGTCTCTTCATCCTCAGCTGGGCGTACCTGGGGGCCACAACCTGATTTCAGCTTGCTGCAAGTCTATTGCCACCATCAGGGGCTCTGGTGAAGAAGCAGGCTGGGACTTAGACTCTGCGCCCTTGGGAACCCTGAGTTGGCAATCTACAAAAGGCTCATTATTACAGACTCTTGACAGATCCCCTAGGAAGTCAGCATTGCACCTACCACTTCACACCTTCTGCACTTCACTGGTCAGTGAGGTTGTCCATTGCGTAAATTAACCATTGGCATGTCCCAATAGTCTATACATCAGGCCAAATGGTGAAAAGGTGTATACACTGGACCAAATGGCCCAAAGTCAATACATCAGGCCAAATGGCCCAAAGGTCTATGCATTAGACCAAACAGCTCAAACATCTATACATCAGGCCAAATGGCACAGAGGTTTATACATCCAACCAAACTGACCACAGGGCCATACATAGAATCAATTTTTCCAAAGGTCTACACATCAGGCCAAATGGCCCAAAAGTCTATATGCCAGGTGGCATGGCCCAAAGGTCTGTACATTAGGCTAATGGTCCAAAGGTCTTCACATCAGGCCAAATGACCCAAAGGTCTTTACAACAGAACAAAACAAGGGACAACTAAAGAGGAAAGAGGGGCAATGGGAGTTGTTTCCAAAAGAGGGACAGTCTCAAACACAGAACAGCTTTGAGTTATAGCTTTATACTATTTTTAGAAAACATTCTGACCTTACTCAATAATCACAATTTCAATTCTTTGTTACATGTAACTCTTTTACATATATATGAACAAATCTGAAGCAGGATGATGACAGAAAAGGCCATTGCAAGCCTTGTTATTTAGCTGTCTTTGTCAAAGCTGTGTGGTCTCTCAGTAATATAGGGTCTGTATACAGAGTACGCTGTACCATTATGGAGTTGATTATAATATCCTGAAATAAGTATGGAACTTGCACAGAATTAGAATACATTTTAGCTATGAAAGCAAATAAATCTTTCAACCTTTATTCAGCAGAGCCAACAAGACTTGGTCTTACATGTATTATACAGTAACCCCGGAGGACTGTGTATAAAAAGAAACCTCTTGTGCTCTAATAATGGGATCCAGAAGGCAGGAACAGATTTTTGAGCCCAATGGCATGAATAAAAATGAAATGCAAACAGCAGCTGGCTAAAAAATGGTAATTCCAATTATTGCTTCTGTAGCATATGTCTTGTTGAATTGCACCAATCATTTGGTCTTTGGTCTGCGGGAAAAAGGAAGGAGGGAAAGGAGAATACAGTGTAATTTGCTTGGATATCATTTAAGTGAATTTATTTTTATGGCTTGCTGGAACAGACTGCAAAAATGAACTCTGTTAAATTCAATTGGAAATATCTCTTTTTGCCTTTCTCTAAAAGTCGACTTCACGTGCCACTGGTATTTCGGGTTCTGATTACTGTAAGTACATACAATCACCCCTAGTGCTTCGTAACTCTCCAGGGGATTGGTGAGTTTCCCTTACAATTGTACCTTGCTCATGAGGCCATATCAAAAGTATTGATCTCTTGCAGCTTGGTGGTCCAGTTATGTAACATACATTAACATGAAGAATTGTGGAGGATTGAAGTATTTGAGAAGTTTAAGGTGGGGGTATCTCAATGCTTACGTTTCAATGACTTCCTTTTATTGTCATCAGTAGTGAATTTACACATTTATCGGCAAACTGAATTGGAAAGGAAGTGCCATTGGATCTGAAAAGGTATTTTGACAGTCAGTGTTGGGACATAAGCATAGTTAATAGGCTCCACCTTAGGCCACAGGTGTCCACTGGAGGAATGGTTCAAGAAAGGTTGACCGCACTCCCAGGTATGAAGCAGTGATAATTACTTTATTGAAGATAAAAATCCATTAAGGTACATCATAAAACATCATGAGACCTCGATGCATTCATGGCAAGATTAATGCGTTTCACGAATCGAGGTTGGCTTAGTCATAGGATTATGACTAAGCCAACCTTGATTCGTTAAATGCGTCCCCACAAAGTTGGGAGCATGAAACTGTCCAAAATGTCTTGGTATGCTGACGCTTGAAGGGTTCCCTACACTGGAATTAAATAGCCAACCCCTGAAAAACAACCCCACACCACAATCCCCCCTCCACCAAATTATTTGGACCAGTGCACAAAGCAAGGTCCATAAAGACATGAATGAGTGAGTTTGTCCAAACTTGTCCAACATCAGTGTCTGACCTCACAAATGCACTTCTGGAAGAATGGTCAAACATTCCCATAGACACACTCCTAAACCTTATGGACAGCCTTCCCAGAAGAGTTGAATCTGTTATAGCTGCAAAGGGTGGGCCAACTCAATATGGAACCCTATGTACTAAGACTGGGATGCAAAGTAAAGTTCATGTGCGTGTAAAGGCAGGTGTCACAATACTTTTGACAATATAGCAGGAGTATGCGGTCCATAAGGGGCGCAGGGGCACCGCCCCGCTAGTTTGTATGTGGGGATGCATGTGAGGCGCTGGACTTATACGTTTCTATGAGATTCGTTTTTTTTTCCAAGCCACATGTTTAGAGCCGAAAGCTCTAGTTGGCTTGAAAAAGGTTGGGCTCGGGGCACAGAGCTCCGTGCCCTGAACCCACCCACTTGTGACAGTAGTGAATCAATATTAGCTATTGTCTTCGGGCTTCTCCTCCCAACCAATCAGGACAGGAGGCGGATCGGGTTGGCTGGGAGGAGAAGCTGAGGAAGCCACGGAGGGGCTGAGTGCGGGGGGACCATGGGGGGCTGAGTGAGGACCTGGGGGGGGTTTGTTTGTTGCCCCCCAAAAAAAAGGTTTAGCACCAGCCGCCACTGCATTATAGTGTATGTTGCAAATTCTGTTTCCTAGACACACAATTATGGTTATCTTTATGGTTAGAATAAGATATCAACAAATGATAAGGAAGTTACAAAGAAGAAGAAATACCATATTGCACATTTGCAAAAAAGTGTAAGGGAATAGAACAGACAGAGAAAAACACAAGTTGGAGAGAGAAGGTTTAGATATGGAAGAGGGATAGAAGCAAATTAACCACTTCCAGCCCAAGGACGTCATATGACGTCCTGGACTTTCAGTGGGAATATCCGAATGATGCTTGCAGCTACAGGCATCATTCAGATATCCTTGTTTTCAGGCGGCAATTCTGTGCACATAAGAATGATCAGAGCGGCAGTTCTGCCACTTGATCGTTCTTACAGGCGATGGGAGGGGACAACCCCCCTCCTCCCGCCGCCATCCGGTGCTTCTCTGGGCTCCCCCGTGCCATTGGGGACCCGGAGAAAGAATCGGCCACCGCCGGATGACGAGAATAGAGATGACCGGTGACCATATGGTCACCGGTCATCTCTATGACCTTCAGAGGCCCGGGCGGTTATAACGTCACGTCTGGGCCACGGATGTAAACAAAGCCGTGATCGCGGCTGGTAAGCATGAGATCGTGGATTTTTTTTCTCGATCTCATGCTTTCCAGCCTGGAGGAGAGATGTGGGGTCTTATTGACCCCGCATCTCTCCATAAAGAGGAGTGTTCCGCCATTTGATCGTTCTTACAGGCGACTGGAGGGGACATCCCCCCCCTCTCACCGCCATCTGATGCTCCTCCAGGCTCTCCCGTGCCATCGGGGACCTGGAGAAAGAATCGGCTTCCCCCAGATGACGAGAATAGAGATGACCGGTGACCATATGGTCACCGGTCATCTCTATGACCGTCAGAGGCCCGGGCGCGACGTTATGACATCACGTCTGGGCCACAGATGTAAACAAAGCAGCGATCGCGGCTGGTAAGCACGAGATCATGGATTTTTTTTCCGATCTCATGCTTTCCAGCCTGGAGGAGAGATGTGGGGTCTTATTGACCCCGCATCTCTCCATAAAGAGGACCTGTCACGAATGATTGCTATTACAAGGGATGTTTACATCCCTTGTAATAGGAATAAAAGTGATCAAAAAAAAAAATGTTGTAAAAGAAAGTAAAAAAAAAAAAAATAAATGAATAATTTAAACCGCCCATGTCCCTGGTAGCTTGTGCTCAGAAGCGAATGCACACGTTAGTCCCGCCCACATATGTAAACACCGTTCAAACTACACACGTGAGGTATTGCCGCGTGTGTTAGAGTGCGAGCAACAATTCTAGCTCTAGACCTCCTCTGTAACTGAAGTTTGGCGTCATTCCATGTGCGCAATTTTAAAGCGTGACATGTTGGGTACCTATTTACTCGGCATAACATCATCTTTCACATTATACAAAAAAATTGGGCTAACTTTACAGTTTTGTTATTTTTTTAAAATCATGAAACTTTTTTTTTTTTTTTTTTAAAAACACGTTTGAAAAATTGTTGCGCAAATACCGTGCGAGATAAAATGTTGCAATGACCGCCATTTTATTCCCTAGGG
Source organism: Aquarana catesbeiana (assembly GCF_042186555.1). Lineage (NCBI taxonomy): Eukaryota > Metazoa > Chordata > Amphibia > Anura > Ranidae > Aquarana > Aquarana catesbeiana. The sequence continues at coordinate 37,514,795 of NC_133336.1, forward strand.
GGTCTGCTAAAAAAAATATATAAATATATTTGGGGGTTCTGAGTAATTTTCTAGCAAAAAAATGATGATTTTTACATGTAGGAGAGAAGTGCCAGAATAGGCCCGGTATGGAAGCGGAAAGCAGAAAGAGACGGCTAGAATGATGAAGAATGTCAGATGATAATGAAGGAGAATAGAACGGACAGGAAGACAAATACAGGTCGGAGAGAAAAAGTTCAGATGTAGAAGAGAGATGGAAACAAATTAAGGAAGGAAAGGAAGAGAAGGCTGGAATGATGAAGGATCTCAGATGATAATGAAGGAGAAGAACTGAAAGAATATGAAAATGTTAAAGTAGACCTGTCATGAGAGAAATATGGAGGCTGCCATTGCTGGCCTGCTTCTGAAAATGATAGTTGTCGGGCTTCAATATTTCTTAGTTACAGACCGAGAACAAGCATGCAGCAAATGAAAGTCACAGAAAGGTGAGGCTTAGAGCCGGTTCACACAGGGGCGACTTGTCAGGCGACCTAGCCGCCTGTTCTGTACAATGGAACCGTTCTAACAGGAGCAACGCAATTCGCTCCGACTTAGAAAAAGGTTCCTGTACTACTTTGGGGCGACTTGCATAGACTTCTATACAGAAGTCGTTTTGCAAGTCGCCGCGGAAGTCGTTTGCAGGTCGCCTCGCTGAGGCGACCTGCAAGTCGTGCCGCCCCTGTGTGAACCGGGGCTTACTAATCTCTCTACCTGTGTTGTGTCATTGACTCAAACTACGGAAGCCAAAGCATCAGGATGACAGCCAGGCACTGAGCATTTTCAGAAGATGTTAGCAAGGGCAGCCATTATTTTTTTTCTAATGGCTGGTGTACTTTAACTACTTGCCGTCCGCCCTATAGCAGTTTTACTGCTACAGGGCGGCGGCTGTGCGCAGGATCACGTGTATATATATATATATATATATATATATATATATATATATATATATATATATATATATATATATACGTGATGCTGTACTTTTTCATGTAGCAGGTGCGAATGCGTGATGTTGTGATTATGCACAGCGGGAGCCAATCAGCAGCTGCCGCGGACTTGGTGTTCGCTGGCACCAGCCAATCATTCCTTACACAGGCAGAACACAGACCTCCCAACATTTTGAGATGGGAATGAGGAATTCCCCGTACACATGGTCGGACATTGATCGGACATTCCGATAACAAAATCCATGGATTTTTTTCCGACCGATGTTGGCTCAAACTTGTCTTGCATACACACGGTCACACAAATCTTGTCGGAAATTCAGAACGTCAGGAACGCGGTGACGTACAACACGTACGACGAGCCGAGAAAAAAGAAGTTCATTAGCCAGTGCGGCTCTTCTGCTTGATTCCGAGGCATGCGTGGCACTTTGTACGTCGGAATTGTCTACACAAGATCGGAATTTGCGCGAACGGATTTTGTTGTCGGAAAATTTGAGAACCAGATCTCAAATTTTGTGCGACAGAAATTCTGATGGAAACTGTCCGATGGAGCCTACACACGGTCGGAATTTCCGACAACAAGCTCCGATTGCACATTTTACGTCGGAAAGTCCGACCGTGTGTACGGGGCAGAACGCCTATCAGCAAAAGCATGCAGGTATAGGACACACCCCCTGTCACGCCCCCTTAAAGGAGAATTGTACAAAAAAAAAACAGATTGGTTAAGCCCACAAGTGCTTTTTTACCACTACTATTCCTTTATATTGGCTTTTGGAATTTACAGATGCAGCAATTTAGAAATCAGATGAAAGGTTTAGCGCTGGAAAACACTTTTTGATAGATAAAAAAAGTGCATTTTAAAAACATCTTTATAGATCAGACCAAAATGAGGGACAAATGAGGAGGAATGAGGGACAGAGGGACATTGCTCCAAATCAGGGACAGTCCCTTGAAATCAGGGATGGTTGGGAGCTATGTAAACAAGGCAGATCGCCGTTCTGTCATTACAGATGGCATGAATGCTGTGTTACTGCAAAGCAGGGACAAGGATTCATACCATCCCTTAGTAAAAGCACCTCCGCCACAGTACACAAACACAGACTAGGCACACAGTTAACCCTTTGATCGCCCCTGATGTTAACCCCTTCCCAGCCAATGTCATTAGTACAGTGGCAGTGCATATCTTTAGCACGGATCGCTGTATTAATGTCACTGGTTCCCACAAAGTGTCAAGAAATGTCAGTTAGTGTCTGATTTGTCCGCCGTAATATTGCAGTCCCGCTATAAGTCACTGATCGCCGCCATTAATAGTAAAAAAGAAAAAAAAAATTCCAAAAATCTATCCCATAGTTGGTAGATGTGAGGAGGAAGACAGGTCAGAACTCTGTCAATGTAAACAATACAGAGCTCTGTCCTGTCACTGGAGATGTGTCGGTTTTTGTTTCCCTGCAAAGCCGGGTTATAAAAACCGCCACAATCCTTAGTGAAAACACCTCACAGTAGCCCTTTGATCACCCTAGATGTTAAACCTTTCCCTGCTAGTGTCATTAGTACAGTGACAGTGCATATTTTTAGCATGGATCACTGTATTCCTGTCACTGGTACCCACGAAGTGTCAAAAGTGTCAGTTAGTGTCAGATTGCCAATCATACTATCGCAGTCCCGCTATAAGTCGCTGATTGCCGCCATTACTAGTATAAAATAAATAAATAAAAAAATTCCAGTATATATCCCATAGTTTGTAGACGCTATAACTTTCGCGCAAACCAATCAATATACGCTGATTAGGATTTTTGTTCACCAAAAATATGTAGTAGAATACATATTGGCCTAAATTGACGGCGAAATGTGATTTTTTTTTTTTTTTCTTCAATTTTTATTTTGGATATGTTTTATAGCAGAAAGTAAGACATTTCTTTTTTTTTTTTTTTTTTTTTTTTTTTTTTAAATTGTCGGTCTTTTTTTGTTTATAGTGCAAAAAAAAACCTCAGAGGTGATCAAATACCACCAAAAGAAAGCTCTATTTATGGGAAAAAAAATGACATAAATGTTATTTGGGTACAGCGTCGCACGACCGCGCAATTTTCAGTTAAAATAACGCAGGGCCATATCGCAAAAAATGGCCTGGTCATGAAGGGGGGGGGTAAATCGGAGCTGAAGTGGTTAAACAAAAGAACAGGAACAAATGTAGAGGAGCAACACAAGGAGAAATTGAGCTAAAAGGGAAATAGGAAAGTAAAAAAAAAAAAAAAATTATTGGAAACATATAGAGAAGGACCCTTGCTCTCTGTGTGGAAGCAGTGGTCTCACTACAGAGGTCTGACACATCTCCTATGAAGTCTGAGCCAGAGCTTTCCAATCAGCAGGGAATATGAGATTGGCTGATTACAGAGCTATCAGTCGCACTCAGTGGGAGCAGGTTAGACCTCTGCTGGGAGACCACTGCTTCCACACAGAGAGCAAGGGTCCTTCTCTACAGCATGCTGGCTGGGGACACTTTTCTACTCATAACAAACTGTAAAGACATTTCACTTATATTGTTTTGATGTACCTAGAAAGTTTTTTGCTAATTTAAAATGAAAATTTATATGGGCTTAAGTGCGGCTGGAAATAACATTGTGTGGAGCTTCTAAATGATAAGAGCCATGAACTAGAAGAGGATAAAAATGGCAGAAATAGAAAGAGTATAAAAATAATATTGTCAAAAGTATTGGAACACCTGCCTTTACACGCTCATGAACTGTAATGGCATCCCAGTCTTAGTCCGTAGGGTTCAATATTGAGTTGGCCCACCCTTTGCAGCTATAACAGCTTCAACTCTTCTGGGAAGTCTGTTCACAAGGTTTAGGAGTGTGTCTATGGGAATGTTTGACCATTCTTCCAGAAGAGCATTTGTGAGGTCAGGCACTGATGTTGGACGAGAAGGCCTGGCTTGCAGGCTCCACTCTGATTTATCCCAAAGGTGTTCTATCGGGATGAGGTCAGGACTCTGTGCAGGCCAGTCAAGTTCCTCCACCCCAAACTTGTTAATCCATGTCTTTATGGACCTTGCTTTGTGCACTGGTGCCCAGCCACAAAGCAAGGTCCATAAAGACATGGATGACCGAGTTTGGGGTGGAAGAACTTGACTGGTCTGCACAGAGTCCTGACCTCAACCTATTAGAATAAATTAGAGCGGAGACTTACGCCAGTGATGTTGCTGGTGTGATGGTCAGTGAAGATGAACAATTGAGGAACCCCTATCATGTTCCTGGATAAGTGATGATGTCTTACACTGCGCCGGAGCATGAAATTGTCCAAAATTTCTAGGTTTGCTGACCCCTTAAGGGTTATCTTACACTGGAACTAAGAGGCCAAGCCCAACCCCTGAAAAAAAAAACCCACACCATAATCCCCCCTCCACCAAATGATTTGGACCAGTGCACAAGTCAAGGTCCATAAAGACATGGATGAGCGGGTTTGGGGTGGAGGAGCTTCACTGGCCTGCACAGAGTCCTGACCTCAACCTGATAGAACACCTTTGGGATAAATTAGAGCGCAAACAGCGAGCCAGGCCTTCTCGCCCAACATCAGTGCCTGACCTCACAATACATTTCTGGAAGAATGGTCAAACATTCCCATAGACACACTCCTAAACCTTGTGGACAGCCTTCCCAGAAGAGTTGAAGCTGTTATAGCTGCAAAGGGTGGGCCAACTCAATATTGAACCCTACGGACTAATGCCCCGTACACACGGTCGGACTTTGTACTGACATTCCGATAACAAAATCCTAGAATTTTTTCCGACGGATGTTGGCTCAAACTTGTTTTGCATACACACAGTCACACAAAGTTGTCGGAAAATCCGATCGTTCTGAATGCGGTGACGTAAAACACGTACGTCGGGACTATAAACAGGGCAGTGGCCAATAGCTTTCATCTCTTTATTTATTCTGAGCATGCGTGGCACTTTGTCCGTCGGATTTGTGTATACACGATCGGAATTTCCGACAACAGATTTTGTTGTCGGAAAATTTTATCTCCTGCTCTCCAACTTTGTGTGTCGGAAAATCCGATGGAAAATGTCCGATGGAGCCCACACACGGTCGGAATTTCCGACAACACGCTCCGATCGGACATTTTCCATCGGAAAATCCGACCGTGTGTACGGGGCATAAGACTGGGATACTATTAAAGTTCATGTGTGTGTAAAGGCAGGCGTCCCAATACTTTTGATAATATGCAAATTGGATGCATTTTGAGCCACATCCGATTCGCATGACATGTGAAATAACATTGATTTCCATTGAAGCTGTTTACAAATATGCGGTACATCCACATTGCTAATTTAAAAAGTCCTGTGCACTTTCCAAGCATTGCGGTGTGTTTTAGGTGTGAATTCCAGGCTCATGAGTTTTATGGGAACGCTTCTAAAGATTGCACGTGTCCAGCTGTGTTCAGGATTCAGTTCAGGATTTCAGCACAGATTGCTCTCCTACTACAGGAGTTGACAGCCTTTATCTACTATGTATTGGCCAGCACTGAAATCACAGCTGTGCAAAAATCTGGTCCTGAGCCTTGCAAATTTGCATCAGAACTGCATCAAAAACGCACCTGAAGTGCTGAGCAAATGCTTTTTTTATTTGCAGTGAAAACGGACAAACATTTCGCATGGGACATATGTGAACCCAGGATAAATCTTTCTAGATCATTGGGGTTGTTGTCAGGGCTGGGCTCAGCCCTTCCTTCTCTGAGCTGGCCGCTCAGCTGTCAGGTAATTGCCAGTTCCTATCCCTCCACAGTGACTCACCTGTTGATGATATCCTGCTCGTCAGTCCTGCCTACTTAAGCCGTCCAGCCCAGAGCATCTCTGCCTTCGCCTTAGTCAACATCACAGAGACGCTCTCCTGCATTCCTGTTAAAAGACTTGCTTGGCTGACATCCTTCTGGCTCCAGATCCTGCTTGCTGTTTTACTACGCTCATCTCCAGCTCCCTGATGTTGGGCTTGTCTGACTATGCGTTCCGGTTCCTGATCTCTGGCTATGTTTTGACTATGTTTGTTCTATTTACTTTTATTATTAAACAAGTGTGATTTAACTGTATTTCTGTCTTGGTCTGATTTCATGGTTTCTGACAGTAGGCGAAGGCCATGAATTCAGAAGTTACAGTCAATCCTCTTGTTGGTAATATTTTTTCCAGATTGGATGAGCAAGATCACCACATGGATCAGTTTGCCATGGCGTTACAAACGCTCCTGAGTCGCATGGCTCACCTGGAATCTCCCACTGTGACTGCTCCGGTATAACCCGTGTTGCAGGCCATCTCTGCTGCTGCGCCAGTCTCTGTGCAGGCACCCACCTCGAGTATTACCTCTATAAGAGGTATGTCTGGTTCCGCTCCACTTCCCCAGCAGTTTGGGGGTGATCCAGTCCAATGCAGAGGGTTTCTCAACCAGGTTGAGATATACTTTGAGATGCTGCCCCAGGCGTTTCCCACGGACAGAAGCAAAGTAGGTTTCGTGATATCTTTGCTTTCTGAGAGAGCCTTGGCCTGGGCAAACCCTCTATGGGAGAAGCAAAAAACTGTTGTCTTGAGTTATCTTGAGTTTGTGGCCTCCTTTAAAAGGGTATTTGACGTTCCCGCATGCTCCGCTTCTGCTGCCAAGTACCTCGTGTCCATCAAACAGAGTACGAGAACTGTTGCCGACTACGCCATTGAATTCCGTACTCTGACAGCAGAGGTTCCTTGGAACAATGAGGCTCTTGTGGCTGCTTTTTCTCATGGTCTCTCGGATTCCATCAAGGATGAGATAGCAGCCCAAGATATACCCACTGAGCTGGAGAAGTTGATCACGTTTGCCTTCCTCATTGTCTCCAGAGTCAGAGAAAGTCTCTCTTTTAAGGAGCGCTTTCGGAAGCCTCCGTATGTTTCCCTCTGAGCTTTGCAGTCCCACCCGTGCCTTCCTTACCTCTCAACAAAGTGAAGTAACACATGCAAGAGTTGACACAGCTGCACACCCCAAAATGCATTGCAAAATTAGTGGAAAAGTTTCCCCGGGGGGGCTTTAAAGCAGCAAAATATTTTTGAAACAATGTTTAGTAACCATGTTTGGTAAAAAATATTGTTTAATTCGGACATAGAATGCATTACATAGATACAATCAATATCACATAAAATTCCAGTAGTCGACACAAGCAACAACAAAGGACCATCTCCCATGGCAATCAATTCATTAAAAAAAGTTCTAATTGTACAGTTACATTGTAACAATACTATCCATGTGAATCCCCATGAATATCCCAATGCATTTCAACCCTTTTTCCTTTTCTGGTCTTCTTCGGGGGGGTTTTAAATTCTAGAGAGATACATCAAAAAATTCTATAAGGATTTTCTACAATATACAAAACATGATAGATCATTTCGTGATATTTTGTCTTAAAAGTGCATCCCCATACATATGGCGAAGTACTTACCATTTGGGAATAGGAAAGTGGGCTTGTGTCGCATAGTTTGAATTAATAAAAACCGTTGTGTGTGGTGGTCCCACAATGTTTGCTCATTCCCTCTGTCACCTCTCATGCCTTCTGGTACCGAGTCAGTCAGTGAAGATGAACCCATGCACTCGGGCTTCACGCGTCTCTTTGCAGATGAGAGGACCCTTAGGAGGATGGAGAGATTGTGCCTTTATTGTGGCCAGGCAGGTCACTTTTTGAAGTCTTGTCCTACCCGTCCAGGGAACGCCCAAACCTTGAGGTCCTGTCACGGACAGACCTTAGGTGGTGTTGTTTCATCCCCAGTTATCCAGAAGGATAAGCCCCTGGTTTCGGTCACCTTTCTTGGGCTGAGTCGTCCATCGAGATACAGGCTCTAATCGACTCTGGGGCTGCAGGCCTGTTCATTAATGCTGCCTTTGTATCAAAGCACTCGATTCCGCTGCAGCTGTGTGACACTCCACTTGCCATTGAGGCTCTTGATGGGAAACCCCTACAGCCTGCCCAATGTGACTCATGAGATGGTTCCGTTGTCCATGGCCGTAGGGGCTCTTCACCATGAGATAATCCAATTCCAAGTTATTTCCTTTCCTAAGTTTCCGCAGGTCATTGGTTATCCTTCGTTACAGAGGCACAACCCCTATTTTGATTGGCTCCGTGCTGAGGTTCTCTCCTGGTCCCCACAATGCAGTAAGACATGCTTCCAGAAGGTAGTCAAGGTCCTGTGCACCTCTTCACTCTCCTCCCTGCCGGAGGAGTACCGCGATTTTAGTGATGTCTTCGACAAAGGTCAAGCCGGTAGTTTGCCTCCACACCGGCTGTATGATTGCGCAATTGACCTTCAACCTGGTGCCATACCCCCTCGTGGCCGGGTTTACCCTTTGTCGATCTTGGAGGATAAGGCCATGGAGGAGTATGTTGCAGACGCACTTTCTTGAGGTTTCATCCGCAAATCCTCGTCCCCTGCTGGTGACTGGTTTCTTCTTCGTGAAGAAGAAAAGTGGTGAACTGAGACCTTGTATTGATTATAGGGTCTCAATCGTTTCACTATTAAGAATTCAATTCCGTTGATTACGGAGTTATTTGACCGCCTCACGGTTTTCACGAAGCTTGATTTGAGAGGGGCATACAATCTCACGAGGATTAAGGAGGGCGACAAGTGGAAAACTGTGTTTAATACAAGAACAGATCTCGTAATGCCTTTTGGCCTTTGTAACGCCCTGGCAGTTTTCCAGGAAATCATTAACTATGTCCTTTGAGATTTGTTTCAGTTATCTGTGGTGGTTTATCTCAATGATATCCTCATATTTTCCAAGTCCGTGGAGAGCCACCACACAGATGTCTGTCGTGTGCTTTAGAAACAAAGAGAGAAAATCTCTATTGTAAATTGGAGAAGTGCGAGTTCCACTGTGAACAGGTTAAATTCCTGGGTTATGTCATTTCCACTGCTGGTTTTTCGATGGACCCAGAGAAACTTTCAGCAGTGGCCCCGACCCGTGGGTTTACGTCCTCTGAAGCGTTTCCTGGGCTTTGCCAACTAGTATTGGAAGTTTATTCGTAACTTTTCATCTCTGGTCAAGCCCCTGACTGATATGACCAAAAAAGAATGTTTGTAAGTACACTTGATTAAACAAAACATTTGTACTTTAGTTTGTCAATATTTTTGTAGATATTATCAATAATAATTATTTATAGTTTCTTTTTGTACTGTATACTTTAGAATATTTACCCACCATTGACTCCTGAAGAAGTTGGAAATCAAAGAAACGCGTAGAGTTACTTTGGCATCTTTCTCCAAAAATGTTATAATTGTGCTATAAATGGATCTTTATAAGGTGGTGTTCTCATTATTAAGAATAATAGAAAGGCAACAGAGGCAATATGAACATGGTGGTGTAGTATTTTAGTATGTGTGAGTTGTGTTGTATATGTACTAATTTATGACCGTCTAAATGAAAACTACCAATTTTTATTGTATTGTATGCACTTTAGGACTCTTTCGGGTACCTTAAAATTCTCTTGCTCTTTATCTCCTATATATTGTTTATACTCTGGATGTTGGTTCCATTAATACACAATGAATAATATCAGGTCAACATATATTCTTTTTGGTCTTTAGCCTAAAAAATGTATTAACTCATTCACTTATTTTTCTTTGAATGCTTCTTCATCTTCTACACCTTATCTCACCTACATATTATCTATTGTTAAATCATAACAGTACCAAATCTATAACAATCCTGTCCTGTTTATTATCAGTGACAAGCATCCAAGTCTTCTCTACATCATGTACTGACTCTTTTAGCCTTGAACATGGGCCGAAACAGGGAACAGATACCAGCTGTTTCTGTTTGGTGATACTATTCATGAAATATTATTTATATTTTATAAACCATTACAAAAGCCACATCTTGAATTAATAGGCTTTGGAAATGGATTGTATACAGCGGATCTTCAAAAATCAGTCATTCATGAAATTGACAATGCTTGGACATGGTTGCTCAGAAAAACATCAACTATCTCATGTGATTCTTTTCTTTATTGTCCAATTTGTAGGTAATTTGGCTGTTTTAGGACCCTTCGACCTTACAGAACCATTTCGTTTCATAAAAAGAAAAAATAAACATATTTCTGGGTAAACTTATTGCGGCCCCATTAGTCCTTCCATTTTTTTCTACCTTGGGAAATCAAATGAAATATGTGCAGAAAATGCAATAGACTTGGTTTAAGAATATGATCGTGACCTTCATTAGATAAAAAAGTCTTCTCATGTCTTGGACATGAAATGAAAAAAGAAATAACAACATTTTTCAGAACTTTCTCCCTTTGTCGATACTAAGCAGATTAAATTAAACCTGTATTTAGCAGGAAGAAACACTGAGGTCAAGAATGTTAAATGGAGGTCACAAAACTGTGTGTCTGAGCAAATAGAAGTGAAATTAGACCATATTCAGCCATCTGAAAATATAGGGAAGAATAGTTTATTTATTTATGACTCAAGCAATGGGCGAGCAATCTATTTTACATTTATAGATTGAAAAAATAAAATAACAGCATAGGGTATTGTAGAATTATTGATTAAGAGTTTTATGTTAGGAGCTGGGCAGTTTGTAGCATACAGCTGAACATTGCTCATTAGGGCTACTGGGGTCAAGGAACATTTTTAGTAAGATTCTGGTTGTTGTCACATTACCTACAGCGGGTAAAATAAGTATTGAACGCATCACCATTTTCTAGGTAAATATATTTTTCTAAAGGTGCTATTGACATGAAATTGAACAACCCATGCAATCCATGCATACAAAATAAAAATAAAAATAAAAAAATAAGTTCAGAAATGAAGTTATGTGTTTTAAAATGGACACACAGGGAAAAAATATTGAACACGCTAACTGAAATTTTTAATACTTCGTATAAAATCCTTTGTTGGTAATGACAGCTTCAAGATGCCTCCTGTATGGAGAAACTAGTTGCATGCAATGCTCAGGTATGATTTTGGCCCATTCTTCCACACAAATGTTGAAAGTTCCATGGGCCTCTTCTATGAACTCTGGTTTTTCGTTCTTTTCATAGATGTTCTATTGGATTCAAGTCAGGTGATTGGCTATGCCATTCTAGCAGCTTTATTTTCTTTCTTTGAAACCAATAAAGAGTTTCCTTGGCTTTGTGTTTGGGATCATTGTCTTGCTAAAAAGTCCACCCTCGCAGGGGCGTAACTAGAAATAGCAGGGCCCCATAGCAAAATGTTGTACGGGGCCCCCCTGCAAACAGTCCCCCCCCCACAGCTGCCCTAGTGTCAATGCAGCGTGACCTGTGCCACATACAGCGTGACCTGTGCCCCATACAGCGTGACCTGTGCCCCATGCAGCGTGACCTGTGCCCCATGCAGCGTGACCTGTGCCCCATGCAGCGTGACCTGTGCCCCATGCAGCGTGACCTGTGCCCAATACAGCCTGACCTGTGCCCCATACAACATGACCTGTGCCCCATACAATGTGACCTGTGCCCAATGCAGCATGACCTGTGCCCAATGCAGCATGACCTGTGCCCCATGCAACATGACCAGTGCCCAATGCAGCGTGACCTGTGCCCCATATAGCGTGACCTGTGCCCCATACAGCATGACCTGTGCCCCATACAGCGTGACCTGTGCCCCATACAGCGTGACCTGTGCCCCATACAGCGTGACCTGTGCCCCATACAGCCTGGTCTGCCTGTGCCCCATACAGCCTCACCTATGCAGAGGAAGAGGCAAGCCACCCGGATCAGCAGAGAGCGGGATTGCCCGCTGTAATAGCTTTCATTTGAATTTCCCGTCTTCCCGGGGCTCATCGTCACATAGCCCCACCTCTTGGCCCGACGCCTTTGATGACGTCACATGTCCCGCATTGGATCGGCGTTCTGTCTATCAAAGGCGCCGGGCCAAGAGGTGGAGCTATGTGACATGAGCCCCGGGAACACTGGAAGTTCTAATGAAAGCTATTACATTGGGCAATTCAGCTCTCTGCTGATACGGACAGCTCGCCTATTTCTCTACTCTCTCTTCCCCTGGCTGGGAGACTGTGCCGGCAGTGCTCTCATCCTCACTGGCGCTGTCCCAAAGTTGCAGAAGAAATGTCTGCATATATACAGTTTTATCAAAAGTGTCACGTGTGTATTCCTTTAAGTGAAATATGTATGGCAGTTATTACCACTCCTGTGGGTTAAAGTGACTGGTGATTTAAACATGAGAAGCATAATGAGTGCAATAAATCGCATACAAGGTGTCTAGTGCTATATTCCCTCAAAAGGAAAAAACAGTATTAACCACTGCTAAGAGCATGAAGCGGTCTGTGTCTAAACACTAGAAAACACAAAGTTGCAATAAATACATCACACGTGACATGCAAAAAATTCTAAAGTGTCTAGTGCTAAATAAATAAATATTAAAATGTTGTTCTACAAACGTTGCAAATAACAAAGTGACAAGTGCCCTATGAAGAGGTCACTCTGAAAAGTGCTAAACACACGTGCCATGCAAATGGTTCTATGATAGTAAACAGTTCATATGGGTATGTCCCCGGTGCACTATAAGTGAAAAAAGGCGTCCTTTGTGGGATTCCTCAAAGCATACAACAGGTGTTAATTCAGTGCTGGTGTCTCGCGTTGTGATTGTGCAGAGACTCACCAGCTGTATATCCCCTGCAGGGGTAACGAGTAGTCACAGTATGTGCCACTGTGCAGCAGTACTTGGCAAGACCAGGACCAGGATGATATCATAAGGACATAAGAAGAAAGGATTCCATAGTGTGAAACCGTTTAAAACCACTATTTATTAGGTCAGATAAAAAGGGTACTCACATTGTAATGGAAAAAATGAGCGGTGTACAATGCTTACAAAGATGTTCCTAAGCGTCAGCTTTGCAGGGAGATGTCAGCAAGGCGTTCAGTCAAAGGCCACGCCCTACGTACGTTTCGTCACTCGGACTTCTTTGCATGGCACGTGTGTTTAGCACTTTTCAGAGTGACCTCTTCATAGGGCACTTGTCACTTTGTTATTTGCAACGTTTGTAGAACAACATTTTAATATTTATTTATTTAGCACTAGACACTTTAGAATTTTTTGCATGTCACGTGTGATGTATTTATTGCAACTTTGTGTTTTCTAGTGTTTAGACACAGACCGCTTCATGCTCTTAGCAGTGGTTAATACTGTTTTTTCCTTTTGAGGGAATATAGCACTAGACACCTTGGATGCGATTTATTGCATTCATTATGCTTCTCATGTTTAAATCACCAGTCACTTTAACCCACAGGAGTGGTAATAACTGCCATACATATTTCACTTAAAGGAATACACACGTGACACTTTTGATAAAACTGTATATATGCAGACATTTCTTCTGCAACTTTGGGACAGCGCCACACTCACACACTTTTCTTTTTTCACTTTTTCCGCTCATTCCACCCCCTGTGGAGTCAGCGTATGTGAGGGCAGCAGTCTATCAATTTAGGAATATACTTCCCACCTAGGCTTCTAATTACACCCATTAGCGCGGACTCCCTATTTTCTCTGCTCATCCTCACTGGGCCCCACTCGGCTGCGGGCCCCATAGCGCCCGCATGGATCGCTATGGTGGTAGTTACGCCCCTGCACCCTCGTTTCATCCTCATCATCCTGGTAGATGGCAGCAGATTTTTTTCAAGTATGTCTTGGTACATTTTTCCATTCATCCTTCCTTCAATTATATTAAGTTTGCCAGTACAGTATGCTGAAAAACAGCTCCACATTATGATGTTCCCAACTAATTCAATTTTGGTCCTATCTGACCAGTTATATTCTCCCAGAATTTCATAGGCTTGTCTAAATGTTGTGCAGCAAACTTTAAACGGGCTTCAACATGCTTTTTCTTCAGCAATGGAATCTTGCGTGGTGACCGTGCATACAGGCCATGGCGTTTGAGTGCAATACTTTTTGTTTTCTTTGAAACAATTGTGTCTGCTAATTCCAGGTCTTTCTGAAGCTCTCCACAATTGGTCCTTGGCTCTTGGACAACTCTTCTGATAATTCTTTTGGCTCCTCTGTCAGAAATCTTTTGAGGTGTACCTGGTTGTGGCCGGTTTATGGTGAAATAAGTTCTTTCCACTTCTGGATAATGGCCCCAACAGTGCTCACTGGAACATTCAGAAGTTTAGAAATCCTTCTGTAACCAATGCCGTCAATATTTTTTGCAACAATGAGATTGTAAAGGTCTTGAGAGAGCTCTTTGCTTTCACCATCATGAGATGTTTCTTGTGTGACACCTTAGTAGAGGCACCTTTTTATAGGCCATCAGCTGAGATTGAACCAGCTGAAATTAATTTGCAGTATAATACAGAAAATGTATTATATCTTGGCTATGATATGGCATAGCAGCACATTTTGACCCTTATTTTTTAAGGTCACCTTTGAACCTGATGGTGGCCAGAACAGCAGGTGAAGATGAGCTAAAGTTCAGTCATAAATGTGTGATGGGGTTGTAAAACCATTACATTATTTTTGGGATCATACGGAAGTATAGGGGATACCAGACTATTTACTAGCTATAGAATAGTTAAGGTATGATAACTCAAGAAGGTAGGATTGGTGTGGGGGGCTTTTGAACGGGAGGGGTGGAGGAGAGGGAGAGAAAATTTATATATATCAAGTAGAGTTTTTTTTTTTTCCTTTTTTCTTTTTGTTGTTGTGTATAGAATGTAATATGTTATTGTTGTATGTATTTTGAAATTTATTTTTCCATGTGTGTTTCACGATGTGTTTGTGATGGAGAAAAACACAAAGATTGGAGAAAAACCATTACAGCCCCCTTTCTGGACTAGGTCTAAGAGTTTTTCTTTGTGGTAACATATGTTAGCACATTGGGGTGCCATTCATTTTGCATGGCATCCCAACACAGTAAGGAAACATTGCCAAATCTGGTGCATGCTCATTTATTTGGACTTTTGGGTGCATTGAAAGCCAATTCACTGGAATACTTTGCCTTAAGGCAATGCATATTGATGCTAGATAAAATACATGCGTGAGTTAACACAACTCACCAGGACACAAAGGTGTGGATGGGCACAAAGTCAAGAAAGTGCTTGTAGTGTCTATGTTTGGGAGGCTCTATTGGAAGGCCCTCTATGTAGCATGTAGAGCAGCCATCAGAGATTTTGGGGCCCCTTACACAGCTTTAAGCCTGGGCCCCCCTGGGCCTGACCACCAACATTCCTCAGGGCACAGCCACTGGTCATCCCACCAAATCCGACAGCCCCATATATTCAGCAAAAAGACATCCCCATATATTCAGAAAAGAGACAGCCCAAACCAACGAAGAGATGGCCCAATTCAGCAGAGACATCCCCATATATTTAGCAAGGAGACATCCCTATCCAGCAAAGAAACATCCCAATCCAGAAAAAAAGATGACCCAATCCAGTAAAGAGATGGCCCAAATCCGGCAGAGACTTCCTTATATATTTAACAAAGAGACATCCCAATCCAGCAAAGAGACATCCCCATATAGCAAAGAGACATCCCCATATAGCAAAGAGACATCCGTTTATAGCAAAGAGACAGCCTAACCCATAAAAGAGACAGTCACAGCCCAGGTCCACATCCAGCAACATTGTCAGTGAATTTACCAAAACTGTGATGTCTAACAACTTGTCTCCAGTCCTCAGTGAGCAGTCAGTCATGCAGGCTATATGCAGCACAACACAGCTTTTCCACATGGCTGAGCTGCAAATGGAGCCCAAACCAGCATCCAGTCTGCGGGGATAGGTGGAGTGCAATTGATATCACTCTGCCTTCTCAACTCTCAGGCTGCAGCTGGAATGAAGTGAGCTGCATTGACTCACCCCACGGTCGCCCTGCTAAAGCAATAGTATACAGAGAGTGTTTCTCCATCACTGTCTCTGGCAAAAGTTCCACCAGAAAAAAGCCCTGGTTGTTACTATACAGTAAGTCAAAAACCCATTGGCTTGGGTGCCCAGGTCGTACAGATGAGTTGTACTTGCTACGAAACAGCAGCAACAACTCGGGACACCCATGCCCCCTACATGTGTATGGACTGCCCCCCCAATGGTGGCCCTCATAGCATGGCTCAAACATTTCATGCAAAATTTAGATGAGGGTGCCACAATGAAATATCCAATGAATACAGAAGGATGTAGTTCAGTATATCCTTTCTCCTTTGTGTTGAAAACACAAGCCAAGTACCCACTTTTGAAGACCTTATCCATACCAAATATCCATTCATCACGATGACCTTGGTACGAGGGCCATACTGAAAGTAATGCAAAAATAGGCATAAATTTTTTCATTACCTTACTATACATAGGTAATTCAAATTTCACACATTGGTAAATTAACTCTTCCTTTATAGTAACTTTTCTTCTTTTTCAGATAAATAATGGATTCCAAGCAGAATCAATATATTGTCACTCAGTTCTTGACGAGTTCTTGACGAATGAAGGGTGTAGGCTTTCGACATCCACAGAAGGCTACAGAATATTTACAGAGATGACCCCATTGACAACAGCAATGTCTTGTTATTGGTGATTCTTATCAATGGTATAATCTCTATAAACATTCTGTAGCCTTCTGTGGATTTCGGCAGCCTGAACCCCTGCTTCATCAAGAACGCAATGACTGCACGTAGCTTCTGCTTGGAATCCATTATTTACCTGCAATAAAAAAGAAGAAAAAGTTGCTACAGAAGAAGAGTTATTTTATCAACATGTGAAATTTAAATGACCTATGTAAGAAAAAAAAAAAGTGCTCACTTTTGCATTACTGTCAGTACAGCTTTGTATATATATTTAATGAGTCTTCCAAGTTTCACAATGTGTTTAAACTAACACATAATTATGGGAACCCCAGGGAAGCTCAGAGTGCTTTTTTGTCAAAATTCAAACAATCCATGTCCAGCCATAGAAAACGCTGAGCTCAGAGACAACCCAAGCAACTGGTATTTGTCAGCAGCTTTCCCCAGAAATTAAGAATATCAGCCTCCATCTTTCTCTCAGAACAGGTGTCCTTTAAAAACTTTGTGAAGGATTTCTTTAAATTCACTCTGACATTTTCAGGCAGAGTAGTGAAATCATCAAATCTGTAAACAATATTAATCACCTGTCTCTTTCCACTATAGCTGCAGGCAGAAGCACAGGTTCTCAGTGGGATAATTAACCCAGACTACACAGTAACCTTTAATAACTCCCAGCACCAGAAGACTCACACGTTAAATAAACACACGTACATCAAAGCTCTCTTTGGTCAGAGTCGGTCAGAGCTTTATTAAAACTATTTACAAGGCATTCAGCTACCACTGCTGAGTAAAGTATATGTGGCAAGCATGTTGTTAACCCTCTCACTTTTCACATCTTTCAGTATGGTGAATTATCACACACACACAAAAAAAATTTCTGGCAAAAATTCAGGTTATGATTGGACAAGTTTAAGAAATCTTTACAAAAAGATTAAATGCCCTTAGAAGCAAACCTGTGGCAGTAGAAAAGTAAGACCTGAATGAATTAAATTATTGGGACTGCATAAATAGAGATAGGAAAATTCCCAAGAAAGAATTAAAGACGAAGGAATAGAAAAGGAAATTGAGCAATTACCTGACTGGCTGTTGAGGATCAAATGGCTGGGAGGAACTGGATTGGTGAATCTGTGTGTCCCGGTCTGGTTCAGTTACAGAGACCAGTAGCTAAAGCAGTAGGAGGACTCCCACCGGCCAGCAGAATTGGTATACAAGCAGGTCACCCTGGCAAATAACGCACACTTGCCTGAGGATGCAGAGTCTAAGTACTAACCGGTGTTCCCCAGAGCTCCTGATGGTGGAGTTGGGTTTAGATATGTGTTAGTACCAGTTTGCAGTCCACAGGATCGCTCATCCAGGAGGTAAGCAAACCGGACTCCAGTAGCGGATATATATCAGGCAAGGATCAAACTGAAACGTAGTCAGTAAACAAGCCAAAGGTCGGTAACAAGTAGTTGCAGAAGTCCAGAAATTAAACGAGATGATGTGAGATCCTCCACTCAAAGAGGGGCTTAAACCAGAGGGCTTGTGTCTCATTACCTCCAGGAAGAGAAGAGCCCCAGGTGCTGGCTAAATGCTGATGCAAGTAGAAGAGAACAAGAAGACCTGGACAGCCGCACATCGGAATGGATAGATCCGTCTTTTTATTCAAAATACAGGATCATGGGGTACACAAAACATGACTGTGGGGTGGTACAAGAATAGCTGATGCATTTCGCACTTACACCAAGTGCTTACGCATAGCTTGTTTCACTGTAGGGATGGTGTTCTTTGGGTGATGTGATGTGTTGGGTTTGCGCCAGACAAGGCGTTTTCTTTGATGGCCAAAAAGTTCAATTTTAGTCTCACCAGACCAGAGCACCTTCCTTCATACGTTTTGGGAGTCTCCCACATGAATTTTCGCAAACTCAAAACGTGCCATTTTGTTTTTTGCTGAAAGTAATGGCCTCTGGGGCCTTTCAAAAAGGTGTGAATATGTAATGACAGATCATGTGACACTTAGATTGCACACAGGTGGACATCATTTCACTAATTATGTGACTTCTGAAGGTAATTGGTTGCACCGGAGCTTTTTATGGGCTTCATAACAAAGGAGGTGAATACATACGCACATGCCAATTATCAGTTTTTTATTTCTGAAAAATAGTTTTATGTATATATTTTTCTAATTTTACTTCACCAACTTAGACTATTGAGTTCTGATTCATCACATATAATTCAGATTAAAAAAAAAACATTGAACTAAAGGCTGTAATTTAACAAAATAGGTAAAAAGCCAAGGGGGGTGAATACTTTTGCAAGGCACTGTATATTGAAGTGTGCAGTTTGTTATCCCTCATGGATACTTTTGAGTCTAGGAAACTGACTTGAATAATCTAGTTTTAGTTTGTTAGACAGGTGAAATGTGTTGATCAATGTGAAAAATGTGTTTAGATTTTCCTTACCTTCTGTCCATATGATGAACATTTCATCAATATAGCGGTAGTATCTATATGGCTTTTGTTGTATGCTGCTAAGGAATTTGTCCTCCAGGTGCGCCATAAATACGTGCGCCAACTTATGTTATCATTTTCCTTTTCCACTTACCCTGGATAAGATATACCCTCAAACAGGATAGCAGTAAGCTTCAAACCCCAGGCTGGTATGCATACTCTTTGGCATTCTGACCCTGTTTGAATTGTTAATCCTTCTCTGCACCTGTTCACTCTCTGTCTGCTGCCTCCACTCCCAACCAGAAGCACTTTTAAATCTCTTTCGTATCTTAGTATCTTACAGCCTTCAATATATTTCATAAGAAATGTTCACATTTGGTTTATTAAAAAAGCTCCAATATTCATCTGTAGTTCAACCAAAGCTAATTAGCTCAAACCATCATCCAAAACTCTTCATGCATTTCTATGAGCGCCATGACAAAGTCACTGAGAACTCAAGGCATCTTTATTGGTTTCCTATCTTTTCTTGTTGCTGTGATGAGTGCTTTGAAACTGAGTAGTTATTCTTTGTTGTCAAAAGCATGGTTTACCCTGTCCCCAAAATCACTATGCTTTTAAACTCCCAGCAACTTGCTTCTCATGTATTTTCATTTATATATACAGTGCATATTCTATTTTTTGAAAAGTAGTTCAGACTGAGGTGGTGTACAGCTTTTGGAGTTAACCAATTTGCAGTGTTTAGAGATATGTTTTATCACAGCAATGCAGCTCAGTAACCAAACTTCTCTTAGTTTAGACCTTAGCAGAGCATCAGCAGATCTTCACTGAACTGAATACACGCTCTCGATTACCTAGCAATTGGCAGCTACAGCAGTCATTCAGGAAGGATGCTAAATGTCTTGCCAGATAGGTTACTCCACCAAAGAAAACACCAACAAATTTCTATATGAAATATGATCATAAAAATATGTCACAGCAGGCTTAAAAATGTGTTTGGAGTAATTGAAAATACCTATTCTTTTTAAAACTACAGTAATACCTTAAAAAGTGTGTCCTGATAGGTCACAAGGGCAGAATAATGCAAAGAAAGCATTGATAATGTCAGGTACTGATGTGGGTCTGAGAAGACCTGGCTCACAATTGACATTCCAATTCATCCCGTTGTGTTCTGTAGGATTGAGGTGCGGGACACTCTAGTTCCTCCACATCAAGCTCATCAAACCATGTCTTTATGGAACTGGCTGCGTGAATGGGGCACAGATATGTTAGGACAGAAAAGAGCCCTCCCCAAATCATTGCCACAAGTTGATATATCAACTTTACCTGAAATACTCAAACTGAAAATGTATTTCTTGACAAAACCTTTTTTTTGGGGGGGCAGTGGGGAAAGGTTAGACCTTCTATTAGGTATTTCAAGTTGCTATCTGTGTACCCATTTAGGAGATTCACTGCTGACCATTCTCATTAAAAGAGAAAGCGCTGTTACACATGGATGACTGAGCATGTGCAATGTAAATTCTGGCATACTTTCCACACCTAGAGGAAGCCCAAGTGCTTGAAATACGCCTGGGCGCTATATGAGTGTTCACGTTAGTACTGGCATGTACTCGCTGCGCAAAGCTATTCATGTCTATGGGTGTACTTTCGCACTATGTGGGCTTCCCGGACAGGGGAAATACTCTGGAATTTACAATGCACGGGCTCAGGATGTTGTCCACAAAAGAAGAGGTAACAAGAACATTTTTACTGGGGACACTTGTCATAGACAAGGCGGAAATTTCTCTCTGGGACAGGAAGTGACAAGACGATTTTCTCATTGATAATCATACTGCAAAAAATTTAAAAAAGAAATTACAGTGGAAGGGGTTTTAACCATTCCCTGCTATATCCAAGACTAAAAGCTTTGGTTCGGTTTGCAGCAGAGCATTCGAAAAGGGAAAAAAAATGTTCGAACACGCGAACACCATTAAAGTCTATGGGACACGAACGTGAAAATCAAAAGTGCTAATTTTAAAGGCTTATATGCAAGGTATTGCCAAAAAAGTGTTTGGGGACCCGGGTCCTGCCCCAGGGGATATGTATCAATGTAAAAAAAAGTTTAAAAATGTCAATTTTTTCGGGAGCAAAATGACAAAATGACAAAAGGAAAAAATGTCATTTAAAACTCCTTGCGGCTGTAATGTATTGTTGGATCCCGGCAATATAGATAAAAATACCAAAAATACCAAAAACAAATGGATGTCACCACCAAAATCCATACCAGGCCCTTCAGGTCTGGTATGGATATTAAGGGGAACCCTGCACCCAATTTTTTAAAAAAATGGTGTGGGGGCCCCCCAGACCCCCAGACACTATATACTCTGAACTTCACTATATATACTATATGGCCTGCCCTATATACTCTGCAGAAAATTGGGCCTTAGGTGTTGGTGGTACCAGAACACTGTAAGCCCTCACAGTTACTCTTGTTGGGCACAGAAACGGGCCCTGCTGTGAAATATTATATCAAAAATTGTAATTACTTGCCCCTGTTAAACAGGGGCAAAACAATTGGGCCTTGGGCGGTGGTGGTGGTGGAAAATTGAATATTGCTTTCCTAACACTGAACCGCCTCTCCGCCGATCAGGTGCTCGGAATCTGTTACCTGTCACCTGATTGGCTGAAACGACAGGCGCCGTTATTGAACACTTATCAGGAGGAGAGGACGGGAGTCAGGAGATGAGGACATCAGGAGTGTCAGTACTAGGATCACTTTAAGACCAAGCAGAACTCACCTGACACAACCTTTGCCTGGGAAACAGTGATTGGCCAGCTAACCTTTAAATCACCTGTATCAGCAGACAATCAGTGCTCGTGATACAGTTGTTACCTTTGGGTGCTACTGCTTGACCGAGCTGATATCGGCTCTGTATATTTCGTGTATGACCCGGCTAGTTTTGACCCTGTTTACTCGCTTCTGATTCGGTACCGTTTGGACTCTGATCTACCTGTGTATGACCCAGCTTGCCTAGACTACGCTTTGCCTGATTCTACTGTAGTACCTTCATCTGCAGTGGTGAAATACAAGGTCCA
Organism: Aquarana catesbeiana; assembly: GCF_042186555.1. Lineage (NCBI taxonomy): Eukaryota > Metazoa > Chordata > Amphibia > Anura > Ranidae > Aquarana > Aquarana catesbeiana. The sequence continues at coordinate 37,536,776 of NC_133336.1, forward strand.
GCCAACACCTACCTTCATCTGCAGTGGTGAACTACAAGTCCCAGCTGACCTGCTCTGCTTAGACCTGCTCATGGTATGTGCGCTTGTTCCTTGAACTCTTAGCATAATCAACACACCTGAACTGTTACCTGTTAACTGCTCCTAGCCTGACAAAGAGACGCTGGCTTGAAGGACCCCACTCTTCCATGTCACCCTCTGCCCCGCCAAGACAGGGTAAGTGCCGGGCAGACGGCGATCGGGCGGGGAGGTCACACTGGCTGCATTTGATGGGCACACTGGCAGCATTTAATGGGCACACTGGCAGCATTTGATGGGCACACTGGCAGCATTTGATGGGCACACTGGTAGCATTTAATTGGCACACTGGCAGCATTTAATTGGCACAGTGGCTCGTTTGATGGCACAGTGGCTGCAATTGATGTTTTTTTTCCAGAATTTTTCAATTTGTTTAAACCCCCCAAAAAATTTTGTGCACCATCCACCACTGATGCAGAGTGTATATATATATATTAGACTGACTGTATATATGTATATATATATATATATATATATATATATACCCTGTTTCCCCGAAAATAAGACCTAGCGTGATTGTCGGTGATGGCTGCAATATAAGCCCTACCCCCCAAATAAGCCCTAGTTAAAGTCCTTGTAGGTCTTATTTTCAGGGTAGGGCTTATTTTCATGGAAACAGGGTAGGGCTTATTTGGGGGGTAGGGCTTATATTGCAGCCATCATTGACAATCACGCTAGGTCTTATTTTTGGGAAAACAGGGTATAGATATATATCTATATCTAAATATAAATCTATATATATCTATCAAATACACTGCCACTAACTGAATAACCTGCCTGCTTAATCTAGCTCAAGCTATCTCTCCGTCTACACCAACAACACTACACAGGGCCGCCGTGTAGGCAGCCTTATATATTGTGGGGCATGGACTTAGTCCCCCGAGCCATGATTGACCAAAGGCACCCTGCCTTTGGCCAATTATGGCTCTCTTAGCAGAGCGTGCTGTGATTGGCGAAAGCATGCAGGTCAGGTGCATGCTTTGGCCAATCATCATACAGCAATGCACGGCACTCAGATTTTCCCACAAACGCCCCATAATGTTGAACATCAGGTGTTCGGACGAACACCTAATGTTCAAGTCGAACTTATGTTCGACCCGAACATTAAGCTCATCCCTACTAAAAACCCCAAAATGTTGGCTGTAAATAGACTTTAACAATTTAGCGGGTCTCTGGATATACACTATATTACCAAAAGTATTGGGACGCCGGCCTTTACACGCACGTGAACTTTATTGGCATCTCAGTCTTAGTCCGTAGGGTTCAATATGGAGTTGGCCCACCCTTTGCAGCTATTACAGCTTCAATTCTTCTGGGAAGGCTGTCCACAAGGTTTAGGAGTATGTCTATGGGAATGTTTGACCATTCCAGAAGTGCATTTGTAAGGCCCGGCACTGATGTTGGACGAGAAGTCCTGGCTCGCAGTCTCTGCTCTAATTCATCCCAATGGTGTTCTATCAGGATGACGTCAATGCACTAAATCCTCCTAGCCCAAAAAATCTACATCTAAAATGTCGCACCAACTACTCATCTGTATAAAACAATCTAGCCGAAGAAACCTGCTTTAGGTTTCCCTTTTTTTTTTTTTTTACTCTCCTACTCCATTTGATGACTAAGGCCGGCATTTGCTTGTCCCTGTCAGATTCAGGTGTCTATCTTCCTCTCTACCCGAGAGGCTACACTCCATACTATATTGTCTTTGTCAATGAGGGTGACACAACACTTAACTTCCAGTGAACTGCGAAGACACCAACAAACAGTTGGCTGTTGTAATCTTTTCAATTTACACAAAGAGGAGCATGTTTTCCTGACAGAACACGACTTTTAATGCACTCGCTCAAGTACCCTGCTGCTGTTTCCTACTATAGCCTTTTAAATACCTTTTTACACTTTTTAACACAGTGAATGATTGTAAGAGCCAGCTTTTTTTTTCTAATGAGATGCCTTGTCGTGGTGTTTTAGGGAAAACAATAGTAAAATCTAGAAATGGATGTCAATCATGAGGTTTGTAAAGCATATTTTTACCCTTTTCTATATGTGCAGAACCCTAAATCAGCATCATTTTGAAATCCATTAACTGCCTACTGTGCAAATGACATTTATTGTATGTGTTCTTGTGACAACTGTTAAAACAGCTTGTTTTGTAGATTACATTTTAAAGAATCAAATAATGCTTACATTAGCGATGTATTTTATTGGCTTTATGAAGAGAGACTCTAGGCAACAAGTAATATTCTGTAAATAATATAGTGCAAGAAGAAATGAAATTGTATGTAAGTCCGAAACTCAACTTATTGATATGAATAGGACTGAATAGATGCATAGTTACATAGCTAGTCAGGGTGAAACAAGAAATATGTCTGTTAAGGTCAACCATTAGAAAAATAAATGAATAAATACAATAAAAACCCTGCATTCACAACACCCTGAATCCACAGCTGATCCAGTGGAAGGAAAAAGAGCCATTATAAAGAAATATAAAGAACCCTTTTTTGTGGGAGTACTACACAGGATAGCAGAAATAAAAATTCTCATTTATTGGACTTGGGTAGATACAATTTAAAGCATATGTTTACTTTTTTAAAAAAAAAATTAATGCAAATTTTTTTGCAGGTAAAAAATGTGCATTTAATATTTTTATGTAGGAGCCTGTCGCAGATAGCAAGGAAAACTTGCCACAAATTTGTGGCAGTATTGAATTGTAAGTCTGTTAACTTGCTGCACATTTTCATGGCAAGTTGTACACTTGTAGAGCACTTGAAACACAAGTTCTAGTTGACACTTTCCCCATTTGTAACACATTTGCGTGTCAAGTCTCTAGCAGGACTAAAGTTGCAGTGGTGAGTCTACTGCAAGAGCTCTGCATGTCTACAGCATGAAAAATTCAACCACAGTGACCCCCTGTGCTGGGATGACTATTGCACAACATAACTGAACCTGAACTTGCAGCAGACTGTCAGGGCTGGGCTCAGCCCTTCCATCTCTGAGCTGGCCACTCAGCTGTCGGCTAATTGCCAGCTCCCATTTCTCACCACGCTTAAAGTCGTCCAGCTAACTTGATCTCTGCCTTCGCCTTTATCAACATCACAGAGACTTTTTCCTGCGTTCCTGTTGAAGACTTGCTCGGCTGACGTTCCTTCTGGCTCCTGATCCTGCTTGCTATACTACTACGTTTATCTCTGGCTCTCTGACATTTGCTTGGCTGACTACCCAATCCGGTTACTGAACTCTGGCTTGTTTTGACTATGCTTACTCTGTTTACCTTATTATTATTATTATTAAACAACTGTGATTTAACTATACTTCTGTCTCAGTCTGATTCATGGTTCCTGATAAAGACTTGCAGAATGTTTAAAAAAAAAGTTGATCTGGAGTCATGCAATGCGGACTGGCTGCAATTGTGCAACAAACTTGTGAAGCCTAGCAAGTCTAGCAATAGTTTAGCAAGTCATTTTCAAACTTGCAGCTCAATTGCTTGCTATGTGGGGTGTGCTCCCTCTCCAGTCCCCCCTACCTGATCCCCATCTCAATCCAGCGATGTGCATGAAAGCATCAGCTCTCCTGTATCTCTCTTCCCTCATTGGCTCACACAGCAACGGGAGCAATTGGCTACTGCTGCTGTCATTCACAGCCAGTGAGCCAATGATTAGAGAGCAGGGGACGGGATCAATCTGCACTCCATGTGCGAATAAAAATTGTCAATTCACAGTAATGTGACTCAGGAGTGAGCTTGCTCGAGTGCCCCCATAGCAAGAGGCTTGTTATTGGGGGCACTCGACAGGAGTGAGGAGCCAGGACTATTTTTTGGGGCCCAAGGAGAAGAGGATCAGGGCTGCTCTATGCAAAACCATTGCACAGTGCAGGTATGTATGACATATTTGTTATTAAAAAAAAAAAAAACCTTTAGAATCACTTTAAGAAAGTGGTGCTGGAGTCAAAACCTACATTGGCTTGCACTTTGATGGGACCTTACAGAAGTTTGACATGCTAAAGTGGCCTGGGTATGGGCAAAGCACAGGCTCACTTTAACTGCTTCCCAGCCAGCGCACGATGATGTACGTCGGCACAATGGCACGGGTGGGCAAAAGGGCGTACCCGCACGTCCCTCCGTAAAAGCCCCCTAGCAGGCGTGCGCACGCCGCCGGGGGCACGTGCCCGCCACATGCCAAGGGAGCGTGCCCGAGGGTCCCCCGGACTCCATGTCTGCCGGTGGCCCGCAATCGCAGCAAGGAGAGGCAGAACGGGGAAGTCCCTATGTAAACAAGGCATTTCCCTGTTCTGCCTAGTGACATGAAAGAGATCCACTGCTCTCTGTCATCAGGAGCAGTGATCTGTCATGTCCTGGGTAGCCCATCTTAACCCCTTGATCGCCCCCAGTGTTTAACCCCTTCCCTGCCAGTGACATTTATACAGTAATCAGTGGCTATTTTTTAGCTCTAATCACTGTATAAATGTCAATCCCCGCCATTAGTAGTAAAATAAAAATTATTAAAAATGCCATAAATCTATCCCCTATTTTGTAGACGCTATAACTTTTGCGCAAACCAATCAATGTACACTTATTGCAATTTTTTTTAACCAAAAATACGTAGTGGAATATATATCAGCCTAAACTGAGGAAGACATTTTTTTTTTTTAATATATTTTTTGTGGATATTTATTATAGCAAAAAATGAAAAATATTGTTTCTTTTTTCCAAAATTGTCGCTCTTTTTTGGTTTATAGCGCAAAAAATAAAATAAAATGATCAAATACCACCAAAAGAAAGCTGTATTTGTGGAAAAAAAAGGAAATCAATTTTGTTTGGGTACAGCGTCGCTCTGGTCATTAAGGGTGTAAATCCTTCCAGCGCTGAAGTGGTTAAGGCAGTGTTTAAAATAGATGTGAAACTAATTAAGTAAAGTTCAGTATTTTTAGATCTATAATAAAAAAAATAAAATAAATATTAACAGGTGATCCTGCAATGAGGGCCCTTGCAGTGACAAAACTCTGTCCGTGTCTCCCAAATGTCCTCCTGCATTGTCACCAGGTATTTGATCGAGTCTACAAGTGACTGTTTCAACACACATTATACAGCCATGGTCCACTGTTGCCACCATAAGTAAACCTGTTCTGAAGTATACCATATAACCATCGCTGGAGACATACTGTAGGTGTGCACAGCCTATTGCATTAGGGTGTGTACCCCAAAGCTCAAACACACACACACATGTGTGTGTGTGTCTGTATGTATGTATGTATGTGTGAGTGTATATATATATATATATATATATATATATATATATATATATACACAGTATCTCACAAAAGTGAGTACACCCCTCACAATTTTGTAAATATTTTATTCTATCTTTTCATGTGACAACACTGAAGAAATGACACTTTGCTACAATGTAAAGTAGTGAGTGTGTGAAGGAATGTGATGTAGATAATAATAATAATCTGAAAATGTCTATTTTCTTATGTGTATACATATTTTTCTACCTTACTCATTATATAAGTATACAGATTTGCTCTGTTCCTATATTTTCTCAAGATGGCGGGTACCCCCTACATCCCACACATCAGAAGAACGCGGAACAAGATAAAACCAAAGATCAGCCAGACCTCGTTATGAACATTCTCCATTTTCTTTTTCTATCTTAACCAATGAGATGTACCTATTAGACTAACATAGCAATGACGTATTTGTGTGTATAAAACATTAACACCTCCTTGAATAAATTAGAAGTGTAACAAGTAACGGTGCTGAGCGTGTCTCAGAGTGTTTACTTTTATATGCATGCATATCCACACTTTTCAAATTAGAGACAGCAGCAGATAACCTTGGGCTCGATTGGAGCTCTTAATCATTTCCATAACAAGTGTACAGCTTGTATAACAGTGTAAATTTGCTGTCCCCTCAAAATAACTCAACACACAGCCATTAATGTCTAAACCACTGGCAAAAAAAAGTGAGTACACCCCTAAGTGAAAATGTCCAAACTGGGCCCAATGTGTCAATATTTTGTGTGGCCACCATTATTTTCCAGCACTGCCTTAATCCTCTTGGGCATGGAGTTCACCAGAGCTTCACAGGTTGCCACTGGAGTCCTCTTCCACTCCTCCATGACGACATCACTGAGCTGGTGGATGTTAGAGACCTTGCGCTCCTCCACCTTCCATTTAAGGATGCCCCATAGATGCTCAATAGGGTTTAAGTCCGGAGACATGCTTGGTTAGTCCGTCACTTTTACCCTCAGCTTCTTTAGCAAGGCAGTGGTCATCATGGAGGTGTGTTTGGGGTTGTTATGTTGGAATACTGCCCTGCAGCCCAGTCTCCAAAGGGAGGGGATCATGCTCTGCTTCAGTATGTCACAGTACATGTTGGCATTCATGGTTCCCTCAATGAACTGTAGCTCACCAGTAGGGATGAGCTGAACACCCCCCGGTTCGGTTCGCAGCAGAACTTGCGAACAGGCAAAAAATGTGTTCAAACACGCGAACACCGTTAAAGTCTATGGGGCACGAACATGAATAATCAAAAGTGCTCATTTTAAAGGCTTATATGCAAGTTATTGTCATAAAAAGTGTTTGGGGACCTGGGTCCTGCCCCAGGGGACATGTATTAATGCAAAAAGAATTTTTAAAAATGGCCGTTTTTTCGGGAGCAGTGATTTTAATAATGCTTAAAGTGAAACAATACAAGTGTAATATTCCTTTAAATTTCGTACCTGGGGGGTGTCTATAGTATGCCTGTAAAGGGGTGCATGTTTCCCGTGTTTAGAACAGTCTGACAGCAAAATGACATTTCAAAGGAAAAAAAGTCATTTAAAACTACTCGCGGCTATTAATGAATTGTCGGTCCGACAATACACATAAAAGTTCATTGATAAAAACTAATTGATAAAAACTCAGGGGAACCCCGAACCAAAATTTTTTTTAAAAATGGCGTAGGGGTCCCCCTTAATTCCATACCAGGCCCTTCAGGTCTGGTATGGATATTAACCACTTGACAACTGGGCACTTAAACCCCCTTCCTAACCAGACCAATTTTCAGCTTTCGGTGCTCTCACATTTTGAATGACAATTACTCAGTCATGCAACACTGTACCCATATGAAATTTTTGTCCTTTTTTTCACACAAATAGAGCTTTCTTTTGGTGGTATTTAATCACCGCTGGGTTCTTTATTTTTTGCGCTATAAAAGAAAAAAGACTGAAAATTCGGTAAAAAAATGACATTTTCTTTGTTTCCGTTATAAAATTTAGCAAATTTAGTAATTTTTCTTCGTAAATTTTGGCCACAATTTATACTGCTACATATCTTTGGTAAAAATAAGTACAAAACGGTGTAAATTATTTGGTCTTTGTGAAAGTTATAGAGTCCAAAAGCTATGGTGCCAATATCTGAAAATTGATCATACCTAAATTACTGACGGACTATCTAAATTCTTGAGACCCTAACATGCCAGAAAAGTACAAATACCCCCCAAATGACCCCTTTTTGGAAAGAAGACATTCCAAGGTATTTAGTAAGAGGCAGGGTGAGTTTTTTGAAGTTGTCAATTTTTCCCACGATTCTTTGCAAAATCAAGATTTTTTTTTTCTTTTTTTTTTTTCCACAAAAATGTCATATTAGCAGGTTATTTCTCACATACCGCATATGCATACCACAAATTACACCCCAAAACACATTCTGCTATTACTCCCGAGTATGGCAATACCACATGTGTGAGACTTTTACACAGCGTGGCCACATACAGAGGCCCAACATGCACGGAGCACCTCCAGGCGTTCTGGAGCACCCAGGCCAATTCTGACATTTCTCTCCTAAATGTAAAAATCATCATTTATTTGCTAGAAAATTACATAGAACCCCAAAACATTATATATGTTTTTTTTAGCAAAGACCCTACAGAATACAATGGTGGTTGTTGCAACTTTTTATCTTGCAAGGTATTTGCGCAGCAATTTTTTGAACGCTTTTTTTGGGGGAAAAAACAGTTTTGTGCTTTAAAAAAAAACAAAAACAGTAAAGTTGGCCCAATGTTTTTGCATAATGTGAAAGATGAAGTTACGCCGAGTAAATAGATACCTAACATGTCAGTCTTCAAAATTGCAAACGCTCGTGGAATAGCGCCAAACTTCGCTGCTTAAAAATCCCCATAGGCGACGCTTTAACATTTTTTACTGGTTACATGTTTTGAGTTACAGAGGAGGTCTAGGGCCAAAATGATTTCTCTCGCTCTAACGTTCGCACCGATACCTCACATGTGTGGTTTGAACACCGTTTTCATATGTGGGCGGGACTTACGTGTGCATTCCCTTCTGCATGCGAGCACACGGACAGGGGCACTTTAAAATTTTTTTTTTTTTTTTTATTGTTCATTTTACTTTATTTATTTTAGTTTGACACTTTTTTCCCAAAAAAAAAAATGTTGATCACTTTTATTCCTATTACAAGGAATGTAAACATCCCTTGTAATAGGAATATGGCATGACAGGTCCTCTTTACAGTGAGATATGGGGTCAATAAGACCCCACATCTCACCTCTAGGCTGGGAAGCCTGAAATAAAAAAAAAAAACAAAAACAAAAAAAAAAACGATCCTGGCTTCGATCGTAGTGGTGAGGCGGTAGAAGCACCGGAGGGCGGCGGGAAGGGGGGGAGGTCCCCTCTCGCCTCCCATAAGAACGATCAAGCAGTGGAATAGCCGCTATGATCATTCCTATGGTGTAGGGAATCGCCGGCTGAAAAAGATGATATCTGAATGATGCCTGTAGCTGCACCCATCATTCAGATATCCCCACACAAAGTCAAGGACGTCGTATGATGGCCGGCGGGCAGGAAGTGGTTAAAACACATTTTTTTTTAACACAAAGTTGTCCAGTTATACAATATTTCGAACACATAACATGTACATACCAAAAATGACACCCCAAAATAGATTCACCTACTCCCCCTGAGTACGGCGATACCCCATGTGTGAGACTTCCACAGCCCGGCCACATACAGAGGCCGAGTACAGCTGAATATGGCCGAGCATGGCTGCGCATGGCAGGGTATGGCTGCGCATGGCAGGGTATCGCCGAGTATGGCTGGGTATTGCAGGGTGTTGCAGAGTATTGCGGGGTGTTGCAGAGTATTGCGGGGTGTTGCAGAGTATTGCGGGGTGTTGCGGAGTAGTACAGAGTATTGCAGAGTATTGCGGGGTGTTGTGGAGTAGTGCAGAGTATTGCAGAGTATTGCGGGGTGTTGCGGAGTAGTACAGAGTATTGCAGAGTATTGCGGGGTGTTGTGGAGTAGTGCAGAGTATTGCAGAGTATTGCGGGGTGTTGTGGAGTAGTGCAGAGTATTGCGGGGTATTGCAGGGTATTGAAGAGTATTGTGGGGTGTTGCGGAGTATTGTGGGGTGTTGCGGAGTATTGTGGGGTATTGTGGGGTGTTGTGGAGTATTGTGGGGTATTGCGGGGTATTGTGGGGTGTTGCGGAGTATTGTGGGGTATTGCGGGGTATTGTGGGGTGTTGCGGAGTATTGTGGGGTATTGCTGTTTATTGTGGGGTATTGCGGGGTATTGTGGGGTATTGTGGAGTGTTGCAGAGTAGTGCGGGGTATTGTGGGGTATTGTGGGGTGTTGCAGAGTAGTGCGGGGTATTGTGGGGTATTGTGGGGTGTTGCAGAGTAGTGCGGGGTATTGTGGGGTGTTGCAGAGTAGTGCGGGGTATTGCGGGGTATTGTAGAGTAGTGCAGAGTATTGTGGGGTATTATAGTATGGAGGGATGGCTGAGCATGGAGGGATGGATGGATGGATGTGACTGTATTTGTCACAGAGCAGCGTTGTGGGCACTACAGATGCAGCCCACAACGCTGCTACCATCCGATCCCTCCCCCGCTCCTCCCCCGCTCCTCCCCTTCTGTACCGATCTGTACACAGAGGGGAGGGAGGAACCGGCGTCATGACATGACGCCGGTTTGTTTACATGTGATCGCTCCGTCATTTGACGGAGCGATCACATGGTAAACGGCCGCGATTAGCGGCCGTTCACCGTGATCCGTGATGCGCCGGGTCCTCTGGACCCGGCGGTCACGGAAGTTCTCGGGTGCGCGCCCCAGGGGGCGCGCGAGAGCAGTATTCTGGGAGGACGTCCATGGACGTCCTCCCAGGATAAGCCGACCGCGCTGTGGCCGTCTTTCGGCTATGGCCCGGTCGGTATGTGGTTAAGGGGAACCCCACGCCAAAATTAAAAAAAAAATGGTGTGGGGTCCCCCCAAAAATCCATACCAGACCCTTATCCGAGCACACAACCTGGCAGGCCGCAGGAAAAGAGGGGTGATGAGAGAGCGCCCCCCCTCCTGAACCGTACCAGGCCACATGCCCTCAACATTGGGAGGGTGCTTTGAGGTGGCCCCCCAAAGCACCTGTCCACATGTTGATGAGGACAAGGGCCTCATCCCCACAACCCTTGGCCGGTGGTTGTGGGGGTCTGAGGGCGGGGGGCTTATCAGAAACTGGAAGCCCCCTTTAATAAGGGGACCCCCAGATCCTGGCCCTCCCCTGTGTGAATTGGTAATGGCCTACCATTTCACAAAAAAAGTGTCAAAATGGTTAAAAAACACAAGAGACGGTTTTTGAAAGTCCTTTATTAATTTCTTCTTCTTTCCGCTTTTTCTTCCCGCCAGGTGACCCCGCCCCCTCTGACAACACAGGGAAAGCCACGGGGAACTCCCGGTGACCCCACCCCCCTGTTATAAAAGAAGTGTCAGAAGAAGCGAAGCGTCACAGGGCTGAAGACTCCCACTGGACGGAGCGGAGAAGAAGCCTGGAGGAAGATGCAGGACGAGAAGAGTGGAGGAAGAAGAAGATGAAGAAGAAGAAGATGAAGAAGAAGAAGATGGGGTAAGAAAAAGAACGCCGAAGGAAGACCAGAAGAAAGAAGATGGAAGAAGAAGCGGAAAGAAAAAGAAATTAATAAAGGATTTGTCCAAAACCGTCCCTTGTGTTTTTTAACCATTTTGACACTTTTTTGTGAAATGGTAGGGGTACATTTGTACCCCATTACCAATTCACACGGGGGGCCGGGATCTGGGGGTCCCCTTGTTAAAGGGGGCTTCCAGATTCCAATTAGCCCCCCACCCGCATTCCCAAGAGTTGTGGGCATGAGGCCCTTGTCCTCATCAACATGGGGACAAGGTGCTTTGGGGGCTACCTAAAAGCACCCTCCCAATGGTGAGGGCATGTGGCCTGGTATGGTTCAGGAGGGGGGCGCTCTCTCGTCCCCCCTCTTTTCCTGTGGCCTGCCACTGGTATGGATTTTTGGGGGGACCCCACACCATTTTTCTTTACATTTTGGCGCGGGGTTCCCCTTAAAATCCATACCAGAGCTTCAGCTCTGGTATGGATTTTGAGGGGGACCCCCACGCCATTTTTTTTTTAATTTTGGCGTGGGGTTCCCCTTAATATCCATACCAGACCTGAAGGGCCTGGTATGGAATTTAGGGGAACCCCCATGCCATTTTTTTTTTAAATTTTGGTTCGGGGGTTCCCCTGTGGGGAAATCCCATGCCGTTTTTATCAATAAACTTTTATGTGTATTGTTGGACCAACAATTAGTTATAGCCGCGAGTATTTTTAAATGACTTTTTTTCCTTTGAAATTTCATTTTGCTGTCAGACTGTTCTAAACACGGGAAACATGCGCCCCTTTATAGGCATACTATAGACACCCCCCAGGTACGAAATTTAAAGGAATATTACACTTTTATTGTTTCACTTTAAGCTTTATTAAAATCACTGCTCCCGAAAAAACGTTAGTTTTTAAAAATTCTTTTTGCATTGATACATGTCCCCTGGGGAAGGACCCAGGTCCTCAAACACTTTTTATGACAATACCATGCATATAAGCCTTTAAAATTAGCACTTTTGATTTCTCCCATAGACTTTTAAAGGGTGTTCCGCGGCTTTCGAATTTGACTTTCAAATTCTTCGCTGTTCGGCGAACTGGTGAACAGCCGATGTTCGAGTCGAACATGAGTTCGACTCGAACTTGAAGCTCATCCCTACTCCCCAGTGCCGGCAGCATTCATGCAGCCCCAGACCATGACACTCCCACCACCATGCTTGACTGTAGTCAAGACACACTTGTCTTTGTACTCCTCACCTGGTTGCCGTCACACACGCTTGACACCATCTGAACCAAATACGTTTATCTTGGTCTCATCAGACCACAGGACATGGTTCCACTAATCCATGTCCTTAGTCTGCTTGTCTTCAGCAAACTGTTTGCAGGCTTTCTTGTGCATCATCTTTAGAAGAGGCTTCCTTCTGGGACGACAGCCATGCAGACCAATTTGATGCAGTGTGCTGCGTATGGTCTGAGTACTGACAGGCTGACCCCCCCACCCCTTCAACCTCTGCAGCAATGTTGGCAGCACTCATATATCTATTACCCAAAGACAACCTCTGGATATGACGCTGAGCACGTGCACTCAACTTCTTTCGTGGACCATGGCAAGGCCTGTTCTAAGTGGAACCTGTCCTGTTAAACCGCTGTATGATCTTGGCCACCATCCTGCAGCTGAGTTTCAGGGTCTTGGCAACCTTCTTATAGCCTAGGCCATCTTTGTGTAGATGGCCTAGGCTAGATCAGATCCTCAGAGAGTTCTTTGCCATGAGGTGTCAAGTTGAACTTCCAGTGACCAGTATGAGAGAGTGAGAGCGATATCACCAAATTTAACAAACCTGCTCCCCATTCACACCTGAGACTTTGTAACACTACCGAGTCACATGACACCGGGGAGGTAAAATAGCTAATTGGGCCCAATTTGGACATTTTCACTTATTGGTGTACTCACTTTTGTTGGCAGCGGTTTAGACATTAAAGGCTGTGTGTTGAGTTATTTTGAGGGGACAGCAAATTTACACTGTTATACAAACTGTACACTCACTACTTTACATTGTAGCAAAGTGCCATTCCTTCAGTGTTGTCACATGAAAAGCTATAATAAAATAGTTACAAAAATGTGAGGGGTGTACTAACTTTTGTGAGATACTGTGTGTATATATAGATATATATCTATATCTATATAGATATAGATATAGATATATATCTATATCTATATCTATATAGATATATCTAGATAGATAGATAGACGGATAGATAGATAGATTAGATAGATAGATAGATAGATAGATAGATAGATAGATAGATAGATAGATAGATAGATAGATAGATAGATAGATAGATAGATAGATAGATAGATAGATAGATAGATAGATAGATAGATAGATAGATAGATAGATAGATAGATAGATAGATAGATAGATAGATAGATAGATAGATAGATAGATAGATAGACATATAGATAGATAGATATATCTATATATATATATATATATATAGATATATATCTCAAAAAAATTAAAGGGACACTTTGAAAACACTTCAGATCTCAATGGGGAAAAAAATCTCATGCTGGATATCTATACTGATATGTGGACTGGGTAATGTGTTAGGAAGGAAAGGATGCCATATTGTTTGGGGGAAATGAAAATTATCAACCTACAGAGGGGCTGGATTCAAGGACACCCTGAAAATCAAAGTGAAATAATGATGCAGCAGGCTAGTCCATTTTGCTGAAATTTCATTACAGTAACTCAAAATGGTACTCTGTAATTTGTATGGCTCCCACGTGCTTGTATGCATGCCTGACAACGTCGGGGCATGCTCCTAATGATGAGGGATGGTGTCCTGTGATATTTCCTCCCCGAACTGGACCAGGGCATCACTGAGCTCCTGAACAGACTGAGGTGCAACCTGGTGGCGTCGGATGGACCGAAACCTAATGTCCCAGAGGTGTTCTACTGGATTTAGGTCAGATGAGCATGGGGGTCATTCAGTGGTATAAATTCCTTCATCCTTCAGGAACTGGCTGCATACTCTCGACACATGAGGCCAAGCATTGTCGTGCAACAGGAGGAAACCAGGGCCCACTGTACCAGCGTAGGGTCTTGCAATGGGTCCAATGATTTCATCCTGATACCTAATGGCAGGGTGCCATTGTCTAGCCTGTAGAGGTCTGTGTGTCCCTCCATGGATATGCCTCCCTAAAACATCACCGACCAACCACCAAATTGGTCATTCTGAACGATGTTACAAGCAGCATAGCATTCTCCACATCTTCTACGGGCCCTTTCACGTCTGTCACATGTGCTCAGGGTGAGCCTGCTCTCGTCTGTGAAAAGCACAGGGCGCCAGTGGTGGACCTGCCAATTCTGGTGTTCAATGGGAAATGCCAATTAAGCTCCACAGTGCCGGGCAGTGAGCACAGGGCCCACTAGAGAATGTCAGCCCCTCAGGCCACCCTCATGAAGTCTGTTTCTGATTGTTTGGTCATAGACATTCACACAGTGGCCTGCTGGAGGTCATTGTGTAGGGCTCTGGCAGTGCTTATCTTGTTTCTCCTTGCACAAAGGAACAGATGCCCATCCTGCTGATGGGTTAAGGACCTTTTATGGCCTTGTCTAGCTCTCCTAGAGTAACTGCCTGTCTCCTGGAATCTCCTCCATGCTCTTAAGACTGTTCTGGGAGATACAGCAAACCTTCTGGCAATGGCACGTATTGATGTGCCATCCTGCACATAGTCTGCACACACTCTCTGGCGTCTTCTGCTCAACGCACACGTGACACACCACCGGAAGAAGGCGGGTCCAGTGCAATCTCTGAGGCTGGCGCATCCCCATCCCGCCCACTCAAACTTAATTGCACTACTAGAAGAAAGCAGGGAGGAAGCAGGTTCTGTCTTGAGGATGTTCCTGCAGTCCTCCTGAGAGCTGGGAGCACCTGAAACTGCTGAGGGAGGAGGTAAGGAGAGAGGGAGGAGATTTGTCCCAGTAATGTGCATGTCATTTAGGACAATTGGCAAGTATGGGTGACTAGGGTGTGCCCAGGCACACCTTGCACACCCTGTGCACAGACCTTTGGCTGGAGAGCATGTAGACAGAAAATGGCTTTAAATAGGTTCCAGGAGACTCAACAAAAATGAAAAAAGATCCATAACGTGTTTTTTTTTTTTTTGTGCCAACTACTATTCAATCATGGTTTACATCAACTTTAAAAGAGCATACAACAATAGTGAATGTAAGCACACACGAATAATCAAGGGCAGTCATCAGAGAACAGCTAATACAATGAGTTTCAATAAAAGCTAGATGGTTTCTAATTATGTTCACCTTCCATTCAGCTCTTTCTCATGTAAATGACACAAGGGCAATTTAGGTGTTATTTTAGATCAATGTGCATTATATGCAACATGCTATTAAACTTCTACTTCTCTTTGAAAGACTAAAGGACACCTGCAGTAGAATTCCCAGAAGGGAGACGATGTTCAGGATAAAATCAGGCAGCGCAACAAGACCTCCAGCAAAGCAGTAAAGCTTTAAAATATTGTAACAACCATACACCGGAGCAGGAGGGCAAAGAAAACCCAGCAAGCAGCAAACAAAGATGGCATTTTCTTTTCAGTTATCAGAATGCTCTCTGTACAAATGTAATTATTATCTCATAATCACTTGTGACTGTGTTATTGTGGCCCTTCTAAATGACTTTTCATGCTGTTTGGAAATCTAAATAAGGGAGATTCACTTAACTCCAGATGTTGATACTATGGTTGTCACACTTAAATGTAATTTTCGGAGACACTTTTTGGACGATGAGCTGTTACGCTGCCCATTATTTAGTGCACCTAGGGGCATCTTCGGCACATGATAGGTTTAAGGGGGACCCAAGGAAATACACTTCAAGAACAATAACTGGAAACAGCACATAATGGAAACACAGCTTTGTATTGTAAATGCTTGCCTACAGTAATGGGTTAGTCGCACAGTTCCGTCAAAATAATAAAATTAGTATTGATCCAAAAATATTATTCTGCTCTCCTCTTGAGAAATATGACACAAGTAGCCTTGGATTAAAGCAGTAGTAAACCACTGTGTTTTTTGTTTTTTTTTGCAACCTGGAAGACAATGTCATAATGTGCTAGTATGCATCTCATACTAGCACATTATGTGAAACTTACCTTAGAATGAAGCCCCTGTCACCGCTGAAGGTGCTTCCATCTTCACCCGGTCTTCCTTCTGGGTTTCGCAGACTCTGGCTGTGTGAGTGGCTGGAGCCGCGATGACGTCCCTCCCACGCATGTGCATAGGAACCCCCGTCTACGAAACAGGACATGGGCCGTTCCTTCAGAGCGCATGCGCCGGTGATGTCACTGGCTACATCTATAGTAAATATCTCCTAAACTGTGCACGTTTAGGAGATATTTACAGTACCTATAGGTAAGTCTTGTTATAGGCTTACCTATAAGTAAAAATTATGCAAGGCAGTTTACTCCCACTTTAAAAGGGATTCATAAAAATGAGTTTCTCTTGTGTTTCCAGCTCTGTTTTTGACTCTTTGACTGTGTCTCTAAAGCTGCTCATACACCAGGAAAATTCCTTACGCAAATTAAAATTTTTGGAACATTGGTTTTATTTTCTAATGCTTATTGGAGTCAAATCAACTTTCGTTATTGACCACAGTGACCAGAAAATTCAGAGGAGCAGGATGGAAATTTTTTCTTGAGCAAAAAGAATTATAATTGTGAATGTGGTTTTCATTTGGAAAAAAACGTACATATTGTAACACAATCTGGTTACTACTGTAGCAATAACTCTCGGTGGAGCTGCTGGTTTAAGCGGGCTTGTTACCTTCACTCTCGATACTTCTGTTTCACCGGCATCGGGTCTAGGGTTCCGTTGAGTTTACCTCTGGACGATATAAGCACCAAACACTTGAGTAGGTTTTCCAATGCTTTAATAAAACAAACAAGGGAAGTAGCAGGAAAGAGGTAGAAGAAAAGCTGCAGGGAAGCTCAAATACCTTTCTGTTGTATTTCTTCAGAACATTCTTTGTAATTGAACACTTGCAATTGAAAAGTCCCCCTTTCGTAGGATTCAATCTTTGCCCGCCTGGATAGACATCCCTCACTTGCCTAGTAGCCAGCACCTAGCACGAACAAAAGTCTCTGCCACAGACTTATCTGGAATAAAACCCGTACAATCCTCTGCCACAGGATGCATTGGTTTGTGATGAATGTCAGATACAGTACTTGAACTTTTAAGTCAACCCGGCTGTACTATACTGTGAGATTACTTTGGAATGCGTCCTCCAACCGAGTCACCTGGCCCCTCTCCAGACCAGCACTCTGCATGATCCTTCCATGACGGGTCCTCCCCTGGGATCTTCTCGGTTGTCCAGCTTCTTCACTCAGGATAGACAGCTCAGGACCATTCCTCCGCTGCTGTGGTAGGCCCCAGGCAGGCTTCTGGGCCCACCCACACACCACAGCGACGCGGGCCTCTGGAATGGAGGACCACGAGGTGATATTCCTAGTGCATACCTGTCGGCCAGGAGGGCCATCAGGTGGCTGAAAACGAACCCTAAAACATGACGTCTGTCCCATAAATACCCTCTCCCAGAATGCATCCCAGAGGACCATCTCCACCGAGTTATATCCGGGACAGAGGAGCACTCATTCGCTTCAACACGTTGCTTTTCCAACACCTGCCGATGGTGACAACGACACCCACCGGCACAATGTGGAAACTGCACGCAACGTCAGCCAAGCTGGAACAGAGGCAAATCTAACTTCCTATAACAAGCGACCCACTAAATTTACTTAACAGCGGTAGATAAAAATCTACTAGCGCTACACTACTTTTGGGCATTCATTAAAGTAGCAGGTCTGAATTACAATTTTAGAACAAAATTAGCTTAATGATGGCAAGAAAGAATGTTGGTGAATGATTTTGAAATGGTTAAGGGGAACCCTATCACAGAATTAAAAAAAATAAAACAGAACCCCCCCCCCAGTCCATACCAGGCACCTTTGGGTGTGGTATAGATTTTAAGGGCAACTCCATGCCAAAATTGAAAAAAAATGGCGTGGGGTCCCCCCAAAATCCATACCAGGCCCATTGGGTCTTGCATAGATTTTAAGGGGAACTCAAAATCCATACCAGACCCTTATACAGGCGTACCCCCCCTCCTGAACCATACCAGGCCGCTTGCCCTCAACATGGGGAGGGTGCATCGGGATATCCCCAAAGCACCTTGTCCCCATGTTGATGACAAGAGCCTCATCTCCACAACCCTGGACTCTTGGTTGGGGGGGGTCTGCCGGCAGGGGGCTTATCAAAATCTGGAAGCCCCCTTTAACAAGGGGGGCCTAGATCCTACCCCCCCATGTGAATGGGTATGGTGTAATTTGACAATTCCTTTATTAAAAAAAAAAAAAATAAGTGTCCCGAGATGTCCATCCATCTTCAAACACGCCACCCGCTGGACCCGAAAAATAGAAATAAAAAAATAGCTCTGCCTCGATGGAAGGTGTCTAGCCGACTGATGTTTCTTGGCTGTGACAGCTGTTATATAGGCAAGGGCATGACCGCCCCTTTTGATGTCATGTGCCATCAGAGGGGGGGCGGGGTCATCCAGTTATGTCAGCGGGTGGCCCTGTCCTTGCCTATATAGCAGCTGTCACAGCGAAAAGACAGCAGTCGCCGGAAGGCCTTCCATGGAGGTGGAGTATTTTCGTTTTTTTTTTCTATTTTTCGGGTCCATTGGGCGCCGTGATTGATGATGGGTATACATCGGGGGACAAATTTTCTTTTTTTTTAAATAAAGGAATTGTCAAAAACTGTCTTTTGTGGTTTTTACTTTTTGACACTTTTTTTGGTGGATGGGTAGGGGTACAATGTACCCCACACCCATTCACATAGGGGGTGGGATCTGAGGCCCCCCTTGTTAAAGGGGGCTTCCAGATTCTGATAAACTCCCCCACCCGCAGACCCCCACAACCAATGGCCAGGGTTGTGGGGACAAGGGGACCCCAAAGCACCCTCTCCACATCGAGGCCAATTGGTCTGGTATGGTTTAGGAGTGGGGCACTCGCTCACCCCCCCTTTCCTGGCCTGCCAGGCTGCTTGCTCGGATATGGATTTTGGGGGTGACCCCATGCCATTTTTTTTTTAAATTTTGGTGTGGAGTCCCTTTTAAAACCCATACCAGACCTGAAGGGCCTGGCATGGATTTTGGGGGGGACCCCACGCTGTGTTTTTTAAAATTTTGGCATGGAGTTCCCCTTAATATCCATACCATACCTGAAGGGCCTGGTATGGATTGGGGGGGACCCCATGCCAATTTTTTCATTGATTTTTATGTATATTGCCAGGACCTGGCAATACATTACAGCCCCAAGCAATTTTAAATGACATTTTTTCCTTTAGAAATGTAATTTTGCTGCGGCACAGTAAAACACATGAGACAGATGCGCCACTTTACAGGCAGACTAAGGAGACCCCCTAGGCATGATATTTAAAGTAATGTTACCTTTTTATTGTTTCACTTTAAGCATTATTAAAATCACTGCTCCTGAAAAAACATCCGTTTTAAAAACTTTTTTTGCATTGATACATGTCCATTGTGGCAGTACCCGGGTCCCCATACACTTTTTTTTTTTTTTTGTTTACAAAAGTTTATTTGAAAGACATATAATAAAACGGTTGCAGAGTACAACAATATGGTTTAACATGAGTAGTACATGAAAGTAGTATATACAAAGTTGGGTAATTAGTGAATAAAATATAATGAAGACATTGTATAAGGATGTAAGGGACATATAAAACAAAGCTGATATAGAAGGATGGTTAATAATATTTAATCTTTAGAATGTAGGTGATACTTTATCATGAAAACCAACAATATACAGGAATGAGTTCTAGGATGGAGTGAAGAATTATAAGCATTGAGGGTTTGATAAGGGCCAGAACTTCCATTTTTCGTTATAAATATGCATAGTGTCAAATAGGGTATGATGGATTCTTTCGGAAAGTCTAAGTGATTCCATTCTAGATTCCACCTGGGGCCATGGTAGGTTTTGTGATTTCCAATTGAGAGCTATCATCCAGTGTATTGAACTGATTAGAGAGTGGATTAATCCACCGCAGGGAGTTGGAACATCTGGAACTGTAGCGTATAATAAGCATATTTGGGGGGATAGGGAAATTTTTTTCTTAAGAGGATTTTCTAGTATATTGATTAACTTATCCCATATTGGTTTCAAGAAATCACAGCTCCAAAAGATGTGCTTATAACTGCCCTCCAAAGGACAACCTCTAAAACAGTTCGGGGAGGTTGAGGGGTAGAAGGAATGTATCCTAGATGGAGTCATGTACCACCTGATGTGAAGTTTTAATGGAGATTCTCTAAATGCAGCAGCGCAATTACTTTTGCGGAGGTTTTTGATCATCTTGGTCCACGAGTCCGTTGAGAATGAGCTACCAATCTCTGCTTCCCATCTAATCATGGGACCTGTTTTTTCGGGTTGGAGAAAGTTATTGAGATTACTATATAGTAAGGATATTAGTCTCTTGTCTCTAGGAGAAGAGATACAGATGTGTTCGAATAAAGTACTGGGGGGATTGACAGATAGTGAGTAGTATGTAGAGTAGAACTCGCGGACCAAGGTGAAATGGTAGTACTCCGAAGGGGGGAAATTGCATCTGGATTGTAATGAGGCAAAAGATGGAAATCCAGAGCTGAGTGTGATAGACTTTAATGTGGTAAGATTGTTTTTGATCCAGTTGTGGAAGGGTGTGTGGTCAAGGAAAGCGAGCGGAAATCTGGGGTCCCCCAAGAATGAGGCCAATGGAGGAGTTGCAGAGAGGAGTTTAAAGTTATCTTTGATTTTATTCCAAAGAAGTATAAGATGGGCAATTAAAGTGTTTTTTTTACTAAGAATATGGTGTAGTTTTGTGTTGGACCACAAAATTCCTCTGATGTTCAATGGATGAATAGAGGTGGATTCAAAGGTCAACCAGGGGATATTTGCATTAGGGGAAGACCACTGAGCCATTTGTACTAGTTTGGTTGCTAAGAAATAAAGCCAAAGGTTGGGAAGTCCCAGCCCACCTCTATCTTGTGGTCTATGCATAAGATTGTAACTACATCTGGGTTTTTTGTTGTTCCAGATAAATTTATTAATTTCACGTTGTATAGATTCCAGTTTGGTTTTGGGTACATTAATGGGAAGTGCTCTAAAATAGTATAATAATTTTGGAAGGATTGTCATTTTAAAAGCACAAATCCTTCCGAGAAAGGAGATATGGTAAGAGGACCAGATTTTTAACAGTGAGTTGATTCGTGAGAAGAGGGGAAGGTAGTTACTTTTATATAATAGATTATGAGATATTGTAATATTAACTCCTAAGTATTTAAAGGAGTGTGAAGACCAAAGGAAGTTGAAGTTTTTTTTCAGAAGTGAGGTTAGATCTGGGGGGCTGTTTATAGGTAAAATGGAGCATTTGTTGGTGTTAATAAAAAGACCAGAGAGTTTATGGAATGAATGGAGATCAGAGAGGAGGTTGGGTATTGAAATTAGTGGGTCTGTTAAAAATAAAAGTGCGTCATCTGCATAGAGACTGAGTTTAAAGTCATATGGAACTTTTTGATAGCCTTTGATGTTAGGGTTATTTCTGATGGCAACTGCGAGGGGCTCTATGGCCAAGGCGAAAAGGAGAGGAGAGAGAGGGCAGCCCTGTCTGGTTCCTCTGCTTAGGGGAAAGAAATCAGAGTTGATCCCTGGAATTTTAATTCTGGTTTGGGGTAAATGATAGAGAGCATTAAATCCATGTATAAATTTTTCTGATATGCCGAATTTAGGTAGGAGGTGATTAAGATATGACCAGTTAACGCTATCGAAGGCCTTGTGGATGTCAAGGCTAAGTAGATATAGGGGGCGAGAATGAAGGTTGGCATCTTGAACAATATTTGTGACAAGTCTAATGTTATCGACTATTTGTCTGCCTGGGATAAATCCCGTTTGATCCGTATGGATCAGAGATGTGATAACTGTAGCAAGCCTGTTTGCCAGTAATCTGCCAAATAGTTTAAGGTCATTGTTGAGGACTGAAATAGGGCGAAAATTTTGGGGAAGGGAATGGTCTTTTTCAGGTTTAGGGATTAAAGATAAGTTGGCCAATAACATATCTTCTGGGAAGTGACCACCTGATAGGATATAATTGAACATTTTTGTAAGGCTGGGAGTCAGTAAAGAGGCAAATTTTTTATAGTATGATGTGGTGAAGCCGTCTGGGCCTGGTGCTGTTGATGTTTTGAGGTTCTTTATTATATTGAGAATTTCGCTGTCCGTACAAGGATCATTCAATGAAGAAGCTTGGAGTTGGGTAAGTTTAGGGAGTTGAAGGGAGTTTAACCAGTCTAATGTGGTGAGAGGTGGGTGTGTTTGGGGGCCAGAAAGGAGGTTTTTATAGAATGAGGTGAAAATGTTTAGGACATCTTGGGGGTGCGTTACGATATTGCCTTTTTGGTTTCGCAGTTTATATACGTGTGGGGGTTTAGTGTCTTGATTTAGTTTCCTGGCAAACATTGATGAGGAAGAGTTGCCATGTAGTAGGAATTTGGCTTTGGAAAATCTGAGGGATTTCTCTGTGTCTTCAGAAAGTAAAGTGTTTAGGGATTTACGTTTTATCTGAATAAGATTTACTATATCTGGAGTGGTATTGTGGTTTAGTTTAATATATAAATCATGTAGTTCTTTTGTAAGACATTTAATTTCTGTCAGTTTAGATTTATTTCTGGCTGCGGCAATATTAATCAAATGACCCCGCAAGACCGCTTTGTGGGCTGCCCAGACTGAGGTAGGGAGGACATCTTCTGAAGTGTTTATGTGGAAGTATTCTTCAATGTGGGTATTTATTTGTTGGACGGTAGAAGGGTTAGATAAGAGAGAATCATTAAGGCGCCAATTAAAAGGGGTAGGAGTCATGCCAATATGTGAGGTATCAAATTCTACTATATTGTGATCTGACCATGGGCATGGGTGTATATCAGTATTTGAAGAGTTTGCCAAGAGGATTGGTGTGCAGAAAATATAGTCTAATCTGGCAAAGCAATTGTGGGGGTGAGAATAGTGAGTATATGCTCTGATACCAATATTATGGGCCCTCCAGGAATCAATGAGCTGCAGTTTGCTAAGAGAGCGGTTTATAGTTTTACTGAAAGCTTTGGAGGAGGGGGCCATTTTACTTCTATCAAGAGCAGGGTGTGCAGAGAGGTTGAAGTCGCCTCCAATTATCAAATGAGGTGAAATATATTGCTCTAATACGCTGAAGAATTTGGTGAAGAATGTTGTCTGGGCCTCGTTTGGGGCGTATATAGAGGCTATAGTGATATTTTTCCTATTTATACAGCCTTTCAGTATGATAAATCTACTGTCCACATCTCTGTAGATAGAATGGGGTTCAAAAATTATGGAATTTTTAATAAAAATAGCGGCACCACGGGATTTGTTGGAGAATGTAGTATAATGGGATTGGTTGAATGATTTATCAAAATATTGTGGGTGATTGGAAGTAGAAAAGTGGGTTTCTTGCATTAGTATTATATCTGCACCCAATCTTTTGTATTGTTTGAATGCTTTTTTACGTTTATTGGGGGAATTAAAGCCTTGGACATTATGGGAGAATACTTTAAGACCCATAGTAGTTGAGGAAAATACTTCTAATTATATAAATAAGGAACGGAATATACCAAAATAGGGGAAGGAATACTAGTTGGATAGTAATGAAGTAGTAGGTTGTATGTGATTTCATAAATCGAAATGAGATCAATAGCTTTGTGTTAAGGTTTGAATTCAGTGTGTTATTACAATGAGTAATGATTGTTAAACAGTTGAAATTACCCAAAATTGAATGAACTGTAATAAAAAGTCTTCCATAAAATATAATATTTGCATAAATTGCCATAAGGGCGAAAAAAACAACTATTAAAATAACAAGAAAAAGGGGACTGAAGGACATAAGGTCGTTCAGCCTTTTAAATTTTTTCAAAGGACGAGAACGTCCAAATTCCACCAGCGGGGGCCGCAGCAACCCACTAGGGGAAGAAAGGGCCGCAGGCCCCTCTGGTAGAATGGGGGACAAACTAGCGACGGCGGATAGGCCAGGCATTAGTAAAGTAAAGTCTAGGTATGAAACCTAGAAAAAGATTGGTGCATGGTGAAAACATAATATAAATAACATTAGTGTATCACAAAAATGGTATAAGTCTTCAAGAAATAAATGTGGAGAACATTTTTATAATATTTTATGTTTCTCTACCATTGCCCTGCTATCTCTGGGTTAGAGTGACACAGCAATAATATCTAAACTTAGGTAGAGATAATGCATATTAGATTAGGATACCTGAATAAGTGAGAGGAAAAAAAAAGAAGAAGAAAAAAAAAAAAAAAAAAAAACGGAAAAAACCGGAACATTATAAATAGAAAATAATGGGAACATGGGAACATGGGGGTTACCCTTCATGACCCCACCACCCCCGTTGCGACCCCTTACAAACTTTTTCTTCCCAGAAACAAAAGGTCCATGAAAAATTAGGACGAAAAAACAAAAATATTATTGTTCGTCTGGGTAGGAGATTGAATAGGTGATTTGCTCTAAAGTTTTGAGCTAGAGTTGATTGTAGAATCAGGGGCATTTACAGTAAGCAAGAGGGTATATACTCCACTGGGGAGTTAGGTCGAAGCTGGAGATAGGAGGACATCACATGCAAGTGGTCATAAAGTCGCAGGCTTGATTGTTGTGTAAACAGATCAGGCGACACGATCTTGGGGGGAGTGTTGTTGCCATCTTCTTTGGTCTCTTGGGATGCGTCTGGTCGAAGGTGTGGACCATATAGGTGAAGATCTGGGAGTGGCGGGCAAACGCTGTGATGGTTGTGGGTCTAGTAGACCTAGTTTAATGAGTAAATCTTTTCCTTCAATGACGTTATAGACCGTATAGGAATTGCCATTATGGGTTAATGATAATTTGAATGGGAATCCCCATCTGTACTTGATTCTGGCTGATTGAAGAACATTTGTGACTTCTTTCATTCTGCGTCTTCGATCCAAAGTCGCAGGGGAGATATCAGGGAAAATCTGCAGCCTTGTTCCATCTAATTCTATGGATGGGGAATTTCTGGCGGCACGCATTACATCTTCTTTGGTAAGAAAGTCTTTCATGCACATTATAATATCTCTTGGAGGTTTATCTGCAGTAGGTTTTGGGCGCAGTGCCCTGTGCATTCTATCACAAGCAAAAGCAGAGAGGGGTTTGTCTGGTACTAGATCATGGAAAAGCTTTGTAATAACCTTATTTATGTCAGTAACTGACTCTGGGACACCACGCACTCTTATATTGTTCCTCCTGTTTCTATTATCGAGGTCTTCGATATGAGCTTGCATGAAAGAAAAACTGTCTGCCAATGTTTCATAGTCCTTTCTGAGGTCATTGTGTGCAATGGCTAGTTCATCATGCTTGGCTTCTAATAGGTCAGTGCGGCCTCCTATGCTAGCAATCTCCTGTGAGAGAGCAGTGGTAGATTTGTGAATCTCTCTTTCTAGTTTGTCCACAAATCTGTCATAGATTGCTGAGAGGCTTGCATCAAGGTCAGCTTTAGAAAGGGGTTGAGGGTACTCACTGTCTTTAGCTGTATGTTCCGGACCGCTGGAGGCCGCATGATGGCCGGCGCCATTTTGGGTCTTCCTCTCCATAGTAATGAGGTAGTTTGTGAGGGTATGTTGGGAGCGGTTCTGTCGCTCTTTTTTGCTGGATGGCATGCACAAGTTGATCCCGCAGGGGTGATCGGTCGGATGGTGCTATTTTAAGCTGGGAATAGCCCCGGGTATCGTGCCTGGCCTGCCTCGTCGGACGGAGCTCAGCTCAGCAGCTTCCGTTCCGCATCGCGCCGCGCATGCGCCCCCCCCCATACACTTTTTATGGCAATAACTTGCATATAAGCCTTTAAAATGAACATTTTTGATTTTTCACATTCGTGTCCCACAGACTTTAACAGTGTTTGCATGTTCGCACAAATCTTTTACCTGTTCTCAGTGTTCTGGTGCGAACCGAACCGGGGGTGTGTTCGGCTCATCCCTAATGTTCACACACCAAATTGAAGTGGAACTTAAGCCTCTAATTGAGATGCATCTTTTTTTGGGATTCTGGGTACCCACTTTGTTCATGCTACACACACCCCCCCCCCCATCCCGCTGGAAATCTCCTGGGATAAAATCACATCCTGCACCACATAAACTTGCGCCTGCAGGGAGGCGGCCGTGGATCGTCAAAAAGTCACGTCTCCCAAATCTTTGTCGGTGATGTCATAATCAGCTGTGAGGAATACAGCACTGAACGCTATGAACTGATTAATTTCTGCTTTGTTACTTTGAAATTTGAGCCATCTATGGCCAGTTTTACTTTGCCCATAGTAAGCAAAATTAACAGGTTTACTTAAAGTGACACATACTGTCACAATTTAGCCAGCGGAGTTCTGTTTGTGAAATGCTTACCTCCTTGCTGCAGTGTTCTGCTAGATCTCTGACTCCATTTCACATGTGCTGCTGGCTTCTCAGTTCACCTTCTCCACTGTGGGTTCATATCATTTTCCCTTCTATTTTTCTTCCTGGGTCACCTCCCTGTTTGCTTCCCTATATATACACGTGCTCAGTGCAGCGCTCATTGCCCGAGCAACTTCAAATTTCTCGGAGTTCCCATTTGCTTGTCACTTGCTTATCCTGTGTCTGACTACCTGTGTACCGACCCCGGCTTCGTTTACTGTCTGTGCTTGTTCGCGTCCCTGCCCTGACCTCAGCTTTTCTCCTGGATTTACTATTGTCTCCTGCTGCTCGTACTCTCTATACACGAGTAGTCTTTGCAGCCTTAGCTGGGTGTACCTGGTTCCAGCTTGCTACAAGTCCATCCCCACCATCAGGGGGTCTGTGAGGAAACAGGCTGGGGCTTAGACTCCACGCCCTGGGGAACCCTGAGTTGGCGATCTACAAGGGCTCACCCACAGACGCTTGACACATTAATTCTCCATGGTTCCACTGTATTTAGTTATATAGCCTCCTTCTATTGCCTGCTCCCAAGATGGACTAAATAAATTACAGGGCCATTAGGTAGTGAATGTATATGGATTAATTATGGAGAATAAGGATACCATTTACTGTCACTTTAAAGCGACTCTGTGTGGTTCCCTGCTGAAAAACCTCATGTTTGGTCTCCCACTCTGCTATGTACTATCGTCGGCCAGCCCACTACAACAGGACATACTGTAGTAGTGATGTAGTGGCTGGTGGAAGTAACTACAGCATGCAGACATCTGACACACATGTAAATGTGTCAGATGCTGAAGGTTCTTCAGCAATTTAGTTCTTCAGGACTGGCTGTGTAATAGATACATATTACGTTTTTAACTTTTTGTTAATTTTTTTTTTACTTTTTTTAAACTTTTTTTTAATAAGAACAGACCCTTTATTAACCACTAGCCTACTACTTATACTGACCTTAGTACACCACCCTGTTAGCCCACAGGAGAAAAGCAAAAAAAGTCCTGGCTAGGCTCTATGTTAGCCTGTCTAAAACTTAAGGGGTAAGGCTACCTCCACCACTTCCGCTTGACAGCACTCGGTCCTGACACCTACTCATCCAGGTGACTAGCATTGCATATCACCCCATGAGGCAGGGCCTCTTGAGACATAGCAGCAGCCCGTGGATACTAGGGAAGCGGAGACTGAATTGTGTGTTGTGGTCCTAATTCCAGCCCTTCCTGCATTCTTCTTTTTCCAACTTGAGCCACGTTACTTGCAAAACCAGCAGTTAGAAGATTTCTGTCAAGGAGGCTTACAGGGGATTCGTTTTACTACCTATACCTGAGGCTGGGGTAGACAGCCATATGCCTATATGATCTCCTGACAAGAGATCAAAGGAGTCGGTAAGGGGCAGTTTATTCATAGGTGGAGGAATCTTTCTGTCACCACTTTTCCCTGGGTGATAAGGACGCATGTCATACACCGTTTGGTTGTCTGTTACTCTCTCCTTGGTCAAGATCATCTCATCTCAATGAACTTTTTTACTTTATGCAATTCCTTTGGACTTTTTATGTTTATTGGTTTAGTTTCTTTTTTCCCAAGAGGACTACTTAACAGTCATTTCACTGCGAATTCACTTTGTATGGATGTTTCCATTCTTATTTTTATTTTTTTTGTGTTTAATTGAGGTGATCACATTATTTCATTGTTTGATTTCATTTTACTATTTTTAGCGCAGCTATTTTTTTTGATCTTTGTATATCACCCCATTCCCAGAAGTACAGGGTAGTTCACTTCTCTCTGGAGGGGGGGCAGGGTGGCAGCGGAGAGAAAAGAAGGCAAGTATCAGCATTAACCAAAGCTTGCATAGTACAGGCCCACTTCAAGAAGCCCAAAAACAGGTAGGAAGCTGATTACCGCCTGACTGCTCTTGGAGGGACCACTGACTGAACAGGTTAGAAATTGAAATAATTGGTACCTCAGTGCCTGTTTTAGTCAGTTTGCATATCTGCTGTTGTCCTTATATTTGCTACCACTTGTTACTGACCCTTGCCTTGTTTTTTGACTATGCTTCCGCCTGATCCCAGCCAACTACTATTCATTACTCATCTTTTAGCTTGCTCATCAACTATGTTTCTGCTTCTTCCCTATCTGTTTCATGCACTACTCGATCCTCGCTTGCTCTCTTCCTGCTGCACAAAGCAAAACCCATCTCTACCATCAGGAGCTCTAGTGAAAATCGGCTAGTGCTTAGACCCTCCGCCTTGGGCGAGCCTGTGTTATCTGCTAGATTGATCAGCTTTTTTATTTATCCAGCTGACTACTGCATGAACCTTTCAATTGCTACAGCCCCTGGCTTCCGAGCCTGACCCCAGACCGTGACACATACTTGACTGATGACACTCTTTTGTGAAGTCTCTGTCCCTTGTGCCTTATGATTAAGGCACATTCGATTTTTCAATTGAAGGATGTCCATCAGTAGGGGGCTCAAAGAGCCACCCAAGTAGTGAATTTGGGTTGGTTCATCGGGGACTAGTCGAAATTTGCACAATGTATGGCCAGCTTAAGGATCAAGCGAAAACTAACACTAAAACGTGCTGTCCTCTGCTCCACCTCTGCAACCTTTACACTTAAGGTTCCCTTGCTGAATTTAGTCACATATATCCAGAAATTGCCAAAAGGAGGAAACAAAAAAAAAAGCAAAAAATGATCACAGTCGGTAAATGTTTAGAGTTGGTTCTGCTCCATGTTACTCTATGTTCTTGCCCAGAATTGCCATTACGGTAAATACAGCACCTTCCGTTAGGAACCTTTGCCTCTTTAGTTGGAAGTCTCTCGTTTTTTCCAGTTACCGTGTTTCTCTCAGTGCCATGATGAGCCTCTAATCACTCATGTTCATCAGAACCTTGGTACTATCATTTTTTAGGATTATGAAGTATGTTCTCACTATCTGCACCTTCTGTCTAGAGGTGTGAAGAGTCCCAGCGCTGGCCTTCAGTCTCACATGCTTCCTAGTGCTGTGTGATATTTATAATGTAATAGCTTGCACGGTGTCACTGCTTCAGACTGTGACACCTGACATCTGACAAAGAATCTTGGCCCGTCTTGCCATTACCTATAAGCTCACGGGAAATGAGAAAGTTAGCAGGTAGAGCTCTGATTAATGTCCCTGCCAGTAAAGGCAACTATACCAATTGTACAGGCAGCAGCCACTGACCTGGAGAACATGAGGTCACAAAAGGGGTCTGCACAGCATGCTTTACAGTATAGTTCCAGATTTCTCTTAACCACTTCAGCCCTGGAAGATTTGACTGCTGAATGACCGCGCCATTTTTTGCTATACGGCACTGCGTCGCTTTAACTGACAACTGCGCGAACGTGCGATGTTGTACCCAAACAAAATTGACGTCCTTTTTTTCCCACAAACAGAGCTCTCTTTTGGTGGTGTTTGATCATCTCTGTGGTTTTTATTCTCTGCGTTATAAACAAAAAAAGCTAAAATTAAAAAAAAAACAATATATTGTGCTTTTTGCTATAATAAATATCCCTAATTTTTTTTAAAAAAAGCAATTTTTTTCCTCAGTTTAGACCGATATGTATTCTTCTACATATTTTTGGTGATAAAAATCGCAATAAGCGTATACTGATTGGTTTGCGCACAAGTTATAGCGTCTACGAAATAGGGGAAAGATTTATGGCATTTTTATTCATTTTTTTTTTTTTTTACTAGTAATGGCGGTGATCAGCGATTTTTATCAGGACTGCGTCATTATGGCAGACAGAACGGACACTTTTGACACATTTTTGGGACCTTTGACAATTATACAGTGATCAGTGCTATAAAAACTCACTGATTAATCTGTGAATGTCACTGGCAGGGAAGGGGTTAACACTACGGGGCGATCAAGGGGTTAACTGTGTTCCCTGACTGTGTGTTCTAACTGTAGGGGGATGGGAGTGACTGGAAGAAATGACAGATCGTTGTTCCTAGCTAGTAGGAACTCACAATCTGTCTCTCCTCTCCTCACAAAACAGGGATTTGTGTGTTTACACACGCACGTCCCTGTTCTGCCTCTTGTGCCCGCGATCGCACATGGCTGGTGGTCATCACGACCGCTGGCCACGTGCATCGACACCCCCGCAGTGCAGTGGGTGTGCGCCTCTGGTGGTGTGTGCGCGCCTGCTATCCCTCTTAAAGGGATTGACGTACAGCTACGACGGTTCACGGGATTGTGCCGACCTGCCGCAATATAATGACGGCGGCTGGTCAGCAAGCAGTTACTGTAACACAAAGGATGATTTAGGAGTAAAAAAAAATGATGCAAGCTAGTTTTTAACTAACCAAAAAAATGAAAATAAATGTAATATACTGTTATTCAACGTAATTAATAAGCAGCACAGGTTATTTACTCAAAGAGAGGGAACTGAGCACCCACTCAGTTTAGGGTGAATATATGCTTAAGGACCCCTTCACAATTGTCTATGCATTAATACATGCATTAATATGTATTCAGGCGTGCTGCATTTTAAGAACCGCCGAGTATAACCAGATTGCTATAGAAAATATTGTGACACTTATGGCCATCATCCGTGTTGTATACATACAGTATAAAGAAAAGAGAGCAAATGGATTTCGGACTGTACAGGCCAGACAATGAGCGCACGCTTAGTACTTATAAAAATATACAATTTATTAAGTAACAATTGTTAAAAAGATCATACAATGGGGGTGATATACGAAAGCCGTGCGCCATCAGTAGAGGCACAACGCACATTTTCATATTTACGAAACGGTGCGCCGGTAACAGAGCTCGAATCCCCCATTTACTATAGCGATCTCGGCGCACAGGAGAATGCAATCTGTGTGCCACTATGGACATGGCGCACGGCATCTCCAATTCAATATTGACAGAAGATGGAGTTTCCAATATTATGGGGTGATGTGAGGAAGTTTAGTAACAACTGCGCAAGTAACAAATATGCCCAAAACAGAATGAGAAAGTAACTTTTTCTGAGAAAGCCTGCTGTGCCCACAAGTACATTCAGAACTGCGTGAGATCAATGTAAGCACTGCGCATGCGCAAGTGGCTCTTGCGCTCGTTCACATGAGTTTGTTCATTGCGCGGCCAAAATCTTAGTAAATGTTAAGCAACATACATGCAATTGCACGGGTTGAACGGGCGCACCTCTAAACTTGACAATTTTTTTTTACGCTGGTTCATCTTTATGTATTTTTTTAAGGAGATTTGCACACAGGTCATGATAGCATGTTACGTTGCCAACATGTGACATGCACCTTGTTAAAATTATGTAAAAAGATTTTCGCTCCTCTAGCTTCTCCTAAAAGGGCATTTAACCTTTTTGCTTTTAAAGGGGAACTCCATTCTCCAATGTTCTTGTCCCCCCTCTAACCTCTTGGATTTTCATGGGCTAGCTTTTGCTTTTAAAGGGGAGCTCCACACTCCACTCCATTCTCAAAAGGCTGTGAGCTGCCTTCACCAATCCAAACCACATCCTTTTTCAGAGTATACAACAGGGCCAGCTAGGAAAGGGGCGAGAAGATCGATCACCCAACCCCTCCTGAACCATACGAGGCCACATGTACTCAACATAGCTGGCTGCCTTTGGGGCATGTTGGGCTCAGCCCAATACCAACCACAAAGCACCTTGTACCCACCAGTTTAAAGGGGCTTTCCACATTCTGTAAAGCCCCCTGTCTGCAGCTCCCCACAACCCCAGCCTAGGGTTGTGTAGAAGAGGCCCTTGTCCTCCTGAATATGGGAATAAGGTGGTTGACTTTTGGGGTGCCCGAACCCCTCCTGCCCCCAAGCATCCACCCCCCCCTTTCATGGGCTGGCTTACTGTGCGTTTGGCTAGGGGTTTGTTAGTGTGTGGGAGGAGCACAATATCTTTTTAGTTTGGGGTGGTATTTCTCAAGTGGGGGTTCTCATTTTAGGCCTTAACAGACCCAAATGGCCTTGTATGTATTGGGGGGCAGGCTATTTTTTGTTTTGGGTTATAATCTTGCAGCTGCAATGTAGATTTGTAAGTTTTCTCTAAAGCCGTACATCTTTGAAGCAGCATTGTGGATATATACTACAGATGCACCACTTTACAGGCAGAGTACCCCCCCCCCCCGCCCCAAGTTAATAGCTTTTAAGAAATTTTGCATTTTTAAAGGCATTTCTCCTTGTTTCGTTTTTGGGGTTGTCCAAATTGGTGACATTGATATATGTCCCTCAGGGTGGGACCTGGGCCCCCATACCCATTTTAAGACCAATAACTAGAATATAAGCCAGCCAAGGGGGGACTAGCAAAATTAACAAGTCAATTCCCATAGACTGCAATGGTATTTGTTGTATAACTTTTGACCATGTTAGGCTCTTTGTTTGCCCCCCTGGACCGGGGGGTGTTTGTCCCATCTGTAATTTTGTAGCAGGCTGAATGATGTGCTTAATTTTAGACAGGGGGGTGGGGGTGGGTGTGTGTGTGTGTGTGTGTGTGTGTTTGTGTGTGTGTGTGTGTGCGGTTTGTAGGTTGTTAGTTTCACTTTGATTTAGTTGTGGGCACAGTCCTTTTAACTTCTGTTCATTTCCTCTGCAAAATGGTCAGACCTCAAAACCATATTCTGTTAGTGTTGCAAATTAACATACATGTGTTCTTTGCTTTCCTTGCTCTTTTCCAAGTCCTGTTTTGCTGACCAATAAAATTTGTAGCAAAGTTTTATGTGTTTTGTTAATAATTTGTCTTGCAGAGGCATGCTCAATCCAAAAAATCCATTTTACAATCCCCCCCCCCCCAAACAATTTTCAGCCAACAGATTACCCGACTGCAGCTTAACTAGGCTGATTGGCATGGCAAAACAAAACAAAAAAAGGTGTGATTTGTCTAAAAGCTACTTTCCTGGTGCCTTTATGGTAGTATATGCATGGATTGTGCATATGGGGGTACTTGAGGACAGGGCTGAGAACCACTGATTTAGAGCAATGAGCTAAAATCTACCTCAAGACAATCCTTTTCTAATTGTGGGCATTTAAGGGAAACCAAGTGAGTGTTAGAACCCCTGCTTGTCTTTTTTAGGTTGGGCTTTGTGTCCCTTTTCTGAAAATTGGCTTCACTTCCTGTCACATAGCCAAACAGGAAGTGAGGATAAAACCCTACCAATGTCTTTCCTTGGGGACAAACAGGTCAATCTAACTAGCATCCTTATTAGGCAAATTGCACTCTAGCACTTTGTTGTGTACACCCCAAATTATTAGGTATCTTGGGGTTTATTAAAGGCAAATTCCCTCTGCAATACAAGTGTACTCACTGTAAATCTGAGGGGAAGCACTGGTGATTTTATCATCCAATCATGTAGAAGCAAAGATGCTGTTTTTTTATTTTCCTTGCATGACCCCCTCGGATCTCCAGCAACTACACTTATAGTGCAAAGTGGATTTGCCTTTAGTAAATAAACCCCAATGTCCAAGATACCTAATAATTTGGGGTGTATACAGCAAAATGCTAGAGTGCAATTTACCTAATGGGGAAACTATTTAGATTGACTTGTGTGTCCCCAAGGAAAGACATTGGTAGGATTTTACCCTCACTTCCTGTTTGGCTGTGACAGGAAGTGAATAAATTTGAAGGAGAAACTGGCAAAATTTGGGAGGTGTCTTCATCCTATCAGGGGTGCAGACATCCCCAAAAACTGACAAGACTTCTAATCCCTCTGCACTCTATCCCCAAGCAAAAATAAGAAAGGATTTCATTTAGCTTAACTTTGCAAAGACATATTCCTAAGTGATGTGATGCATGTCAATGGCCCAATGGCCATAGACCTTGTTTATTAGAAAACACCAGTTGCCTTTCACTATAAACATTTGTTAGTCCAGTCCTGGAAATCTGCATCTGCTTTACTATTAATTTCCATAAAAATTGGGTTCCTGCAGCTAGATACGCGACCGCTGTGTATGTGAGATGCGCAGCTGCTGTGTGCGCGGAGGTATGTACCTGTGGCGCATATCTGGTTCCCGGAAGTGGTAGCCAGCACACAGGAATGACATCACGCACCCCCAGAAAGTTGCTTGTACTGCTGCTAATTTCTTCCCACCACCATGCCCTGCTCACTGTTCTCTGAGGAAGAGATGATCCTTATTTGCAAATTAAGATAATTTTTTATTTATTTTTACATGGGGTGGTGTTTGTGTGGGTCATGTGTGTATGTCTAAATGATTTGGCCTCAAAACACACACCTACTTCCTGCGTACAGATTCACTTCCGGGCCAATGTATATTGCTTCCTGCTTCAGTGTGTGTCTATATAGATACATCTACATATCTATATAAATCTATAGATGTAGGTTCTTGTTTCCACCAGCAGAGAGAAGTTGGGTAGATGCCACAATCCCAATTCTGGAGGCATAATAATGGTCTAGCACAGGGGTCTTCAAACTACGGCCCTCCAGTTGTTCAGGAACTACAATTCCCATCATGCCTAATCATGTCTGTGAATGTCAGAGTTTTACAATGCCTCATGGAATGCGTAGTTCTGCAACAGCTGGAGAGCCGGAGTTTGAAGATTCCTGATCACTCTAGCATGCCTTAAAAAAAGGTGGTTTCTCATGTGCCTTGTATAATGCCCAAGAAATATTGTTAGGAAAATACAAGTGGGTCATGGCACATCTACATTCCAAATTTGGCACTTAAGATGTTCATGCATTATGCAATCTGATTGGCCAATCTCTGTACAACTCGATATTTAGGTAATAGGAAGACGCACTTGAACAATTAATTCAAATTCTAGGAAATCAAACAGGCTCTTGCACTAAATCTAATTTATTTAAGATCTAACTGATTGCAGTGTGTGGTCACCTTTAAAGATCAAGATCTGAAAATATTAATTTATTGGGTTTAGAAACACTTCTCTGTTCTTTGTAATGTATTGAAAGATTTGGGTGAAAAAAGAATAAAGCACATTTCAAAGATATATTAGAAGTAATAGGAATGAGATTAGCATCAAAAGGGTTAATTGACTAAGAACATCTACTAATTGCCTAACAAGACACATCCAATGAGATTAAATTAACCAATTGTATTGGGCATGCGCTATTATCAATGAGAAAACCGCAGTTACCCTAGCGACAGTTGCAGGTTACACATGCGGGTATTTATTATTGATATTTGCGCTTCAATGTGCGCCGGTTCGCACGTTTGATTAATGACTTTTCCGGCGCACCAATTTCCAGCTCTAATTGGCTTGAAAAAGGTTGGGCTCGGGGCTCAGAGCTCTGTGTCCCAAACCCACCCACTTGTGACACTAGTGAATCAATATTCCCAATTTCTTCCGGCTTCTCCTCCCGGCCAGTCAGGACAGGAGGCGGATCAGGTTGGCTGAGTGGGGAAGCCGAGGAAGCTGCAGCTCTCCGAAAACACAGAGGGGTATGTTTGGACATGGGGGGGGTCTGTTTGCCCCCCCCAAAAAAAAGTTTCGCACCAGGCACCACTGGTCAGATGAGACTAAAATGTATTTATTTGGTCTTAACACCAAACAATATGTCTGTCAGAAATCCAATACAGCTCACCATCCAAATAACACCATTCCTACAGTAAAGCATGGAGGTGGAGGTGGTAATATCCTGTTATGGTGGTGTTTCTCTGCAGCAGGGAATGAAGCACTTGTCAGGATAGAAGGAAAAAAGGATGGAGCCAAATACTATT
This sequence comes from Aquarana catesbeiana, assembly GCF_042186555.1. Lineage (NCBI taxonomy): Eukaryota > Metazoa > Chordata > Amphibia > Anura > Ranidae > Aquarana > Aquarana catesbeiana. The sequence goes on from NC_133336.1 coordinate 37,573,002, forward strand.
CAATTTGAATTTCGGAAGATGGTTTTATATATATAACTAAACTAAACAAATGTTTTCATCCTGCACATGTCTAATGTCCTTGCATGGCTTAGTCAGATCCCAGACTTAAACCCCATTGACTGCAGTCCACAAATGGTCACCATCAAATTTAACTGAACTTGAGCAGTTCTGCAAAGAAGAGTGGGCAAACATTGCAAAGTCTAGATGTGCAAAGTTAGTAGAGTCAAATCCCAAGGGACTGAAGGCTGTAATTAAAGCAAAATGTGGTCAAATACAATACTGACACAAGGGGGTGATCCTTTTTCCAACTCAGTGATTCTTATTTTGATTTGAGTTTTTTTCTGACATGTTGGTGTTATATCTTTCACTTGGATGTTACAATTTGCACTATGGATATATGGCTGGATAAAACATCTGTCTTCATTTCAGGCTGCAAAGCAATAAAATGTGATTATTTTAAAGGGGGGTGGTTCTTTTCTATACCCACTGTAAATGGGGCAGAATCAGAATGAACCACTGGATCTGTTTCTGCTCTGACTCTTCTAGGTTTCTATGTAAACTGTGTGCGATTAGTTGCTCGGCATCTGTACATATTTCACTGCTTTACTGACTACGTAAAAAAAAAAAAAATCAGCTATTACCCAAAGAACAGCAGAACACCTAGAAGCCCTCATTACAATAATATAAAACAGTGCCAGCCGACAGCCGTGGATTCTTACACCGATCCCTTAAATCACAGCATATGTCTTTGTTGAAAACTATAACTGTCTTCAAACTGGATCCATTTAAATTGCAGCCATGCTAAATCAGCCTTCATTAAACTCCTCTAGGAGTCTTTCTTATAATGAAACAAAAATGGTGAAACTGAGATGAAAGAGAATGTAATAGGTGACAATTTATTCAAATGCCCATTATTTCTCCATTGAAATCTAGAATGTAAGTCGAAGTGTGTGAAGATCAGACATAACTCATAATTCAGCAGCCCCAATTATCCACACGTTCCTCTTCTAATCAGAGATATGTCTGAGAGATGGAGGTGATGGCCCCAGGTGACTCGGGCGCTCTCTGATCTGTGGTCCAAAACTTGGCCACAGATCTTATTTTTCAAAAGTTTAAAAGTAAACCTGAGGTTTTACCAGCACTTGATAAAGCAACAGGTTCACTTTAACACCCCCAAGCTAATATGTAGAGTAGACTGATCTTCTCTCTGAGCATTCACAGTAGTAAACACACTTGATGTGGATGGGGAATCCCCTCCATCAGAATACACTGATCAGCACCGTCGGCTATAGCCTGCTGAACCGTCCAAATTTCGGACCATATATAGCCGGCTTTAAATCTGTTACATATGCTTGAGGATTCTCTACCTATCATTATGTGACCGCATTGTATACCTGATTGACCAATCCGTTGGCATTAGTGTTGTCACATGGGTGGAAGAGGGGTGAGTAATAGGCTTCAGACGAACCTGTTGCTCTGTTTTCTATAGGAAAAACACAAATCAGCTTGAAATAAGAGTTCCAGCTCAAAGCACAACCATTGAGTTAGTCTAAATCTACAGATAAATTAGAGTCCTTCTGACAAGGGATGAGCTGAACACACTTGGGTTCACTTTGTGGAGGTTCAGCCAAACATTTAAAAAGTTTGGATGCCGAATCCAAACCACATTGAAGTCATAGTAGCCAAATCTGTCGAATCCATTTTTACAATGTTTAAGGATTTTTAAGTATTGGCAAAAAGAGCACCGAGGGGGGGGGGGTTGGGCTGGATACTGCCCCATGGGACATATACCAATGCAAAAAGTTTTTTTTTTAAAAACACAGACTTACAGGGAGCAGTGAAATTAATAATGCTGAAAGAGTGACAATGAAAATAAACTATTCCTTCAAAAAAAAAAATGCTTGGTGGGGAAGGTCCCCCAAATCTGCCTGTGGCACGTCTCTACCATGTAAACAACTTGATAGCAACATTAAAATTGACTTTACTATTACTTTACTATTTGATTTTGTTTTAACATGACTGGAATTTTTATGGAATTTTTTGCCTTGTTACGAAAGACAAGTGAGTGGGAAAAGGGGGAAAGTTAAAAAATGTTGGAAAGTGCCAGGCATCAGCCCCGACCCCATTGTGTTGTTAATTACTAGCATTGATTTATCGCAGTGAGAAACATAAGCTCACTCCCCCACTTGACCCTGATTGGGCCATGGGGGGAGTCCGACATTCTGCGATCCCAAATAGGGTAAAACTTTGTTAGAAAGTTTTACCCAAAATGACAAGATCAAATTCAGAACAGGTGTGAGGTTTATCAGTCATTTCAGTTCCCTTTTTTTATTTGTCATACAAATTAATTTTCCATGTTGAGAGGTCCCCTAACTTGAAGTGCCCTGGGCCCCCCAAGGTCTAAATCCGGCCCTGACCAGACCACATCAAGGAGGAGTACCCATTGCATTATTTACAAAAAAAAAAAGGATGCTTGCAAGGAAAAGTGAATTGACAGCTTTTACTTTTTTCTTTTTTTTTACATGTTAAAAAAATAACATGGGTTCCATTTAAAATTAATATCAGACCTTTCGGATCTGGAATGGACTTCCAAAGGACAACCCAATACAAAGAAAAACAAAAAACAAAAACAAAAAATGAGGAAGGTTTCCCCCTCGTATGCATAGCATACCCTTTGGTTTTGGTTCAGATTTTATTAGGGAGCCTTCCAATTAAACACTAGGCTCCTGATCTGAGCAAGCAGCCTTCAACATGCTCTTTCTCACAAAAAAATCAGTTGTGAATAAACAAACAAATCCTTTATTTAAAAAAAAAAATCAATCTCTTTAAATCCAGGGGTCAGTCACAATGAATGTTGCACCCCAATATTATTGCCCAGCATTCGTTGAAAGAAAAAAACTAATTGATAAGCTGACCTCTCCGCTTGTACTTGGAGCTGTTATTAGGTTTAGAAACAAGAGGGCAGGGATCTGGTGACATCAATGACCAATATCTCCATATTTGGTCTGTGATGTCACCACCACTCTGCTCCTTTGCTTACATAACCAGAGATTCCTGGCTCTGTAAGTGAATGGGTCTGGTGATGCCACTAGTCGTCCTTAGCCCCTTCACGTGGCACCACTGGACTGTTTTTTTCCCCGTGGGGCCACGTATCTCCCAGCACAGAGACCGGGGTCTCACGGAGAGCCCCGGGCCCCAAACGGGACCTGGAACAGCCACTTCCGGGTCACCTGATTTCTGTGATATCCTCTGATTGGCTATCACAGTGATCATACACTGTAAAAAACCCGCCTTTGTGTTTTCTGTCTCTTTGATTGGACGAGAGACATACACTATATCATTTTCTGTCCTTGCAGAGATAATAAAAAAAAAGTGTGTGAAGAAAAAAAAACATAATAATAAAAATTTTCAAAATAGAAATAAAAAAAAAAATACCTAGATCAAGGTTTTAACTAGGTCAATGCCAGGGTTAGTGATTGGGTCAATGTCAGGGTCAAAGGTCAAGGTCAAAGGTAAGGGTCTAAGGTCAGGGTTGGTATTTTTTTAAATAGTATCAGTTATTGTTAGTGTCAGTGTGTTTTAGGTAGGATAAAAGCAAAATGTGCACTATTGTTTCTGGGCTGTAATATGGGTACATACAACAACTAACATACACATACAGTATCTCACAAAAGTGAGTACACCCCTCACATTTTTGTAAATATTTTATTATATCTTTTCATGTGACAACACTGAAGAAATGGCACTTTGCTACAATGTAAAGTAGTGAGTGTACAGCTTGTATAACAGTGTACATTTGCTGTCCCCTCAAAATAACAGTGAAAATGTCCAAATTGGGCCCAATAGCCATTTTCCCTCCCCGGTGTCATGTGACTCGTTAGTGTTACAAGGTCTCAGGTGTGAATGGGGAGCAGGTGTGGTAAATTTGGTGTTATCGCTCTCACTCTCTCATACTGCTTACTGGAAGTTCAACATGGCACTTCATGACAAAGAACTCTCTGAGGATCTGAAAAAAAGAATTGTTGCTCTACATAAAGTTGGCCTAGGCCAGTGATGGCGAACCTTGGCACCCCAGATGTTTTGGAACTACATTTCCCATGATGCTCATGCACTCTGCAGTGTAGTTGAGCATCATGCAAAAATGTAGTTCCAAAACATCTGGGGTGCCAAGGTTCGCCATCACTGGCCTAGGCTATAAGAAAATTACCATTAATGTATAAACTGCTGGCAACAAAAGTGAGTACACCCCTAAGTGAAAATGTCCAAGTTGGGACCAATTAGCCATTTTCCCTCCCCGGTGTCATGTGACTCATTAGTGTTACAAGGTCTCAGGTGTGAATGGGGAGCAGGTGTTTTAAATTTGGTGTTATCACTCTCACTGTCTCATACTGGTCACTGGAAGTTCAACATGGCACCTCGTGGCAAAGAACTCTCTGAGGATCTGGAAAAAACAATTGATGTTCTGATGGCCTAGGCTATAAGAAGATTGCCCAGACCTTGAAACTGAGCTGCAGCATAGTGGCCAAGACCATACAGCAGTTTAACAGGACATGTTCCACTCAGAACAGGCCTTGCCATGGTTGACCAAAGAAGTTGAGTGCACGTGCTCCAAATTGGGCCCAAAGTGTCAATATTTTGTGTGGCCACCATTATTTTCCAGCACTGCCTTTACCCTCTTGGGCATGGAGTTCACCAGAGCTTCACAGGTTGCCACTGGAGTCCTCTTCCACTCCTCCACGATGACATCACAGAGCTGGTGGATGGTAGAGACCTTGCGCTCCTCCACCTTCTGTTTGAGGATGCCCCACAGATGCTCAATAGGGTTTAGGTTCAGAGACGTGCTTGGCCAGTCCATCACCTTTACCCTCAGCTTCTTCACATTTGTGAGATACTGTATGTGGTATCGCTGCGATTGACAGGAGCAGAATAATTTATTTTGGGTTGTTCTTTGGTGGTAGGTTATGGTAGTAGCAAGAAATATAAATAATTCATTACTATTTACGACCAAATGAAAGCCAATTTGTCTTGAAAAAAACAAGGTATGATCCACCCGGATGCACAAAGTAGTTGTGATGATATGTACGGTTTACTAACACATGTCAAAGTTGCAAAATTGGGCTTAGGCATTTAGATTTGTTTAACCCTTAGGCGTTAACAAACATTGACAACGGGAAGCTGTTATGTATACTAGTGGTAGCCTTGTCTCTTACCTGGCCAGTTCACACCACCGCAAAATACTTTTTCTCATCGCAGTGCGACACAACCTATGTTTTGCACTGTGGGCTGTGGCCATTGGCCAATAGAGCCTAATGAAGTGTCACTTTGTGAGAAATAAGTAAAGAGTGCAATTCTGGCGCACTGGCACCGCTGTAATCCTACAGCACACCTGTAGTGCAGCCACATGTGTGAATGGGCCCTTAAAGCAAATCTGCTGCTTTGCCCTGAATGGGTTATAAGAAGTCAGTTCTGCGATTTATCTCACCAGTACCTCCTCAAGCCTGAAATGTCAGTTTTCATTTGGAAGTGACCTTTAAAAGTGATTCCTACTTTCCGTCTACTCTACAACATTCTGATCTTGCTTCAAATAGACTCCCTTTAATCACCTTGGATTCTATACAGCATTTAGCAGTGTAATCTATGGGTTTAACCTTGACCAGTTTTGGGGATAGAACATGCTGGAATTATGTGAATGATTGGACTGCTGGAAAGTTGGCTACATGTTTAATCCAAGCCCATAATTTTGTCATTATCCCCAGGCAGCAAAATCCACCTCCTCACCCGGGAACTTGTAATATTCTTCAGCTAGGTCTGATTTATTACCATTGCCTATTCATCTGACACTGAATATTGTGATATATGGCAATATTTAAAATTCTGGAGATAAACAGCTCAAATAAATGGCTCAGCTTGTACAAGTGGGACAATCGTCGCCGAGGGAAGCCGTAATACGTAAAAATGGGAGCGGAGTCATACTGAGTGCTGTTTGAATTGGAGAGTGCAGGCAATCATTTTCCACCCGGGAATGTCTCCTCCGTCACTCAGTCAAATCCTTCAACTTTTCCTGCAGTGCAATTATCACATGGCGGAAGAATAAAAATCCACTTCTAACTTCATTTTCCATAATACCCCCTCCTACATCCTCCAACACAATAACTTTACTGTAAAATTTTTAATCTTAATACCGTTTATGATAGGACGGGCTGCTGATCATTTTCTTCTATAAATATGTAAATCTAACATTAAAGGACCCTGTCAGTTTCCTTAAAAATATTTAAATGCAGGTCCCTGCAATAGAAGAGTAGTGATAAGCTAAGGTTTAGCTTGACCCCACAGGAAGCTATTACACGATAGCAGGCTGCTGGCCCAAAGGGATGCAGCTAGGGAATTCTCCAACCCGCAGCTACATGTGAGAAAGGGGTAGGAATGCTTTTGACATCATTGACCTTGACAATATTTGGACAATGTCATTGACCCAATACTGACTAGTGGCCATATTAGGTAATGATGTCCCTAGTAACCCTGCCCCATGGTTATGTGTGTCTTCAAGGCGTGGAATTACCCGGCGTAGCTGATTGAGCAGCTGACAGCTCCCCACGTGTTCAAGCCTTAGCTCATTATTATAGCAGAGGAATTATCCTTGTTTCTCCAGTAGATCATGTCTCCTATTTTCCCCTCTATAAGAGTCTTCAGCTTTCGACACTTCCAATAATGTCAAACGCCTGCTTCTCTCCGCTGTGTGCTGTATTTCCTTCTGCTGTGCCCTGCATTACTGCTGTGTCCTTTTGTGATGTAGAGGTCAGAGGAAGGAGCTATTGAATGTGGCAGGGGACATATACTCCTGGAAGTGTTGGAGTGGGGAAAGGGGGGTAGGAGACACAAGTCACCAGAAAGGTGAGTATAATACCTCTTCTATTGCACAGATCTGGCATTTCCTGGGAACCAACAGGGTCACTTTAAGGCCCCATGCACACAATGTTTGCCCAGCTCCTCTAAATGCTTTTGCTCTGGTAGGTAGCTTTAAAAAAACGTGCATAAGCTGCATTTTTGCAAATGCGTTTAGGCTCGTTTAGGTGCATCAAGGGCTTGGACCTTCATTCATTTCTTTGGCCAGAATATTAATTAATTATGGCCATTCCCTCCCCTTATCCATTTCAGGAAACTACCTTTGAGCACATCTGTCAGTACTTTTTGGGTTCCTCGGGTCTTATCTCTATTCTGTATGCGTCCTTGAATGGTCGATCATCTCTTACTTCACTTTCCTATGAGGCTTAGTGAGAGTGAGATCTGGGTACTGAAATCGACGCAGCAGATTGGAGCAAGGCCTGGTCTTCGAGCTCTAAATGTTAATTTAACACTGCCACTCTAGAGGCAGTGTATAAAGTTCTGTTGGGGTGGTATTGGGTTCCGGCCCATATTGCCCATGCTATTTTGACTTATAGTGATCGCTGTTTTCAGGGGTGCAGCCATCGTTGGGATGCTCTCTATTCCTGGTGGACCTGCCCTTCTAATGGTGGGCTTCTTGTCCAGAGTGTTTGGTCTGCTGTACTCCTTGTTCCATTTGAATGTCCAAAAGGAGGCTACATTTTCTTTGCTGCATTGCCCCATTCTGGGCCTTATCGCTCGTCATCAAAAATTGGCATCTAATTTATTCATAGCAGCAATTGGACGATTGCCCAGGCCTGGGGGAAACCCACAGTCTCTTTTCAGGAAGTGAGGGACCGTCTTACGGCTATGATGCCCAATGAACAAATTTCTAGTATTCTTCATGACACGCACGCTAAATTCCTTAACCACTTGCCGACTGCCGCATGTAGAGATACGTCGGCAGAATGGCACAGACAGGCAAATGGGTGTACAGGTGTGTCCCTTTAAATTTGCCGCAAGCTCCGTGAGTGTGATCGCGGGGATACCCGCGATCGTCTCACGGAGAGAAAGAACGAGGAAATGCTGATGGAAACAAGCATTTCCCCGTTCTGCCTAATGACACTGACACCGATCACAGCTCCCTGTAATCCAGAGCGGTGATCAGCGTAGTATCACACATAGCCCCTCCCCCACAGTTAGAACACATCCCTAGGACACACTTAACCCCTGCAGCGCCCCCTCCTGGTTAACACCTTCACTGCCAGTCACATTTACACAGTAATCAATGCATTTTTAATCACACTGATCGCTGTATAAATGTGAATGGTCCCAAAATAGCGCCAAAAGTGTCCGATCTTTCCGCCATAATGTTGCAGTCACGATAAAAATCTCTGATCGCCGCCATTACTTGTAGAAAAAAAGTGGTTAAGATCTGGGAACTATGGTTTACGTATGCCTTCCCTGATCTTCTCTTGGCAAGCGTGGGTTGACTCTAATTGATGTCCCCAACGTCCCTACCCCCATCCTCTCCTCCTCACCTTACTTTACCTTTATCTCCTGTCTTGCTTTCCGCTCTCTCCTTTGACGGTTTTTTCAGTCCTCTTTAGCTGCGTATTGGTGTCCAGGACTACCTACTGAGGGGTCATTGTCACTTACATCCTGGCTTATTTGGCAATTATGGGGTTTTTCCCAAACTACATAAATGTCTGCTTAAGTTAAACATGCCTGTTTGAGAAGGAGGCCTTCCCTCCTTCGCCTATGCTGTTATGTCCATCTATGTTTTTCCTGTTGCCAGTCGTAGCCACTGCGTGGGCGGACTAGTATTGCATTTGTATTACTGACTACCATTGATATATTTACAATAAAGATGATTGAACAAGAAATGAATGAATCCTCAAGTGTTAAACACGGCTAGCGCATAGGCACATTTAGACGCATTTAGGCACGTTTGGTATATTTTCTTCCAAAAAACTCCTAACATGAAAGAGCAAGTAAAATGTTTTTTTCTCTGCATCTAAACACTAGTAAATGCCTACGTGTGCATAGACACATAGGCTAACATAGAGGAGCATTTGTGCATGAGGCCTAAAGGGTCACTTACAGGAGAATTATATAAAAGCCCAAATCTAGGATTTAGAAAAAAAATCTACTTGCAGTGGATCCCTCTTCTGCAAGGGCTAAATGCTTGTTATAGGCATAACTGCTTACTCTAACCCCCACACTGGCACTGCCCTCTTATCCCCAAACTCTGGTCTCTGAATGGCACCTCATCACGTGCTACTAACATTGCATTGTACATGGAGGGGGTGAGTTTGCAGCTAAGAGAGGAGGCTGCAGGTCCATACTGGAGTGCATACTAAGATAAGTATTTCTCCTTTATCCAGCATCCTTAGACATAATGAACATTTAACCCTTGCAGTGTCGTGGTGGGGAGGGCATTTTGCAAGGGAATTTTTTCTGTTCCCAGAGTTTGACTTTAAGAGAAAATAAGGGTCCTCTCTTGGTGACCACTTCTAAGACTTCTAATGCCATGTACACATGATCGGAATTTCCGTCAGAAAAGACTTGGATGGTTTTTCAGACCGAATTCCGCTCAAGCTTGCCTTGCATACACACGGTCACACAAAAGTTCTTCTGAACTTTCGACCGTCAAGAACGCGTTGAAGTACAACACTACGACGAGCCGAGAAAATTAAGTTCAATGCTTCCGAGCACGCGTGAAATTGTTTCCGAGCATGCGTGATTTTTTGCGTGTCCAAATTGCATACAGACGAACACATTTTTGGATAGGAACTTTTCCCGACCGTAAAATAGAGAACATGCTCCCAATCTTTTGCTGGCTGGAATTCCGCCAGCAAAAGACCAATGGAGCATACACACGGTCGCATTTTCCAACAAAAAGCTCTCATCTGAGTTTTACTAGCGGCATTTCCAATCGCGTGTACGCGGCATAAGACTTCTAAGAAAGCACCCTTACTTCTATTAAAGCCTATCTCCATGCACAGAAAAAATATCCTTGCAATGGTTAAAAGTTCATTATGGCTAGAGGTACTACTTAATCACAGAGTAGCAACTGCATTAGACATAAAGCCAGGCAACAAGCATTTCCAGAAGGAGGTCATCAATGACAGCCTCAATTTTTTCTCAGTATAAATTTATGTAAACCCAAACGCTAAAATGTCATATAAGCTTTGACACGTTAATGGAATTTCAAAAGTAATTTTCAATATTTGTAAACCTGCAGCTTATATTATAATAATACCTGGTGATCCTGCCATGAAGGTGTCTCCCAGTTATGCACATGAGTTGTCACCCTGTCACATGGGCTTTTGTAAGATATTACCAGGGGCCGTTTCCACATACTGTACAGTACAAAGGCATGATTCACTGCTGCCATGATCAGGAAACTCGTCATAACTAGAGTGTATGTAGACATGAAGTGGTTCCAAAGAGACTGCAGAAGAACAACAGTACAAGTCACACAGTAAATGAAAAGAAAAAGTGAAAACCGTATTTAAAAAAAAAAATGTAATAATTGTCTAATCCCTTGGCACTGGGGCCTCCTGGCCCTTTAAGGGGTTTCAGGTGCCAGGAGGCATCATGTGACCACCGTGAGATGACCGCCGACACATGATCAGAAAGCTCCTGATCGCAAGAAACGATTGGGAGCTTTCCGTTAGCCGCCGGTAACTGTAGCAGGAAAATTCTCCCCATAATTGAGTTTGCTAAGGCCCACCCGCCAAGAGGCCACATATTTGCGTGCCATCAGTGCGCAAAGGTTAATACACAGTGTTTTAGCAAAATACCTGCAATTCAGAGAATATATTCATGTAAGACTGTGACATGCCTTCACTCTAATGTCAGCTTCACATCATTGCTCTGAACTACTGTAGATAGGGACAACGGCAGATTATGCCTGTACATATTTGTTTAACACCCCTTTTGAAGCGGTAGTAAACTGTTTTTTTTCTGTATCCCGAAAAGTAATGTCATACAGTCAGGTCCATAAATATTGGGACATCGACACAATTCTAATCTTTTTGGCTCTATACACCACCACAATGGATTTGAAATGAAACGAACAAGATGTGCTTTAACTGCAGACTTTCAGCTTTAATTTCAGGGTATTTACATCCAAATCAGGTGAACGGTGTAGGAATTACAACAGTTTGTACATGTGCCTCCCACTTTTTAAGGGACCAAAAGTAATGGGACAATTGGCTGCTCAGCTGTTCCATGGCCAGGTGTGTGTTATTCCCTCATTATCCCATTTACAAGGAGCAGATAAAAGGTCCAGAGTCCATTTCAAGTGTGCTATTTGCATTTGGAATCTGTTGCTGTCAACTCTCAATATGAGATCCAAAGAGATGTCACTATCAGTGAAGCAAGCCATCATTAGGCTGAAAAAACAAAACAAACCCATCAGAGAGATAGCAAAAACATTAGGTGTGGCCAAATCAACTGTTTGAAACATCTTTAAAAAGAAAGAACGCACCGGTGAGCTCAGCAACACCAAAAGACCCGGAAGACCACGGAAAACAACTGTGGTGGATGACCGAAGAATTCTTTCCCTGGTGAAGAAAACACCCTTCACAACAGTTGGCCAGATCAAGAACACTCTCCAGGAGGTAGGTGTATGTGTGTCAAAGTCAACTAGGGATGAGCCGAACACCCCCCTGTTCGGTTCGCACCAGAACATGCGAACAGGAAAAAAGTTCGTTCGAACACGCGAACACCGTTAAAGTCTATGGGACACGAACATGAATAAACAAAAGTGCTAATTTTAAAGGCTAATATGCAAGTTATTGTCATAAAAAGTGTTTGGGGACCTGGGTCCTGCCCCAGGGGACATGGATCAATGCAAAAAAAAGTTTTAAAAACGGCCGTTTTTTCAGGAGCAGTGATTTTAATAATGCTTAAAGTCAAACAATAAAAGTGTAATATCCCTTTAAATTTCGTACCTGGGGGGTGTCTATAGTATGCCTGTAAAGGGGCGCATGTTTCCTGTGTTTAGAACAGTCTGACAGCAAAATGACATTTTGAAGGAAAAAACTAATTTAAAACTACCCGCGGCTATTGCATTGCCGACAATACACATAGAAGTTCATTGATAAAAACGGCATGGGAATTCCCCAAAGGGGAACCCCGAACCAAAATTAAAAAAAAAAAATGACGTGGGAGTCCCCCTAAATTCCACACCAGGCCCTTCAGGTCTGATATGGATATTAAGGGGAACCCCGGCCAAAATTTAAAAAAAAAAATGACGTGGGGTTCCCCCTAAATTCCATACCAGACCCTTCAGGTCTGGTATGGATTTTAAGGGGAACCCCGCGCCAAAAAAAAAAAAAAAAAACGGCGTGGGGTCCCCCCAAAAATCCATACCAGACCCTTATCCGAGCACGCAACCTGGCAGGCCGCAAGAAAAGAGGGGAGGACGAGAGTGCGGCCCCCCCTCCCTCCTGAACCGTACCAGGCCACATGCCCTCAACATTGGGAGGGTGCTTTGGGGTAGCCCCCCAAAACACCTTGTCCCCATGTTGATGAGGACAAGGGCCTCATCCCCACAACCCTGGCCGGTGGTTGTGGGGGTCTGTGGGCGGGGGGCTTATCGGAATCTGGAAGCCCCCTTTAACAAGGTGACCCCCAGATCCCGGCCCCCCCCCCCTGTGTGAAATGGTAAGGGGGTACATAAGTACCCCTACCATTTCACGAAAAAAGTGTCAAAAATGTTAAAAATGACAAGAGACAGTTTTTGACAATTCCTTTATTTAAATGCTTCTTCTTTCTTCTATCTTCCTTCATCTTCTGGTTCTTCTGGCTCTTCTGGTTCTTCGTCCGGCGTTCTCGTCCAGCATCTCCTCCGCGGCGTCTTCTATCTTCTTCTCCTCGGGCCGCTCCGCACCCATGGCATGGGGGGGAGGCTCCCTCTCTTCTCTTCTTCTTTTCTTCTCTTCTTCATTTTCTTCTCCGGGCCGCTCCGCAATCCATGCTGGCATGGAGGGAGGCTCCCGCTGTGTGACGGCGCTCCTCGTCTGACAGTTCTTAAATAACGGGGGGGGCGGGGTCACCCGGTGACCCCGCCCCACTCTGACGCACGGTGACTTGACGGGACTTTCCTGTGACGTCACGGGGAATGCCACAGGGAAGTCCCGTCATGTCCCGTGTGTCAGAGGGGGGCGGGGTCACCGAGTGGCCCCGCCCCCCGTTATTTAAGAACTGTCAGACGAGGAGCGCCGTCACACAGCGGGAGCCTCCCTCCATGCCAGCATGGATTGCGGAGCGGCCCGGAGAAGAAAATGAAGATTAGAAGAAGAGAAGAAAAGAAGAAGAGAAGAAGATGAAGAAGATGAAGAGAAGAGCGGGAGCCTCCCCCCCATGCCATGGGTGCGGAGCGGCCCGAGGAGAAGAAGATAGAAGACGCCGCGGAGGAGATGCTGGACGAGAACGCCGGAGGAAGAACCAGAAGAGCCAGAAGAACCAGAAGAACCAGAAGATGAAGGAAGATAGAAGAAAGAAGAAGCATTTAAATAAAGGAATTGTCAAAAACTGTCTCTTGTCATTTTTAACATTTTTGACACTTTTTTCGTGAAATGGTAGGGGTACTTACCCTTACCATTTCACACAGGGGGGGGCTGGGATTTGGGGGTCACCTTGTTAAAGGGGGCTTCCAGATTCCGATAAGCCCCCCGCCCGCAGACCCCCACAACCAGGGTTGTGGGGATGAGGCCCTTGTCCTCATCAACATGGGGACAAGGTGTTTTGGGGGGCTACCCCAAAGCACCCTCCCAATGTTGAGGGCATGTGGCCTGGTACGGTTCAGGAGGGAGGGGGGGCCGCACTCTCGTCCCCCCCTCTTTTCCTGCGGCCTGCCAGGTTGCGTGCTCGGATAAGGGTCTGGTATGGATTTTTGGGGGGACCTCACGCAGTTTTTTTTTTTTTTTTGGCGCGGGGTTCCCCTTAAAATCCATACCAGACCTGAAGGGTCTGGTATGGAATTTAGGGGGAACCCCACGTCATTTTTTTTTTTAAATTTTGGCCGGGGTTCCCCTTAATATCCATATCAGACCTGAAGGGCCTGGTATAGAATTTAGGGGGACTCCCACGTCATTTTTTTTTTTAAATTTTGGTTCGGGGTTCCCCTTTGGGGAATTCCCATGCCGTTTTTATCAATGAACTTCTAAGTGTATTGTCGGCAATGCAATAGCCGCGGGTAGTTTTAAATGAGTTTTTTCCTTCAAAATGTCATTTTGCTGTCAGACTGTTCTAAACACAGGAAACATGCGCCCCTTTACAGGCATACTATAGACACCCCCCAGGTACGAAATTTAAAGGGATATTACACTTTTATTGATTGACTTTAAGCATTATTAAAATCACTGCTCCTGAAAAAACGGCCGTTTTTAAAACTTTTTTTTGCATTGATCCATGTCCCCTGGGGCAGGACCCAGGTCCCCAAACACTTTTTATGACAATAACTTGCATATTAGCCTTTAAAATTAGCACTTTTGATTTCTCCCATAGACTTTTAAAGGGTGTTCCGCGGCATTCGAATTTGCCGCGAACACCCCAAATTGTTCGCTGTTCGGCGAACTTGCGAACAGCCAATGTTCGAGTCGAACATGAGTTCGACTCGAACTCGAAGCTCATCCCTAAAGTCAACCATCAAGAGAAGACTTCACCAGAGTGAATACAGAGGGTTCACCACAAGATGTAAACCATTGGTGAGCCTCAGAAACAGGAAGGCCAGATTAGAGTTTGCCAAACAACATCTAAAAAAGCCTTCACAGTTCTGGAACAACATCCTATGGACAGATGAGACCAAGATCAACTTGTACCAGAGCGATGGGAAGAGAAGAGTATGGAGAAGGAAAGGAACTGCTCACGATCCAAAGCATACCACCTCATCAGTGAAGCATGGTGGTGGTAGTGTCATGGCGTGGGCATGTATGGCTGGAAAATGGAACTGGTTCTCTTGTATTTATTGATGATGTGACTGCTGACAAAAGCAGCAGGATGAATTCTGAAGTGTTTTGGGCAATATTATCTTCTCATATTCAACAAAATGCTTCAGAACTCATTGGACGGCGCTTCACAGTGCAGATGGACAATGACCTGAAGCATACTGCGAAAGCAACTAAAGAGTTTTTTAAGGGAAAGAAGTGGAATGTTATGCAATGGCCAAGTCAATCACCTGATCTGAATCCAATTAAGCATGCATTTCACTTGCTGAAGACAAAACTGAAGGGAAAATGCCCCAAGAACAAGCAGGAACTGAAGACAGTTGCAGTAGAGGCCTGGCAGAGCATCACCAGGGATGAAACCCAGCGTCTGATGTCTATGCGTTCCAGACTTCAGGCTGTAATTGACTGCAAAGGATTTTCAGTATTAAAAAGTGAAAGTTTGATGGATGATTGTTAATCTGTCCCATTACTTCTGGTTCCTTAAAAAGTGGGAGGCACATATACAAACTGTAATTCCTACACCGTTCACCTGATTTGGATGTAAATACCCTCAAATTAAAGCTGAAAGTCTGCAGTTAAAGCACATCTTGTTCATTTCATTTCAAATCCATTGTGGTGGTGTATAGAGCCAAAAAGATTAGAATTGTGTCGATGTCCCAATATTTATGGACCTGACTGTACATGCATCACATCCAATATGGTAGCACCCAGCAGCAGTCTCAGGGTGTTGAGATGTCTATACAAGGGAGGCTTTTACAGGTAAATAACATGCACAAAATACTTTAAATGCACATATAAATGTAGTGCTACCCCTGCAGGAGCTGCTGTAAAATTGGGTTCTCTGTTCCTGCCTCAACCGCGCTAAAGGCCTCAACCCTTCTGAAACTTCAGGCTAAACGTTAAAATTAAGCACTGGTCAGTTTAGCAAAACCGCCGTGTATATTATCACTTAGCAAAGAAGAATCACGAATGGCAATTTCCAGCTCATCAGCAGTCTAAAGTAAACAATCAAAGCACTACTGTTTTTTCAGTGGATATGCATGAAATCAGACCTTATCTAGGTCTGCATACACAATAGCCTTCCCACCTGAAGTGTGACAGCGGACAACAGAAAGGTGGTAATACCAATAAAAGGGGCTATGTTGCCAGGTACACTTGCGGTGGGAGAACTAGGCTTAGGCCAACTGAGGAACCCTGTTAGCACTTACTATTTGTATATGATCAGCAACTTCAGTAATTGAGGGATGAAATTAACCAAGTCTCAGTCCTTAGGAATAATCTTCTGTCAACTGGTGTTGGGGCTCTTGATGATGTTGGTGCACTAAAGGATGTCTGGTAAGTCTGCATACAGTAAGATGGATAATTATCAACTGCAGTTCAATGTGCAGAGCAGCAGACCAGTTCAAGTGGAAAAGATCTAGTGCAGAAGACCACAAACAGCCAAACAGGGTCTGTTAAGGACACTGGGAATGTTAACTCGAGTTGGAGAATGCGTAGGTAAAAGTAGACTCCTAAAGTATGTCTCTTCTTGATAACAAAACAAAGTTGGATTTGGATTAGCAGGTTGTGACAATATAGGGGCCTGTCATGGTTATGCAATAGAGTTTTGTCTGTCAGCTTACCTGTCTCCATGTGTTCATCTCTAGAGACCAGCTGACTCTCCCCTGACTGCTTTTATAATCTCTCCTCTACCATGGCTCCACCCCAGCTCCTAGCAGAGAACTCTATATTAACCACTGCACTGCAGGCCAGCCCTGCTGATCAACCTTTGTGTGTTTGGCTTCCTGCTTCCTGCCTGCGGTGAGCTCTACGTTTGTTTCTGTTACTGACCTTGGCGTGTTCTCAACTATTCGTGTCTGCTTGTGACCCTAACCTTTGGCATGTCCCCGACTCTCCCTGTTTGCCTGTGACCCTGAACCCTTGGCGTGAACTCTGTTGTCCTTGTCTGCTTGTGGCCCCAACCTTATTCCCTTACGATCCATATCCTCCTGTTGCCTACTGTGGGTGTGAGCTGGGGGACCAAGGGGGTCGCGACCTGGAGCCAGTTGCAGCCCAGTCCATCCTCACCACTAGAGGCTCTGGTGAATACGTGCTGGCTCTTAGACTCTGCGCCCTAGGCAATCTTACGCTCTAACCCTGGTGGGATCCGTGTTTGTGTTCCAGCGGCCCTGCCTTCCTTACCACCCTGACTCCGCAGCAGTCAGCCGTAGGATCCACTACCTTGCGGTGCACTCCTGATCCCAATGGTGTGCATCTGTCACCTAGCCTCAAGGTGACCTGACAGGGCCCCTTTGAAGTATGGAGTGTGCTGGTCTTCCTGACAGGCGGTATTGCGTGATTTTCATAACGTGTGAAGGGTGTTGATCTCTCAGTGGCAACCCGCAAACTGTAAAGCTTGAACAAAGTGATATGTGGGAAGCACTTGTACCCCATGGCACTTGATGAACAGCAGAACTGAGCAGATGGAGTGTGCTGGATGCGCTGGCAATGTTCCACTTGGCAACTTCACAGGAACAGCTACTCAAACAGTCACTCAGCGCCAACTGCCCCCCGTTCTTTATCGGGCTGTTCAATATGTACCTCCTTTGTAAACTCCAATTGCCACCAGGGTCTACTGGGGCCTGTAGTTCATAAGCTCAGCTAGTATACTGTACTGTGGAGGCCCAGACTATACCTTCCAACACCCCATTATTCTGAACTATGATTCCGGAGGGTAATGTGCTCAACATCTCTCCCTTGTGACTGAAGAAGGGAATTGTTCCACTAGCCAACCTAAATAATAAATAATATAATGGAAAGATTTTTATTGGAATGGATGATTTGCTGACAGTGTATCTATTTGGATAGAGTAGGAAAAAGATTCGCCCTCTCTATCTGTCCTCATGATAATTGTCGCCTAAAAAGAAAGTGGCTGAAAACCCACACATGTTGAGATGCCATCAGAGCAATAGGTGAGAAAAAATCCTCCAATTGTGGCACCTGTACCTGTGACAACTCTCTAAGTTAGGAATTCTATTTACGTTGGAGAGATGTTCTCTAATTTCCTGCTGAGTCTCTAAAAAAGGAAGTGAATAGAAATCTCTCAGCTAGACACATATAGCAGAAAATTAAATGATATGGGTAGACGTTATAAATTCCTTACTCTATCTAAAACTAAACTAAAAAAGAAAATTGGGCTTGATATATACTTTAAACTGAATTCATAAGCAGCACGCATTACCATGCAGTGCCGTGCTCTTCACACATAACATAGATTTTTTTTTTTTTAAGACTTCACCTAACAAAACCCGGCGGTCAATAAACATTTTTACTGTAAGAGTATTTTTTTCAACACACATCTGACAAAGATAACAAAGACTAGATATCACGGCCATTTTTAATTAAGAATAAAAGAGACTCATTGGTAGAATGGAATTTCACAGCGGTATACACAAGCCGAACTTTGATAAATCGCTCTCACAAGGCAACAGCACACGGCTCACTGGAGCCTAGAATGAGCTGTATACTTCATATGATCAAACACCATTAAGGAAACATTTGTCAGGTAATGGATATTGATATCTGAGTTTCCCAACAGGTGGCTCCTTTATTTTTATTATAAAACTGGTGGATGCCATATAAATTCATGAATCGTACAAGCCTCCAGTTGAAAACAAAGTTTAAAGACAATTACATTGAAACTCCAGTATTTGTATATACATTGTATTTGAAACTATTGAACTAGACACTTTATGGTGTTACTTACAGAACTGTAACAATAGCCACTTTAGCCCATGCAGCTGCTATGGAACCTGGGGTGGTCCGAGGGCCCGATTAGGGAGACTGTTTGGAAAAATTCAATGTGCAGGTTTTATGACTAAGGTATTAAAGATGATTTGTCTTCCCTACTGCCTGACCACAACTCTCATTAGCGCCTAAACTGCCCCTGACTTTTTGTTTTCTTTTAACTTCAAAAACCTCTCCTATAGTAAACTCCCTTTAACCTAGTCATGTAGACCCTACATCCACAGTACTACAGTTTTAGACAGGTTTAAAAAAAAATGCTGTAAATTAAGAAAGCTTTTTGAAATAGAAGTGTTAATAATTTATTTTTATAAATTAACAAAATGAGTAAAAAAGTAAATGAACAGAAAATAAATCCAAATCAAATCAATATTTGGTGTGACTACCCTTTGCCTTCAAAACAACACCATTGATCCTAAACCAAATCTCCAACTCCATTTGCAGAAATGCAGCCCCAATCTTGCAAGAAACCTCAACCATGCTTCACTGTTGCTTGCAGACACATATTATTGTACCGCTCTCCAGCCCTTCCTGAACAAACTGCCTCCTGCTACAGCCAAATATTTCAAATTTTGATTCATTCAGAGAACCTGCTGTAATTTTTCTGCACCCCAGTTCCTATGTTTTTATGCATAGTTGAGTCGCTTAGCCTTGTTTCCACATCGGAGATATGTTTTTTGCCCACAATTCTTCCATTAAGACCACTTCTAGCCAGACTTCTCCGGACAGTAGTTGGGTGTACCTGGGTCTCACTGGTTTCTGACAGTTCTGTGCTGATAGTCATCTGGTGGACATCCTCTAATATCGAAGTGAAGCAAGCATGATGTGTCTTTCATCTGCTGCATTAAGTTTCCTTGGCCAACCACTGTGTCTACGGTCCTCAATATTGCCTGATCTATGGTGTCCTCCTCCATCAGGGAGCCAAACATCCAGCCAATGCCATTAAGAACTATCTTTAGTCATATCACTCCCGTGGGTGTACTGCTAAATTTGACAAAGTGTGGAAACTATGGCTTGACTTTGCCTCTACTGATGCCGCTCAAGAGTAGACGGTATATCTGACACCCATTGACTTCTCCTTCTGTGCTAACACTTGCTAAGACCCTCATGACACCCCTATAGTTGAACCCTTAGTACCCTAGGCCTAGTACCAGAGTTCCTTCTTGGGAAACCTCACCTCTCTTGAAGACAAGTTGCACATTCTCCTTTCATAATATCTCCGAATGGAGTGGCTGAGCAGTGATATCTAGTTTTTTTTCTCTTTTTTTTGTTTTGTTTTTCTGTCGCTAACAGCATTGTTTTAGGCAGATAACCTGTTGTTAGGTACCGATTTACGTGGTACTTTTTGAGCCAGGGAATGCCCCAAGGCTTTGTTGTAAATCTATTAAAAATCAATAAAGAGAATTAAAAAAAAAAAAGAACTATCTTTAGTGTAAAGAAGCACAAGGAGTCCTGGAAGTGATGAGTTGGCCCCTACAAAGCCCTGATCTCAACACATCTAGTCTGTCTGGGAATACATGAAGAAACAGAAGTATTTGAGGCAGGCTACATCTCCAGAAGATATGTGGTTAGTTCTCCAAGATGTTTGGAACAACCTACCTGCTGTGTTTCTTCAAAAACTGTGTGCAAGTGTACCTAGAAGAACTGATGTTGTTCTGAAGGCAAAGGGTGGTTACACAAATATTAATTTTTTTTTTAGATTTTTCTTCTGTTTGCTCATTTTTCATTTTCATTTTGTAAATTGATAAAAAATAAACACTTACAATGTATATTTAGACATCATTTCTTCACACATTCCTTAAACGTTTACTTGTATGTCTCTAATTCTTCTACTTCTGGGTAGGGATAAAGCAGACCTCAATATCATTGCTAGTCACAGAATCCCCTCTGTGCAGTAAGGAGCATTTGCTTGGTTGTCTTAGCAGTGTAGATTTTTTTGCCCTTTGGACCCTTGTTAAAGACTGAGATTAACCCTGCATGTCTAATGTAGTATACAAACTCACAGTGTCTCCTAGGCTGATACCTGATAGGACATATTAGGTTTGTAGTTCTACAAAAAGTTTAACCACCTGCCGACCAGCCACCGCAGTTATACTGTGGCAGGTTGGCATGGCTGTGCAAAGCACCATAGCTATACATCTGCTCTTTAAGACGCTATAGCAGTCGTGTGCGCGTGGTCCGGTGTCCGCCGGGCACCCGCGATTACTCCTGACAGAATGAGAACAGGGATCTGTGCGTGTAAACACACAAATCCCAGTTCGGTCAGGGGAGAGGAGACAGATTGTGTGTTCCTACTAAGTAGGAACAACAGTCTGTCTCCTCCCCCAGTCAGTTTCCTCAAACCACAGTTAGAAACACACCTAGGGAACACCATTAACCCATTGATCCCCCCCTAGCGTTAACCCCTTCCCTGCCAGTGACATTTTTACAGTAATCAGTGGCTATTTTTAGCTCCGATTGCTGTATAAATGTCAATGGTCCCACAAAAGTGTCAAAAGTGTCCGATCGGGCTGCCACAATGTCGCAGTCCCGATAAAAACTGCAGATCGCCACCATTACTAGTAAAAAAATAATAATAAAAATGACATAAATCTATCCCCTATTTTGTAGACGCTATAACTTTTGCACAAACCAATCAATATACGCTTATTGCTATTTTTTTTTTACCAAAAATATGTAGAAGAATACATATCGGCCTAAACTGATGAATAAATTTGTTTGTTTTTAATTTTTGGGGGGATATTTATTATAGCAAAAAGTACAAAATGTTGTGTTTTTTTTTTTTTTTTAAATTGTCGTTTTTTTGCTTATAGCGCAAAAAATTAAAACCACAGAGGGGATCAAATACCACCAAAAGAAAGCTCTATTTGTGGGGAAAAAAAAGGACATTAATTTTGTTTAGATACAACATCGCACAAATGTGCAATTTTCAGTTAAATCGACGCAGTGCCGTATCGCAAAAAATGGCCTGGTCAGGAAGGGGGAGAATCCTTCCGGGGCTAAAGTGGTTAAAGAAGTCAATACTAGGAATATAGAGAAAGGCTATATTCAGAAGGGCTGCCACAACACCCTATATGCTATGGCTGCATATAAACTGCCCATTTAGCTACAGCCATTTTGTGTGTGACCAAAACTCCGCAGAAACACAGTAACCTGTAACCACTTAACTGATTCTTGCTGGTGGCTGCCCATGGCCGCTGCTATTTAAAGTGGTTGTAAACCCTGTATAACCACTTTTACCTACAGGTAAGCCTATAATAAGGCTTACCTGTTGGTAGAATTAATTTCTCCTAAACTTGCACAGTTTAGGAGATATTCACTGTATCCACATGTGCCAACATCATTGGCACATGCACACTGAAGAAACGGCTCGCTCGTGCCGTTTCTTCAGCTGCTGTGCCATACGCGCGGGATGGACATCATCGCGGCTGCAGCCAATCACAGCGCTGGAGCCAGCAAACCCAGAATTAACTCCGGGACGACATGTCGCCGGTCACATCGGTGTGCTGGGACCGCTGCAACAGCATTGTTCTAAGACAGGGGTCTTCAAATTACGGCCCTCCAGTTGTTCAGGAAGTACAATTCCCATCATGCCTAGTCATGTCTGTGAATGTCAGAGTTTTACAATGTCTCATGGGATGTGTAGTTCCACAACAGCTGGAGGGCCGTAGTTTGAAGATCCCTGTTCTAAGGTAAGTATTTCATAATGAGCTAGTATGCGATGCATACTAGCTCATTATGCCTTTGTCTTGCAGGCTTTTTTTAAAATTTTTCTTCTGGGTTTACAACCACTTTAAAGCGGGGGTCCACCTATCTATCGTTTTTTTCTTTTTTTTGAGTTCATTCACAAACTTTTCTTCTCAGCATTACATACTCACATATTGTGTGTAATATGTCCGCCTGTGTCGGATTTCGTCGGAAAGAATAACTTATATTATTCACTGCAGGCGGTTTCCATCTTCATTGTGGGCATTTGAAGCCCACAAGCATTTATTTCCTGGATGTGGTGAATGCTGTGCTCCCAGCATTCACCGCTCATTCCCGCACATGCTCAGTGGCATCCTGGGAAGCCTGAGACTAGCTCCCAGGAGTCTGGGAGAGGCTAGAAACACGCCTATTCCCATGGGAGGAGAACCAGGAAGTGCAAAGAAGAATAGAAAAATAAAAGGTAATTACGGCGATTTAAATTTTTTTAAACGGCATGTCAGCATCTAGGCAAGGAAGAGAATGCATAGAGATAATGTTCAAAATTTGGGTGGAACCCCGCTTTAAGTATGTGAATGTAGCCCAATTGTGCGCGCAAGCCTAATTAACTTTGCCATAAGCTATCATTATGGTTATTATCATTTGTATTATTGTTTCTACATGTAGGACGACCCATGGAGAAGCTATTGTATTGTTTGTGTCCTCCTGCCCTGCTCATTGACGATAAGCCTTATACCTAAACCTGAAAAACACCGAAACAGGCTCCATCAAAGAAGGCAAAGGCCTTGAAAGGAATAAAGAGTTATGCCGCATACACACGATTGGAATTTCGGCCAGCAAAAGACAGATGAGAGCTTTTCGTTGGAAAATGCGACCGTGTGTATGCTCCATTGGTCTTTTGCTGGCCGAATTCCAGCCAGCAAAAGATTGAGAGCATGTTTAATTTTTCGGTTGGAAAAAGTTTCTATCCGAAAATGCGATCGTCTGTAGCAATTCTGACGCGCAAAATTCCTATGCATGCTCAGAAACAATTGGACGCATGCTCAGAAGCATTGAACTTCATTTTCTTGGCTCGTCGTAGTGTTGTACGTCACCGCGTTCTTGGCGGTCGGAAGTTCAGTGAACTTTTGTGTGACTGTGTGTTTGCAAGGCAAGCTTGAGCGGAATCCTGTCGGAAAAGTTATCATATCTTTTTCTGACGAGAATTCTGATCGTGTGTACACGGCATAAGGCATGAAAACCATACACAGATGACAAATCAAAATTAGCACAGTATGAAAAACAGGCATGGTAAACACTTGAAATGACGACTGTAAGGCCTAGTATGTAGTACACAAATAGTATGCAAATTCCCTAACTAGAACACGGGCCAGTGCAATTTACAGTTACAGTCTTGCCAGCATTGGAGCTCTTAATTCATGGTGGAATACCCATTCAGAACTGAGAGATTTGTAATCCACTGTTAGTTTTAAGTGTTCCAATCCCCTTTTTGGCACTCGTCTTAGTATGAAATAATAGCAAGCAGCAGTCAGATAAACACACTGAGGTGGCCAATAGGCCTCTTACTACCCCAATACTTCAATGTAATCCCCCGAGATGCAGTCCATTCCTGTATGATCAATGCCACGCTTAGGATAGTGGTGGATTGAAGTCCGGCTTCTGAGCGAGGTCAGGTGAAAGGTAGCCTACCAGACTTTGAAGTTCGAACCTAATTCTCAAACCAGTGCCTCGTGGTTTCTCTCTGAGTTCCTGTTCAGCAGCTTGATCACTGCAGCTTGGGTCCACAGAGCAGCAGTACCTATCTGCCCTGTGCTGTAGGCTCAATCTGTTTTAACAGCAAAAACACATAGGTCTCAACAGCAGAGTGCTATGATTCTCTCTCCTGCCCAATTCACTCTCCCAAACTCCAGGGAATCATTCCAAGTGTTTCCCCAACAGCTCCACTACCCAGACTATCCTGCACACACACGCCAGCCCCTGGGCTCCCACTGCACATCTCATGAGTCCCCAGAGAGCTCTCCTTTGTCAGATAGGTAGACTTCATTTTAATTCAGCCAGCCAGGTGCAAAATGTTACAATGTCTTGATGTTGCACTGTGTGCTTAGGTTGACCTATGAGCTGGAGGTAACTAAACTGGAAGGGTTAACGTTTTTCCCGCCATCTTCAGCAAGGTTACCGCCCCCTACAGATCAAGCAACATGAAAGTGGTTAACACCTAGCCCCTGAGAGGGAGGCTGCCTGGAAAGACCACAAAAATGGAGCCTGTTACTCAGCTGGAGTGATTTACCCCCCCCCCCGGGGTGATGGGAGCTCAATAGGGGTTCGTGGTGGGAATCTTGAAGCTACTGACTAGACATCTGCATCCGTTTTCGTCCGAATGCATTTTCGTTCCAATTTCGGGTATTTTCGTTATCGTTTTAACAAACGATAACGAACATGCAGAATCCGAAAAACGAAAGATCCGACATAAACAAATGCTTTATTTTCGTTTTCGTTGCGACAACAGTTCGATATAGGTAGGAGATTCGACGAACCTGTGGCCGAATGTGCCTAACCTTAGCTCTATTAGTCCAAGATTATTCTACATAGAGAGAAAAGATGCGACATAGAGAGAAAAGATTCGACGTAGGGGAGAAAAGATTCGACATAGAGAGAAAAGATTCGACATTATAGCGAAACATAGCAAAAAAGGTTGAATGTGCCTAACCTAATTCTATTAGTCCAAGATTATTCGACATAGAGAGAAAAGATTCAACATTAGGATTCGACGAAGCAGTAAGTAATAATAATTAATAAATATAATTATTACTAGTGTCATACAACATTAGAATTCTACTATAGCTTGTAGGCGGAACATTCACCCGGAAATGTACAATTGCGGCGTCGTACAGTTTAGCTGCTCCATCGAATCTTCTTAGAACATTCGACAGACACCATAAGCCTTCAATGACAGATTCGACCTTAATTATTTCTGATTTTCGGACTAATGCATTTTTTAACGAAACAAAATAAATAAAAAAGAATTTCGGGAGCAACTAAATCAATTTATTTTTCGGACGAAAACGAAATTCCGAAACGAAATATTTCAGTGTGCACATGTCTACTACTGACCCTCATGGAGTTATGCTGGCAATATTGGACTTATTGTCTTTATGGATTACTGTCAATGCTTGAACTTGAAGGACCTGCACTACATCGTGTAGATTGTTGCCTAAAAAGGACTGCTTTCTGGACTTGGCTTCTGGTAAGGTACATACACACACTTTATGGTGCACTAGACACAGGGGTAGGCAACCTCGGCCCTCCAGCTGTGGTGAAACTACAAGTCCCATGAGACATTGCAAGACCCTGACAATCACCGGCATGACTCCTAGAGGCAGAGGCATGATAGGATTTCTAGTTTCACCACAGCTGGAGTGCCGAGGTTGCCTATCCCTGCACTAGAGGGAGCTTGTATAGGAACTGTGTTGTTGTCTTTTGAGAACTGTACTGTTATCAGCAACTACCTAAGTAAATTGTATTGTTTGTTTACTTGCTTTGCCTGGTCTGAAGTCTCTTAAAGGGGTGCATGCACAGCATATCAAAAAGAACAGGGCTTGCAACACAACAAGGGGGCTGAGTTAGAGGAAGATACAGTTCCACTTGTCCCCTCTAGGGCGCTTTAAGCCACGCCCACAGGCATAGTTTATGTTACGCTCAATGACATGTATTTCCACAGCTCACATTGTAAGCTGCAATCTTGCAGAGAGGGTTAGCCTTGGGACCCCATCAAAATGTTGCTATGGGGCCCCATTAATTGTGGGTGCATATATGTAGAGATCTGTCTTATTAAAACTTGGACAGATGCTACAGGGCAGTGACACAACACACCTTCAGTTTTGAAATGATATGTCACAGAGAGAAGAATCACAAATCATTACTGTATTTATCGGTGTATAACGCACATTCATTTTAAGAGGGAAGTTAAATTTTAAGTAAGGAACTTTGAAGGAAAATAAGGGTCAGTGCCCATCTGCAGCCCCACAAGTGCCATCAATGCAGCTTCATCAGTACACATCAGTGCAGCCTCACAAATGCCATCAATGCAGCAGCCTCACCATTGCCATCAATGCAGCAGCCTCACCATTGCCGTCAGTGCAGCAGCCTCAACATTGCCATCAATGCAGCAGCCTCCCCATTGCCATCAGTGCAGCAGCCTCAACATTGCCATCAATGCAGCAGCCTCCCCATTGCCATCAGTGCAGCCTGATCGATGCCCATCTGCAGCCTACAGGGAGGGGGGTCGGGACGAGCGCCGACAGATTACATACAGTGAGAATCTCCTATGATACACAGAACAATGGTCCAATGGCAGCCCAGGAGACGGGACTTCCTATTACACAGGCCACCAAGTAAACAGGAGATTCTCACTGTATGTAATCTGACGGCGCTCGTCCCGCCCCCTCCCTGTCCCCTTTCGAGGCAGCTAAAATTGAAGTATTGGCGTATAACACGCACAAACTATTTGCACTCGATTTTCAGGGTGAAAAAGTGCGTGTTATACGCCAATAAATACAGTAATTATAAATTCCCCTTAATGTCTCCATGTAGATGTGTTTGATATGCCCAAAATCATGCCATTTTTTATTTCAGACAATCATGATGGATGAATAGTATGATTCATAGCAGGCTGCGCCAATCTGCATGCGGATCTGGAAATATACATTGTTTTCAAATTGATTTACTCATTATTAATAATGAACAAAAATAATCTTTGTAGTTGAAGATAATATGCCCAGTTGTCAAAGATAGGTAGTTACAGAACTGACTACAGTCCTTTTAGGAGTCGTTAGCCTGCTATGTGTATAACCCAATGTTACTGCCCAGTTCAGGACAGCAGTTGTTGTATTAGCCTACAGAAAAGTGCTACTCTTCCTTGCAGCTTTCCACCTGCTGGCTGCAAGTAGTAAATATGAAAGGTTTATGGATACTTATTAATCTTTACCTAATAAAGAAGAATTAAAAAATTGGATAGTCATTCTTTAGTGCTGAGCACACTTTAACCACTTGACCTCCGGAAGATTTACGCCTTCATGGCCAGGCCATTTTTTGCTATACAGCACTGCATTACTTTAACTGACAATTGCGCAGTCGTGTGACGCCGTACCCAAATAAAATGTTTGTCCCTTTTTTCCCCACAATATAGAGCTTTCTTTTGGTGGTATTTGATCACCTCTGCGTTTTTAATTTTTTGCGCTATAAACAAACAAACAAAAAAAAAAAAAAACAACAGAAATAGAAAAAATTGAATTCCTTCATAAATTTAGGCCAATATGTATTCTGCTACATATTTTTGGTAAACAAAATCCCAATAAGCGTATATTGATTGGTTTGTGCAAAAGTTATAGCGTCTTCAAACTATGGGATATATATTTTTTTTAATAGTAATGGCGGCCATCAGCGTTTTATAGCGGGACTGCGATATTGCGTCAGACATTCTGACACTTTTGACACTTTTTTGGGACCAGTTACAGGCAGTCCCTGAGTTACGAATGGGTTAGGGACTGCCTGTTTGTTCTGAAGTCGGATTTGTTCGTAAGTCGGAAGCGCATGCGCAGAACTGCGGAGACGTCGTTTTCCGATGTTTTCTGATGTTTTCTGCTGTTTTCCGATGTTTTCCCATGTGCCCGCCGATGCCGCCTCCCGTTCGTAAGTAGGAGTTGTTCACAAGTCGGAGGTTTGTAACTCGGGGACCTCCTGTACACTAGTACAGTGATCAGTGCTAAAAAATATGCACTGTCACTGTACTAATGACAATGGTTGGGAAGGGATTAACATCAGGGGTGATCAGAGGGTTAACTGTGTGCCTAACCAGTGTTTATGTTTACTGTGGGGGTGGGGGGGATGCTTTTAGAGACACAGGATCCATGCCTTCCCTCCTGCGATCTGCCTTGTTTACATAGACAGACTGCCATTCTGCCTCTCTGCTCGATCATTGGCGGGTGTCGGGCGGACATTGTGCCTGCGGTACTCGCCGCTGGGCTCCCGCTGTGTGTGATCGTATCTATGATGATATATATCGTATATATACGTGATGTAAAGTAAAACTGCTATAGGGCGGACCTGAAGTAGATATTCAATACAAAATATTCCCCCTTCAACATTCCTTAAGACTGATACTAAATAAATAAATACTGAAATGTTTTCAACACGTATTCATACATGTAATTTAAATAGACAAAATATACTTCATATTCAATATCCCAGCGTTCTACAGTCTTAAAGTTATACTAAACACAGTGTTTAACCACTTCACTACAGGGCACTTTAACCCCCCCTCCTGCCCAGACCAATTTTCAGCTTTCAACGCTGTCGCACTTTGAATGACAATTGCGCGGTCATACAACACTGTACCCAAATGACATTTTTTTCACACAAATAGAGCTTTCTTTTGGTGGTATTTAGTCCCAGCTGAGTTTTTTTACATTTTTTGCTAAACAAATGAAAAAGGATTGAAGATTTTGAAAAAAAATTGTTTTTCTTGTTTCTGTTAAAAAAATTGCAAATTGGTAATTTTTCTTCTTCACTGATGTGCACCAATGGGCACCGATGGAGCTGCACTGATGTGCACTGATGAGACTGCACTGATGGGCACTTGTGAGGCGGCACTGATGAGCACTTGTGAGGCGGCACTGATGAGCACTTGTGAGGCGGCACTGATGTGCACTGATGAGGCGGCACTGATGGGCACTTGTGAGGCGGCACTGATGGGCACTTGTGAGGCGGCACTGATGTGCACTGATGAGGTGGCACTGATGGGCACTGATGAGGCAGCACTGGCGAAGCTCCACTGATAAGGCAGCACTGATGGGCACTGATAGGAAGCACTCATAGGCACTGATAAGTTGTACTAATGGGAACTGATAGGCTGCACTGATGGGCACTGATTGGCACTGTTGAGGCTGCATAGATAATCAGGGCACTGATGTTCAGTGCCTTGACTATGAGTGTAATTGTCCCCTGTCACACTTGATGGTTACTGGCTCTGTCACAGCGTGAGGAAATAAATACTGATAACTGGCAAGTTTGTCTACATGTGGCCAGCTGCGATTGGACACAGCTGATCACATGGTAAAGGGCCACTGTGATTGGCCCTTTACCTCGATCACAATGCTTACCCGATGCATACCCCAGGGGGCACACAGGAGGCGTGTTCTGGAAAGAGGTCCATGAATGCCAGAGGCTATTGCGCAGTATTAAAGTGATCAATTTACACTGTGTGACTCTAAAGTCACATGGGCCGCTCCAATGTGATAGGAAGGAAATGCTCAGCATAGAGACTCATTGAAAACTGAGCATGTGCAAAGCTGCCAACACTGTCCTGCAAAATCCCTAGCTGAATTGGGGACATGGACAGAAGAGGGAGAAAAAGAACAGCAGGATCAACCAGGTTTTTTGTAGTGAGTATGAACAGCATGTAATACACCATTTATTGATAGTTTTTTATAATGTGGTTTTAGTGACACTTTAAACCTGAACCCTGGAAAAGTAAAAATCTTCCTGTAGTGGAACTACCCATGGGGTTACATTCTCATTTACAACTAGGGGACTGGAAAAAAAGCATTTTACTTTCCTGATGTTCTTAGAGCACTGGCAGGGAAATGCATGTGAAGTATAATGAACAAGTTAATTACATTATTATATTTTATTATATTAAAAAATGCACAGCAGATATGTTATTGCTGTAAGATGGGGAAGCAGAACATAGAATGAGCTATATGTACCTTATTATAAGTTGCAATGAAGCGTTTGTCATTGATACCCAGCCCTATTATCACTCACAGCAAGTCCATCATTACATTGTCTGCCTTATTACTCTGCTGATATTGACCACTGGATCATGTGGTGCCAGTTCCAAGGGAGTGATGAATGGGGGAAATTGATGTTTCTAGGATCCCTATCTCCCTATCATTGCAGTTTACTTTCTTAACACATCTCACTTCCAGGAAGAGAGAAAACTTTAATGACTTTCCAAGATAGCGATCAGGTTTTTGTTAATTGGTTGTCCACTGATGCATTTTTTTTTTTTTTTTATATGCAGCATCACAGTTGCATCCTACTGCTCAAAGGAAACATTTCGGATTGTATCTTGCTATACTGATAAGTTAAAGGGACCAAATGGTAGAGATATGATAATAAACAGCATTGACATAATAAAAAATTACAAATATAAAAGTAAGATCAATACAATGAATGAATATCAATATATAAATTTCTCCACCATCAGCTGTCCAAGGTTTGTGGCCATCCACATTATAATAATTCAACCCTTAAATGATATTCATGCTCATGATTTCCATGATCGCCACCATTACAAGAGAGGGCTCCCAATTATTGACCCCTAAATGATAAGGTGGTCAAAATGCGCTCTGTGGTCTCAAACTTTCACAGCTACTGTTCTAAAGAAATTTCCAGTAGATGAGATAATATTCCTTATTCCTTTATTCGGTCCTCTGGTTCTTTATTCCATCCATATCCTCTGAATATCCAGTTAAATAATAAAAGCAAAATGGAGCCTAATTGTAGGGACAGCTGGATGGTTGACAAGCTTTTGGTAATTTTGTTTTAAAGTGAATCTGTGTACAAACTATGCTCACTACAGTAGCTATAATCATTGTGAAGACATTAATCTTCAGTGCTTATTTACACTTTTGCTCTGAGTTAACGCACTTATGGTGACATGCTTTAAGTCGTGAGTTAACATTTGTATCACTATTGTAGCCCATAGGGAAGAACATGGATGTTTCACTGTACCGCAATACAGATGTGTTGTATTAGTGTACTGGAGTGCCAAAGACACATATTACGAGTGTTACAGTAATGCACATAGGTAATGTAATGGGACCATGTGTATGTGGATTATCTCTTTCTTACTCATCTCCCGTGATCCATGAAGAGCACTGTAGTTCCTTGCATGGGGTTCCCCAGGGTTCCTGTGAGGGGCAGAACACACAGACATTTTGTTTCTTGACTCCCAAGGTGGCTCAACCAGAACCCAGGCCCTATATCCAACTTGTTCTCTCTGTCCTGACTAGTCCCCAAACACAAGCCCAAGATTACTAGTAGTACAGAATAAAGTCCACACCAGGCTCCATAAAAAGGGCAGGTATCTTTTAGATCAGTGGTCTCCAAACTGCCTGGGGGCTGGATGCGGCCCCTTTGTTTGCCTTTATCTGGCCCTTGGGGAACTATTCCTCCCACTGATATCAGACACTATTCTGCCATCTGACAACAACAATGGGGCACTGGTTCTCCCATGGACGCCAATGATGGGGCACTGTTTTTTCCTATGATACTAGCAATGGGGTACTATTCCTCTCCCCCCCAGTACCAATGGCGATGTTGGTACTGGGGGGGGAGGCGATGTTTACTTTCACTCATGTCAGGAAAATTTCAACTCCCGCTGGCCCCAATCCAGCCCTCCTAAAGTATGAAGGACAATAAACTGGCCCTTTGTTTAGAAAATCTGGAGACCTCTGTTTTAGATCAAGGAGCCATCGCTCAGTAAATTCTGTGGGGTCTCGGCCCTCGTTTTTTTTTTGGGAGGCCCACGATACGCACGTTGCTTCTCCTCATGAGATTTTCCAGGTCTTCTGCGCACAAACTGTTTGCGGCAGCTAGCTGCTTAGTGGTCTGCGAGTCCCGCAGAAGAGATGGTAGCTTGTCTTCCAAGTCACTAATGCGACTTTCTGTGGCAGTGGTACGCTCTCTGATTTTCTGGAGGTTCTGCCTTATCAATCCTACGTCTTCTGACAAGCTCCCTAGATGCGATTTAAAGTGGATGTAAATCCAATTTATGAAATTTGAGCTGGGCACATCTATCTGTAGTGATTTCTTATCTCTCTCCAAACCACTGAGTCCCGTGGCTTCCTCCTGCTCCGTAGCTCTGTTATCAACCTGATAACTCCTGACCAGTTCTCTGACACAGGAGGTAAAAGCAGCCTAAAATTTGTGTCATGGGAGGTAGCTATAAATAGATTAGCAGACAGCTTGCCTTCTCACAGCAGAGCTCTGCACATTACTTCCTTCCTTTGCCAATGAGGAGAGGGGGTGTGTGCCTTTCCTCCAATCAGCTGTCTTGGCTGTATGCTCGGACTTCACACTCAGTGCTGAACAGGAAGAGAAAATCTGTAACATGATGTGCACTTTCTAAAGGATATATAAAGATAAAGACAGCAGA
Organism: Aquarana catesbeiana; assembly: GCF_042186555.1. Classification (NCBI taxonomy): domain Eukaryota; kingdom Metazoa; phylum Chordata; class Amphibia; order Anura; family Ranidae; genus Aquarana; species Aquarana catesbeiana. Next base: position 37,605,534 of record NC_133336.1, read on the forward strand.
TATACATGTAAAACGTATGTAGGGAGATTTGTTTAATCTCTGTGTATCATCTGAGGCTGTTCAATTCACTGGTTATATGTGAGGGTTTACATTTGCTTTAAAGCGGAACTTCAGTCATTTTTTCATCTTTCCATCTATTAAATCCTCTGCCCTTGTTTCAACTTTGGATAGTAAAACATTTTTTTTCCTGCCAGTAAATTCCTTATACAGCCCACTTCCTGTTTCTTGTCTGGAAAAAAGCCTAGGCTTATGACTTCATGCACAGCTCTCTCTCTCTCTCACTCTGGTGAGAGTTCGCCAGGAAGGGACGGGAGATAAGTCATAAGAGGGCCAATGAGAGCTTCAGAGCTGGAGGTGTGCCTCTGTATGTCTGTGTAAATCCAGGAAGTGAACAGGCAGAAGCTGCAGCTGCCCACAGTTGAAATGGTTGCAGCCAGACTCATTCGAGGGAGATTTCTGCAGCATATTTGGCAAGTACAGAATCTCAGTATATATAAAATAATAATATGCAAAGTGGTTGGAGGGAAGCTACACAATGGCAAAGACGTTTGTATTACAAATTATGTGAGCAGACTGCAGTTCCTCTTTAAGTTTATCTACTGATGCTGTACACTTGTTAACCACTTTCAGGATTTCCCAAAGCGTAGGTTGTTCTTGCTCTGCTGTATTTTCCTCCGTGCCATCCTGTGACTGGGCATCCTGCTCTGTCTGTATGGCCTCTGCTCCTTTATGCTGTCCCCCCTCTTCCTCCTCTAGCATATCAGCAACAGACTTCTCTGTCACTGGGCTGGGTACAAGGTAATGGCAGCCTTTGAGCGTAATATAGCATATCCCTGGTGCCTTCTTTACCTTGTGACTTGGCACCCTTTGATTTGGAAGTCCCAGGATCCTTGTCCTTGGCTTTCTCTGCTCCACGAGGCATTCTCTGTGGTAGAGCCGTGGCTCCATTTTGGGAGTCCAGGGCTGCTCCTTCTTAGACCTGGTCATCGTGGCTTCACGACGGGGTGACAAGCCAATGCTGCAAGTGTCAGTGGGTGTGCAGGCAGCATCGGGTGTATAAATCAGCAGGGCAGTGAGCCAGGGAGAGGATAAGAGACAGGAACAACCAAGGGAGCTCTGAGAAGCTGAACCTCTCACATTGCCGCACTCAGCTCCAGCCCCTGGGCAGGTATCTTTACTGACAAGTGATAAGTGAGTGATCAGCCATACAGGGTAATGGCACACATTACATAGTTACATAGTTAGTCCAAAAGACACAAGTCCTTCTAGTTCAACCATAAAATAAATAAATAAATAAAATAAAAAATATCATACAATCCCATATACCCAATCCTATACACACAGTTGATCCAGAAGAAGGTGAAAACCCCCCCAGAAAAGAATGATCCAATTTGCTACAGCAGGAGAAAAAATTCCTTCCTGATCCCAGAGAGGCAATCGGATTTTCCCTGGATCAACTTTACCTATAAATGTTTGTACCCAGTTATATTATGTACATTGCTTGACTGATTACAGTAGTTCTTAATGAGGATGATAGGAGAGAGAGAAACATGTTTCCTTGCAGTAGGTGGAGCAGTGTTCTGACATTTATCAAGGGGATCAATGCTATAAGTGTTACCTCGCCAGAGTGTGAGAAGTCGTAATGCTCTCCCTGATGAAGATCTTACTCAAAGCCTATACCAGGCTATATATTTTCTGAGGGATTGCACTAACGCACAGAATCAAAAGGATTCTTCACAGACAGTGGACACCTTCCCCGACAATGAGCCAAGGTTATAGGCCTTTTTATATTAACTATAACTGTGACACTTAATGGGCAGGGGCTTATGAAGCCCAGGCGGCAAGAATCATCTTAAATGAGCTTCACCATATTAAAGTTGTTCTAAACATGGTCCAGAACCTCTACTTCTGGGGTTCTCTGCTGGTGCTCTCTGCTCCTCCTCTTCTCAGAGTGCTTCCATAGTAAGTCAGCGGACTTGATCCTGAGCCAGGCTGTGTGCCTATACAGATGCCCACAGCATGGCTGAGCACCGCCCCTTCACCCATCCCCCAACCCCGCTCCCTCCTCAGAAGATTTGAATGAAAGCAGCATGAGAATCACGTAACTGGTAGCAGAGCCTAATATGATGAGGAAGGCCTCTCTTACACCTCTGACTCGGTGCCCCTGGTAGTGTGAACAGAAGGCGCAGGAGTGCAGAGTGACACCAGTGTCTGTAATTCTTGCGAGTAGTAGAGCAGGTATTCATGCCAGGCAGGGGAGTCATCAGTATTCTTCAGAGAAGCAGGCAGGCTGATAGACAGCTGGTGGATGGCAGACTGAAGCAGGCTGGCACTGGCAACAGTGGGCAGGTGAGGCATGCAAGCCGAGTCAGGTAAGCCGGGTCATACACTGGCAGGACGGATCAGGTACAGAGAAGCAGGCAGGAGCTTGGTCTGGGTACAAGCCGGGTCAGGAGCCAATCAGTGGAAGAGAAGCCAAGGGAGCAGACAGAAGCGGAGGTCAAGGACAAGCCGGGGTCAATGCAGGTGGAGTTCAGAGAGTGGTCAGGCAAGCTGGGTCAGCAACTGGAATCAGGATACAGAATCACAGGGTCACAGGATACACAAGGGACTGAAAGACAAAGCAGCACTGAACCAGAGCACTGACACAGTTTATATAGCCCATTTGGCGCCAGCATCTTTCAGCTGTGCATGTGAGCTTGCTGATGTGTAAGCACCTCTGTGAGTGCTGATATGCATTCACGTATGCGCATAACTTTTAACCAAATGCCTTTGTGTATGAGAGGGAATATGAGTTAGCCTGTGAAGAGGCACAGAAGTCCGCCTAGAGCAAATATATACTATTAGCGGACCTCCAGCTGTTGCAGAACTACAAGTCCCATGAGACATAGCAAGACTCTGACAGCCACAAGCATGACACCCAGAGGCAGAGTCATGATGGGGCTTGTAGTTTTGCCATAGCTGGAGGTCCGCTAATTGCATATCCCTGGCCTAGAGGAACCATGTAGTCTACTGGCATGTCCTTCCCAACAATGAGCTTTTTTTTTTTTTTTTTTTATCAACTTTATTGCTATCACAAGGGATGATCAACATCCTTTGTGATAGAATGGGCCATGGAAGATCGTTTGCCCTCCAATGCATCAGATCAAACCAAGATTAGTAATGGCTTGTTTACATGAGACCAAAACCAGAAACGACAAAATCCTTGTTCCTTCCATTTTCTGACGTCACACAGTGGGAGGGACAACATCAGTTCCTCTCAAAGTGTCCCAGGAGCTGGATGCCGCTGGTCACATAATTTTTGGGCTCCCCAATCGGACTGGAGACCACGGAAAAGACGTGGCAGATGGGGGTGGACCCTCCCCCCCTTCCACTGCCTGTAAAAGTAATCCAGCGGCTGTATAGCCACTTGGATTACTTTTACTAAAAGAGAATCAGCTGCTGCAAAAAAAAAAACGATACCAGGATTATGACTGTAGCTACATTCAAGATCCCTGTATAACCACTTCAACCTTAGGCCATTTATAAACAGCCTAAAGCATGGGAAGTTTTAAGGATCTTTGAGAATTATCGCATTACAGTGCCAGCTGCTAGAGAGGTTAGGGGTGGGTTATTTTTAAGCTCTTTTTCTTCTTGTCATAAATATACAAGCACTCTAATGTTCATATTCTGGGGATAGATGCTCTTTAAGTAACACATTTCACTGTGTGATACTGGTATGATTGTTTTCTTCACCCACAATGCAACACAATACATCAGACAGTTTATCAGTATATGATATCATGCTTATGTGAAATGAAAGATCTACACACAATGTTTATTGTATTTAATGTATATTGTGTAAAGAACACTGCAAACCTTTTGACTTCAATACATGTATAATTTCAGACTTTTATGCGTTGTACATTTTGTACCAGCCTCAGAGTGTCTTTAAAGTTTTGCTATCTCAGATGCTTGAAAAAATAATACCAGTCTTTGGTGCCATTATATACTTGCCAGCCTCTGAAGGTTGGATACTGTATGTATAATACAAGCATCTGATGCATGAGGTAATATAATAATAGCCTTGAGTATCAGTTTGCAAAGTCAGCTCCCTGTGTAATACTAACCGTGGACTTGGCATCCCAGCATTATCGCTTTTCAGAACCTAATCATAAAGCATTGACGAAAATATATAGTTTTAATAAAAATGGACAAATTTAAGTAGAATTCTAGTCAAAATTATTTTATTTTTTTTAGGAGCTGGGAAAAGTTAGAACTGGGTAGTTTTCTTCCTATTTTGGAGACCCACTTTTTACTTCCTGTTCTGAAAAACAAACAAGAGATGAAAGGAAATAATTTCCAAAGTGAGGAGAATTCTCACCTTGGACAATTTTGACAAAAAAAAAAAGGCTGCCTGCATTAGAAGACGTCTTTGTATGACTGGGTCTGGTGGCAACTGTAAAATAACTTGGTTTATCTCACTTGTTGGTTACCAAGATAAATTGTAAGGGTGAATCTCCTACCCAACACAAATTCTTAAAATCTTTTAATGACCACTCATGTCTGTATATAGACCTCACAAAATATGTACACGTTGAGGTCTTATTTCATGAAAGACATTTGTAGTTGTTCAGTTGTGACTATTGTCCCTGCAAATTATCATATGTGCAGCAACCTCCTAGAATAGGTTGCTAGAGAGACTCAGGTAAATCTAGTATTTTAGCTCCTCTGTAATCAATGGAGCAGTGTGTTTAGATTTGTCTGTTCTGGGTCTCACTGACTGCAGGCTCAACTACTTCTTCCCGCCTTCTAGTGGATTCTAGAATGTAGTGGGTTGGAAAAAGCAGACTCTTGGCCTGAGTTTTTATGTAGGCTCAGCAAACCCCTGGGGAGAGTGCCCAGTAGGTGGCTGAGGAGGGCATAAAGAGTTTAGGGCCTGGAGCAGCAGGATTCTTGTCCAGAAGCAGAAGATTCTAGCTGGAAGGGCTGCTGCCCTTCTGGGCAGTATAGCTGAAGTTTGCCAGAGTTCATCAAGGTCCCCGCTTAGTAGCTCAGTAGGAGTTGAAGGACCTGAAGTTTGCAGTTCTTCAAGGTCCCAGCTCAGTGGGAGTGGAGGGCTTACTTTCTGAAAGCAGTCAGAGCCAAATTGAGGGGGTTCACTGAGGATCTGGCCTGGAGACTCACAGGAGACATGTCTGGCCAATATTTGATGGAGGTATCCAGGTATCCGGGACTTTTTGAGTATAGGCCTGGATGTAGAATACTAGTAACTGTCTGCTGCTTTAACCCCTTGAGTGACTGCTCCAGTGTTGCTTAACTGAGATTTGCCCTTGCTTGGAGTCTCAGGATTGCTGTGTTGCTAGGGTCTGCCAAGAGGAAGGTTATCCTGAAGAGAATGGACAGGGTAAAGAGTGTCCTCTGCTTACTTTGTGCACTAAATTTGGAGTATCCCAAATAGGGATGAGCCGAACACCCCGTGGTTCGGTTCACACCAGAACCTGCGAACGGACCGAAAATTCGCACGAACGTTAGAACCCCATTGACGTCTAGGGGACTCAAACGTTCGAAATCAAAAGTGCTTATTTTAAAGGCTAATTTGCATGGTATTGTCCTAAAAAGGGTTTGGGGACCCGGGTCCTGCCCCAGGGGACATGTATCAATGCAAAAAAAACTTTTAAAAACGGCCGTTTTTTCAGGAGCAGTGATTTTAATAATGCTTAAAGTAAAAAAAAAAAAAAAAAAGGGAAATATTCCTTTAAATATTGTACCTGGGGGGTGTCTATAGTATGCCTGTAAAGTGGCGCGTGTTTCCCGTGCTTAGAACAGTCCCTGCACAAAATGTAATTTTTAAAGGAAAAAAAGTCATTTAAAACTGCTTGCGGCTTTAATGTAATGTCGGGTCCTGGCAATATGGATGAAAATCAGTGAGACAAACGGCATGGGTACCCCCCAGTCCATTACCAGGCCCTTTGGGTCTTGTATGGATATTAAGGGGAACCCCGCACACAAATTAAAAAAGGAAAGGTGTGGGGCCCCCAGGCCCTATATACTCTGAACAGCAGTATACAGGTGGTACAAACAAGACAGGGACTGTAGGTTTGTTGTTAAGTAGAATCTGTTTGTAATTTTGAACTGGTACGTGTTTAGCTCCAGCCAAAAAATCTATTTTAAGCTTTTTGGAAAACCTAGGGAAGGGTTATCACCCCTGTGACATTTGTTTTGCTGTCTGTGCTCCTCTTCAGAAGATTTCACCTCACTTTTTGTCCCAATGACAAATGTTTTTTGAAAATTTGGGGTTTTTTTGTGAAACAAGGATTGGGGATAAAGCATCAGTGGAAAGGAGAAAAGTTTTCCGTTGCTGAGGACGTCATGTGACGAAGCGCGCACAACGGCATCACGCTCTGTCAGTCTGCTCCACGGCATAGGAGAGAGGAGGACGCTGCCTAGCAGCTGGCAGCCTTATACCTTGCGCTCCATATGCTTGTTTGGAGGGACTCTCTTTTTTATACACTTAACTATAATCTGCACTTTGTCTGGCAGTCATTGCTGTCCTAATCCATCTGGACAGTAATCCATAATTAGTGTCTGGATTTGGTAGTTTTATTTATTTTCTCATTCAATTTTTGTTTGATTGAGACTTTGTATTATTTTTTATTTTTAGTATAGTTTTTGTCATTTTTAATTTTAAAAATATTTTTCCTTTATAAGATCAGCGTGGCTGGTCTAGATATGATTTTAAATAAAGTGGCCATACGGTATTACGCTATGGAAGTTCTCTTTTTTTCCTAAATATTTGAGTGGAAGCAATACCTTCAAGGATTTAAAAGCACAGGATATATCCAGCACAATATCTGACAGCAAGGTGATCCATCTCCCAATACAGGCGGATTACCCCGCTGGGGGGCTTGGGGAGCTGACTACAACACAAGGATCCATCAGATAGAAGTAATCCAGCGTATCACATCATAAGCGGTATACCCCTGTTGGGGTTCTGGGAGCTGGTGAGTAAGCAACCAAAGGGGGAGCACGAGAGTCACCTGACAAATTATTGCAGCACCAAGTCACCTGTGGGAATCTGCATGAGTCATTTAACATCAATATATGGGACTGTCATAATATCTGTTGAAAATTTAATTGCTGCTGTCTCCTGTGCTACTGAGTAGTTTTTTGGTCTATGTAATTGTAATTTATGATGAGTACATGTAACGTATCAGATTAGGATAGTAGTATATATATATACATCACCGTATTGCTATATGGTTCCTAGTAAATGCACTATATGGAATCCAGTTTCTGGTCTCTTTCCCAGATGCAGTAGGATCCAGTAAGCTGTGCGACACCTGGTCTTATCATAATCTATTGAACATATGAAGCACTGGTAAAGTACCTATTTGGCGGCACTACCCATATTGTAAATAAGGGGGTTTGTACACATTGCATACCCCTTAGATTTATAACTATAAGTAGGGGGTGCTAAATTACTGGCTATCCCAGTATTTAAACATATTGATTAATATACAATATCTTTTTAGGTAGCGCCAATACACCCTATCCTTCATTTCTATACTTCTACATAGTACCCCACCAGGTACCTTGTGTAAGGGAGGCGGCAACCTTAATTTCTGGCCCTATACACGCATCCTAAAGCGCAGTTTTTGTTCTGTTCAAGGCATGGACATTGCCTTCCACATGCCGGTAGAGAACTGGAATCGCCTTCCGTGAGAAAAAGTGGCGTTTAGGTACCTGCCACTGAGGAACCGTGCATTCCACAAACTCACGGAAGGGGGCAAAGTCTACCAACTGAAAAGGTAGCAGTTGAAGTGCTAGCAATTTTGCCAAGCTAGCATTCAACCGCTGGGCATGTGGATGGCTGGGAGCGAACTTCTTTCGGCGGTGCAGCAGCTGGGGCAAGGAAATTTGCCTGGTACAATCTGACGTCAGTGTACCGAAAGCAGATTGCCCACAAGTACTTGGCTGTGACACACCTAATTCTACACCTTCATTCCTCTCAGTGCAGGTCTCAGAGAGGACTGAAGGTATAGTGGGGTTGGAGATCTCAGCTGATGAGGAGCAAGGAGAGGTCCTCTTTGTTCTTTGGTGTGGGTCTTTTAGATACGCTTGCCAACGAACTGCATGGCAGGTCAACATATGTCTGGTCAAGCATGTGGTGCCCAAGTGGGAGATGTTTTGGCCATGTGAGATACGCTTGAGACATATATTGCAAATAGCAGTGGTGCGATCTGATGCACTCGTCTCAAAAAAGCCCCACACCAAAGAACTTTTGGAATAACGTGCAGAGACAGCAGCGCCCTGCACATGTGGAGCTTTGCAGTGTGATGCAGTCAGTGTGCTGCCCTTAGGCTGGCCCCTGGAGGGCATCCTGCCTCGTGGTGATGTGCCTCCTCCTCCTCCTCTCTCCTATCAGGCACCCACATTGAGTCAGTGACCTCATCATCCCCTCCCTCCTCATCACTGGAGCAAACCTGGCAGTATGCTGCAGCAGGGGGAGCATGACTGCCAGATTGCTGTCCTTCTTGGGCACCCTCTCTGTCCGTGCTCATGTTACCGCCTTCATCTAGCTCAGTATCATCATCAGAGCCTTCTAAATGCTGGGCATCCTCCTGGAGCATGTACCCAACACTGTGGTCAAACAGTTCGAGGGACTCCTCAGGAGGACATGGTGGGGCTAGGGAAGGAGTCACTGATGCCAGGGAAGGGAAGAGGCCGCGTTGGCAGCTGCTTTGCCAGACAAAGTACCCTGAGCATGGGTGAGAGAGGATGAGGAGGATGAGGACGGCTTGGTCATCCACTCGACCAAGTCTTCCACGTGTTTCGGCTCAACACGGCCAGCTGCTGAAAAAAAGGCCAAGCGTGTCCCACGGCCACGTGCTGATGAGGATGCATCGTCTCCATGACCAGCACTGTTGCCTCTAGACACAGAGCCTGCTTGCCCTCTTTTATTGGCTTGTGACTGTCTGCCTCTCCTTGTTGGCCTTCCAGACATACTAATGGCCTGCAGTAAGATGTAGCTGCACTAAGCTGGAATATATATATATATATATATATATATATATATATATACTGATACTGCAGCTAGCAAAATCAACTGCCTGCCTGTAGTATGAGAACACCACCAATCTTCTACAGGTAGCTTTAGATGAACACTGTGCAGAGGAGGCACTACACTAACTTGTAGCTTTAGCTGAACACTGTGCAGAGAATGCACTACACTAACGTTAAAATAATGTAGCTGCCTACGGTAGTGATAGGATCAGGAAAACACCACCAACCTTCTACAGGTAGCTTTAGCTGAACACTGTGCAGAGGTCGCACTACACTAACGTGTAAATAATGTAGCTGCCTGCGGTAGTGATAGGATCAGGAAAACACCACCAACCTTCTACAGGTAGCTTTAGCTGAACACTGTGAAGAGGACACACTACACTAACATTAAAATAATGTAGCTGCCTGCGGTAGTGATGGGATCAGGAAAACACCACCAACCTTCTACAGGTAGCTTTAGCTGAACACTGTGCAGAGGTCGCACTACACTAACGTGTAAATAATGTAGCTGCCTGCGGTAGTGATAGGATCAGGAAAACACCACCAACCTTCTACAGGTAGCTTTAGCTGAACACTGTGAAGAGGACACACTACACTAACGTTAAAATAATGTAGCTGCCTGCGGTAGTGATAGGATCAGGAAAACACCACCAACCTTCTACAGGTAGCTTTAGCTGAACACTGTGCAGAGGTCGCACTACACTAACGTGTAAATAATGTAGCTGCCTGCGGTAGTGATAGGATCAGGAAAACACCACCAACCTTCTACAGATAGCTTTAGCTGAACACTGTGCAGAGGACGCACTACACTAACTTGTAGCTTTAGCTGAACACTGTGAGGAGGACGCACTACACTAACTTGTAGCTTTAGCTGAACACCGTGAGGAGGATGCACTACACTAATTAGTAGCTTTAGCTGAATACTGTGCACTACACTAACTTGTAGTTTTAGCTGAACACTGTGCAGAGGTCGCACTACACTAACTTGTAGCTTTAGCTGAACACTGTGCAGAGGTCACACTAAACTAACTTATAGCTTTAGCTGAACACTGTGAGGAGGACGCATTACACTAACTGTAAATAGTCTAGCTGCCTGACTGTGGTACTAATAGGATCATAAGAACACCAGCAATTTTCTTCAGGTAGCTGTAAATACTGTAACAACACAAGCCTGCTTGTCAGTAGGAAGATAATAACAGGAACGGATCCAGCTAAACTGAATACAGTGTACATATATATATACAACACCTGGGATGCATATATATACACAATACACTGTAAGTGCAGCTAACTGACTGACTGTCCTGCCTAATCTATCTAACTTAAATCAAATGACACTGTCTCTCTGTCTCTGTCTCTCAACGCTGGAACACACTACAGAGGGCCGCTGTGCAGGCAGCCTTATATAGTGTGGGGCGTGTTCTAAACCCCCTTAGCCATAATTGGCCAAAGCCACCCTGGCTTTGGCCAATTACAGCTCTCTCTACAGACGGCGCTGTGATTGGCCAAGCATGCGGGTTATAGTGCATGCTTGGCCAATCATCAGCCAGCAATGCACTGCGATGTCGCAGTGAATTATGGGCCGTGATGCGCCACACGAATTTGGCACGAATGGCCCATATCGTTCGCAATTCAGCGAATGGGCGAACAGACGATGTTCGAGTTGAACATGGGTTCGACTCGAACACGAAGCTCATCCCTAATCCCAAAGCAAACCCTGCACCCCAACCAAGTTTAACAAACATTAAAGCACAAAAAAGACATTACCTGCCTGGTTATTGAGTTGTGAGACTGTCCAAGTTGTGTTCCTGGCTGCCAAACGGGAAGAGATCTTGGAGCAAATCAGTTAAATCCAACAGGGGTCTGCACTATATATGCTTTGTAAGCAATTGTGCCCCACTGCACATCGTTGAAGAAAACGTATTGATTTGCAATTTACGAGTGGCAAAATACACAGCTAATTTTTATAAGTTGAAAATGTACTGCCTCTAAGAGAGGAAAAAACATAATAACTTTGATGATGATGCTTTTAAACAACTCTGTGGCAAAAATAGAAAGAAAATTAAAAAGATTTATAATCTTTGCAGACAGTGAAACAGATTTTTGTTCTCTTACAGAGATATGGCGGGCGAAATTTCCTACACCCACCGCTGCACACTGTAGTTACAACCACCGACCACTTTGTCAAAACTGAGCCCCTGCAGAGCTGTGGTGATGTAGAAGACATTGGACCACAGCACACAATGGTGGTTGCAGGGATCGCACACATCAGGATTAATTGTTGGGTGCTAAATATTCTTTGGCCTTCAAGAGAGCAACACCCACCAACAACTATTTTACAACTGTGCCCTTGCAAAGCTGTGGTGACATAGAAGTCATGGAAGGGACCACAGCATACAATGGTGGATGCAGGGATCCCACACACCTGGAAGTGTAGGGTGCTAAAGATTCTTTGGCCTTTAAGAAAGCAACACCCACCAACAACTATGTCACAACTGAGCCCTTGCAAAGCTGTGGTGACATAGAAGTCATGGAAGGGACCACAGCTTACCATGGTGGATGCAGGGATCCCACAGACCTGGAAGTGTAGGGTGCTAAAGATTCTTTGGCCTTCAAGAGAGCAACATCCACTGACCACTATGTCACAACTGAGCCCCTGCAGAGCTGTGGGGACGTAGAAGTCATGGAAGGGACCACTGCATACAATGGTGAATGCAGGGTAGTGATGGAACTATCAGGGTTGCAGAAGTCGCACTTGCGACTGGGCCCTGGAGTTCCACTACTGTGGGGGGGGGGGGGCATGTTGCCAGCCTCACATGATCTCAGTGACAGTTTGAGAAAACAGACTGATTTCTCCCGTCCATAGGACAGGAGAATCAGTCTGTACATTTAGGGCCCGATGGCTGCAGCTGAGCAGAGTGTCTCTCACAGTCCAGCGAGTTTACTCCCCCTCCCAGCAATGGACAGGAGAGGAGACATGCATAGAGCTGCTCCTCCTACATCCACCCCTGTCCCCTTCTGTGTCTGCCCGGCCTGCCCACTCTCCTTTCCCGGCGTACAGCTGTGTGTGTGGGGGGGGATGTGCACAGGAAATATGAAGAACAACAGCTTGAGCCACCAACTTCCAGCCTCGGACCTCGAATGAGTGAGCACTGCATTTACACCAGTGAACTGTCCCTATCTCCCTTCCCTGTTCTTTCAAGTTCCATTTAGCACTTATGCAGCCCATGCATTAATCGCTTCTTTTTTTTTTGTTCGATCATTACACTGAAAAAAAAATGTTCAGATTCTCTCATCTACACATTCCAGGTGGATGAGGAATCCTTCCACTGTGGACCAGTGGCCGAACAACCAGGGTTGTTGTCCTGCCCCTGCTATTGACAGTGCTGGTCTCTGCCTCCATGGCAGCAGCGCATTAGGACTCAGTGCTGCTTACGGTATGGGGCTGATGGGCGCATGCGTGGGAGGGCCAGCACAGTTGGTTATAGACAGCTAAGCCCCCTGCGTGTCGCTTAGCAGCAGTAGCACTGCATAGCCTTCTCTGACATGCTGATTGGGATGCGATCCAGGCAGACCTAATATTAAATATGATAGTGGTTTTATTGATTAGAGCCCCCACCTTACTGGCATTGAGCCCACATGACTGCAGAACATATGGTTGATATATACAGTATGTGATTGTACTCTTGATTCTTATAAATACTGTTTATTAGATCCGACTGGGAGCATCACCTGGATCACATCCCAGTCGGCACATCAACAGAGAAGACAATGCAGCGTTAACGCTGCTAGGTGTCCGGCAGGGGGCTCAGCTGTCTACAACCAATAGTGCCGCCCTCCCCCGCATGCACCCATCAGCCCCATAATGTAACCGGCACTGGGTCCTAATAGACTGCCACCACTGCCATGGGGACAGAGACACCAGACCAGCTCTGTCAATAGCAGGGGCAGACAGCAAGAGGGGGCTTGGAACCCCCACGGTGGTAGAACACCAGGGCTCAGTCGCAAGTATGACCTTTGAAACCCTGGTAGTTCTGCCACTGCATTTCACCCTTATATGGAGTTCCCTGGTGTGCTGGTGACATATCTATTGCTTTCTGCCACCGTGGAGTGGGCCCAAGATTGTAGGAAGGGGCCCACTGCAGAACACATTTAAGGCTCCCGCTGCGGGACCGTAATAAAGGGCCTCGCAACAGGAGTAAAGGGCCCCCGGGATCAGTGGGGAGGGCCATGGGACCAGAGAAAAGAGCCCCAGGACCAATGAAATGAAGGAGGAGGGTCAGGGGGGCCTTCCAAAGTTTCTTGCACTGGGGCCCTGAAGGTTCTAATTATGTCTCTGATGCAGGGGTCCCACACACCTGGAAGTGTTGAGTGTTAAAGATTTTTTGGTCTTCAAGAGAGCAATGCCTACAACTACTATTCACAACTGAGCCCTTAGAGAGCAGTGGTGACGTAGAAGCCATGGATGGAACCACAACCCACAATGGTGGATGCAGGGATCCCATACACCTGAAATGTTGGGTGCTAAAGACTCTTTGGCCTTCAAGGGAGCAAAGATCAGAGTCACAGCCCACCAGCAATGTAAGTTTATAATTCATATGCATGATCATTTTTTTTTTAGTTTTCTCCTTTGGATATAGAATCACTTTAAATCATTTTTAAGGTTACCATTTTATTTCCCTTGCTATATTTTTGCCTTTAAATATCATTCTTTTTTAATTCCAACTCTGTGCTTGAAAGTTAAGCCTTTTTTTTTAATGCTTTATTCCTTCATAAGTGAAGAGAGAGAGAGAGAGGACAAAAAAAATTATAATGCGGCTGTGAACGTATTGAGCTAACGGTTTCCAGTGAATTTTATGCTGTCGTCTGAAAATCACGAATGTCTGAGCCTTTTTCAAATAATACAGAAATTCTCTGAATATTCATAATGATCTTTAATAAGGATCTCAACATATTTTTCATATTTCACCAGAAAGAAAAATCCTGCATACATTTACAGAAAAAAAAAAAAAAAGAAAAGGACTGTTATATTGTATCATTAAAAATAGATATTATGGCTTAGAGTTTCTTGAGAGGCCGGCGACAACTGTGATGAAGGATTTCAGTCACTTTGGGTCATTCTCTCATCTTGGAAGACTAGAAAGAGATCTGCGAGATGGTAACAATCAGATTAATGTTCAGGGGAAACTGAACCAATATTTAAAGAGTTGTTACAAGAAGTCATTATTCTGTCAGTGTCATGGCAACCGAGAAAAGATAATATCATCATGGAATGGAGTTTTGAACTTTTGCCTCGCAAAATTATCACCTCTGGATTTCATGTTTTTCTTAACAAATCAAACAGAAAAAAAAACTTGTTTTCTGTGTACAGTACTTGTATATTTTTAGATACATGTTTTGTTTTCTTAAGTTATCTCAGAAATGTCTTTTTAGGAGAACCTTTAATGGTGTTTGTGACACTTGTGAGGGATGATGAAACCCAACTTTGTGCAGAGAATAGGGAAGTAGTAATGAACATTGCGTCACCCTCATTTTGCCCACAGTTCACAATTTGATGTTTAGCGCTACCCCTGTAGGAGCTGCTTGAGTATTACCCGGATAGTCCTTACTTCTGCACTAGATGCCAGCCACAAGGTATTTTCAGCAGCCAAATACACACACTTTAGCTTGATGGTGTCAAAGACCAGTCTAGGGGTGTTTTGTAGTTTTATTTTAGAGGAACATGGATAGAGTAGGGGTTTTGAAGAAGGATACTACAGAACAAAACTATGCACAACTTGAGGACTCTATCTGATCTAGAATTAAGCAGTAGGTAAAGCATAGTTCCCAACTGTCCTTGATTTGGAGGGACTGTCCTTGATTTGGAACAAAGTACCTCTGTCCCTCTTTCCTCCTCATTTGTCACTCATTTTGGCCTGATATTTATAGTTGTATATAAAATGCACTATTCATCTTTTAAAGTGTTTCCCAGTGCTAAACCTATCGTCAAATTTCTAAATGATTGCATTTGTAAATTTCAAAAGACAGTATAAAGGAATATTAATAGTAAAAAATAGCACTTGTGGGTCCTTTTCTTGTATAATTTTCCTTTAAGGGGGCTTGGCAGGGGTGCGTACTATGCCTATATACTTTTCAAATAGGTGTCCCTCATTCCTATCTCAAAACATTGGGAGGTATGGGTGAAGTCCCTTGCTGGGAGCAGATGGCAGACCTCTCCTTCTGTATAGCAGTGGAGAAATAAATAGTATGAGCAAAGTCTCTTGTAGTAAAGGACGGGTAGACAAAGCTCTCCAGATTACTAGCCAGTGATCTCTTTAATTGGACCCTTGACTGTCTTAGCACAAAGTAGTAACCAAAACAACAGGCCCCTAGATCTTTGATCTGTACTTACAGGAGTCTAAAACAGATCCTCTCTGGCTAGGCTCCCCTTCAGTCAGCTCTTCAGAAGTACCAGGGCCACTCTACCATTTCAGCTTCAGATCCTCAGGTCATCCACCTGAGGCAGCATGGCAGCAGGTGCCAGGGGTGCAGGGGCGGACTGACCATTCGGGCTCTCGGGCACTGCCCGAGGGCCCCATGCCATTAGGGGCCCCATCAGGGTTGCCAGCCTCAATAAAACCAGGGACAGTATGTAAAAATCTGTGTTTTTTAAAAAATACCAAGATTATAGCTGTCCCGCCTCTCCGGTACCTTTTCAGTGTGTGTGTGTGTATTCTGTGTGTGTATACTGTGTGTGTATATTGTGTGTCTGTGTGTGTGTACTGTATGTGTGTGTGTGTGTGTGTATACTGTGTGGCCCCATAATCTATTGCCTGGGGGCCCCATAATATCCTATTGCCTGGGGGCCCCATAATCTACTATTGCCCGGGGGGCCCTATAATCTTCTCCTATTGCCCGGGGGCCCCATAATCTACTATTGCCTGGGGGCCCCATGAGTTGTCAGTCCGCCCCTGCAGGGGTGGCAAGCCTGCCTCAGCTCTGGCTGGTGCAAACTGCCATTTGGAAAGGTTTTTCTATTTTCCTCCAGTATCTTCATCAGATATATTCCTTGACTCATTTTATTGAAATACAGTGATATATGAAAAGAAAGGTCTTTCATCAGTATGTGTTTTTTCATTTCATCTTTATTCTCCATTTTTATTAATCTCTCGGTCTTATGCCCAACTGCTGTCTATATGAACTCTATTTTCTTACCATTTCTCACCTAATACCCATTAATGTAATCTATACTTTGGAGTGTACAGCAATTAATTATTTCTACCTTAATGGGTGTTATGTCCATTGGTCACTATCATTACCATTATTATTGTCTCAATATTTTTATTTTTTATTATTTTCATTTTTTGGTTTTGTATTAGTATTTTTTCTAATTTCTATTTTAATTTTCCTCTTTCCTTTTTGGTTTTGTCTTTATTTATTATTTATTTTTTATTTTCATTCACATTTATCCTCATTTTCCCCTCCCTCTTGTGTGACCTATGGGATCCCCGCACTCCCAGTCCCGCCTGCCTAATTACTGTTGTACTTGTTATTTTGTTTGTATGGCTGCTAATTTGATATGTGGACACCTGTGTAACCAAGCGCTGACGTCAACACGTGGCACGGCGCTTGCCCTATTTAAGGATATCCGACTGGTTTCTGTGCATGCTCTGAAGAAACTCGGGTCACGAGTGAAACATGTCAGGATGACGCCATCACGCTCCATGTAGCGAGGACTCAGCCCCACCCACAAGCCAACGAACCCCCTTCGGACATCTCCGGGACACTTGTGCGAGCCATCGCAATCCTAGGACGGCTGTGCAGGCTCTTTACCTTCCAAGGGGCTCCAGTATCACTGCCTGGACCCTGGAGAACGGGAGGAACAAGGAACTGATGGAAGCCATTCCCAGAGCTTAAGGCAAACGTAGAGTCAGCTTTTGACTGGTGCAGAGGCTGTGGTGGTCGTCGGGAAAGCGGTGAGATCTACTGTTTTACACCTCCCAGCTGGCAGGATAGTATATACATATACACTCGCCTGCACCCTAGACATATACCAACCCGCCAGCTTAGGTGTTATATAGCCTGAACCAATTGCCGTGTTGTTATAAGATCAGTAAAGGAACTTCCAATACCATCACTATTTGTCCATACTGCAATTTCCAACTAACTGCTTGTCCTGTGCCCAAAGTAAATCATAAACTGTTCATGAAACTTTTATTTGCCTACTGCAGTTATTTGCACCTATTACTACCTAGTACTGTGGCAACACAGGTTCATGAAAGGAATTCCCTTTTTGTTTGACTTTCACCCAATACTTATACTCTCCTAGGAAACATTAGTGACATCTACTAATTATATAAAGTCATATATGGGGTGTGTGTGTATGTGTGTGGTGGCCATCTGAGTCTGTAGACAACGTTGTCTAATTTCAATGAATTGTTGGTGGTATTTTCTATATATTTTTTTGATTGGTGTTAAGTGAACTTTGCATAATAAAATAAATAAAAATAAAATATTTATACTTTTTGAAAAATTGCCTGTTCCTCTTTGAAGAATTGGTTTAGGGAATCCCTCTTTAATTACCTTTCTTTCTTATATGCCACCTGGAAAGGACCCAAGGCCCCGGTCTTCCCTGAATATATAGGCCAGTCCCAGCATGCTCAGGGGCACCTTCCCAGTAATTCTGCCGAGACTGCCTCTATATTCATACTGCTTAATTGCCTAACTCCTACCTATGTTCCAGTAAGCTCTACTAGTTTCTAGAATCCAGGAGGAGCCCAGGCAAACTCAACAGCACCAGCACACCAGGAGCAGTCCTAACTGAATTGCAGCATTTTGTTAAGCAGAAATTCTGAGGATAGATTTGTCTCTATCTCCACCATTAAGCGAAGGGGCAAACTACGTCTAAATATTTACACCTAGCACCCGCAATAGGAGGGGCGCTACAGATGATACAAATATTCAGATTTAAACCTTATCTCTAGGGTAGGCAGCCAGAGAAAGTGACTAACCACAATACAGCTTAAAGTAGTTGTAAACCCTTACATATACCCACTGAAGTGATTAGCCTCAGGTGCTACACAGAGATGAAACAAATCCTCCTATGTAAGTTGTACCTGTGTATCCACAGTCTCCTCTTCTCTACAGCCGCCCGAAGGCTAGAATTTATAAAGCTTGTCTGAGCTGTCAGAAAAAAAGGGGTGGGGAGCTGATTCTGCAGAGCTCAGTGAGGAGAGCTGATTGGATGGAAGGGACACACCCACCTTCACACAGCACACAGAAACAGAAATGAGACTCTCAATCACAGCTGGAGCTCCCTCCCCTGTCACCTCTTTTTCTTTTGGTGTCAAGAAAACTTGTCAGAAGTGACTCATATAGTTAACAGGGGAACGAGGCAGCAGACAAAATTTACACTTGGTGCTCTGGATTGAGACACATACACATTACAGAGGCATATGCTTTGAAGAATCAAAAGTGCTAATTTTAAAGGCTTATATGCAAGTTATTGCCATAAAAAGTGTATGGGGACCCTGGGTCCTACCCCAGGGGACATGTACCAATGCAAAAAAAAGTTTTAAAAACTGCTGTTTTTTCAGGAGCAGTGATTTTAATAATGCTTAAAGTGAAACAATAAAAATAAAATATTCCTTTAAATATCGTGCCTGGGGGGTGTCCTTAGTATGCCTGAAAAGTAGCTCATCTTTTCCGTGTTTAGAACAATACCCCAGCAAAAAAAAAATGACATTTCTAAAGGGAAAAAAAGTAATTCAAAACTGCTCGCGGCTGTAACAAATTTGTCGGATCCCGGCAATATAGATAAAAATAATTGAAAAAAATGGCATTGGTTCCTCCTCCAGTCCATTTCCAGGTCCTTTGGGTCTGGTATGAATATTAAGGGGAACCCCGCAACAAGATAAAAAAAAAAAATGCGGGGGTCCCCCCAAAATCCATACCAGGCCCTTCAGATCTGGTATGGATATTAAGGGGAACACTGCGACAATTAAAAAAAAAAGTGGCATAGGGGTCCCCCCAAAATCCATAACAGGCCCTTCAGGTCTGGTGTGGATTTTGAGGGGAACCCTGCGCTTAAATTTAAAAAAAAATGGCGTAGGGGTCCCCCCAAAATCCATACCAGACCCTTATCCGAGCAGGCAACCTGGCAGGCTGCAGGAAAAGGTGGGGGACGAGAGAGAGCCCCCCCTCCTGAACCATACCAGGCCACATGCCCTCAACATGGGGAGAATGCCTCGTCCCCAAAACCCTTGCCCGGTGGTTGTGAGGGCCTGCGGGCGGGGGGCTTATCGAAATCTGGAAGCCCCCTTTAACCACTCAACGACCACGCCATAGCCAAATGACGGCTACAGCGCGGCTCGATAACTCTGGGTGTATAGTGACGTCCTCCCAGAATCGCGCTCCCGCGTGCCACCTGGGGCGCGCACCTGGGGCGTGCACCTGGGAATATCCGTGACCGCCAGAGGACCCGGGAGGAGGACCCGGTGCATAACGGTAAATGGCTGCTGACAGCAGCTGTTTACCATGTGATCGCTTCGTCAAATGAGCCATCCATCCCCAATCAGCAATACTCATCCATGCTTGTCCATCCATCCCTAATCAGCAATACTCATTCATGCTCAGCCATCCATCCCTAATCAGCAATACTCATCAATGTTCATCCATCCATCCATACTCAGTAATACTCATCCATCCATACTCAGCAATACTCATCCATCCATGCTCAGCCATCCATCCCTAATCAGCAATACTCATCCATCCATACAAGCTCAGCCATCCCATCCACCCCCATCCATACCCAGCCATACCTAGTCATACTCAGCCATACCCTGCCATACTCAGTCATACCCAGCCATACCCAGCCATACCCAGCAATACCCAGCCATACCCAGCCATACTCTGCCGTACCCAGCCGTACCCAGCCATACTCAGCCGTACTCAGCCATCCAAGTCATACTCAGCCGTACCCAGCTGTACTCAGCCATACCCAGCCGTACTCAGTTGTACCTAGCCATCCCAGCCATACTCAGCTGTACCCATCCGTACTCAGCCGTACTCAGCCGTACCCAGCTGTACTCAGTCGTACTCAACCATACTCATTCATGCTCAGTCATCCCATCCATACTCAGCCATCCCCATCCACGCCTCATCCATCCCCATTCATGCTCATCCATGCCACATGAGTTGTCACCCATGCCACATCCATGCCACTACAGTGCCTCCCAAAACTGTAATAGGTAGTTAAATTAGATTTGAAACTTATGCCCCTAGAACACCTGATGGTGCTCCCTGCATGTTGGGCCTCTGTATGTGGCCACGCTGTGTAAAAGTCTCCCACATGTGGTATCACCATACTCAGGAGGTGTAGGAGAATCTATTTTGGGGTGTAATTGTTGGTATGTACATGCTATGTGTGACAGACCTAGCCGGGAGAGAGTCTTTTGGAGGGGACTGAATGCTAGCCTCTTGCCGATCGATCGTGGGCATTTGGGGGAATGGTGCTCTTTGTGAGCTGTATGCCTGGGGACCCTTGAGGTGGTATTACTGTGGATTCGGGTCCTGGTCCCCCAGGACACACAGACTCTGGGGACCCTGGATTTGCCATATTAGAAATAC
Organism: Aquarana catesbeiana; assembly: GCF_042186555.1. Classification (NCBI taxonomy): domain Eukaryota; kingdom Metazoa; phylum Chordata; class Amphibia; order Anura; family Ranidae; genus Aquarana; species Aquarana catesbeiana. The sequence goes on from NC_133336.1 coordinate 37,626,186, forward strand.
TGGCTGATTCATAATGCTGGGACAAATACTGTTAGGAGATGCTGATGTCAATTCCAGCCACCTGTCTGTCTGTTGCCTGCTAGAATGTGTATTGTAAATAAGTCTAGAGTCATTAGATCCCCATTGTTGTTCGTGTTAATTAACTCTGCTATTGTGTGAAGAAGAGTTCGGTGTGGATTTGTGATAATGTTGATTGGGTTTTCTGAGCTACAAGACGGCCAGTCTGGCCTAAAGGTCATGTCTGAGTCATCTAGGCTGTCGAAAGGGATTAGTTAATTATCCCATGTTAATTAGGTTTCTGGTCACAGGTGTATGTTCAGAGTAATATGAGCAGGAGATATGCACCTCCTCTTTTACTGTATAAAAGAGCCTGTATTCCTCAATAAAAGAGATTCCTGTTTGAACTTACATACAGCCTGCCTGGTGTTTGTTCTGAGCTACACAACTGGATTAGAACGGCACATAGCTGTAGTTCTAGTCCTGGAGCATCGGATGACCGAATCATCAGATGTTGCGATCTGCAATCTGATTCTATAGCTGCAGAGGAGTGTCAGGAGAGTGGAACCGAGCGAGCAGGGGCTCGTTACACTATGTGTTAGAAATATTGTATAAATGGACAACACTGTGTGAAAAAAGGGGGTTTTCATTTTCTTTACACATTTTCCAAAAACTTGTAGAAAAAAATGACATGTTCAAAAGACTCATTTTGCCTCATAGATTATACATTGGGTTGTTTTCTTTCCAAAATGGGGTCATTTTTGGGACGTTTCCATTGTCCTGGTGCTTGGGGGCCTTCAAAAGTGTAAGAGGTAGTCAAGAAATTATATGTGTAATTTATGCTCCAAGAACGCGTGATGGTGCTCCGTGCATGTTGGTCCTCTGTATGTGGCCACGCTGTGTAAAAGTCTCACACATGTGGTATCGCCATACTCAGGAGGAGTAGTAGAATGTGTTTTGGGGTGTAATTTGTGGTATAAACAATAAATTGGGGTAAATGGTGCTCCCTACAAATGGTTAGATCGGATGTAGACAGGTAAAATATGGGGGGGGGAGAGAGGGGGGGCCTGAGTGCTAACCCGCCAGTGGGTATACCCCACCCAAGAAAAATTAACAGTGTTACAAATGTCTGTGTCCAATAATCTATCATAAGGTGATATGTGACTTTATATAGTCCTAGCTTCAGTTAAAATCCCGTTAATATAGAAATAAAAAATTAGTGGTATAAATAACATAATGTAAAATGTGCCATAAATGTGAATCTAGTAGGCTTTCCAGAATATTCAGCCTCTCAATGTGATTTTAATGCCTTAATGTGGTCAGGGTCAGATAATCAGTGATTGATAGGGTGCACTATGCGTAATAGCTTTATGGTGGTTCTCCTAGTGGTTCACTGGTAGTATTACCTCTAATTACCAGAGATAGGGACCTGATACCAGTAAAAAGTACAATCGATAAATTGTTACCACAAACAAAATTAAATCACCCTATGTAGATACCAACTTAAATAGAACCGCACTATGCGGACAAGCTAAATATCCATAAAAAATATATATAAGCAAAAATCACATATAAGTGTGCATGTAACAGTCCATGTGTTGTGCATTAGGTATTCTTCAAGAGCTGTGACAAAAATTCAAATGGTGACTTGGGTGCTCGCAGTGTCCTCTGGTGACTTTGTGCGTCCCCTCAAAGGTCCCCACTCACCAGATCCACTCACCCCAAAGGGGCAATGCGCATATGGATATAACTGCTGCGATCTCTTCACCAACGTGGTTAATAAGATTCCAAGGATGAGCCTCTGTCTTTAGGTAGATTATGGCCTGATCATAATGAGTTCCTCATGAAGGAAAAAAAGGAAGGGTGGACTCCCATAGTGTAGTATGATGATTGAAATTTATTAAAAACGTTATGCAGATAAAAAGTATATAATGTAAAAGAAACAAGTCCAGCAGCAAGAAATCTTCAGGTAAGTACTCCAAATCCTGTAATAAGTAGTTGGATAGAGAAGGCTCCTACATGAAGTTGAGCGTTTGGACAAACAACAAGCGTTTGACGCAGAGTGGAGACAGTAGCGGTGCTCTGCGCTCCACCTGCGTTCCACCAGTCCATAACCAGGAAATGACGTAGTGTGCATGGCGCTGTCGTTGAGGACGTCTATGACGAAACACGTACGACGGCGCCACACACGCTACGTCATTTAATCAGCGGTGATTAAATACCACCAAAAGAAAGCTCTATTTGTGTGAAAAAAAAGAACAAAAATTTCATAAAGGTACAGTGTTGCATGACTGAGTAATTGTCATTCAAAATGTGAGAGCACCGAAAGCTGAAAATTGGTCTGGTTAGGAAGGGAGTTTAAGTGCCCAGTGGTCAAGTGGTTAACAAGGGGAACTCCAGATCCCAGCCCCCCCCATGTGAATGGGTATCGGGTACATTGTACTCCTACACATTCACCAAAAAAAGTGTCAAAATGATAAAAATGACAGTGGACAACTTGGAAAAAAAAACTGTCCCGCAATGTCCATTCATCTTCGATCACAGCGTTGAAAGACCCAAGAAAAATAGAAACAGAAAAAACTCTACCTCCATGGGAGGCTCCCTCTGACTGAAGCCTCTTCGCGATGACAGATGTTATATAGCTGAGGGTGGGGCCACCCGGTCATGTAAACAGGTGACCCCACCCCCTCTGACGCCACGTGACATCAGATGAAGGAGGGGCCACACAGTGATGTAAACGGATGACCCCCCCTTCCTCTGATGTCACATCGGACACTGTGATCGAAGATGAATAGCCATCGCCTGACAGTTTTTTTTGTAATAAAGGACTTGTCCCAAATTGTCTACTGTCATATTTACCATTTTGACACTTTTTTTGGTGACTGTGTAGGGGTACAATGTACATCCGATAAAGAGGATGGGATGGAGCGCTAGCAGGAACCACTTTTAAGGTAAATAAGTGGGTGGGTGAAAAATGTTAATGGTGATTAGGGATGAGCCGAACACCCCCCTGTTCGGTTCACATCAGAACATGCGAACAGGAAAAAAGTTTGTTCGAACACGCAAACACCGTTAAAGTCTATGGGACACGAACATGAATAATCAAAAGTGCTAATTTTAAAGGCTAATATGCAAAATATTGTCATAAAAGGTGTTTGGGGACCCGGGTCCTGCCCCAGGGGACATGGATCAATGCAAAAAAAAGTTTTAAAAACGGCCGTTTTTTCAGGAGCAGTGATTTTAATAATGCTTAAAGTCAAACAATAAAAGTGTAATATCCCTTTAAATTTCGTACCTGGGGGGTGTCTATAGTATGCCTGTAAAGGGGCGCATGTTTCCTGTGTTTAGAATAGTCTGACAGCAAAATGACATTTTGAAGGAAAAAACTCATTTAAAACTACCCGCGGCTATTGCATTGCCGACAATACACATAGAAGTTCATTGATAAAAACGGTATAGGAATTCCCCAAAGGGGAACCCCGAACCAAAATTAAAAAAAATGATGTGGGAGTCCCCTTAAATTCCATACCAGGCCCTTCAGGTCTGATATGGATATTAAGGGGAACCCGGGCCAAAATAAAAAAAAAAAAATGACGTGGGGTTCCCCCTAAATTTCATACCAGACCCTTCAGGTCTGGTATGGATTTTAAGGGGAACCCCGCGCCAAAAAAAAAAAAAAAAAAACGGCGTGGGGTCCCCCAAAAATCCATACCAGACCCTTATCCGAGCACGCAACCTGGCATGCCGCAGGAAAAGAGGGGGGGACGAGAGTGCGCCCCCCCTCCTGAACCGTACCAGGCCACATGCCCTCAACATTGGGAGGGTGCTTTGGGGTAGCCCCCAAAACACCTTGTCCCCATGTTGATGAGGACAAGGGCCTCATCCCCACAACCCTGGCCGGTGGTTGTGGTGGTCTGCGGGCGGGGGGCTTATCGGAATCTGGAAGCCCCCTTTAACAAGGGGACCCCCAGATCCCGGCCCCCCCCCCCTGTGTGAAATGGTAAGGGGGTACTTACCCCTACCATTTCACTAAAAAACTGTCAAAAATGTTAAAAATGACAAGAGACAGTTTTTGACAATTCCTTTATTTAAATGCTTCTTCTTTCTTCTATCTTCCTTCATCTTCTGGTTCTTCTGGCTCTTCTGGTTCTTCCTCCGGCGTTCTCGTCCAGCATCTCCTCCGCAGCGTCTTCTATCTTCTTCTCCTCGGGCCGCTCCGCACCCATGGCATGGGGGGAGGCTCCCGCTCTTCTCTTCTTCTCTTCTTCTATTCTTCATTTTCTTCTCCGGGCCGCTCCACAATCCATGCTGGCATGGAGGGAGGCTCCCGCTGTGTGACGGCGCTCCTCGTCTGACAGTTCTTAAATAACGGGGGGCGGGGCCACCCGGTGACCCCGCCCCCCTCTGACGCACGGTGACTTGACGGTTTTCCCTGTGACGTCACGGGGAATGCCACAAGGAAGTCCCGTCATGTCCCGTGCGTCAGAGGGGGGCGGGGTCACCGGGTGGCCCCGCCCCCCATTATTTAAGAACTGTCAGATGAGGAGCGCCGTCACACAGCGGGAGCCTACCTCCATGCCAGCATGGATTGCGGAGCGGCCCGGAGAAGAAAATGAAGAAGAGAAGAAGAGAAGAAGGAAGAAGAGAAGAGGATGAAGAAGAAGATGAAGAGAAGAGCGGGAGCCTCCCCCCATGCCAGCATGGGTTGCGGAGCGGCCCGGAGAAGAAAATGAAGAAGAGAAGAAGAGAAGAAGAGAAGAAGAGAAGAAAAGAAGAAGAGAAGAGCGGGAGCCTCCCCCCATGCCATGGGTGCGGAGCGGCCCGAGGAGAAGAAGATAGAAGATGCCGCGGAGGAGATGCTGGACGAGAACGCCGGAGGAAGAACCAGAAGAGCCAGAAGAACCAGAAGAACCAGAAGATGAAGGAAGAAAGAAGAAGCATTTAAATAAAGGAATTGTCAAAAACTGTCTCTTGTCATTTTTAACATTTTTGACAGTTTTTTAGTGAAATGGTAGGGGTAAGTACCCCCTTACCATTTCACACAGGGGGGGGGGGCGGGATCTGGGGGTCCCCTTGTTAAAGGGGGCTTCCAGATTCCGATAAGCCCCCGCCCGCAGACCACCACAACCACCGGCCAGGGTTGTGGGGATGAGGCCCTTGTCCTCATCAACATGGGGACAAGGTGTTTTGGGGGGCTACCCCAAAGCACCCTCCCAATGTTGAGGGCATGTGGCCTGGTATGGTTCAGGAGGGGGGGGCGCACTCTCGTCCCCCCCTCTTTTCCTGCGGCCTGCCAGGTTGCGTGCTCGGATAAGGGTCTGGTATGGATTTTTGGGGGGACCCCACGCCGTTTTTTTTTTTTTTTTTTGGCGCGGGGTTGCCCTTAAAATCCATACCAGACCTGAAGGGTCTGGTATGGAATTTAGGGGGAACCCCACGTCATTTTTTTTTTAAATTTTGGCCGGGGTTCCCCTTAATATCCATATCAGACCTGAAGGGCCTGGTATGGAATTTAGGGGGGCTCCCACGTCATTTTTTTTTTTTTATTTTGGTTCGGGGTTCCCCTTTGGGGAATTCCTATGCCGTTTTTATCAATGAACTTCTATGTGTATTGTCGGCAATGCAATAGCCGCGGGTAGTTTTAAATGAGTTTTTTCCTTCAAAATGTCATTTTGCTGTCAGACTGTTCTAAACACAGGAAACATGCGCCCCTTTACAGGCATACTATAGACACCCCCCAGGTACGAAATTTAAAGGGATATTACACTTTTATTGTTTGACTTTAAGCATTATTAAAATCACTGCTCCTGAAAAAACGGCCGTTTTTAAAACTTTTTTTTGCATTGATCCATGTCCCCTGGGGCAGGACCCAGGTCCCCAAACACTTTTTATGACAATAACTTGCATATTAGCCTTTAAAATTAGCACTTTTGATTTCTCCCATAGACTTTTAAAGGGTGTTCTGCGGCATTCGAATTTGCTGCGAACGCCCCAAATTGTTCGCTGTTCGGCGAACTTGCGAACAGCCAATGTTCGAGTCGAACATGAGTTCGACTCGAACTCGAAGCTCATCCCTAATGGTGATATTAGTGGCTGTATTCAGATCTTGTTAGGAGAGTTTTAAATCCGTTTTCCTTTTTTGGGTCCAGACCTATATTAAAGGTTCTAGCAGAGGATGAAGGTGGCAGCCAGCTTCTAGTTTTTATGGAGAGAGAGAATGGAGGAGAGCATTCTTCTGCACGTTTACAATCAGCGCTGGTCTGCTGGAACCTGCAGTCCACTAGTTCCGCCCCCTCCCCTCCCTTCTCTCTCTCCATAAAAACTTTGCTGAGGACGGCCGGATCCCAAGCCTGATGAAGGAGCACGCATGCTCCGAACGCAAGCGCTATAGCCACGCCCATCATTCTCCAGCATCTGACGTGCCTTGTGGATGTACCCTGCTGATGTTCCTGCCGTGACATCCTTCAGCCTCGGAGCTACGGACACCACTGGAGTGGCCGGGAACTGACAAATCACTGCTGCCCAGCTTGGAACCGAAAGACTACAAAGCACAGCTGAAGAGAATCTAACCACAATCCAATGCCTGATCACCACTGTCAGAATGTGAGTGTATTTTAAAGAAAATTAAAACTGTTTTATACCAATTTTCTTATATTCAGAGCGGCGCTGCTCTTTTTTTCCTTTTTCACAATGTACCCGATACCCATTCACATAGGTGGGGGGCCGGGATCTGGGGGTCCCCTTGTTAAAGGAGGCTTCCAGATTCCGATATGCCCCCCACCCGTAGACCCCCACAACCACCGGGCAAGGGATGTGGGGATGAGGCCCTTGTCCCCATCAAACATGGGGACAAGATGTTTTGGGGAGGACCCCAAAGCATCCTTCCCATGTTAACCACTTCAGCCCTGGAAGAATTTACCCCCTTCCTGACCACTGAGTACTTTTTGCGATTCGGCACTGCGTCACTTTAACTGACAATTGCGCGGTCGTGCAACGTTGCACCCAAACAAAATTGACGTCCTTTTTTCCCCACAAATAGAGCTTTCTTTTGGTGGTATTTGATCACCTCTATGGTTTTTATTTTTTGCGCTATAAACAAAAATAGAGCGACAATTTTGAAAAAAACGCATTATTTTTTACTTTTTGCTATAATAAATATCCCCCAAAAATATATAAAAAAAAAATTTTTTCCTCAGTTTAGGCCGATACGTATTCTTCTACATATTTTTGGTAAAAAAAATCGCAATAAGCGATTATTGATCGGTTTGCGCAAAAGTTATAGCGTTTACAAAATAGGGGATAGTTTTTTGGCATTTTTATTAAAATTTATTTTTTTTAAAATGGCGGCGATCAGCGATTTTTATCATGACTGCGACATTATGGCGGACACATCGGACATTTTTGACACATTTTTGGGACCATTGTCATTTATACAGCAATCAGTGCTATAAAAAGCATTGATTCCTGTATAAATGACACTGGCATTGAAGGGGTTAACCACTAGGGGGCGGGGAGGGGTTAAATCAGTACTAGGGAGTGATTACTAACTGTCAGGGGGATGGGCTGTAAGTGTGACGTCACTGATCTCTGCTCCGATGACAGGGAGCTGTGATCAGTGACACTTGTCACTAAGCAGAACGGGGAGATGCTGTTTACAACAGCATCTCCCCGTTCGTCCTCTCCGTGAGGCGATCGCGGGTATGCCCGCGGTGATCGAGTCCGCGGGACCCGCGACCCGACTCACGGAGCTTGCCGCGGGCGCGCGCGCGAGCCGTCGGCCGCCTCTTAAAGGGCAATGTACAGGTATGTGATTTTGCCTGTACGAGCCCTTCTCCTTACGTAAATGTGCGTGAGGCGGTCGGCAAGCGGTTAAGCGCATGTGGCCTGGTACGGTTCAATAGGGGGTCACTCTCTCGCCCCCCCTTTTCCTGAGGCCTAGCGTGCTCAGATAAGGGCCTGGTATGGATTTGGGGGGGACCCCTACGCTATTTTTTTAAAAATAATTGGTGCAGGGTTCCCCTTAATATCCATACCAGACCTGAAGGGCCTTTTGGGGGGACCCACGCATTTTTTTTTTTACATTTTGGTGCGGGGTTCCCCTTAATATTCATACCAGACTCAAAGGGCCTGGTAATGGACGGGGGGGCGGAACCAATGCCATATTTTTCAATGATTTTTATCTATATTGCCGGGATCCGATAATTCATTACAGCCACGAGCAGTTTTAAATTAGATTTTTTCCTTTAGAAATTTCATTTTGCTGTGGTACTGTTCTAAACATGGGAAAGATGCGCTAATTTACAGGCAGACTAAGGAGACCCCCAGGCACGATATTTAAAGGAATATTTCATTTTTATTGTTTCAACATTATTAAAATCACTACTTCTGAAAAAACGGCCGTTTTTAAAACTTTTTTTTTTGCATTGACACATGTCCCCTGGGACAGTACTCAGGTCCCCAAGCACTTTTTATGACAATAACTTGCATATAAGCCTTTAAAATAAGCACTTTTGCTTTTTCATGTTAATGTCCCATAGACTTTAACGGTGTTCCGCTGATTTTGAATTTGCTGCGAACACCGCATAATGTTCGCTGTTCGGCGAACAGGCGAATACCCAATGTTCGAGTCGAACTTAGGTTAGACTCGAACATCGGGCTCATCCCTACTTTAAAGGCTAAGTTCACCTTTTCCAGAAAATAGCCTATGCAGTCAAGGGGCCCCAGTAGATATTAAAAATCTGTGTAGCTTTGAAAAAATGTATATCAGGGTTGAAGCTGAAATCTCTGCCTTGGATCAAAAGGACATATAGCTCACCGTATGGCTATACACCCTTCTTAGTGACCTCAACAATGAAAGCGTGGGACATTCTGATTAAAATGGGGCGGGTCTCCACCTTTAGAGGACCCATGACCCCTCTCTTCGACAACCCAGAATTCCCCCTTTCACTCGGGGTAAAATCATTCCTTAAATGGTACAGTCATGAGGATACAAGGGTAATAGAAACACTGGTGGGAAATAAGGTTCTTCTTCTAGAGTCCATGGGGGAGGAACATAGTAAAGATTGGTTGCAATATGGCTTATTCCAAAAGTATGTTATATCCCTGTTTAAAGAAGCAGAAATAACCAGACCTCTAACAGCGCTAGAAGAAATCTTTATTCAAGCTGAAAGACCCTCGCACGTGCTATCGAAAGTATATAAAATCTTAATTGAGAACGGCCAGGAGTTGGAGTTACCATATATTAAGAAGTGGGAAGAGGAGCTGGGGATGGAGATCCCCAGGAAGGAATGGGAAAAAGCCTTAGCAGTCACACACAAACTCTTTGTTTCAACTAAACATCAAGAAAGAAACTATAAGATTTTAGCTAGATGGTATAAGTGCCCCGTAGACCTCTACAGGATAAGCCCTACGAATAAAGAAATATGTTGGAGGTGTCAGGAAAGACGTGGTACAATGTCCCATATTTGGTACTATTGCTCTAAAATCCTTCCATTTTGGCAGAAAATTTTCGAAATTTTTAGGGCCATGACAGCGAGGGAAATATATCCAGATATACAAATGGCAGTATTATCCATGATCCCCGGGTCATTGAAAAGTATAAAGAAAGGCCCATTAAAATATTTCCTAACGGCTGCCCGTACGTGTATAGCCAGAAAATGGAAATGTATAGATGCACCCTCTATGGTAGAGTGGGAGTGTGAGATGACGGAGATGCGGACCCTGGAAGAAAGAAAGGTGAGAGAGGAAGGATCCAATAAACAGATTAAATGGACAACGGATATTTGGAAGGGGTGGGTAACATATAGCGCCTCGGCAGAACTACTATGTGATCCGCAGGAGGTTAGGTACCCTTAGGGATATCGGAATATATGCCTCTCCTTTTTCTTTTTTTTTTTTTTTTTGTGGGTTAGGTATGAATGACATAGTATGATTAAATGGATGGGATCGATTGTTAGGATGTATGATGTTCGAGCATAGGTGATCAGTGATGGATTAGAGCATAGTAAATAATCATTACCTATGGTGTATATGTGTTCTTAGTATGATTGTTTCTATTATTGTAGGTGTTGTAATGTTAAAAATGAAAACTGTTTGAATAAATAGAGATATTGGAAAAAAAAAAAGAAAAAATGTATATCAGTTTTATTTTATTACCTGTAGGCCATCATGGTCCTCTCATGAACCTGGCTAACAAAACTCCTATTTAGCTTATTAAGTTTGAGCAACACACATCTGTGAAACATTTTCTTTTTACCTAAAACTGAACTTTCATGCATCTCAACTCTCTACTTTAATTCCTATATCATAACTTCTACAGTAATGGAGTTACTGTTCAAAAAAAGCGGCTACACATATGTGTAAGAAGATACCAAATGGTTATATACCAAACATACCAAATTTACAAGATCCAGAGGATAAGACACAGAAGACACATACAGTAAGGCTCTTTAGACTTGCCAAGAGAACTATACATCAGATTTATGTCATATTTAGTATCTAACAATTGTAGTTTCATCCTGCTAAATAATATGATGGTTGTCGGATTGTGAAACCTTGACAGATAGAAATATAGATATAGTTAGGATATTTGACATTAAACGTATATCTGCTGAGCATAATGAAATCATCTCACCAAGGAGGTCTAGACTTTTCAAACCTTTCAAAATATTATTTGGCTGCCCAATTGCACCTCCTGGCTCACTTTGCAACCCTACAACCACTGGACAGAGTTGGAGAAGTTATGGATGGTCCCAGTCCACCCAAATGCCATGCTGTGGAGTTCCACTTACCAAACTCAGCTACTTTAATTTTCCCCATGGCTCTTCCCTACACCTTGTGTAGGGCCCAAATGCTATACTCCTTAACAACCACAGTTTCTCTAACTACCTCTTTTAGTTTTTCCCCTGGCTATTCCAGATAGCTTAGCTTTCCAGATGTGTACAGTATGGAAGACTAGAGGTCTCTTTCACTATGGCCACTTGGTGGATCACAGGACTATAATTTTGCAATCTTTCCAGGACCTCCAGAAAGACCATGATCTTCCTAAACAAGCTTTCTACAGTTGCATACAAATTTAACATTATGCCCAATTTTTGGCAAAATCCCTTAAATTTTCTCAATTGACCCCATTTAAGAAAATTTGCTTAGATGGCTTGAATAGAAAAAGGTTGATCTCTCAAATTTACAAAATGTTAATTTCCTTGCCGTCTCATACCCCTCCAAGGAATCTCTACATGTTAAAGTGGGAACAGATTTTGGAAGAGGAGCTACCCCTTACCACCCGACAAACAATATGGTCTCAGGTGGCTAAGAGCATCTTCTGCACTTTGTATAAAGAAAACCAGTATAAGATACTTTTTCACTGGTAATATACATTCAAATAAATTACACTCTATATATCCCACAGCATATGATAGATGATGAAGGCGAAGGAGGGGTCTGGGAACTTATATGGGCTTATCACCTTCAAAACTCTTTAAAATGTCCAAATGACTGTTACGCATCTCCTTACAGCGGCAAGGTGTTTAATGGCGTTTCGGGGGAAACAGAGGGAGCCACCTTCTTTGATGAAGCCCCCAACAATTAAACATCTAACGGCCTCTCTGAATGGTTCCTTGGACAGACATAATAGGATCTGGGAGCTGTGGCATGCCATAGAGTTCCCTCCTTAATTAATGCTGGCCATTACTGTGTGTAACCCTTCCCTTTCCTCCTTGGGGGGTAAGCGGGGAGTTCCATTGGATCACGGTGCACATCGGACATCTTTCTCTATCTTTTCCCTTTTACTTGTTTTCTCATTTATGTTTTCCTTTTTCTCTTTTTCTTTTTCCTGATTTTTACATATGATTTTTTCGACGGACTATGGCAATCTGCTGATTCCTTGTCCATATAATCTCTATACGCTTATACTGGCTATGTTTTACACATTAAGCTGAGTTTATTGTATGATGTTATGTCTGTTATACCTCTTGATGTGTTCTTTTTGAGCGGAGCTATTAAGTATAGCTGGGATTTTGCCCTCTTTAACTCTGACTGAGATGTATTATAAGACAAATTTGTCCCTGATTGTATGTTATTGTGGATTTTTTTCCTCTTTTACTCTGTTACTATTTGTATAAATGAAAAAAATGACAGTTTAGAGAAAAAAAATACTCCCAGCATATCCGAAAATGGAAAGCGATACAATTAGTGAGAAAAGAGGATGCTGCGTGCCCCGATTTAGGTACAAAAGTGGAAGAGGTTCCCCATGGGGTTTTGTATTGCATCAGAAAATTGAAATACAGGAGCCTAAATATCTGTTAAAACATGAGCTCTGTGGAGGCTAACAAACATGCATCTTCTTCTGGGGGAAAGAGTAAAAAGTTCTAGAAAATACAATATATGAATGAGCACATTAAAAGTCAAACAATAATGTATAATGATTTTAACACATTAAATTATAATTATTATTATCATTGTATTTACCACTATCGGCTGTGAAGAAAGCCTGCCAGGTATTGTGCCTAAAAGATTTTCTTGAGGATCCAGACATCGCAGCAAGGACTCACAAAACCCCCGCACCAAGAAGGGGCGGATGCCCACAGGGCCAGGATCAGGACCTACAAGAGGCCGCGCTTGTACCCACACCAGGGAAGTAGGGGGAGGGAGAAAAAGCAGGGGCCAAACACCGGGCCAAAACTACCCCGAGTCACTGTAAAGGTTAATAATATATTAAATTAAGTATTATTGTTAAAAATAAACCTATAGTTATTTCATAATTATGAAGGTGTATGAGTGACGAGATATGTGGTGGATTGTGTATGAACAAGTGAGTGAGAATCAAAAAGTGGAATGAGGAAAGTGAGCGTGGGGTGATGGAAAAAAAAAAGACAAAATGTCCATAAGGAAAAGTGCTCCAGGACCGCGAACCAACGTGGACAAGTGCTAAAACAGGCAAAAGCCAAAAGGACTACACATCGAGAAAGAGGAGAAAAGTGACCAAAACAAGTGAAAGTGAAGAATGGCGCCACAAACCAAAGGATGGCAGTAAAAACAATAGCATGGGAAGTGCCTGGAATGGAGATGGTGCATGGGAATGGGGTAAAAGAGTGCAGTGGGAGGAGAATGAGTGGGATTAGAGAACAGTGAAAATGGAGCCTAACTATTTGGCTCGTAGATCTGCTCTACCCATTCTCATCTAAATTGTTGTTTGAGGGATGGCTCCAAGGCCCAGCTATTCCATTGTGGATGAATCAAAGTTCAAATTTAATTATTTAGGTAAATATTGAAGGCTCCATTTTCACTGTTATATAATTCATTCATTCTATTTTCACTTCAATCTTTTTAACCCTTACCGTGCACCATCTTTATCCAAGGTACTCCCCATGCCATTGTCTTTACTGTCACCTTTTGGTTTTTGCCGCCATTTTTATTAGGCTCCATTTTCACTGTTCTCTAATTCCACTCATTCTCCTTCCACTGCACTCTTTTACCCCATTCCCATACACCATCTCCATTCCGGGCACTTCCCATGCTATTGTTTTTACTGCCATGCTTTGGTTTGTGGCGCCATTCTTCACTTTCACTTGTTTTGGCCACTTTTCTCCTCTTTCTTGGTGTGTAGTTCCTTTTGGCTTCTGCCTGTTTTAGTCTGTGTTTTTTTGTTGTTTTTTATTTATTTTTGTTTTTTGCCACCACTGCTCACTTCTTTCTTTTCTTTTTTCTTTTGTCTGTCACTCACATTCTCTTTTTTTCACTCTTATACACATCTTCACACCAGCACGTTTTCTCTTGCGCCCCCCCCTTTTTCACCTCAGCACCTCAGTCCGCGTTGGTTCGTGGTCCTGGAGCACTTTTCCTTATGAACATTTTGGGAGTTATTTACGAAAGGCAAATCCACTTTGCACTGAAAGTGCACTTGAAAGAGCGGACGCTCTAAATCTAAGGGGTAGATCTGAAATGAGGGGAAGCTCTGCTGATTTTATCATCCAATCATGTGCAAGCTAAAAGGCTGTTTTTTATTTTCCTCGCATGTCCCCCTCGGATCTACAGCGACTTTACTTCCAAGTGCACTTTCAGTGCACATTCAAGTTCACTTGCAGTGCAAAGTGGATTTCCCTTTAGTAAATAACCCCCTTTGTCTTTTTTTTTTTTTTTCCATCACCCCACGCTCACTTTCCCCATTACACTTTTCGATTCTCACTCACTTGTTCATAATCCACCACATATCTCGTCACTCATACACCTTCATAATTATGAAATAACTATAGGTTTCTTTTTAACAATAATACTTAACTTAATATATTATTAACCTTTACAGTGACTCGGGATAGTTTTGGCCCGGTGTTTGGCCCCTGCCTTTTCTCCCTCCCCCTACTTCCCTGGTGTGGGTACAAGCGCTGCCTCTTGTAGGTCCTGATCCTGGCCCTGTGAGCATCCGCCCCTTCTTGGTGCGGGGGTTTTGCGAGTCCTTGCTGCGTTGTCTGGATCCTCAAGAAAATCTTTTAGGCACAATACTTGGGAGGCTTTCTTCACAGCCGATAGTGGTAAATACAATCATAATAATTATAATTTAATGTGTTAAAATCATTATACATTATTGTTTGACTTTTAAAGTGCTGATTCATATATTGTATTTTCTAGAACTTTTTACTCTTTGCCCCAGAAGAAGACCTCTACTACATATGGTCGAAATGCGTCGGTTTGTTCTAGTATGATTATATATACCTATGTCATGCTATTCTTTCTATGTTTAGCCCACGGCTGTATCATTATGCGTGTTTGTTAGCCTCATCCACAGAGCTCATGTTTTAACAGATATTTGTGCTCCTGTATGTTCAAATTTTGTAATAAACATATTTTTACAATGCACTTTGAATTTTCTGCTGTAATACAAAACCCCATGGGGAAACCTCTTCCACTTTTTTACTCCCAGCATATCTACAGCATACTCCCAAGACCGTTTGGTTTGGTAGAGGTAACTCAGTGATACCCTCATGATAGTCGAGAACAAGTTTTTAAATTAGCATCTCTGAAGTCTTATTTACCATTAAAATTACCAAAAATACAAAGGGTCGCATTTTTAAAGGTCAGCTTTGCTATATCAGACTGAGCTTACTCTGCAAGCAATCTAAACTCTGCACTGAACCAAAGACCAGATGGCCTCTACTTAAAGGAGAAGTACAGCCAAAGCTTGTTTGTCTGTACTTCCTGTTGATCACAGGAGTGCAGTTCGACCATATGGTTGGGATCTGTCCACATGCCAGGACCGGCACCCGGCTCAGCCTCTCAGTTAGCCGATGAGAGCCCGTCCGTTCCCGCACTCTTCACCGCCCAGCGTTCTAGTGAGCACTGGAGGGGCAGAGCAGGCAGCGGTGACTGACAGCCACCAGCTCTCTGTTCAGGGAGCTGTGAGAACCAAGTGTTTGATCACTCGGTTCTCAGTGTAAGAGCTGGCGGCGGACAGATGCAGCATTAGACCGAGATCCACCTAGGTAAGTATGATTCTAAAATAAAAACAAAATTCCATACTTCTCTTTTAAGCATTTTTCACTTTTAAACCCTTTTATCCTTATTCAGAGCTTAGGACGTATAGATGCCACCTTGGTTACTGGCTAACTAAGGACTGTATGGAGAAGGATTATTATTAAGTATGCAGAGCGCTCTTTTATTCCTATTACCATGTGAGTATTTTTCATCCTGTTTAAATAAAAATGTATATCTTTTCCTACACTATTGGAGGCTTTTGTTTTCCGTGTTTTATGTCCATACACTTGGTACACTGTACCTGTAAAATAGAGGAGATCTCGGCTTGACCTGGGTGGGTGGATTCATTCCCTATCTATGCAGAGTGTTTTAATGTGGGTGCACAGCAATGGATGTAATTTTCAAACTTTCTTCTTTCATTCCACATGAATTTCATCTAGAAAATGTATTTTCTTCTTGTGTAATCTGATGACACCTTTTTTTCTGGATTCTTCTCCTGGAGATTTGAATGTCTGCATTCATTTGGACTACAATATTTAACCTCCTGTTGTCTGGGTGGTTGGTGTACAAACAGTGGGTAAAATAAGTATTGAACGCGTCACCATTTTTCTAGCTAAATATATTTCTAAAGGTGCTATTGACATGAAATTTTCCCCCCACATGTCGGTAACAACCCATGAAATCCATACATACAAAGAAACCAAAACAAATACGTTCAGAAAAATATGTGTAATAAACTGGAATGACACAGGGAAAAAATATTGAACACGTGAAGAAAGGGAGGTGCAAAAAGTAATGAAAAAAGCCAAGACACCAGCTGAAATTTCCGAATGTTTTATTTCTGAACATATTTGTTTTGGTGTCTTTGTATGTATGGATTGCATGGGTTGTTACCGACATGTGGTGAACATTCCATGTCAATAGCACCTTTAGAAATATAATTACCTAGAAAAATGGTGACAGGAGCAACACTTATTTTACCTGCTGTGTATTTTTTACAATATTTACTTTTATATTGTGAGACTGTATTTATATATCTATGTTTAAGTATCGTATTATCACTAGATTGAGTGTATCACAATTTGTTGCACTATTTGTCTGCATTAGCGCTACACTTTTGTACAAAGTTATTAATACTGGGCATCAAAGTACAGTGTTAGCAGCAGAGGTTGCTAATGTCATGTAACACTCCACACAAATAGAGCTTTCTTTTGGTGGTATTTAATTACTAATGGGATTTTTATTTCTTGCTAAACAAAAAAGACGAACATTTAAAAAAAAAAAAAAACAGTTTTCATAGTTTGATATCAAATTTTGTAAACAGGTAATTTTTCTCCTGCATTGATGTGCACTGATGAGGCTGCACTGATGAGCACTGATAAGGCAGCACTGATGGGCACTGATGAGGCGGCACTTGTGGGAACTGATGGGTGGCACTGAAGGGCACTAATAGGTGGCACTGATAGGTAGCACTGATAGGTGGCACTGATGGGCACTGATGATAGGCACTGGTAGCTAACACTGATTGCAGTACTGATCGGCACTGATAGGTGGCACTGGTGGGCACTGATAGGTGGCACTGCTGGGCATTGATAGGTGGCACTGATAGGCAGCACTGTTGTGCACTGGTAGGTGGCACTGATGGGCACAGATGAGACAGCGGTGGCTCTATGTGAGAGGGACCGATGTCCCTCTGAAAGATGCTGTTTGAAAAAATAGCCAGTTACCGGCTCTGTTTACATCACATGATCAACCGCCATTGGCTGACAGCTGGTCATGTGATAAGGGGTCGTGATCAGCCCCTTACTATGATCTGTGATCAGCCGAGTCTCGTTGACTCGCTGATCACAAAGTGCACTGCATGCACCCTACAGGGGGCGCACCGGCCGCTCGAGCACGGGAGGACGGCTATTGATGCCCTCCCGGCAACTTAGGTCCGTGCTATAGCAGTCATTCGGCTATAGCATGGACGGGAAGAGGTTAAATTTGCTGTTAGGCGATAAGATCTCATTCAACCCTCTTCCTGTGAGCCCAGGGTATAAAGACACACCCCTGAGGGCTCACAAAGAATTGCAGCAGAAAGCAGTGCCATGCCATTACCAATGAACATTAATGTATGGTGTGCTAATGCCAGGACATTTTATGGGCTTTTACAAAGATAGAGCACAGGAGAAGCTGTGTACTTTCAGACTGCCTCTCTCTAATTTAAAGAGGAACTGCAGTCTGATCACATAATTTGTACTAAAAACATCTTTGCCGGTCTGAAGCTTCCCTCCAACCACTTTGAATATTATATTATGTATACTGTGATTCTGTACTTGCCAAATATGCTGCATAAATCTCCCTCCACTAAGGCTGGCTGCATCCATTTAAACTGTGGGCAGCTGAAGCTGCTGCCTGTTCGCTTCCTGGATTTACACAGACATACAGAGGCACACCTCCAGCTCTGCAGCCCTGCAGCTCTCATTAGCCCACTTATGACTCACCCCCCCTCCCTTTCTGGCAAGCTACAAGAGTGATAGAGAGAACTGTGCATGATGTCATAAGCCTAGGCTTTTTACCAGACAAGAAACAGGAAGTGGGTTGTATAAGGTATTTACTGGCAGAAAAAAAAAATGTTTTACGATCCAAAGTTAAAACAACAAGGGCAGAAAATTTAATAGACGGAAAGGTGAAAAAAATGAATAAAAGTCTGTCTGCTTTAAGTATAATTTCTTTCTTGGCATAGTATAACAAGTATGAGATCAGCAGTTTAGTGTACCGTGGTCTCTGTGCGTCATCCTGAATGCCGAGCAGTGCCAGTTCCGGGGAGACCAGAAGGGCCAACTGAGGATGGAGGTTGACAATCTCAAACACCTCCGCCCAAAACCGTGACACCTCTGGGCAGCCCCGGAACATATGGAAATATGTGCCAACAGCTGTCCGACACCGGGGGCAGTCTGGTGACCTTTGAGGGTAGATCCTGTGCAATCTCTGAGGAGTATAGTACACCCTGTATAAGAATTTCATCGGAATAAGTTTATCCCTGGAGGAGATCACCAACTTCGAGCTATCTTCAATGCAGTCCTCCCAATCAACTTTAGGATTTAGGAATATCAGCCCTCCAAGCCTCCCAAAGAGCCCCCATCCTGGGGGACTCCAAACTGAGCAACACCAGGTAGAGGGAAGAGAGAGGCTTGGACAGAGATGGATGATGGATAAGGAGGTCTTCAATAGGGTCAGTAGCTAGTTGGGGGGTACAGGAAATTGGGCCCGGTCCGCGTGGTGTAACTGAAAAAATCGGAATTACATCCACCTAGGATGTCTAACCTTAATCAAAAGATCTCTAAATGAAAGCAGAGAATGAGCAAGCAGAGAATACATCTTTCAGGATTTTAATTCCAGAGCTGGGGGTCAGGTATCAGTCTGAAATGGGGCATGTTAGGGTTCCACCAGAGTGGGTGATATGTACACTATATATGGAGATGATGACTAGACTGTAAAAAATACTTTGCAAAGGCCCAAACTTTGAGTGTCATCTTAGTAGAGTGCAGAAGGTTGACATAAGCCCTAAGGCCCTTATAGACCAAGTTGCCAAGCTTTTAAAGTGATCCCAGCAGAGCAGCCTCCAAACTGCAGCATTAGCCCGGTAATGCATAAATCCCACCGGACAGACACAAGGATGGCCGCCCAGTAGTATCTTTGAAAGTTGGGTAATGCCAGCCCTCCACACTGCACTGGGAGGTGTAAAGTGGATTTCTCCAGGTGAGGTAAGGTGCCCCCCTATATAAAGGAACTTATGCAGCAGTCAACTTCTCCAAAGAAGGAACTAGGTATCCAGACAGGACAGTTACATAAAATATAGGTAAATTAGGGAAGACAAATCATTTTAGGGATATTCTATTCTATTCTATTCATTTATATTCTATTCTATTATTTTTTTATATGTTTTATATGCTATTCTGTTTAATTCTATTATGTTCTATTCAGTTCTATTCCTTTATTTTCTATTCTATTTTATTACATTTTGTTGTATAGAACATGTACACTCTGGATGCAGAGTATATATATATATATATATATATATATATATATATATATATATATATATATGTACAAGACTCTCTCTCTCTCTCTCTCTCTCTCTCTCTCTCTCTCTCTCTCTCTCTATATGTATATTAATACACTGCCTGCACTGACTGAATATAGAGTAAACACTGAATTTATAGTCTATGCTGAATGCAGAGTATATATATATATATATATTAGACTGACTGTGTATATATATATATATATATATGTATATATATATATATATATATATATATATATATCTATCAAATATATCAAATACATTACCACTAACTGAATAACCTGCCTGCTTAATCTAGCTCAAGCTATCTCTCTGTCCACACCAACAACACTACACAGGGCCACCGTGTAGGCAGCCTTATATAGTGTGGGGCGTGGACTTAATCCCCCTGAGCCATGATTGGCCAAAGGCACCCTGCCTTTGGCCAATTATGGCTCTCTTAGCAGAGGGCGCTGGGATTGGCCAAAGCATGCAGGTCAGGTGTATGCTTTGGCCAATCATCATACAGCAATGCACTGCAATCTCGCAGTGCATTATAGGGCATTCCGCTGGGCTTAAATTTGTCGTGAACGCCCCGTAATGTTTGACCTTCGGCGAACGGACAAACACCCGATGTTCGAATCGAACGTATGTTTGACCCAAACATCAAGCTCATCCCTAAATGGTAAGGTTTGAATGGAAAAAAGAGATTCTGTGTCTTTCAAAAAACATAACGAGTTGTTGTTAGGAGCACCTTCTTTTTTTTTTTTTAATTTTTTATTTAGTGGTATGCGACATACAATGAAACGATAACTTCACAGAATATGTAGTGTAAACAAAGTAGCCTACACATGGACATCTTGTAGTATTATCCGAACAAGAGATAAGTAAACTCAAGATTACATAACAGAAACAGTTCAGTAAGCATACAAAATACTTGGATACCCTGGGGGTATAGGACTAGGGCTTCGCCTTGACGGTGGAACTGAACAATTATGATGCTCTATGGATTCTCCCTAGTATCCGACTGTGCTGCTAGGTGACCGACTGAGGTCGAATCATACCAAGTTTTTTGGGATTAAAATAGAGCAAAAGAATAAAGGAGAATAAAGAGAAGAAGAGAGAGTGAGAAAGGGGAATGAAGAAGAGGGAAAGAAGGAGGGTGGTATAGTAGAAGAGTGGGGGGGGCGTCAGAAGTCCACCTAGAGAGCAAGGACCGCCCTCAACTCCCCAGGCCAACTAGCGGCTATGAATAGGAGCAAGAGCCTCTGGTATTCAATGCTGCCTGGCTATGTCTCGCGGAGGTATTCCCCTGAGAAGCGGAACTGGGTCCAATAAAACCACCTGGTCTTATGTTCCTCGGATTTGTCCCGGATCGTAGCAGTGAGGTCCTCCATTCGTTCGATATCATTGACCCTTGCGAACCATTGGGCCACAGTCGGAGCAGACTGTTGCTTCCATTGACTTGGGATGCAAGCTCTAGCAGCGCTGAGTAGGTGTTTAAGAAGATATTTACGATATCGCTTTCCTGACATGGGAGTGAGGTTGAGGAGCACAGCAGCAGGGTCATTGTTTAAGGAAATATCTGTGAATTTGTGAATGTAGCGGAGGACCGGTTGCCAGGAAGTTTGTAGTTTGGGGCACTCCCAGAAGATGTGTAGGATAGTGCCAGTTTGTTGCTCACATCGCCAGCAGCGATCAGATTGGTTGGGAAATATTTTGGCCAATACGGCCGGCGTGCGGTACCAGCGTGTGGTCAACTTATAGGAGATTTCTTGATATTTGCTGCAAAGTGACGATTTATGAGCGAAGAAGAGTATGCGTTCCTTCTGCAGAGTAGTAAATGTGATTTGTAAGCCCCTTTCCCACATAGCTAGGAAGGGGGGGTCTATGGTAGCATGCATGTCCAACAAAGATTTGTAAGATCTAGAAAGGGAACCCCGAATTGGGCCATCACCCAGACATATTTCCTCAAAGGAATGAAGTTGTCTAGATAAAAACCTATATCTGGGAAGCGAGCCGAGAAAGTAAGAGAGTTGCCCCGCTCTCCAACCGTCCAATGTGATGGGTGCCTGACCTGATGTCACGGACCCTGTAGGGATCCAACCCGTGGGTCCCAGGAATTGAGATGCACGCAGGAGCCCTTTCGGGGCTTGTCCAGTAAAGGCTGGGTCTGACATGCCTGGGGGGAATTTGGGATGTCCTATGATTGGGGTCATGGGAGAAGGGAAATTAGGCAAGGAAGAAAGATGAAAAAATCTATCCATTTCCACCAGAGAAGGGCCAATCAGCGGGTGAGTGGTTATGTGGGGGTCAAGATGTTTACCCGCCCAAGGTAGACCAGCCAACGGGGCCTGTGCCATCTCCTGTTCTAACGTTACCCAGAGTTTCCCTTCCCTATGACGGCACCAGTCAATTACTCGGGTCATGTGTGTTGCAGTATAATAGAGAGCAGGGTCTGGGAATCCAATGCCTCCCTTCAGCTTCGGCCTAAGCAGCAACACCCTACCCATTTGTGGGTGTCTACCCCGCCATAGGAACTTAATAAACCTTGAGCGAACTTCGTGAAAGAAAGTTTGCGGTAATATGACAGGTAAGGCTTGTAGCAAATATAGGAGCCGAGGCATTGCGTTCATCTTCAGTACATTACACCGGCCAAACCAAGATAGAGCAAGGGGATCCCATTTCGTAAGGTCTGTACTAAGCGTCGCTAGGAAGGGACGAAAATTCAGGGCAAAGATGTATTTTGGATTTGCAGGGATTCTGGTACCCAAGTATTGAATAGAACGGTTGGCCCACTTAAACGAAAAAAGGGTCGCAAACCCGACAATGTGTTGTCTGGTATGGAAATATTCAGGGCTTCTGACTTTTGAAGGTTAACTTTGAAGTTGGAAAGATTGCCATATCGTTTCAACTCTTGTAGCAACGAAGGCAGGGACATTATGGGTTTGGTGATAAAAAATAAAAGATCGTCAGCGTATGCGGCTACTTTGTGTTGATAGTGGTCAGAATGGACCCCGCTGATATTAGGATTATCTTTCACATGGTGAAGAAATGGTTCTAGGGAAAGGACAAACAGTAAAGGGGAAAGTGGGCATCCCTGCCTAGTCCCGTTGGAGATCGCAAAGATGTCAGATTCTAACCCATTCACCCGTACCGTGGCTGTGGGATTAGAATAGAGGGCAGAGATCCAGTCTAGGGTGGGCTTTGGCATCCCAAAAGAACAGAGTGCTTCCCGGAGAAACCTATAGTCCACCCTATCAAAAGCCTTCTCGGCATCAGTGGATAGGAATAAAAGAGGTGTGTTTGATCCTTTCGCCTTCTCTATAACCTTTATTGTCCGGATAGTGTTATCTCTCGCTTCACGAGTCTGTATGAAACCCACCTGATCGGGTGCTACCAAGAGTTGCATTAGGCTATTGAATCTGGAGGCTATGATTTTTGTGAGGAGCTTGATGTCACAATTTAGAAGAGAAATGGGCCTGTAGCTGGAGCATAGCAATTGGTCCTTTCCGGGCTTAGGAAGTACAGAGATAGAGGCTTGTAGCATGTCAGGGGGGACGTTATGCCCTTCTAGTATGGCATTGAAGGCTGTGATGAATTGGGATGCTAGCTGTGTCTGAAATGTCTTGTAATATAGTAGGGTAAAGCCATCAGGCCCAGGGGCCTTCCCCGGCTGTGTGTCTGCTATGGCGTCTGCGAGCTCCTCTACGTTAAGTGGTTGGGAGAGTAATTCCCGTTCGGCTTCCATGAGAGAGGGAAGTTTGGCCTCTTGAAGGTATTCTCGTATATTTGATAAGGAAGGGGTCGAAGATCTAGTGGCCTGTGCCGCCTCCAAATTATAGAGCTTTGAATAAAATTCTCGGAAGGCCGCTGCTAGGTCTGGTGAAGTGTGAATCTTAGACCCTGATGGGGTCAGGAGGGCTGGTATGTATGATTGTGTGCGTTTTGCCCTCAATGCATTTGCCAACAAACGCCCGCATTTATCTCCATACTCATAAAAGGAGCGGCGCGCCTTAAGCAGGACATGTTTGGCCTTATACAGCGAGTGCTCTCTGATAGCCTCTCTAGTCTGAAGCAGTTCTGCTTCCAGTGTGCGATCAGTTCGAACCTTGTGTTGCCTCTCCAAAATGTGAAGTTTCGTCAAAAGGTCCGTCAGAGTTTTGGCGCGGCGTTGCTTGGCTGCATGACCAAGTTTTATGAATATCCCTCTAATGTAACATTTGTGTGCTGACCACACTGAGAGAGGGTTAGACGGAGCCAGTATTGTTTTTAAAATAGGAGCAAAGTTCTTTGTTGATCTCTGCAGCTGTTTCGGGGTCCTTGAGAAGTGTTTCATTTAGACGCCAAGATAGTGTTTTAGGGCGTGAGTGTGGGAGAGTTAGCTCTAGGAGGACTGGCGCATGATTGGATAGTGTTATCTGACCTATCTCTGCTTTGGAGGCTAAGGAAATCGCAGAATGTTGTATTAGAAAAAAATCGATCCTAGAGTAGGATCTGTGGGTCGAAGAATAGAAGGAGAAATCTCGTTCCTGGGGATGGAAAATTCTCCATATGTCTACCAATTGATGTTCACGCAACAGGTCCTTCAGTGCCCATCTTGCACCCTGAGGTAGGGAGGACGATTGGACAGATGAATCCTTAGAGGGATCCAAGGTGAGGTTAAAGTCTCCCCCCAGAACGAGCGTACCCTCGCGGAAAGGCTCCAACGCTGCTAGGAAAGCCCCCAGAACTTGAGCTTGGTTCGTGTTAGGTAAGTAGTAGTTCGCAAGGGTAAGGTAAAGGGTAAATCAATTTTGCCCTTCAGGAGCAGGAACCTGCCCTCCCCATCCCGGACTTCATCCAGGAACTGCCAGTGTAGAGATTTAGATAGCAGAATACTTGTCCCTCTGGATTTAGAGGAGGTAGATGGACTATGATAGGCCACCGGAAAGTGCTTGTTAGAAAGCCTCGGGACCTTGTCTGTCCGGAAATGAGTCTCTTGAAGGAAGACTGTGTGCTCTAAGTTTCCAGAGCTCGGCCAGACAGCTGGTTCGTTTCTCAGGGGCGTTCAAACCTTTGATGTTCCATGAAAGGAACTTAAGAGCCATATTGGCAGAGTGCCCGCTCTCTAGGTGGCGAGAGGCTCTAGAAAAAAGAGGGGAGAAAGAAGGGTATAGAGAAGAGGGAGATAGAAGTGAAGAAGATAAGAGAAGGAAAAAAAAAGGGGGGGGGAGAAGAGAAATTGAGGGGGGAAAAGAGTTTGGGGACTAACACAAGATGTTTCTCCTTAAAGGAGGGCTACTGCCACCAGGGCAGAGTATTCCTACTGTGGGGGGAGGTAGGTCACAGTCAAGCGTAAAGCCCCAACCTTTGGATCCCCTGCCGCAACATTTGTATATCAATGATACATCAGCACCATCATGAGAGGTAAAAAAAAAACAAACAAAAAGAAATTAACATCTTAAGATTAATATTAGAGAACCAAACATACAACATGTGACAACTGCTAAATGATTACTGAAAAAATTGCTATCCATGGATACCTATTGCCCTAGACTTGGGCCGGGAACATCAAATAGCTTATGGGGAGATATACGGGTTAACATTGCTACATCTCCTGAATTACTTCACGCTCTACCCTGCATTTGGTTCCAGGACCTCAACTTTGGTGTCCCAGTGGGGATCTAACCCCTATGCCCACCCTCCGGGGCCGTCCCGGGTTGAAACCCGAGCAGTTCCCTGCTACAGTTCGGGGAGTGTCTCCAGGAACAGCGATCCCGCGTGCGGGCATTGGGTCCCCTAGGGAGACCAGTTTAGCATCCAAAAAAAAAAAAAAATTTAAACTAAATTAAGAAAAATAAAAAAAAAATTTTTTTCTTTTCTTTTCTCCTTTTTCTCTCCCTCCTGCACCCTATAAATGCTATAAAGTACCTTTTTCTGGCCCGGCTGTAAAGCAGGTGAGCGGGGGCGGTGTGGGAACAAAGATCTGACGCCGTCCTCCAACCAGCCCCCCCAGAACTCCACCCACTATCAGGTAAGAACAGATACACAGCAATACAAAACAGTACCAATCAGTGGTGAGTGGGTTCCTGTGAGATAACTGTTCAATTAAATACAATCCCCACTGCCCGTAGTATTGGAAAAGTCCTCGAGTCCCCTCTTTCTTCATATGATGTGTCCGACAGTTGCACTCATGTTGAAACTACAAAAACAGAGAGGGGGAGGGTAAAAAAAAAAAAAAAGGGGGGGGGGTGAGGGGAAGGGGAAAACAGCTCCCCCCCACGGGACTTTTCCCCTGATCTTGGGACAACATAGGGTTCAACGCTTATCTGGGGAAGCCTGTGTGGTGCTCGTTTGGAGTAAACGGGTATGTCTGGAGTGGTCCAAGCCATTGTGGGGAACTAGTGAGCTCCGGGAATACTGACTGTGGGGTGGTTGGGCCATCCGTTGGTGGTGAAAAAACAAGGCAAGGAAGGCAAAAAAAAAAAAAGAACAAAACACCAAACTCCCCCCTATATCCACCGGTAAGTGCAGAAAGTGGGGAGTGATCGCATATTAGAACAGAGGGGACACCCGATTACCAAGCTCCTCGGAGTCAAGAGACTGGTTCTTGTGGAACCTGTGGAGGGCCTCTCTGAGAACGGCGTCCGGTCCGGACCCTTTGTTGTCTTCCATCCAAGGGCCGACGTTGTGGGTTAGACTGAACGTTCACTAGGAGCCAGTTTGGTACAGCGACTGGGTTCATCTCGGGAAAAGTAAATAGATGTGGGAGCTCTGAGGGGTGACGTAGAGTGAAAGTGCTGGCACCCTTACGAACAATCAGATGAAACGGGTGGCCCCATTTGTATGTGAGACCTTTCTCACTGATGCCGTCCAAAAGTGGTTTGAGCGTTCATCTCATCATCAGGGTTCTCCTAGAAATATCCGGAAGCAGGTGGATGGCAGCCCCATCAAACTCCAATACGCCTACCCGCCATGCCTGTCTCAGGATTTCTTCCTTGAGGTTAAAGGAGTGCAGGCAGCAGAGGACGTCCCTTGGTATGTCAGATGGGTAAGGGTTAGGGCCGAGGGTCCTATGGATGCGGTCTATGGTAATAGCCGTGTCTCTCGGGCGGTCTAAGTAACGGTTAAAGACAGAGATTACCATCGCACGGAGCTCAGATTGTGGGATGGACTCCGGGACTCCCCTCAGGCTTATGTTCTGTCTGCGACTCCGGTTTTCTAAATTATCAATTAGCAGTTGTAGCTGAAGAAATTGGTCATTCATTTCCATATGTGAGGACTGCACATCTTGTATACTCTGGGACATTGCACCCTGTTCCTGCTCCACTGCTGCAACACGTGTGTCTAGGGCTGCGACTTCCTGTTTAATGGCTTGCATCTCTCCCCTCATGGCCATCTCCATTCTAGAGGCTAGTGTTTCAAAGTCATCCCTTGTGGGGAGCTGCTGTAGGAGTACCCATAACTTGTGTGAAGGGTCAGCATGAAATGCAGGCTCTGCCTGCAGGGAAGGTGTAGCAGAGGTACTCACTGTGTCTTGTAGCCTTGGAGTGTGTGCAGATCTGAGGCCAGGAGCATCGTGGGATGTGGTGGGACATGGAGATGTCTGTCTGGAGCTGAATAGATCCTCTTCCAGGTCGGGCGATACTGCCAGTGATCGTGGCATGCAGGGGGATAAGTCACTGATCGGAGAGTAGGGCGGCATCGTGAAGTCATCTCCCTGCTGCTGCAAGCCTTCAGGGGTGGCCATCTCTCCCTGTGAATCCCCTGCCACGTGTCCGGCCGGCACCATCTTTGATACCGCCGGGGTGGAGGCAGACTGTTTAATCGGTTTTAGGTACCGATCCATGCCGCGGGTGGAGGTCTGAATGCGGCGGTACGATCCCCTGGCTGTCAGAGGTACTAGTAGGTGCTGACAATGCGGGGTAATGTGGCTGAGGTATACTGCAGGGGTGCCGCTGGCCGGGAGCTCTTAGTGTTAGCGTCCACTCGCCGCCATGCCGAAGCCACGCCCCCCAGGAGCACCTTCTTAAATTGACGGGACTAATCTGTGTACCACATGAGCACATACTGTAGCCAGTCTGTGGGAGCCAGAATTATTGTTGGTTGGTAGGGGATCAAATACTTATTTCACTCACTAAACTGCAACTCAATTTATAACATTTGTATTGTGTTTTTTCTGGATTTTTGGGGGTTAATCTGTCTCTCTCATTTAAAATACACCTATGATAAAAATGATAGACCCTTCATTTCTTTGTAAGTGGGCAAACTTTCAAAATCTGTAGGGGATCAAAGAATTATTTTCACCACTGTAAGTAAGAATCATCATCTTATCTCACTTTTATACCTTACTGCATTTATTGCAATGTGCTTCCATTTGAAATTCATTTCAAATCGATTTCAAAATAAGGAATATTAGAATCGAATCCGAATATACAAAACTAATTCCTAAAAAATGAATCATTCTAATGTAACAAATACGTCAAAACTAAATTATTAACTTAATATACGAATACGAAGCGAAACAAATTTTTCCATCATGCACAGTGACTCGGAAGCTAAGCTCACCCTGCTCTCCGCTCTCAGTGGTGACTTAGCAGCCTTCTACCCTTCTAACCCCTAATTCAAACACAGAGTAGATGTTCTGGGAGAGGTGAGAAGGTTTACCTGAGCTGCTGAGGGAGTTGGGCTTTAATGAGTCTGGTCAGTTCTGTCTCACATTATAGATGAAGAAAGTGGAAAAAAAGCAATGGACCCTGTAAGATTATGTATTATTATATATTGGTATGGCTCTCTTAAAGTATTGATGTAAATAATTTGGTTTCCTGAGCAGGCAGGGATTCTGCACCCCAGAGGATCTGCACGGTCTCCTTGTCTTGTAGTGTAATGAAAATGGAAGCGCCACATTACTTCTAAATGTTCCAGATACAACTTTATTTAAAAAAAAAAGTCAGGGGAATGATCCAATCCAAAAAGTTTCCAATGTGCTCAGGAGTCCAATAACGTCCTCTTCATCAGGACTTGATTGAACACAACGTAAATGCACTAGGCTGCCAAACCAGATGCTGGCAAGGCCTATTGCTGTGCTTATAATCACAATGGAAAAAAATAACATTAAAGGTGAAGCTCGCTTCAAGCTCATTCACATTGGGTTCATTTAAGCCCTAATCAAGGGGGAGTTTTTGAACCCTTGGAACACATTGACTACTCTTTGGATTGTCCCCCTGACTTTCATTGGAATAAATTCGAACCTCTTATCAGTAAGGTGGCACTTCAATTTCCATCTCACATGATGACTTCTATCAGTCAACCTGGAATGTTATAAATCTATAAAGTCTGTACATTGTAATTACTGCTTCTTGGAACATCACTATGTAGTTACACAATCGGCACCATATTTCTATACCCTAGGAGAATAGAAAAGAATTTACAAGGCAAAGAGAGGCTTCTCAACCTTGGTTCTCTATTCTCATTTCAAGAAAAGAATAATATACAGTAAGTCTATATAGTGAAAGTGACAAATTCTTTTATTCTTTCACGTCGTATATGATGTCGACATTTTTTTTTTTGCTATTGTAAAAGAGTAAAAAGGTCAAAGTTAATAAATATCATTGAAAAGCCTTGAAGCTCAGCTTCAATTACCTTTTCACATAATGTGTCATGTCAGATAAGAGTAGAGTAGGACTAAAAAGGAGGATTGTGTCACTCAACCATATGCATTCTGATATATTACAGCTTAGCTGGAAGGTGTTTTAAAGAAAGTTCTTTTCAAGAATTACAGAAGGTTAATTTGGCCTTAGAACAGGATTGCATTGAAGAGTTAGCCAGATCAGTAGAAGAACTTCAGACACTTCAGGTACTTTCATAACACTTGGAAAGAAATGAAGCCTCTGGGTTGAAATGTTTTCCGATTCCTCCCCTAGTGTTAATTCTACCCGATGATGAATAACCTAGCAAAGCTTTATAGGAGATGAAACAGGAACAATGCAGGCACAAGATGAAAGTTTCTTCACTTACCAAAGTGTATTTTTTTTTTTTACATATTGTATATCCGAAAAAGCTGACGGAACCATCGTTCTATTTGTTTTAGGAACATGCATGCTGTGGCCCCTTATGGTTTTGCTTTTTGGTAAAATAAACAACAACCACCAGCACAGAATGTTTAGCTAAATATTTAAGTTGTAGTTAACTTAAAAATCTAGCTTAAATCTTTCTGTATAAAAACAAAATATTTACATCTGACATATTTTCACCAAAAGAATGGGCATTGGGATTGATTTACTAAAGACAAATAGAGGTTTCACTTTATCTGACCCTTATGCCCTGTACACACGGTCGGATTTTCCGACGGAAAATGTGTGATAGGACCTTGTTGACGGAAATTCCGACCGTGTGTGGGCTCCATCACACATTTTCCATCAGAATTTCTGACACACAAAGTTTGAAAGCTTGCTATAAAGTTTTCCGACAACTTAATCTGTTGTCGGAAATTCAGATCGTGTGTACACAAATCCGACGCACAAAGTGCCACGCATGCTCAGAATAAATAAAGAGATGAAAGCTATTGGCTACTGCCCCGTTTATAGTCCCGACATACGTGTTTTACATCACCGCGTTTAGAACGATCGGATTTTCCGACAACTTTGTGTGACCGTGTGTATGCAAGACAAGTTTGAGCCAACATCCGTTGGAAAAATCCATGGATTTTGTTGTCGGAATGTCCGATCAATGTCCGACCGTGTGTACGGGGCACTATTGTCATGTGCTCACAAGGATAGCCTTTCATGCTTGGAAAACCTAAAACTAGGCTAACTAATAAAAGGGTGTGACATTAAAAAATACCCCCTACCTCCAAAATATCTGAATAAACAAATATTGAAAATACAATATAAATAACTGAAAACACTTATGCCCCGTACACACGGTCGGATTTTCCGACGGAAAATGTGTGATAGGACCTTGTTATCGGAAATTCCGACTGTGTGTAGGCTCCATAACACATTTCCCATCGGATTTTCCGACACACAAAGTTTGAGAGCAGGAGATAACATTTTCCGACAACTGGGCGTGGCCTGAAGCTACATGGAGTAGGACGTGTTCCGAGCAGCTCCGTCCACTCATCCTGATATCCGCGGCATCCTGCATTCCCCAGGAGATATTTTTTCACCGCAATCATCCCCCTAGATACCCCAGCTCTGGGACATCATGTCGCCATCAAAATCTCAGAAAGCCGCCACCTCCAAGCTAGATCAATATCGCCGGCATGAGAAGGAAGATCAGGCAGAAAATGGCGGCGATACTGCACATGGAGAGGAGCGCACAGCGGGAGACACAGACAGGCTGTTAGAGGCAATAACACTCTGCAGAACATCGCTGGCCTCACAGATAGAAGAAGTCAAGGTTGACATATCGTTGATCAGACAAGATTTTCACAAACTTCGGGACCGAGTTAAAGAAACAGAAACCCGCATTAGTGACATGGAAGACACCATCCCTCCACTGAGAACGGAGGTGCACCACATGAAGCAGCAAATCCAGCAGCTCTTCTCCAAACAAGAAGACCTGGAGAACAGAAGTAGGAGGTGTAACCTCCGTCTCATCGGCCTGCCAGAGGGAGCTGAAGGTAAAGACCCCACGCTTTTCCTAGAACAACTACTTATTAAGACATATGGAAGAGAAGCCTTCTCCCCCATGCTGACATTTGAAAGAGCACACCGCATGCCTGCCAGACCGCCACCACAGGGAGCCCCCCCGCATACCTTTATAGCTAAAATGCTTAACTACAGAGATAGAGACGCGGCCCTGCGCCTGGCGAGAGAACGGGGTAATATCCCCTTTGGCAATGTAAAAATAGCGGTGTTCCCAGACTTTTCTGCGGAGGTCCAGCGACGTAGGCAAAACTTTATGGAAGCCAAACGCAAACTCAGAAGTCTCAACATGAAATATGCCATGTTGTTTCCAGCGCGCCTCCGCGTGGAACACGATGGCCGTGCATCTTTTTTTGAAGATCCTGCTGAATTGATGACCTGGATGGAACGAAGAGCTACCCTGGACAAAGCAGACTAAGGTGACTGTGAGTATGCAATCATACGTTACTCTTTTATACACAAGACCCTGGAATAGATGCTGCAGCAATCTAGTATCACTCTCCCATACTGAAAACCTAACCCTACTTACTTCACTAGCTGTTATCATAGTTAAGAAAGCTGAAGGGGTAAAGGGCCATAAAGACTGCACAAATAACCACATGAGTTCCCCTGTTGCTGACAAAAATCCAACTTAAGTATTGCGGACTATTACTGCTACATAATGCTGGAACTTTCCTGGGACTACTCCTTAAGGAATCTACATCTACCCACCAAGGTACACCTCTCAAAGGAGCTTCGGATAACTAAAGTCCCATAACCTACAAGTAGAGTGCAGCGTAAACTGCCCCCATGCAAGTCTGGAGATGATGGCCTAAGAAGAGCACCAACCCCGATACTGCACAAATATCAGATACACACCTGAGTTCTGAGAAACGAACCCTCTCTGTTTTTTTTCCTTTATGGATAGAGGGTAATAGTGGTGCACAAAGACCCATCCTAATTCAAACATTGTATTTTTATTATTTTTTCTTTCAATATGCCGTCAGGTCTGTGACTGTAAAGAAAGTTTTGTTACGGGTGCATGCTAGCATCAGTTGGGGAAGATGCAAAGCAGGGAGGGGGGAGGGGAAATTGAAAAGTTGAATTCAAATGTACGCACTTTAATTTGCAAGCATACAATACCAATATACCTTATGCTCAACTGGTGTTCAATGGATACATGCACTATGTTATATCATAAGAGTATTAAGAGTCTGATCCTCTCTGTTTCTTTCCTCTTAGGGAGGGAGGGTATCAGACTGGGAACACAGAGATCCATCCTATTTCAAAGGTTGTTTTCTTATTATTTTTTCTTTAATTATGCTACTTGGTCCAGGACTGCAGAGAAAGTCTCGTTACGGGCATATGCTAGCATCAGTTGGGGTGGATGCGGTGCGGGGAGGGGGGAGGGGAAACTAAAAAGCTGACTTTAACTGTACGTACTTTAATTTTCATATGTGCAGCAATAGCAAATCTTACGCTCATCTGGTGTTCATTTGTTACATATAGTATTAAGAGTCTGATCCTCTCTGTCCTTTTCCTTTTGAGGAGAGAGGGTTTTAGACTAGTTGCACAGAGACCCATCCCACTTCATCCATGGTTTTCTTATTATTTTTCCTTCCGGTGTGCTGCCAGGTCTGAGATCACAAGGAATGCTCTGTTATGGGTACATGCTAATATCGGTTGGGGAGGATGCACTGCAGGGAGGGGGGAGCAGGGAGAGGAAACCACAAAGCTGAATCTAAAGGTATGCACTTTAATTTACATGTTTACACTGCTAACATGCCTTGCATTCATCTGTGTGCACTTGCTACATACGATATGCTATATTATTTATCCCTCTTGTTCAAACCATCCACGTCGCCCCGATACAAAGGGACTAATTGTTATAATAGTATACGAATAGTTAGTCGCAAACAACAATGCCCCGACTGTCATTAAAATTCCTTACATTGAATGTGAGGGGGCTGCGCGACAAAATTAAGCGAGCGGCAGCTCTCGCATTTCTTAAAAAGCAACGAGCAGATGTGGTGGCCCTGGTTGAGACACACATAGAGGGTAGAATTCAGACGTCACTACGTCGCCCATGGGTGGGATGGGTGTTCCATTCCACCCACACAACACATTCCAGAGGTGTCTCGGTACTTATCGCAAAAACAGTACACTTTGAACTATGCGAGTTGCACACTGATCCACAAGGTAGATATATATTTATATCATCTAAACTCCACGGGGAACCTTTCTTGATTTTGGCTGTCTACGTCCCTCCCCCGTTTTCCATCTCCGTGCTGCTAGAAGGGATTTCTTTTATAGCGCGTTACCCAGCAGCTCAAATAATATGGATGGAGGATTTTAACGATACACTTAATGTAGAACTGGACAGATTAAGACCAACACTACCCAACACAAATATCCCCAAGGACAGTAAACTTGCCAGACTCCTCTCAACCTTTCACTTGATAGACACCTGGAGGCATAAATATCCACAAAAACGCAAATACTCCTGTTTCTCAGCAACGCACAATACTATGTCAAGAATTGACTTCATTTTTATATCCCAAAACCTACTGGCACGTCTCCTAGAGACAGAGTTTGGTCCTAGACTGCTCTCAGACCATGCACCATATTGGATCACACTCAGCTTTTACACAGACAAACCACTGATTTCATGGCGTCTCAATCCCTTCTGGCTGACACTGTTGCCTGATGACGACGACCTGTCAACCGAATGGGAGAATTTTTTCCTTGACAATACAAATTCTGCCTCTTTCCTGACAGTATGGGAAACTTTTAAAATACATGCCAGAGCCTCCTTAATAACCCGCATCAACAGGATCAAAACAAACTCATCAGAAATATATGAGAGGGCGGAAGCCGACCTCTCAAGAATAGAACAAACATACCACGCTGACCCCTCTCAGGCTAATGCCTCCCACCTAAAATTACAATCAAGGATCATAAATCAGCTACAATACGAAAAGGCGAGACAGAAATTATTTTTTGCCAAACAGAAGTATTTTGAACAAGGAGAGAGAGCTGGGAGGCTCCTTGCGGCCCTAGCTCGAAATGAAAATAAGCCTCCGGTGGTCATTACACTTCATGGCCCAGAAGGTCAGAAAATCTCTGATCCTCCTAATGTGTCGTCTAAGTTCAGGGAATTCTTTATGGACCTATATACCTCAAGGACCCAGGAGGGACCTGACGAGATGGCTCCCTTCTTGGAGGGAATAGCATTCCCTCAGCTCACGACTGAACAAAGGGAGCTTCTGGAGGCCCCTCTCACTAGAGAAGAAATAGATGCCGCAATAGCAAGTTTTGCTAAATCCAAATCCCCTGGATCGGATGGGTTACCCATAGAAATTTACTCACACTACCAAGAAATACTCACTCCCAAATTACTTGCTCTCTACAATGACATGTTCAAACAATTTACCTTGCCACCCTCTATGGGAGAAGCCATAATAGTTCTTATACCCAAACCAGGTAAAGACCCGGGTTATCTCATTATTGCAGGCTGATATCAAAATTCTGGCCAAAATCCTAGCCATGCGACTCAATCAAGTAATACTCAATCTCATACACACTGACCAGGCAGGCTTTATGCCAGGACGCAACACTTCTTTTAACCTCCGAAAACTTTTTATAAATATACAGGCTACACATGAAAATACAGGCACAAGAGTAGTGGTCACCCTCGATACAGCCAAGGCATTTGACTCGGTGGAGTGGGGGTACCTTTGGAACTGTCTCGAAAGATACGGATTCGGTCCAAACTTCATCCAATGGGTGCAATTACTATACCAAAACCCCACAGCCAGAGTGGTGGCAAGCGGATGGCTGTCTCAGAAGATTGACCTCCACAGAGGCACGAGACAGGGCTGCCCGTTGTCCCCACTACTGTATGCTCTGGCTGCGGAACCATTGGCTATTTCTATTCGGGCAGACCCAGAGATCATTGGATTGAAAACTGGTACCCTTGTGGAAAAAATCAGCATGTACGCTGACGACACATTATTGTATTTAGCCGATCCGGGTCCCTCACTCCGCCGAGCCCTCCAAACAATCGAACGATTCGGGAAATTCTCAGGTCTTAAAATTAATTGGGGGAAGTCTCAAGTCTTACCAATAGACATCTTCCCACTCACGGAATTCCAAGCCACATTACCACTACAAAGAGTAGAAACAATTAAATATCTAGGAATAACTATCTCCAAAAATACAGAAGATTATATAACACTCAACATCAAACCATTATATTCCCTCATTAAAACTAAAATACAATCGTGGACTCGTCTACCTTTAGGGGTATGGGGCCGCATCAACCTTATAAAGATGATACTACTCCCTAAAATATTGTACATACTCTGGCACGCCCCAATCTACATACCTTTAAAACACTTTAAAATAATTGAGTCACTTCTTAAACCCTTCGTGTGGGGAAAAAACAGGCATAAGATAACTTGGCAAGCCCTCAAAAACCCAACTGACATGGGAGGTACTGCACTCCCAGACTTTAATCATTACTACATTGCGTCCCAACTGTCACAACTATACCATATAGACAAAGTGGATAGCGAAAGATTCCGAATGCTACTCTGCCCGCGGTGGGCGCTAAGAACCTTAGATTCAATATATGCCATCACCATGGGCACAAAGACCAGTGAGGGAAATATACACAAAATGTCCCTGACGTACCAGTATAGACGCATCTGGGAACTCGCGAACAACAAACTCAACATACCTGGACATAATGACTTTACCCCTTTATGGTACAATAAAGACTTACCAGAGCTCCATCGCATTCAGAGCCCTGAGCTTTGGATAGAGAGGGGTATACTATATCTACACCATATATGGTCAAACGGAACCCTCAAAAGCTTTGATACCCTTAAAACAGAATTTAATCTACCTAGCAATATGTTATTTAGATTTCTCCAACTGAGACACGCAACACAGGCACAATTCCCACAACCCCCAATACTTTTATCTCCCAATCCCTTAATAGCAATCATCAAAAGACACAGACCCGAAAAAACTGATCTCATGCTTTTACAACATGCTCACTACTCCAGTAGCCACAAAAATAGCATACAATCTCAAAACTCGCTGGGAGAGAGACCTGGGCAGTTTGGAAGATGAGGAATGGGAGGAAGCTTTAGATACATGTAAAGAGGTATCGCCCAACTATCAGACAGGTTGACACAGTTATACATACTACATCGTACATACTTAACCCCGATTAGAGTGGCCAAATATAAACAAAACTACTCAACTTTGTGCCCAATGTGTAAGTCCACAGAATGTTCATTCTTTCATCTCCTATGGTCATGTCCACAAATACAAGGCCTCTGGGAACAGACAGTAAACTTCCTGCATGACAACATGGGCTCACCTGTGACATTGGACTCTAAACAATGTCTGTTAGGTGTGTTTCCAGGTCCACTGGATAAATACACCAAGGTATTTCTACAGGAGGCTCTCTTTTCATGTAGGAAGATGATAGCTAGGAAATGGATGCGTCCCTTACCACCTGAAACTAAAGAATGGAGAGCAGACATAAATGGGACACTCCCATATAAACGGGTGATATACATCAATAGAGGATGCCCAGCCAAATTCAATAAAATATGGGACCGATGGCTACAGGACTCAGAAACTTGCTCATGAGCCACATCTATCCCTTTCACACCAGGGAAATATCCTTCCTTAAAGAGAATACTGTATTCACACCCTACATTAAGTGATAAAATAAAAAAAAATAATAAAGAACATTAGAGGAAACGTACAGTAGATCATTATTATATATAAACACCTTTATTTATCGTACAGTTACTGTGTAATGTATACATGTATGAGTATATGCAAATAATATAACCTGTATGCAATTTGGTTCAAAAATAAAAAACTTTGTTGGAAAAAAAAAAAAAAAAATTTTCCGACAACAAAATCCGTTGTCGGAAATTCCGATCGTGTGTACACAAATCCGACAGACAAAGTGCCACGTATGCTCAGAATAAATAAAGAGATGAAAGCTATTGGCCACTGCCCCGTTTATAGTCCCGACGTACGTGTTTTATGTCACCGCGTTCAGAACGATCGGATTTTCCGACAACTTTGTGTGACCGTGTGTATGCAAGACAAGTTTGAGCCAACATCCGTCGGAAAAAATCCTAGGATTTTGTTGTCGGAATGTCCGAACAAAGTCCGACCGTGTGTACGGGGCAGTAGTAGTAGTGCAGCAAATCCCAAAATTATGTATCACCGCTTACAGTGATTGTAAAGGCTAAAGATTTTTTTTTACCTTAATGCATTCTCTGCATTAAGGTAAAAAAAACTTTCTATGTGCAGCTCCGCCCCCTAAATACTTACCTGATCCAATCTCAATCCAGCGCTGAGCCTGAGATCAATATCACTGCTCTCTCTCTCTCTCTCTCTATTACTCACTGAGGCAGCAGCAGGAGCCATTGGCAAAACCATTGCACAGAGCAGGTAAGTATAACATGTTTGTTATTTATAAAACAAAAAAGCAAAACAGTTTACTATCACTTTAATCCATCAACAATGTATCATTTAAAGCAAAGGCATAATGAGCTGGTATGCACCGCGAACCTGGAAGAAACTCAGAGGGTCAGTTGTAACCAAGCGGCCCCGTGGGAAGTTCGTTCTAAGGTAAGTATTTCATAATGAGCTAGTATGCGGTGCATACTAGCTCATTATGCTTTTGCCTTACAGGTTTTTGTTTAGTTTCTTGGGCATACAACCGCTTTAATGTGTATATATTATAGTATTTATTTTAGATTTAAATGATGCATTGTTGCGTGGTTGATGGATTAAAGTGATAGTAAACTTTTTTGCTTTTTTGTTTTAAAAAAATCTAACATGTTATACTTACCTGTTATACTCCCATACAGGTTTAGGAGATATTCATTTTACCTACAGGTAAGCTTTATTATAGGCTTACCTGTAGATAAAAATGACCAAGCGCATAGTTGCCAACATTGCAAAAAAAATATTTGGGACACTTTTTTGGCTGTAGGCGGAGCCGTACAATAATTAGGGGGCGAGGCATTCATTTGTAGGCGTGGCCTAGCAAAAATGTACAAGTGCGGCGCACGAAAAATGGGCGTGGCTTACGCGTAAAAGTGTATGTGGCTTAAATGGGCGTGGCTCAAGAGGGTGTGGTTAGAGTCTGAGATGAATGAGGGATGGAGAGGGAAAGGGGGAGAAGGAAAGGGGGAGAGGGGAATGACGGGACAGCAGCCCCAGATCCTACACAATAGAAATATGTGTATTCTAGAAAGTTCAACAATCAGTAGATAAAGATACTCCAAACACCTGGTGTTAACGCTTCAATCATCCCGGCACCATGGTTGTTATGGTGTCAGGATGATTGAAGCGCATTATTTCTATTATTACATTGTAATATAAAATGAAATCATTCAACTCACCATAATGCCGAATCAGTGGGATCCCTGAGCGTGTCACCTGCCACATCACCTGCCACCAGCAGAGTCTGTCCTCGCATCAGGTGCCCCCGGCAGAGTCTGTCCTTGCATCAGGTGCCCCCGGCAGAGTCTGTCCTTGCATCAGTGCCCCCAGCAGAGTCTGTATAGACCCCCTCAGTGCAGACCCCCTCCATCAGTGCAGACCCCCTCCATCAGTGCAGACCCCCTCGGTGCAGACCCCCTCCATCAGTGCAGATGCCCTCCATCAGTGCAGACCCCCACAGTTCAGACCCCCTCCATCAGTGCAGATCCCCTCCATCAGTGCAGACCCCACCTCTATTAGTGCAGACCCCACCTCTATTAGTGCAGACCCCCCTCTATTAGTGCAGACCCCCCTCTATTAGTGCAGCCCCCCTCTATTAGTGCACCCCCCCTCTATTAGTGCAGACCCTCCCCTCAGTGCAGCCCCCCTCTATAAGTGCAGACCCCCCCTCTATTAGTGCAGCCCCCCCTCAGTGCAGCCCCCCTCTATTAGTGCAGCCCCCCCCTCAGTGCAGCCCCCCTCTATTAGTGCAGCCCCCCTAGGTGCAGCCCCCCCTCAGTGCAGCCCCCCCTCTATAAGTGCAGACCCCCCCTCAATGCAGCCCCCCCTCTATTAGTGCAGACCCCCCCAGGTGCAGCCCCCCTCAATTAGTGCAGCCCCCTCAGTGCAGCCCCCCCTCAATTAGTGCAGCCCCCCCTCACCCCCCGCTCATCCCCCGCTCAGTGTAGGTGCGGCCGGCCGGTGTTCTGTTTGCCGAGAAAGTTCCCCTCGGCAAGCATGGACCCCCTGTACTGTGCAGGCACAGCGCTTGCGCAGTACGGGGCAGGGGAACTTAGTTTCGGCAAGACACGGCGCCATTGTCTTCTCCTTCAGTGGAGAGGGGAGGGGCCTTGCAGCCGCTTCATTGGCTGCACGGATCGAGCCCCCTTCCTCTCTCCACAGCACAACACAGTCACTAGGGGGAAGATCAAGCGGCAGCGCTGGCCGCCATTTTGCTGGAGCCAGCTGCTTCAAAAAAAAAACATTCCCAATTTTCCTTATGGAAAATCCTGATTCGGGACAGCCTCCATCCGGGACGAGGGTCCCAAAATCGGGATTGTCCCGGGAAAATCGGGACTGTTGGCAACTATGCAAGCGGACAATACAACCGCTTTAAACATACCCTGATCAATCATAACAGTATGGCCACTGACAGATTAAGTGAACGACTGATTGATTAATTATCTTGTTACAATGGCGTCTGAAAGTCAGTGAAACATATTAGGCAGCAAGTAAACGTGTTGTCCCTGAAGTTGAGTGAAAATGCGCTAACCTTCTGCATTGATTATATTGTATTTATTTGTTTATTCATGTTTGAAATTACATATGCTTAGGTATTAGCATTTTCTATAATTGAGGTAATGTGAACATTTTGTTAGGACTTGTGTCAGTACCTGGGTCACCTGCTTTTTGGCACTGTTGTTCCCGGAGTCGAAGGGTGCAGTTCCAGTGGCCACCAGCGGGTGTCTCCCAGCAGCCAGCTTATTCGAGTAATTAGGCTGCAACCGACGCTGGCTGCTAGGAGGTATCTAATCCTGCCCTTAACTGAAGTTCAGTGTTTCAGTGTTCTTCTTGTGTGTTCTTCCTGTGAGCCGTGCCCCTGCCTGATCCTGATCTTGTGCCCTGTTCCTGCTCCTGTACCTGATCCTGCTCCTTGTTCCTGTGACCTGCTCCTAGTACCCTGCTCCCTGCATCCAGTACTCCGTACCCTACTCTTCTCCCCTTATTTCCTGTCTCAGTCCTCTCCTTACCCTGCTCATGTTTGCTCCATCCATTTGTACATAGTTATGTTGTCATTTTGGTTGTTGCAATATCATTTTTTTTTGGTCACTTTACATTGTTTATAGTTTACTGGTGTTGGAAGAGTGATATTTATGTTAAAAAACGTAATATATTTATTCAGCCTGATTTCTAAAGCTCGGATCACACCTATGTGCTTTTTAATGCTTTTTGCAGAAACGCACTACAGTCCATTTAGCAAGGTTTCCAGTGGGACACGTTCACATTTATCTTTTTTTCAGCCACTGCATTTTTGGAAAGGGTCAGGGACTTTTTTAACCACTTCCAGACCAGCCGGGCACGTGACCTGCGATCGCTCGTGACAGAGCGAGAACCGGTATCTTTCAGGGGAGTAGAGACAGATTGTGTGTTCATACTAGGTATGAACACCGATCTCTCTCTCTCTCCTCCTAGACAGTCCCATCACCCTACAGTTAGAACACACTGAGGGAACACAGTTAACCCCTTGATTGCCCCCTAGTGTTAACCCCTTCCCTGCCAGTGACATTGATACAGTAATCAGTGCATTGTTATAGCATTCAAAATTTTCTCTCTTCTTTTGTTTATAGCGCAAAAAATAAAAACAACAGAGGTGATCAAATACCACCAAAAGAAAGCTCTATTTGTGGGAAAAAAAGGCCGGGAATTTTGTTTGGGTACAACGGCGCAAAACCGCGCAATTGTCAGTTAAAGCGATGCAGTGCCGTATCCCAAAAAATGGCCTGGTCATTGCGCAGCCAAATCTTCTGGGGCTGAAGTGGTTAAAAGCAAAACAGTGCATTTTTGTTTCAATAGACTTCAGTGGAGAAGTTACAGAAAAGCACGTAGTGAATTTTTGTTGTGATTTCACTGCAATTTTACTGCAATTTTGCAGCGATTTGCATTATTTAATTCACCCAACAACAAATTGGCCAAAAAAAAGCATAAAAAATGCAAAACGCATTTAAAAAAAAAATGTCTGGTACAATGTATCTTCTCCTCCTTCCTTGAAGGAAAGTGTTTAATTCGATCTCTACACTAGAGTTGGGCAGAACCCCCCCGGTTTGGTTCATGCCAGAACTCTCGAACATCGCAAAACTCCTAACTCTATTAAAGTTTTTGGGACCCGAACTTGAAAAATTAAAAGTGCCCATCTTGAAGGCTTATATGCAAGTAATTGGCCATAAAAAGGGTATGGGGCCCAGTTACTGCCCTGGGGGACATGAATCAATGCAAAAATGTTTTTTTTTTTAAATTGTTTTTGCAGGAGCAGTGATTTTATTGATGCTTAAAGTGAAACAATAAAAATTACATTTTTTAAACAAATATAGTGCCTGGGGGGTCCCTTAGTCTGCCTGTAAATTGACACATCTGTGCCGTGTATAGAACCTGCTGAAGTAAAACCTCACATTTATAAAGAAAAAAAATGACATTTGCAGTGCCTTGAAAAAGTATTCATACCCCTCGAAATTTTCCACATTTTGTCATGTTACAACCAAAAACTTAAATGTATTTTATTGGGATTTTATGTGATAGACCAACGCAAAGTGGCACGTAATTGTGAGGTGGAAGGAAAATAATAAATGTTTTTCAAAATGTTTTACAAATAATTATATGAAAAGCGAGGCGTGCATTTGTATTCAGCCCCCTTTACTCTGAAACCCCTAACTAAAATCTAGTGGAACCAATTGCCTTAAGAAGTTACCTAATCAGTAAATAGAGTCCACCTGTGTATAATTTAATCTCAGTATAAATAAAGCTGTTCTGTGAAGCCCTCAGAGGATTGTTAG
Source organism: Aquarana catesbeiana (assembly GCF_042186555.1). Taxonomy (NCBI): domain Eukaryota; kingdom Metazoa; phylum Chordata; class Amphibia; order Anura; family Ranidae; genus Aquarana; species Aquarana catesbeiana. The sequence goes on from NC_133336.1 coordinate 37,668,383, forward strand.
AGAGCCTTAGTGAACAAACAGCATCATGAAGACCAAGAAACACATCAGACAGGTCAAGAAAGTTGTGGAGAAGTTTAAAGCAGGGTTAGGTTTTAAAAAAACATCCCAAGCTTTGAACATCTCACGGAGAACTGTTCAATCCATCATCTGAAAATGGAAAGAGTATGGCACAACTGCAAACCTACCAAGACATGGCCGTCCACCTAAACCAGGGATCCTCAAATTACGGCCCTTCAGCTGTTGTGAAACTACACATCCCATGAGGCATTGTAAAACTCTGACATTCACAGACATGACTAGGCATGATGGGAATTGTAGTTCCTGAACAATTGGAGGGCCATAGTTTGAAGACCCCTGTCCTAAACTGACAGGCTGGGCAAGGAGAGCATTAACCAGAGAAGCAGCCAAGAGGCCCATAGTAACTCTGCAGGAGCTGCAGAGATCCACAACTCAGGTGGGAGAATCTGTCCACAGGACAACTATTAGTCGTGCTCTCCACAAATCTGGCCTTTATGGAAGAGAGGCAAGAAAAAAGCTATTGTTGAAAGAAAGCCATAAGAAGTCCCATTTGCAGTTTGCGAGAAGCCATGTGGGGGACACAGCAAACATGTGGAAGAAGGAGCTCTGGTCAGATGAGACCAAAATTAAACTTTTGGCCTAAAAGCAAAACGCTATGGGTGGCAGAAAATTAACACTGCATATTATCCTGAATACGCCATCCCCACTGTGAAACATGGTGGTGGCAGCATCATGTTGTGGGGATGCTTTGTTTCAGCAGGGACAGGGAAGCTGGCCAGAGTTGATGGGAAGATGAATGAAGCCAAATACAGGGCAATCTTAATAGAAAACCTGTTAGAGTCTGCAAAAGACTTGAGACTGGGGCGGAGGTTCACCTTCCAGCAGGACAACGACCCTAAACATACAGCCAGAGCTACAATGGAATGGTTTAGATAAAAGCAAATTCATGTGTTAGAATGACCCAGTCAAAGTCCAGACCTAAATCCAATTGAGAATCTGTGGCAAGACTTGAAAATTTCTGTTCACAGACACTCTCCATTCAATCTGACAGAGCTTGAACTATTCTGAAAAGAAGAATGAGCAAAAATGTCACTCTCTAGATGTGCAAAGCTATTAGAGACATCCCCAAAAAGACTTGCAGTTGTAATTGCAGTGAAAGGTGGTTCTACAAAGTATTGACTCAGGGGGGCTGAATACAAATGTACCCCACACTTTTCACATATTTATTTGTAAAACATTTTGAAAACAATTTATCATTTTCCTTCTACTTCACAATTATGTGCCACTTTGTGTTGGTCTATCACATAAAATCCCAATAAAATACGTTTATGAGGGAGTGTGAATATTTTTTCAAGGCACTGTAAATGTCATTTTTTTATAGAAAAATGTTTAAAAACCCAGTGTTGATGGGGACAAGGGCCTCTTCCTGACAACCCTGGTCTGTGGCTGTGGGGGTCTGCAGGCAAGGGGCTGAACTACACCAGGCCACATGCCCTAAACATGGGGGGGTGCTATTGGGGGCACTGGCTGAGGAGGAGCCAGGAGCGCTGGCAGGGGACCTGAAAAGGATGGGGATTGCTCTGTACAAAACCACTGCACAGAGCAGGTAAGTATAGCGTGTTTGTTATTTTAAAAACCAGCCTTTAGACTGGGTTCAAAGTTAATTCGGATGTGGCTCACAGCAGGGGTCCGGTACGTCCCTGTTCTCCTTTTCAGGGATGAATCAGGCCTGAATTTTTGTCTGAATTCAGACCTGAAATGGAGCCCTAGATGCACAGGACCCTTGTGCAATCTGCTCTGCAGCCGCCCCGGAGATGTGTGAACCAGCTCCATTGAGAGCCGGTCACAGTCGCCTGTCATGCGAATTGGATGCAGGGAAACCCTGCATCCAATTCGCATAAGTGTAAACCAAGCCTAAATGTGACTTTAAGGTATTGTATATCATAGGCGTGTGCACGGGGAGTGCCGGGTGTGTCTGGGCACATCTTAATCATCTCATGGCGTATTAGTATAGCCGAGTGTCGGCTGTCTCCGGTGATCTCCATCTTTGTCACCGAGGGGTAGAGACACCGGAGTAGATGCAGCTATGCCCCTCCACTACCATCACAGTATCTTTCCCACCGCCGAACAGTTCTCATACACCAGCGAATGGGATGGGGTCTGGACGGGCCGCTATATTTATGTGGCTCCGTCCCCTTTCTTAGCAGCCCAATCATTGACTGGTGTTTGACAGCTGCTTGGTCCTGCCCACCCCTGACATCACCTCTGAGATTTGACAGCTGATCTTTCTCCCTTCAAGTAATTGCATTACCTGACAGTTTCACTATGAGTGCCATCAGTGCTGCCAATCAGTGCCACATATTAGTGACAATCAGTGCCCATCAGTGCTGCCTATCAGTGCCAATCAGTGCTACCTATCAGTGCCCATCAGTGCTGCCTATCAGTGCCGCCAATCAGTGTCCATCAGTGCTGCCAATCAGAGTTAATCAGTACTGCTTATCGCTGCCTATCAGCGCTGCCCATCAGTGCCACATATTAGTGACAATCAGTGCCCTTCAGTGCTGCTTATCAGTGCCAATCAGTACCGTCTATCAGTACCAATCAGTTCCCATCAGTGCTGCCAATCAGTGCTAATCAGTGCTGCTTATCAGTGCTGCCCATCACTGCCACCTATCAGTGCCACCTGTCAGTGCCAATCAGGGCCCATCAGTTCCACCTATCAGTGCCCATCAGTACCCGCCTACCAGTGCCAATCAGTGCCACCTATCAGTGCCAATCAGTGCCACCTATCAGTGCCCATCAGTGCTGCCTATCAGTGCCATATAGCCCAAACTATCCCATGGCGTTTAAACATACAAAGGCAATCACAGTTGCTCCAATAGTGTAAACAAGATGAGGGTCTTACTATTTACAATTAAGCTGTTGGAGGTAGAGAGATACATTTCTTCTGTTACATGGGGGTATAAAGTAGATAATCTATTGGCTGTAGGATGTAGTTAAAGAATATCTGAAGCCAAAACTTTTTTTTTTTTTTTTTTTTTAGAATACTGAAAGGTAACAACCACTGTTAGGTTTGTATTGCTTTCTGGATATTCACACTCTCTATTTGTGTTGATGGCCAATGTCAGCGTGGCTGAAAGCAAGAATCAATTCAAACTTAGAGTGCTGTCAGAAGAATCAAAAAATATCAGCTAGAAAAAAAAAAAAAGAAGAAATAATTTATCCAATGAGGACACTTGTTCTGGCTAAGCACTTCATGGAGACTTCTTCTCACTTTCTGTTGGGTCACACAGGACATGCCGTAAAGGGACATCTACCCAATGGGTCAAAGACTGGGATGCCATTAATGTTAATGTGCGTGTAACAGCAGGCATTCCAATACTTTTGACAATATAGTGTATATATATATATATATATATATATATATATATATATATATATATATATACATATATATATATATATACACACACACACGCATGTGTGTTTGAGCTTTGGAGTGCACACCCTAATGCAATAGGCTGCGCATACCCATGCTGTATATATAAATGACACAAATTAAGAAATAAAATATGTACTTTATAGATTGCATAGAAACTAAAATACTTTTTCCAAGACAATAACACCAAAGAATAGCCTTGTTTGTTCTGAAAAACAGTATGAAAATATTATCAATGAATAAAGAGGCTCTTGAAATGTAAAAACTGATCAGTCCATAAGGGGTAAACAGGTGTAACAGCTGAAGTGGTTAACTTTATGCACCACATTTACATTTTTGACTTGATGGTTCCTAAAATGTGTATTTGTATGCAGGATGTACTGATATTCTATTGTATTTCTGTAAACAGCAGAAGGAAAAAAGGTTAAAGCAGAACGTTAACATGGCTTCATTTAACAATTTACCTCCAGTGACTTCTTGCATCTGAATATCTTTAATAACTGGAATGCATTTCTCCTTCTCCTCTTCTGCTTCCAATATAATTCTTGTTATGCCTCATTGCATTAAATTATGCTATTAACATGTTGGAAAATGCTATCCAGTTCCTCCTTTAATAAATATTTTCCACTTATTATATTTATTCTCTATCCCTTTCTGTGAAAATCATTTTGTGGCCTATAAAGTCAAATTATAATTATGAGCTTATTGCTGCCGATACAGTCTTTTATTATTACCAGCAGGAAGTTTTGTTACCAAGTCTACGGCAATTTATTTTATTCTAAGTCCAATAATTATAATATTTAATTTAAAACTCCAGGCATTTGTAATCTTGCTCTATTTTCATAATTTTATTTTACAGTATTGTCAAGTGATTGATCGGGCTTTTTCATCATGTCATTGTAAAGGTAAATTCAATTAGATAACTGATTTGTTGGGATGGTGTCATTCCCAATTACCATGGTGTTTTTTCTTAAGAAAGGCCCTGTGTGTGACTTTTTATATTTTTTTCATATATTTTTTTTTTTAAGTTTAATGAAGTAATGAACTATCTCTATTCATTATTAAGTACTAATTGTCTAGGTGACACTTAGGTCTGACACATGAAGCAGTCAGAGATGGCCTCTAGGCCATCTCTTACTCTCTATTGATCATATAAAACCCAAAGTTTGTCACCTTTATTACAAATCTAAACCCTAATATTTTTTAAATTTTGAATGTCTACAGTTACTATATGATTTTTTTTTTTTTTGTAAAGCCGTGTTCTCTATCTTCTCTATATAAACTCAATAAAAATGTATTGAAGAAAAAAACATAAATTTTATTATACTGTATTTCAACTTACTGGGCCGTAAATGTGGTGGCTGTAATATAAAGATTAGAGACACAACCCGACTAGTGTGGCACCACATCCATAGATGATCACAAAAACTAAAAAGAACAAAGCATAGGACTTTAACGGTTGCCAACTGCAATACCAGATAAGAAAAGATGAGTGCTCAGAATATAGTTTAAAAATTATACAACATTTTATTTCACAATATCAGTAAAATCTACCAATAAAAGTATGTGTTTAACTTTCCCTCAAAGGCTAATTGCTGGTAATGTGTATACATTGAGACCTGTCTACATGGCCCAATGCACTTGGAATGAAGTAGTATAATAGAAGAGAGAGGGTTTTCCATATACAGGGCCAGATGCAGGAATCAATGAAATGTTCCCTATAGTAATCACTACGCGTTTTGTCAATGGTTTCCTCAGGATATCCTATTGGTGAAATTTATACCAAGTCAAGGTTAGAGCCCTGGAGTGTTTGGTCCAAAGATGGAAGAGAGAGAAAGGGATGGGCACACACATCCAGTACAACAGAGGAAGATATCACACTAGGGTCAAAACACCTTGAAAAGAGCTTTACTGAGGCAACACCATCCTTTAGAAAAGGTATCAACAATAAGCTCCTGGATCCAAAAATTCAAAGATCAATATGCACCCACAAGTGGGCTGGCTTCCCATCCATAGGGTTTCCTACTTGCTAAGCGCTAAGTGCTAAGAAAATATTCTCTGCCACACCAGTCCTAATAGCTGCTTCCATCGCCTTGAAGAGGGGTGAAACGTCTGCCCAACTGCAGATCTTAGAATTTTTGCCCAATACATTTTATTGATAGATTTGACTGGTATTGTGAAATAAAATTTTGTATACTTTAACTACATTCTGAGTACTCATCTTTTCTTATCTGGGATTACATTTGGAAAGCATTAAAGCCTTATACTTTGTTCTTTTTTTGTTTTTGTGGTGGCTGTATTAATTTTATCTTTTCAGGTTCTTCTTTATTTTCACCTGGCAACACTGTGAATAACACATGACCTGTCTTAGTGTGGCTATACTCACCTACTACCAGTGGCGGAACTACCAGAGTCGCAGCAGTCGCACTTACGACTGGGCCCTGTGGTTCTGTCACTGTGGGGAGGAGTCACCCCAGGGTTGCTGGCTGAAGTTATGAGCAGAGAGTGTTTATTACACTCTCTGTCACACTGCCCATATCCCGCCCCCCCTCCTCATATGGACACTCAGACAGGAGAGGAAAGAGATATTCTCCTCCTCCTCCTGTGTGTACCAGCGGCCCCGCCCACATTCTAATCCCCGGCAGCTCTGTGCCTCGCAAAGGGAAATTCCAGCAGCCTGCAGCTAGATAGTGGATGAAAGATCAGCATGTATGTACCATGGATGATGCAAGTTTGCAACCCTCCACAGGGGATCTACAGCTCTCCAGGACAGCCTTCCTTCCTTCCCAAACTTCTCAGTGATTGAAAAGAAAGCAGCACACAGGTGGGTCAGTCATGAAGAGAAAATGTGTTGTCACCTCCAAAGCCCCTCTACCAACACATGCAGCCCACTGGGGTTTGCCTGGTATGGTGCATTACAAGCCTCGGCATGCTCTGTCAGCCTATGTGTATGTATAGCACAGGCTAGTAGGCCTTGCTTGCTGACCACAGTGGCAGAACTTCAGGGCCCAAGCCTTCATCTATTGTGAGTGAAGCATCCCTCACTTCCTCTCTTATCTCGTCAGCCTCTGAGCACACTAATGTAAGGGAGAGCTCTGTGGACTGTAATGTAAAGGGGGATTCTGATGTAAGTGGGGGCTTTGGTGAGTAGAGACCCCCTTATATTGGTTCCCAGAGCACCCCTTACATCAGAGTTTCCCTTTATATTACAATCCACAGAGCTCCCCCTTAGGGGAAAAGGACCCCATGATCATTGGTAAGGGCCCTGGGACCAGAGATCAGGGGGGCCCTTTATGGATTCTTGCACCAGGGCCCTGAAGGTTCTAGTTACGCCTCTGCCTACTACACTGCATCTATGGAAGAAACCATAGTTGCCACCCAAGCTGGAAATCAAACATGTCCTAATTTACAATACATGGAAGGATTATTGGTTTCACACCTCCATCCACTTTAGCTATGTACATGAGCGTAGCATAAGGGGTTGCAGGGGTCACAATTGCAACCCCGCCCCTAGCTCCAGGGGGCCCCTGCAGCCTCCCTGTCATATTATCATATCCTCCACAAAGTCCAGCTCCAATCTGCCCTAGAGCCCCACAGCCATGCTCCAGTACTGGGATTCCACTTTCCCTTCCACAGTCCACACCCCTCTGTTCTCATTGGCTGGGGAGAAGCTGTGAGCCATTTCCTGAATGGAGAGGAGCACGAGGTGAGAACAGCCCAGGATGGGGAAGTGTCTGTGCTGGGTGCTGGCAACATGGAATGGTAACCAAGCTCAGCGAGTTAGGAGGAGGAGAGTACCGTCCTGTAGCCACAATGGGACTGGTCACTGGTGAGGTATGACACTGCTCAGTGTCTTCTAGTCACTAGCTGGAATTCTCTGTACCCCCCCACCCGGGGATGTCTACTTACCCCACTTCCCTAACAACTGGGGAAAAGACACGGACCTCCGGGAGGTGACCTTCCCCCAACACCTGCCAACACTGACAAAGAAACCTTCAGAAATTGTTAAAACAAATCCCTTAACACCTGCAGGCTCCAGATTTCATGTTGCACCTTGAAAAAGTCAGGTGCCAGTGATGTAACGTGTAGGAGGAGCCAGTAAACCCAGTGCTGTGTGAGCAAGAAAAAAGCTAAGTGAGGAGACTGTCTGAATATATGCAACTGACCTTCTTAAATGCGAATTTATTGCAGGACATGTGTGAGTGCAATTGTGTTTTATTACCCACATGTCGCTTTTAGTTTATTTATTTGCGCAATGAGGTATGTTCTTTCTTTTATTCGAGCGATATCAATCTATGAAGGATTGAAAGCAATAAAGGTATGAAAGCAATCCACCACATGTGAACAACATCAGAGACTACACACCTGATCATTTGGGTATCCTTGTCCTTTTGTGTTTTATCTTAAAAATGAGTGGTGTTTGACTTTTTTTCCCAGCATCTCCAGAAATCTACAAGCATTTTGGAAGAACAGTAATTAATTTATATCTAGTGTGGTTTACTGGACACTTATGTATGATTAGTTTATTTATTCTTTATAGGATCACATCCTTTATTGGATCACCCTATTTATTGGATCACTGTGCTATATTAAGGTTGATGGTAGCGCTTTAATAACTTTTTATACAATAGCAAAAACAGTCTCTTATAAAGCGCTCAGGTGCCCCCAAAAATATATTGAAAGTGCTGAAGTGCTTCATGTAGACAGGCTGTGCTGTGTGCCAGTGTGCCACACTCCCCTCTCGTGTCCCCACACCACTGGCCATGTTTGGGCATTATTTTCCCTGAAAATGAATGGGTTTTGGTAATGCCATTGGTTGCTAATAATGCAGCATGTGCCGCCACACACAGTTGCATTAGCGACCATTGATAGGAAGCTGTCATAGATAGTAACTGTATACATTTTGTCTGCTAAACATAAAACACATTGACATGGTTTAAACCACATATTCAGCAACTTGAATGTTTATTTTTGTGCAAATGATATATAAGCTGCAGTCATTGAACCATAATGCTACACCTGCACCAAAAGCTGCCTCTCAATTTGTACTCAGCATACTTGGTTATAACATATGATGTCTCTCAGCCGCCCAGCAAATGTACTCACGGTGCCTGCTGTGAATGTGATGTGATATTGGCTATTCCATGTCCTAGAGTGTGTTTGTCGACTTTGATGGACGAGCGGGTCTATGCATGGGCCAATAGTGTCAGAAGAGGTCTAGAAATAACTAGACCTCTTATAGTTGTATAGGTACAAGCAACTATATCACGTGTACGTTGTATATGAGATCCGGCTACCTTAATTAATTTAGAATACTGTATCAAGAAACAGGTTCTGATGTCTGCATCGGTTCCTTATCATAGTCCATTGTCATTATTTATGCATAAATAAACAGCAGAGTATCTGTAAAATCTGCAGGTGTTATTAATTAAGCCGTGTCATTTATTTTCATAAATCTTATCTGCATTGTTTTCTGAGTGACATTATCTAAATTACACACAAATCACAGGGAAACATCTAGACAGTCTTTTTCATATTACAAAATCCTTTCCATACATCTTCCATGTCACCTGACATGTGATAAGCAACTGGTGCATTCACATTAGTGACACGTATACAAGGTGATAAGAGTATGACAATAAAATGTATGGAAATTTAATATGACTTCTACTCAATATTAAACCTAATATTCTAATAATAACGGTTCTAACAGCAACACCACCACTGTAAAATAAACCCAATATCTAAAAATCGAATTTAGGCTTTCACTTTTTAAAGTAATTTAAAAAAAATGTTTTTAATACTTGTTAAATCTGCAGCTTTCTTTAAAATATTCACTGGTGATCCTGCCATGAAGGTCCTTGTTCAGATATGTCCTGTTAAAGGGTGACATTGCTTTTTGGCATTCCTCTTCTACAGTTTAAGGTGCTCCATTAGGAAGTGGGTTGTTTAGGAGAAGCCTAACTGATATACAAACACCCTAAGGCCCCTTTCACATGGGGCAGACTCTGTAATGCGCATCCACCTGCTCAGCAGGAGATCTCTCTGCTGATCCCCCCTGAGCAGGCAGGTGACGGGTCCGTGTCCGCTCCGCTATGCAGAGCAGACACGGACGCAGCCTGCTGTTCTTTATGGGGTTAGGTGGAAACGGACAGCCTGTCCCCATGGACCCAAAATGTCGATGTTTTGTTCCCCAAGCCACTTAGTTATCATCACTTTTGCCTTATGGCAAGGTGCTCCATCATGCTGGAAAAGGCATTGTTCATCACTAAACTGTTCTTGGATGGTTGGGAGAAGATGCTCTCGGAGGATGTTTTTGTACCATTCTTTATTCATGGCTGTGTTCAGGGGCGGACTGACCATTGAGACACTTGGGCACTGCCCGAGGGCCCTGGGTCACTAGGGGGCCCCATCAGGGTTGCCAGCCTCAGTAAAACCAGGGACAGTATGTATAAATCTGTGGGGTTTTTTTGCATCTGTCTGTGTATACTGTGTGTACATGTATGTGTATACTGTGTGATTGTATACTGTGTGTGTGTATACTGTGTGGCCCCATAATCTCTGATTGCCTGGGGGCCCCATAATCTCCTATTGCCCGTGGTCCCCATTAGTTATCAGTCCGCCCCTGGCTGTGTTCTTAGGCAAAAATGTGAGTGAGCCCACTCCCTTGGCTGAGAAGCAACCCCACACATGAAAGGTCTCGGGATGCTTTACTGTTGGCATGACACAGGACTAATGGTGGCGCTCACCTTTTCTTTTTCGGACAAGGTTTTTTCCGGATGCCCCAAACAATCGGAAAGGGCATTCATCAGAGAAAATGACTTTACCCCAGTCCTCAGCAGTACAATCCCTTTACCTTTTGCAGAATATCAGTCTGTTCCCGATGTTTTTCATGGAGAGTAGTGGCTTCTTTGCTACCCTTCTTGACACCAGGCCATCCTCCAAAAGTCGTCTCCTCACTGTCCGTGCAGATGTACTCACACCTGCCTGCTGCCATTCCTGAGCAAGCTCTGCACTGGTGGTGCCCCGATCCCGCAGCTGATTCAACTGTAGGAGAAGGTCCTTGCGCTTGCTGGATTTTCTTGGGTGCCCTGAAGCCTTCTTCACAAATCAACTGAAAATGTTGTTTTATGGGATTAAGTTCCTTTTCATGGCAAAGAGTGACTTTGCAATTAATTGCAATTCATCGCATCACTCTTCATAACATTCTGGAATATATGCAAATTGCCATCATAAAAACCGAAGCAGCAGACTATGTAAAATTATTATTTGTGTCATTCTCAAAACTTTTGGCCACGGCTGTAGACAGGATGTGGCTGCAGAGAGGTTGCAGTAGATCAGCAATACAAAGATCCAACAAAGATCCCACCCAGTGTGCTTCCCCTTGTTATGCCCGAGAGGCAGGAAGGTCTGCCTAATCACATGCTTACCGTGATTGTCTGTCACAGCAGTCACATAATTGGGAGCCGGACCCACAAGATTCTGATATTTACTAAAGACAGGGTGCTGTCTGGACAGCTCTGCCACTGCACTGGGAGCAAGCAGTGAGCACACTGTCAGTACAGAAACCTCAACTGCCCAGCAGCATGAGTAAAAGAAAAAAAATTATAACAAAATATCAGTTTCACTTATTCATAAATGCGTTTTTTGTCCTTGAACATTGCTTAGAATTATATGGAAACACACAGTGTAGAAGGCAGAGTTATGAGTTATATGGAGCCTCTATATAAATGTCAGTGTTGCAGACAAAAGATCGCCCATGGCTTCTGCTATGGGAGGGGAAGCACTTCACTCACCGATTAGAATGATATAATTAATTGCTCTAAGGCCAGGCTCTTCATGGAGAAACTTGCTGCCCAATTACCAGCCAATGAAACAAAATACCAACCCCACCTCAAATAATGTGACAGGATGGATGTACCCTGAAAGGAATTCTGATTCTGGTTGACTATCCTTGGTTAATTCAGGCAGACCACCGGGATCCTCGGATCCGTGAGAGACCACATGAGACACGGAAAACAAGCTGGAGTGTGTTCATAAGATCTCTGTCTTTATTGAATACAACAGTAGTATATATACCAGTAAAAATACATGTCTAATGGTTATTCAAACTTTACACTCAGTACTTTCTTATCAAGAGTTAGGCTGCTTGACTAGAAAACAAGAAATAGCTGATGACTTGCTGACACAGATATCCACAATATCTTATAGGGTGTGGTTCTATGCAAACTTTTAAGCTGATTATGGCAAAACTCACACACACAAAAATGTTCACTTCTACTTTATGTAAAATGGAAAAGAATCTAAGATGGAGTCAGTTGTGTATACATTACAATCCCCTCTTAAAGCGGAGTTCTACCCTAAAGTGGAACTTCCGCTCATCGGATTCCTCCCCCCCTCCGGTGCCTCAATTGGCACCTTTCAGGGGGGAGGGGGTGCAGATACCTGTATAATACAGGTATCTGCACCCACTTCCGGGAATAGCTAGCTGCAGCTAGCCGCAAATGCCCGCCCACCCCCGTTGTGTTCTGGAAAGTACACAGTTCCCACAACACAACAGGGACCAGTGTAGACGCGCAGCGCGACCCGCGCATGCGCAGTAGGGAACCGGGCAGTGAAGCCGCAACGCTTCACTTCCTGATTCCCTGACTGAGGATGGCGGTGGGGGCAGCCGAGAGACAAATGATCGATCGGCTTCAGCTGCCGACATCGCTGGACCCTGGGACAGGTAAGTGTCCATTTATTAAAAGTCAGCAGCTGCAGTATTTGTAGCTGCTGGCTTTTAATATTTTTTGTTTAAGTGGACCTCCTCTTTATGTTATAAACATGACTTACTTTCTGTCCACAGTAACATAATTAGCTTTCTTATAGTACATGCTAAGGTAGGCTTTATTAGCAGCAGCGGGGTCAGGGGTTCAGGTAGCTCTACCAGTGATACACATTACAAGTTTGAAACATGCATATACCTACTGCATGTAATGGGGTTAGTCTGTGTCTCATTCCCTAAATTAAAACACCAGTCACGGAAATTACTTCTACCCATTGTTGAAAAAGTAACGATGTTGCTTACAAATAAACTTGATATGTTGGTTAAAACAACGGGAGGAGTTCCATTTAGAAAAAGGGTGATATTTAAAGGTACAGCCATAAGGGGAATACGGGCTGTACTAGGATGCAGTTTACTACATATCCAACATTTCTCATACCCTGATTTCTGGGCATAATTATATTTGAATTTCATAGCAACATTTTGTCTGTAAAACTATCGGTTTTAACTCCTTCATTATCTGATTGTGCATCTCTCTTGTGTCTGGTATGTGTATTATCGATGGTGTTATTGGGTGACTCACATATGCCTTTAAGGGCTCCCAAGTCCTCAGGATGATAAATACAATTAGTTATGATCCATATTGGTAAGAACACCATCAAAGTCATCAAGAACAAGAGGCCCAAGGCCTTCCCAAAAGTCTGTGGTGCAATAAGCGAGGTCATCTTGTTCAGAGACTCTTTCACCTGCTTCACTCAATTTTCAAGGATTTGTATCACTTGCTTCACCTCTCTGTGCTTTATCTTGCTTCTTAGGTGTTTGGTTCACCTTCTTCACACGTAACCAGAATCACTGTAGTCGGGGGTCCACATGGGTACTCTTGCTTCTAGGTACGATTCAGTTGCTGGACCACTACGACGTCTCCCACCTGGAGAGGATGAGTAGGTTCCTGTGAAGAAAAAGGAGAGGTGCGAGTGACACGTTTTTCATAACTATCCAAAGTTTCAATCACTTTCTTAACATACTCCTCCTGTATGAGATCAAGATCCCCTCTTTGTAACATTAATGGCTGTCTAGCCCATGGGGTGGGGAAGAGTCTGCCCATCAGGACCTCGAAAGGGGAGTAACTTGTGGTTTTAGAGGGAGTCATTCTTACCTCTGCAAGGACTGCAGGAAGTACCTTTTTCCATCCGTTGAAAGTTCCCCCTGTGGTTTTCCTGATTTTATCTTTAAGTGTCCTATTCATTCTTTTTACTATCCCTGAACTCTGGGGGTGGTATGGGATGTGAAACTTCCAGTCAATATTCAGTGTTTTCACTAAATCTTGACACACCTTGGCTATGAAGGCAGGACCATTGTCTGACTTCATTTGAAGTGGGCAGCCCCATTTTGGGATTATTTCCTGTGTAAGGATTCTGACTACTGTTTGTGCATCTTGCAACATATGATTTTACTAATAAGGGAAGACCGGGGATGAAAAAAATCTTTATCCAATAACCCACCTGTAACCTGCCAGCCTCTGTGTCCTACCCCATGATATTGTGAGATAAATAGGGGTGTACTTGCTACTGGTATGCATGGTCTCCCCTCTTGGCAGATGAGCCTTGATTCAAGGCTTTTCTGCACTCCTTCAATGTTCCATTTCCTAACAGGATGGACACATTGTGAGTAGTGCGGTTGCATGACCCAGGGTGAATGAAGTAGCCATCTCCACAACCATCACACAGGATGCTAAAGCTCAGAGACACGCCGGCATGCCCAGTACTTGCATAGGCACAACCCTTGAAAAAAAAATGTAATAGGGCGGAGTTTGCCCCCATGCTCCTGCACTAGGACTCCCGTCATGGTTTTACAGTTGCCCCTGGCAAATAAGTGAAACATCTTGCCATATTCAGGTAATACAAGACCAGGAGCTGTGACCATTGCAGTTTTAGGATATAAAAAAGCATTACTCATTTCATCATTCCATTTTTCACAATCTTGCATATCGCTATTTGTGGCTTGTCTCAGGAGTTTATCATAGTAGGAACAATCAGGTATCCACTGGCGGCAGTAACCAATTATACCAAGAAAAGACATATATATTTCTTAGTAAGTGGGCGGGGCAGACCCGCTAGAGCCGTAGATCTCTTGTGACTGGTTTTCCTCTCTCTCTTTTAGTGAGCACAAAACCAAGGTATTGAACAGTTTACTGACACCATTGTGGCTTTTTCCTAGACACCTTGTGACCATTATCTGCTAACCAATGTAACAGATCTAAACCATCCTCTTTGCATGCAACCTGGCTTGGACTACACAACAATAAATCATCAATATATTGGAGCAGGACGGAGCCATGGCGGGGAGTCCAGGACCACAAGGTTGCCTGGAAGGCCACTGAGTAGACTACAGGTGAGTCCACATAACCCTGGGGCATTCTACACCATGTCATCTGGCGGTTTCTAAAACAAAATGCAAGTATTAGCTGTGTCTCCTCGTCCACAAGGATGGAAAAAAATGCGTTCGTTAAATCAATCACAGAGAAATATTCAGCATCGGATGGAATGGAGGTGAGGAGTGATGGCACATCAGGCACTATGGGTGCAATGGGTATAACTAAGTTGTTTATGGCCCTTACGTCCTGCACCAACCTATAACTGCCATCCTGCTTTTTAACTGAATTTATAGGTATGTTGTAGGGTGAAACTGTCTCTTTTTTTTTTTCTTAATTCCCTGTTTAGGAAAGTGCTTCACCATCAGAGCAATTCCCTCCTTTATCAATTCGGTAATCAGGCAATGTTATCTTTTACCCATACAAATAAACTGCCTACACTCTTCAGACAGGACTCACGTACATGACAGGGGCATAGTGTAGCACTGGGGAGCTGGTCTTCCTGGCATGCAGAACACAGACAACTAGTTAGGGTACACAAGCAGTCTAGGACAGGAAGGACCCCTATGGGTATTAACTGGAGAAAATACAGTATGCCCACACATATAACGAAAGTGAGGGCCCTTGGAACAGCCAAGAGCTCTGCGCAACTCTTCTTCAGACTCACCCAAAACCATACAATACGAGGCCAGACCTATATTAACAAGCGTGCACGTGACGTGACAGCTTACCTCGTGGCTTGGCCGGGAGCCGCGAAATAGTAAGCAGCAGGGGGCGGGGCGCATATGCGCTATCATTGGTTGCAGGAACGCCCGCGGTCCCAGCAACCAATGACTGCAAGCGGAGCAGTGGGAATGTGGCGCTGTACACTGGCGGCCTGACGGTCCAGACAGGAGCATCGCTCGGTCAATGTTCGGACTGTTGGCTGCCATTTAGTGATGGCTGCTTTAAACTGACTTCATTTGCAGACCAAAGTTGATCTGTAAATGAATAAACCGAAGGACAGATACGAAGATACAATGGGGGTTATTTACGAAAGGCAAATCCACTTTGCACTGCAAGTGCACTTTAAAGTGCACTGAAAGTGCACTTGGAAGGGAAGTCGCTGTAGATCCGAGGGGGACATGCACGGAAAATAAAAAACAGCATTTTAGCTTGCACATGATTGGATGATAAAATCAGCAGAGCTTCCACTCATTTCAGATCTACCCCTTAGATTTAGAGCGACTGCACTTCCAAGTGCACTTTCAGTGCACTTTCAAGTGCACTTTCAGTGCAAAGTGGATTTGCCTTTTGTAAATAACCCCCAATGTTTCCTTTTATCTGTCTCTTTCAGCACTGAGTAATGTTGTTGATAAACACTGCCGGCTGCTTTTTTTTTTGACAGCTGTGAGCAGGGGACTGGCTCTGCACTTTTTATATGAATCGTGGAAATGCTGGATTAAGATCCTGTGGGGGGGGGGGGTCGAATCTAGATTTTATTAGAGTTCATTCACAGTAATCAGTGCATTTTTATAGCTCTGATCGCTGTATAAATGTCAATGGCCACAAAAATGTTTTAAAAGTGTCCGATCTGTCCGTTGCAATGTCACAGTCCCGCTAAAAATCGCAGATTTACTAGTAAAAAAAAAATATATAAAAATGCCATAAACCTATCCCCTATTTTGTAGACACTATAACTTTTACCAAAATCAATGTTCGCTTATTGAGATTTTTTTTTTACCAAAAGTACGTTGAAGAATATATATCGGCCTAAAGTGATGAAGAAATTTCTTTTTTTACATTTTTTTTTGGTTATTTATTATAGCAAATATTTAAAAATATTGTTTTTTTTTTTGTCAAAATTGTCGCTCTTTTTTTGTTTATATCGCAAAAAATAAAAACCGCAGAGGACATCAAATACCACCAAAAGAAAGCTCTATTTGTGGGAAAAAAGGACTTAATTTTTGTTTGGGAACAGCTTCACATGACTGCGCAAACGTCAGTTAAATCGACGCAGTGCCGTATTGCAAAAAATGGCCTGGTCATTAAGGGGGAAATTCTTCCGGGCCTTAAGTAGTTAAGCCTTCCTCGTTATTTGCAGTCCTCTGTTTTGAGAAATAATGTTTACTTTTCAAGCTGCTTTATTTATTGCTCTCCCCTCTACATCCTGAGGATGGCAGGATGTACAGAGTGTTGGATGGCCCCAGCAACTCACCAACGAGCTCTCTTTCCTACCAATGGATTCACTCTTGCAGAACCCTGAGCTTGCAATAAAACAAACCAAAACAAAAAAAAGAAGGTTGGAATGGAGTTGGGCTTTAACAGCTCACTGGGTGACATTATTCGTGTTGCCTGGAGCTGCTCTTTGAAGTCTACATTCATGCAAAGCTGATAGATATAATTATATAATTTATATCTAACATTCTCGGCACATCCTCACTTGTCATGTCAAAATGTCACCAGTGCACGATACACTGTGATTACGCTGAAATCTCATGAGGGTGACTGATAGGCAGATACTGATTTTCCTTCGTGTAATTATGATATATCTTTTTCGAAACGATGGCATCTCAAAGACAAGCAGTGTGTTAACAATGAAAAATTTGGATCTGCTGGAAGTGACGCGGCGATATTAACACGCTGCTTGCAGTCATCATCCCATACCACTCCTCACATTGCATTGTTATGGATAGGCTTTGGTTTGGCGTTGAATATAACAAATTAGCCTTGTGCCGTGCATGTCTGAGCAAATTACAGAAAATCATCAGGCAGGAGTAATTATACAGGGAAATCTCTGTGGAGTTCTACAGCTTAATAAATAACTTTGTGCAAAACGAAAAACTAATTATCTGCTGATAAAATCATCGTTAGCCTGTCTCAGCCTTGCTGACTTCATCTTTAATGACCACGAGCAGCTAAAAATCCCACCTAATGCTACACAGACAATAAAAATAAAAAAAACTTGACAGAAGGAGTAGGCAGAGGATGAATAAAAGAAACACGAAACTCTTTCTCTCAGGTGCTTGCTGCTCAGTTGCCTTGGCAAATGTAATGAATTATGAATGAGATGATCAAAAACTGATTTACCATTTTTGTTTCTTTATTTTTTTTTCTATTTTTACCTTTTCTTTAACCACTTCAGCCCCGGAAGGATTTACCCCCCCCTCCTGACCAGAGCACTTTTTACAATTTGGCACTGCGCCGCTTTAACTGCTAATTGCGCAGTCTTGCAATGCTGTACCCAAACAAAATTTGCGTCCTTTTCTTCCCACAAATAGAGCTTTCTTTTGATGGTATTTGATCACCTCTGGCGTTTTTATTTTTTGCGCTATAAACGGAAAAAGACCGAAAACTTTGAAGAAAAAAATGATATTTTCTACTTTTTGTTATAAAACAAATCCAATAAACTCAATTTTAGTCATACATTTAGGCCAAAATGTATTCGGCCACATGTCTTTGGTAAAAAAAAGTCAATAAGCGTATATTTATTGGTTTGCGCAAAAGTTATAGCGTCTACAAACTAGGGTACATTTTCTGGAATTTACACAGCTTTTAGTTTATGACTGCCCATCTCATTTCTTGAGGTGCTAAAATGGCAGGGCAGTACAACCCCCCCCCCCAAATGACCCCATTTTGGAAAGTAGACACCCCAAGGAAATTGCTGAGATGCATGTTGAGCCCATCGAAAATTCATTTTTTTTGTCCCAAGTGATTGAATGATGACAAAAAAAAAAAAAAAAATTACAAAAAGTTGTCACTAAATGATATATTGCTCACACAGGCCATGGGCATATGTGAAATTGCACCCCAAAATACATTTAGTTGCTTCTCCTGAGTATGGGAATACCACATGTGTGGGACTTTTTGGGAGCCTAGCTGTGTACGGGGCCCCGAAAACCAAGCACCGCCTTCAGGATTCCTAAGGGCGTACATTTTTGATTTCACTCCTCACTACCTATCACAGTTTTAAAGGCCATAAAATGCCCAGATGGCACAACCCCCCCCAAATGACCCCATTTTGGAAAGTAGACACCCCAAGCTATTTTCTGACAGGCATGTTGAGTCCATGGAATATTTTATATTGTGACAAAAGTTGCGGGAAAATTACAAACTTTTTTTTTCTTTTTTTTTGCACAAAGTTGTCACTAAATGATATATTACTCAAACATGCCATGGGCATATGTGGAATTACACCCCAAAATACATTCTGCTGCTTCTCCTGAGTATGGGGATACCACATGTGTGGGACTTTTTGGGAGCCTAGCCGCGTACGGGGTCCCGAAAACCAAGCACCGCCTTCAGGATTTCTAAGGGCATAAATTTTTGATTTCACTCTTCACTACCTATCACAGTTTTGAAGGCCATAAAATGCCAAGATGGCACAAACCCCTCCAAATGACCCCATTTTGGAAAGTAGACACCCCAAGCTATTTGCTGAGAGGCATGTTGAGTCCATGGAATATTTTATATTTTGACACAAGTTGCGGGAAAATTACAAACTTTTTTTATTTTTTTGCACAAAGTTGTCACTAAATGATATATTGCTCAAACATACCATTGGCATATGTGGAATTACACCCCAAAATACATTCTGCTACTTCTCCCAAGTACGGGGATACCACATGTGTGGTACTTTTTGGGAGCCTAGCCGCATACGGGGCCCCACAACCAAGCACCGCCTTCAGGATTTCTAAGGGTGTAAATTTTTGATTTCACTCCCCACTACCTATCACAGTGTTGAAGGCCATAAAATGCCAAGATGGCACAAACCCCCCCAAATGACCCCATTTTGGAAAGTAGACACCCCAAGCTATTTGCTGAGAGGCATGTTGAGTCCATGGAATATTTTATATTTTGACACAAGTTGCGGGAAAGTGACCAATTTTTTTTTTTTTTGCACAAAGTTGTCACTAAATGATATATTGCTCAAACATGCCATGGGCATATGTGGGATTACACCCCAAAATACATTCTGCTGCTTCTCCTGAGTATGGGGATACCACATGTGTGGGACTTTTTGGGAGCCTAGCTTCATACGGGCCCCCAAAACCAATCACCGCCTTCAGGATTTCTAAGGGCGTAAATGTTTGATTCACTCCTCACTACCTATCACAGTTTCGAAGGCCATAAAATTCCAAGATAGCACAAACCCCCCCAAATGACCCTATTTCAGAAAGTGGACACCCCAAGCTATTTGCTGAGAGGCATGGTGAGTATTATGCAGCTCTTATTTGTTTTTGAAAAAGAAGAAAGACAAGAAAAATTTTTTTTTTCTTTTTTCAATTTTCAAAACTTTGTGAAAAAAAGTGAGGTCTGCAAAATACTCACTATACCTATCAGCAAATAGCTTTGGATGTCTACTTTCCAAAATAGGATCATTTGGGGGGGGGGGGGGGTGTGCCACCTGGGCATTCCATGGCCTCCGAAACTGTGATAGGCAGTGAAGAGTGAAATCAAAAATTTACGCCCTTAGAAAGCCTGAAGGCGGTGATTGGTTTTCGGAGTCCCGTACGCAGCTAGGCTCCCAAAAAGTCTCACACATGTGGTATCCCCGTACTCAGGAGAAGCAACAGAATGTATTTTGGGGTGTAATTTCACATATTCCCATGGCATGTTTGAGCAATATATCATTTAGTGACAATTTTGTGCAAAAAAAAAAAAAAAATGTGTCTTTTTCCTGCAACTTGTGTCACAATATAAAATATACCATGGACTCGACATGCCTCTCAGCAAATAGCTTGGGGTGTCTACTTTCCAAAATGGGGTCATTTGGGGGGGTTTTGAACTGTCCTGGCATTTTATGCACAACATTTAGAAGCTTATGTCACACATCACCCACTCTTCTAACCACTTGAAGACAAAGCCCTTTCTGACACTTCTTGTTTACATGAAAACAATTTTTTTTTTGCAAAAAAAATTACTTTGAACCCCCAAACGTTATATATTTTTTTAAAGCAAATGCCCTACAGATTAAAATGGTGGGAGTTTCATTTTTTGTTTTCACACAGTATTTGCGCAGCGATTTTTCAAACGCATTTTTTGGGGGAAAAAACACACTTTTTTAAATTTTAATGCACTAAAACACACTATATTGCCCAAATGTTTGATGAAATAAAAAAGATGATCTTAGGCCGAGTACATGGATACCAAACATGACATGCTTTAAAATTGTGCACAAACGTGCAGTGGCGACAAACTAAATACACTTTTAAAAGCCTTTAACCACTTGCCGACCGCCTAACGCACATATGCGGCGGCAGAATGGCACGGGCAGGCAGAATCACGTACCTGTACGTGATCTGCCTCCCGCGGGCGGGGGGTCCGATCGGACCCCCCCCCGGTGCCAGCGGCGGTCGGCATTTGACTGGGAGCGTCGGGAGGCGAGGGGGAGACCATCCGATCGTGGCCCCCCCTCACGATCGCTCCCAGCCAATCGGAATCCTCCCCTGCCTGTGTGTAGTTTCACACAGGCAGAGGATGTGATGTCATCTCTCCTCGGCTTGGCAGTTTCCGTCCAGCGCCGAGGAGAGAAGACATGTAAGTGCACAACACACACACACAGTAGAACATGCCAGGCATACTTTACACCCCCGATCCCCCCCCCCGATCGCCCCCCGATCCCCCCCCCAATCACCCCCCCCCTGTCACAAACTGACAGCAAGCAGTATTTTTTTTTTTTTTCTGATTACTGTATTGGTGTCAGTTTGTGACAGTTACAGTGTTAGGGCAGTGAGTGTTAGGCCCCCTTTAGGTCTAGGGTACCCCCCTAACCCCCCCTAATAAAGTTTTAACCCCTTGATCACCCCCTGTCACCAGTGTCACTAAGCGATCATTTTTCTGATCGCTGTATTAGTGTCGCTGGTGACGCTAGTTAGGGAGGTAAATATTTAGGTTCGCCGTCAGCGTTTTATAGCGACAGGGACCCCCATATACTATCTAATAAATGTTTTAACCCCTTGATTGCCCCCTAGTTAACCCTTTCACCACTGATCACCGTATAACCGTTACGGGTGACGCTGGTTAGTTTGTTTATTTTTTATAGTGTCAGGGCACCCGCCGTTTATTACCGAATAAAGGTTTAGCCCCCTGATCGCCCGGCGGTGATATGCGTCGCCCCAGGCAGCGTCAGATTAGCGCCAGTACCGCTAACACCCACGCACGCAGCATATGCCTCCCTTAGTGGTATAGTATCTGTACGGATCAATATCTGATCCGATCAGATCTATACTAGTGTCCCCAGCAGTTTAGGGTTCCCAAAAACGCAGTGTTAGCGGGATCAGCCCAGATACCTGCTAGCACCTGCGTTTTGCCCCTCCGCCCGGCCCAGCCCACCCAAGTGCAGTATCGATCGATCACTGTCACTTACAAAACACTAAACGCATAACTGCAGCGTTCGCAGAGTCAGGCCTGATCCCTGCGATCGCTAACAGTTTTTTTGGTCGCGTTTTGGTGAACTGGCAAGCACCAGCCCCAGGCAGCGTCAGGTTAGCGCCAGTACCGCTAACACCCACGCACGCACCGTACACCTCCCTTAATGGTATAGTATCTGATCGGATCAATATCTGATCCGATCAGATCTATACTAGCGTCCCCAGCAGTTTAGGGTTCCCACAAACGCAGTGTTAGCGGGATCAGCCCAGATACCTGCTAGCACCTGCGTTTTGCCCCTCCGCCCGGCCCAGCCCACCCAAGTGCAGTATCGATCGATCACTGACACTTACAAAACACTAAACGCATAACTGCAGCGTTCGCAGAGTCAGGCCTGATCCCTGCGATCGCTAACAGTTTTTTTTGTAGCGTTTTGGTGAACTGGCAAGCACCAGCGGCCTAGTACACCCCGGTCGTAGTCAAACCAGCACTGCAGTAACACTTGGTGACGTGGCGAGTCCCATAAGTGCAGTTCAAGCTGGTGAGGTGGCAAGCACAAGTAGTGTCCCGCTGCCACCAAAAAGACAAACACAGGCCCGTCGTGCCCATAGTGCCCTTCCTGCTGCATTCACCAATCCTAATTGGGAACCCACCGCTTCTGCAGCGCCCGTACTTCCCCCATTCACATCCCCAACCAAATGCAGTCGGCTGCATAAGAGGCATTTTCTTTATGTCCTCCCGAGTACCCCTACCCAACGAACCCCCCCAAAAAAGATGTTGTGTCTGCAGCAAGCGCGGATATAGGCGTGACACCCGCTATTATTGTCCCTCCTGTCCTGACAATCCTGGTCTTTGCATTGGTGAATGTTTTGAACGCTACCATTCACTAGTTGAGTATTAGCGTAGGGTACAGCATTGCACAGACTAGGCACACTTTCACAGGGTCTCCCAAGATGCCATCGCATTTTGAGAGACCCGAACCTGGAACCGGTTACAGTTATAAAAGTAAGTTACAAAAAAAAGTGTAAAAAAAAAAAAAAAACCACAAAAATATAAAATAAAAAAAAAATAGTTGTCGTTTTATTGTTCTCTCTCTCTCTATTCTCTCTCTCTTGTTCTGCTCTTTTTTACTGTATTCTATTCTGCAATGTTTTATTGTTATTATGTTTTATCATGTTTGTTTTTCAGGTATGCAATTTTTTATACCTTACCGTTTACTGTGCTTTATTGTTAACCATTTTTTTGTCTTCAGGTACGCCATTCATGGCTTTGAGTGGTTATACCAGAATGATGCCTGCAGGTTTAGGTATCATCTTGGTATCATTCTTTTCAGCCAGCGATCAGCTTTCATGTAAAAGCAATCCTAGCAGCTAATTAGCCTCTAGACTGCTTTTACAAGCAGTGGGAGGGAATGCCCCCCCCCCCCAACGTCTTCCGTGTTTTTCTCTGGCTCTCCTGTCTCAACAGGGAACCTGAGAATGCAGCCGGTGATTCAGCCAGCTGACCATAGAGCTGATCAGAGACCAGAGTGGCTCCAAACATCTCTATGGCCTAAGAAACCGGAAGCTACGAGCATTTTATGACTTAGATTTCGCCGGATGTAAACAGCGCCTTTGGGAAATTGGGAAAGCATTTTATCACACCGATCTTGGTGTGGTCAGATGCTTTGAGGGCAGAGGAGAAATCTAGGGTCTAATAGACCCCAATTTTTGCAAAAAAGAGTACCTGTCACTACCTATTGCTATGATAGGGGATATTTACATTCCCTGAGATAACAATAAAAATGATTTAAAAAAAAAAAAATGAAAGGAACAGTTTAAAAATAAGATAAAAAAATAATAATAAAGAAAAAAAAAAAAAAAAAAAAAGCACCCCTGTCCCCCCTGCTCTCGCGCTAAGGCGAACGCAAGCGTCGGTCTGGCGTCAAATGTAAACAGCAATTGCACCATGCATGTAAGGTATCACCGCGAACGTCAGATCGAGGGCAGTAATTTTAGCAGTAGACCTCCTCTGTAAATCTAAAGTGGTAACCTGTAAAGGCTTTTAAAGGCTTTTAAAAATGTATTTAGTTTGTCGCCACTGCACGTTTGTGCGCAATTTTAAAGCATGTCATGTTTGGTATCCATGTACTCGGCCTAAGATCATCTTTTTTATTTCATCAAACATTTGGGCAATATAGTGTGTTTTAGTGCATTAAAATTTAAAAAAGTGTGTTTTTTCCCCAAAAAATGCGTTTGAAAAATCGCTGCGCAAATACTGTGTGAAAAAAAAAAATGAAACACCCACCATTTTAATCTGTAGGGCATTTGCTTTAAAAAAATATATAATGTTTGGGGGTTCAAAGTAATTTTCTTGCAAAAAAAAATTATTTTTTTATGTAATCAAAAAGTGTCAGAAAGGGCTTTGTCTTCAAGTGGTTAGAAGAGTGGGTGATGTGTGACATAAGCTTCTAGATGTTGTGCATAAAATGCCAGGACAGTTCAAAACCCCCCCAAATGACCCCATTTTGGAAAGTAGACACCCCAAGCTATTTGCTGAGAGGCATGTCGAGTCCATGGAATATTTTATATTGTGACACAAGTTGCGGGAAAGAGACAATTTTTTATTTTTTTTATTTTTTTTTGCGCAAAGTTGTCACTAAATGATATATTGCTCAAACATGCCATGGGAATATGTGAAATTACACCCCAAAATACATTCTGTTGTTTCTCCTGAGTACGGGGATACCACATGTGTGAGACTTTTTGGGAGCATAGCCGCGCACGGGACCCCGAAAACCAAGCACCGCCTTCAGGCTTTCTAAGGCCGTAAATTTTTGATTTCACTCTTCACTGCCTATCACAGTTTCGGAGGCCATGGAATGCCCAGGTGGCAAAAAACCCCCCCAAATGACCCCATTTTGGAAAGTAGACACCCCAAGCTATTTGATGATAGGTATAGTGAGTATTTTGCAGACCTCACTTTTTGTCACAAAGTTTTGAAAATTGAAAAAAGAAAAAAAAAATTTTTTTTTCTCGTCTTTCTTTATTTTCAAAAACAAATAAGAGCTGCAAAATACTCACCATGCCTCTCAGCAAATAGCTTGGGGTGTCTACTTTCCAAAATGGGGTCATTTGGGGGGGGGGTTTGTGCCACCTGGGCATTCCATGGCCTCCGAAACTGTGATAGGTAGTGAGGAGTAAAATCAAAAATGTACGCCCTTAGAAATCCTGAAGGCAGTGATTGGTTTTCGGGGCCCCGTACGCGGCTAGGCTCTCAAAAAGTCCCACACATGTGGTATCCCCGTACTCAGGAGAAGCAGCTAAATGTATTTTGGGGTGCAATTCCACATATGCCCATGGCCTGTGTGAGCAATATATCATTTAGTGACAACTTTGTGCAAAAAAAAAAAAAATTGTCACTTTCCCGCAACTTGTGTCAAAATATAAAACATTCCATGGACTCAACATGCCTCAAAGCAAATAGCTTGGGGTGTCTACTTTCCAAAATGGGGTCATTTGGGGGGGGTTTTATGCCATCTGGGCATTTTATGGCCTTCAAAACTGTGATAGGTAGTGAGGAGTAAAATCAAAAATGTACGCCCTTAGAAATCCTGAAGGCAGTGATTGGTTTTCGGGGCCCCGTACGCGGCTAGGCTCCCAAAAAGTCCCACACATGTGGTATTCCCATACTCAGGAGAAGCAGCTAAATGTATTTTGGGGTGCAATTCCACATATGCCCATGGCCTGTGTGAGCAATATATCATTTAGTGACAACTTTTTGTATTTTTTTTTTTTTTTTTTGTCATTATTCAATCACTTGGGACAAAAAAAATGAATATTCAATGGGCTCAACATGCCTCTCAGCAAACTCCTTGGGGTGTCTACTTTCCAAAATTGGGTAATTTGTGGGGGTTTTGTACTGCCCTGCCATTTTAGCACCTCAAGAAACGACATAGGCAGTCATAAATTAAAGGCTGTGTAAATTCCAGAAAATGTACCCTAGTTTGTAGGCGCTATAACTTTTGCGCAAACCAATAAATATACACTTATTGACATTTTTTCTACCAAAGATATGTGGCCGAATACATTTTGGCCTAAATGTATGACTAAAATTGAGTTTATTGGATTTTTTTTAGAACAAAAAGTAGAAAATATCATTTTTTTTCAAAATTTTCGGTCTTTTTCCGTGTATAGCGCAAAAAATAAAAACGGCAGAGGTGATCAAATACCATCAAAAGAAAGCTCTATTTGTGGGAAGAAAAGAACACAAATTTCGTTTGGGTACAGCATTGCATGACCGCGCAATTAGCAGTTAAAGCGATGCAGTGCCGAATTGTAAAAAGTGCTCTGGTCAGGAAGGGGGTAAAACCTTCCGGGGCTGAAGTGGTTAAAAGCCTTTACAGGTTACCACTTTAGATTTACAGAGGAGGTCTACTGCTAAAATGACTGCCCTCGATCTGACCTTCGCGGTGATACCTCACATGAATGGTGCAATTGCTGTTTACATTTGACGCCAGACCAACACTTGCGTTCGCATTTGTGTGAGAGCCGGAGGGGACAGGGGTGCTTTTTTTTTTTTTTTTTAATTATTTTTTTGCTTTTTTATCTTATTTTTAAACTGTTCCGTTCATTTTTTAATTTTTTTAATCATTTTTATTGTTATATCAGGGAATGTAAATATCCCCTATGATAGCAATAGGTAGTGACAGGTACTCTTTTTTGAAAAAATTGGGGTCTATTAGAACCTAGATCTCTCCTCTGCCCTCAAAGCATCTGACCACACCAAGATCGGTGTGATAAAATGCTTTCCCAATTTCCCAATGGCGCTGTTTACATCCGGCAAAATCTAAGTCATGAACTGCTTGTAGCTTCCAGTTTCCTAGGCCATAGAAATGATTGGAGCCATTCTGGTCTCTGATCAGCTCTATGGTCAGCTGGCGGAACCACCGGCTGCATTCTCAGGTTCCCTGTTGGGACAGGAGAGCCAGAGAAAAACATGGAAGACGGGAGGGGGGGGGCATTCCCTCCCACTGCTTGTAAAAGCAGTCTAGAGGCTAATTAGCCCCTAGGATTGCTTTTACATGAAAGCCGACCACTGGCTGAAAAGAATGATACCAAGATGATACCTAAACCTACAGGCATCATTCTGGTATAACCACTGGCCCTTGTTGGGCATGTATTGTAAACTTTTTTTTCATGCAGCCTGTGGGCTGAACGAAAAAAAAGATATTGATCGGTGGGTATGCCCACCATTAGAATACCTCCCTTCATCCACCCACTTCTAATGATGGGCATACATGCACCGTATATATATGCCGAAGCATGGGGGCATCCTCCCGCAAAAGGCAGGAGCAAATCGCTCCTCCACCCACTGCTGCACCCACGCTTCGGCATATATGCTGAAGTATGTAACTGTGGTGGTGAAATCACCTCCGACAGCGCTGGAGTCACGGCTTTATGTATCGTGGGAGCAAACGCTGTTGCTGTCAAGATAAATAAATCTGCTCTGCAGCTGAATGGCGTACCTGCTAAGCAAATGATGGTTAACAATAAAACAAAGTAACATTACAGTATAATAGTAAGAATTACCATACCTGCAAAGCAAATACAAAACAAAATAGTAAAAAATAAAACATTTAAACGCAACCTGTGCCTAAAATATATATATGCAGAAGCATGGGGGCATCCTCCCGCAAAAGGCAGGAGCAAATCGCTCCTCCATCCACTGCTGCCCCCACGCTTCGGCATATATGCTGAAGTATGTAACTGTGGTGGTGAAATCACCTCCGACAGCGCTGTAGTCACGGCTTTATGTATCGTGGGAGCAAACGCTGTTGCTGTCAAGATGAATAAATCTGCTCTGCAGCTGAATTGCGTACCTGAAAACAAAAAAATGGTTACCAAACATGATAAAAACATAACAACAGTAAAACATTGCAGAATAGAATACAGTAAAAAAGAGAAGAACAATAGAGAGAGAATAGAGAGAGAGAACAATAAAACGACAACTATTTTTGGTTTTTATTATTTTATATTTTTTTTGTGTGTTTTTTTTTTTTTTTTTTTCACTTTTTTTTGTAACTTTAACTTTTGTAACTGGTACCAGGTTTGGGTCTCTCAAAATGCGATGGCATCTTGGGAGACCCTGTGAAAGTGTGTCCTAGTCTGTGCAGTGCTGTACCCTATGCTAATACTCAACTAGTGTATGGTAGCGTTCAAAACATTTACCAATGCAAAGACCAGGATTATCAGGACAGGAGGGACAATAATACCGGGTGTTACACCTAAATCCGCGCTTTCTGCAGACACAACATCTTTTTTGGGGGGCTCGTTGGGTAGGGATACTCGGGAGGACATAAAGAAAATGCCTCTCATGCAGCCGGCTTACTGCATCTGGTTGGGGAAGGTGAGGTGGAGCACCGTCTGGAAACAGAAGGGCTCTGACGATCTCTTCCTGGAGTTTAAGGAAGGATCCAGTCTGTCCTGAAGCTCTGTATAGCACATAAGCGTTCAGCAAAGCCAGTTGAAATAAATAAACAGACACTTTTTTGTACCAGCGTCTGGCCTTACGGGCAACTAGCTACGGCGCCAACACCTGGTCGTTGAGGTCCACCCCTCCCATATTTTGGTTATATTCGTGGACACAGAGGGGTTTCTCCACAACACCAGTCGCCGTAGTAATTTGGACCGTTGTGTCTGCATGAAGGGAGGTAAGAACGAAAACATTCTTATTATCCCTCCACTTCATAGCGAGCAAATTATTACACTGCAAGCAGGCTCTCTCCCCCAGCCTAAGACGGGAATCTACAAGCCGCTGGGGAAAGCCCCGGGGATTAGGTCGCACGGTGCCACATGCTCCAATCTGATGATCAAAAAGGTGACTAAAAAGTGGCACGCTCGTGTAATAATTGTCCACGTACAAGTGGTACCCCTTTCCAAATAAGGGTGACACCAAGTCCCATACTATCTTGCCTGCACTTCTTATGTAGTCAGGGCAGTTTGTCGGCTCTACATGACTATCTTTGCCCTCGTAAACCATAAAACTACATGTATAGCCTGTGGCCCTGTCACAGAGCTTATACATCTTGACCCCGTATCTGGCACGCTTGCTGGGAAGGTACTGTTTGAATGACAAGCGGCCAGAAAATGTAATCAGGGATTCATCAATGCAGACAACTTGATGGGGAGTAAACAAGTCTGCAAAACATTGGTTGAAGTGGTTTACGAGGGGCCGAATTTTGCAGAGCCGATCGTATCCAGGGTCTCCACGAGGATGACAGAGTTCATTGTCATTGAAGTGTATGAACCGCAAAATCTGCTCGTATCGTGCCCTGGTCATGGAGGCAGAGAACAAGGGCATATGGTGAATTGGGTCAGTGGACCAATATGACCGCAACTCACTCTTTTTAGTTATGCCCATGTTGAGGGAAAGGCTCAGAAAGAGCTTAAATTCGGAGACCGTAATTGGTCTCCAATCTCTGGCAAGGGAGTACTGGGGAATAGTGGTGATGTGTTGACCAGCGTATAAATTGCTTTGGTCCACAATAGATCTATAGAGATCTTCGGTGAAAAACAGTGAATAAAAATCAAGTGGCGTAAAATCAACTCTTTCCACCTGAATTCGGAGTTGGCCAGTGAATGGGGGAAGTACGGGTGCTGCAGAAGTGGTGGGTACCCAATTCGGATTGGCAAATGCAGCAGGAAGGGCACTATGGGCACGACGGGCCTGTGTTCGTCTTCTTGGTGGCAGCGGGACATTACTTGTGTTTGCCACCTCGCCAGCTTGAACTGCACTTATGGGACTCGCCACGTCACCACGTGATACTGCAGTGCTGGATGTACGACCAGGGTGTACTAGGCCGCTGGTGCTTGCCAGTTCACCAGAAGGAATAGCGGCACTAGTACTTCTCTGCTCCATACGAGAGCCCTGCGGTTCTTGCACTTCAAGGACAGAAGAAGAAGATTGGGGTCTGGTACGCCTGACCTTGGCAGGGACCACAACTCCGTCGTAAGAGCTATCTGTCATGGAGCTGCTGTCCTCTAGAGGATCGTATTCTGAGCCTGAATCTGACAGATGAGTGACTTCCTCTTCACTATCTGTCATGCTCAGAAACGTGTAGGCCTCTTCACTAGTGTACCTTCGATTTGCCATTTTGGACTCTAAATTTAGGGGTATACTAGTGAGACTCAACAGCAAAAAAAGCTCCTGACTGTTAGCGACTGATTCAAAACGCTACCAAAAAACTGTTAGCGATCGCAGGGATCAGGCCTGACTCTGCGAACGCTGCAGTTATGTGTGCTTAGTGTTTTGTAAGTGTCAGTGATCGATCGATACTGCACTTGGGTGGGCTGGGCTGGGCCGAGGGTCAAAACGCAGGTGCTAGCCGGTATCTGGGCTGATCCCGCTAACACTGTGTTTTTGGGAACCCTAAACTGCTGGGGATGCTAGTATAGATCTGATCGGATCAGATATCGATCCGTTCAGATACTATAGCACTAAGGGTGGTGTATGCTGTGTGCGTGGGTGTTAGCGGTACTGGCACTAAACTGACGCTGCCTGGGGTGACGCAGACCTTATCTGACCCTAAAAACTTAACTTATATCACCGCCGGGCAATTGGGGGGTTAAACCTTTATTAGGTAATAAACGGCGGGTGCCCTAAAACTATGATAAACTATAAAAAACAAACTAACTAACCAGCGTAACAGTTATACGGTGATCACTGGTGAAAGAGTTAACTAGGGGGCAATCAGGGGGTTAAAACCTTTAGTAGGTAGTATATGGGGGTCCCTGTCGCTATAAAACGCTGACGGCGAACCTATATACTTACCTCCCTAACTAGCGTCACCGGTGTCACTAATACAGCAATCAGAAAAGCGATCGCTTAGTGACACTGGCGACGGGGGGTGATCACGGGGTTAACCTTTATTAGGGGCGTTACGGGGGTACCCTAGACCTAAAGGGGGGTACCCCAGACCTAAAGGGGGCTAACCCTAACTGCCCTAACACTTATAACTGTCACAAACTGACACCAATGCAAAAATAAAACTGCTACTGATGTCACTGTGACAGGGGGTACAGGGGGGGTGATCGGGGGGTGACTGGGGGGTGAAAAGTGTGCCAGCGTGTTCTACTGTACGTGTAGTGTTGGTGCAACTCACATTGATGTCTTCTCTCCTCGGCGCCGGAACGAAAAAGACCGGCTCAAGGAGAGATGACATCACTTCCTCTGCCGCAGTTTACATTACAGCAGCAGAGGAAGAATTTCATTCGTGGAGAGCGATCGCAAGGGGGTGGCCACGAATGAGTGGCCTCCCCCTCAGCCTGTAATGCTTTCCCACTGATGCCGACCACCTCGGGCACCGGGGGGCGCGATGCGCCCCCAGCCCGCGGGAGGCAGATCACGTACCAGGTGCCTGCCCGTGCCATTCTGCTGCAGTATATCTGCGTTAGGCGCTCGGCAAGTGGTTAATATATTGTTTTTGAATGCAAAATGGCAGAGGAACAAAAAAAGGAAAATCTGGAAATACCATTGCTTTGTAAAACTTAAAGTAGAATTACACTTTACAAGTTGGCCCAAACAAACTATTTCTATTACAAAGTAACTGTGTGCATTGTAATACACTGTAGTAACATACAGTAATGCCGCGTACACATGACCATTTTTTCCATCAGAATAAACTCTGATGGTTTTTCTGACGGAGTTCCGACGGAGTTCCGACTTGCGTACACATGATCACACCAAAGTCCGATCGTTTAGAACACGGTTACGTACAACATGTACGACGGGACTAGAAAAAGAAAGTTAAATAGCCAATAGCTGCCCTTGCGTCGTTTTTGGTCCGTCGGAATAGCATACAGATGAACAGTGTTCCCGATAGAAATTGATTCCGTTGGAAAGATTTAAAACATGTTCTATTTCTAGGTCCATCAGAATTTTCAAAAGAAAAAGTCCGATGCAGCCCACACGCGATCGGAATATCCGATGAAATGATTCCGTCGGAGCGTCGGTCATGTGTACGCAGCATTAGTGGTGCAGTGTTCTGGTCACAGCACTAGCAACTTCTCGTCTACTGCTGTCTACTGTCTCGAATTAAAGGAGAAGTACAGCCAAAGCTCGTTTGGCTGTATTTCTCCTGTGGATCACAGAAGTGCAGTTTGTTCTGCACTCCTGTGATCTATTTTCCGCAGACAGCGGGCCATATCCAGCTGTCGGCTGACATCACACAGGCGGTCCAGGCTCCATATGATCAGGATCCACCCATATGCCTGGACAGGTTCCCCGCTCAGTCTCTCAGTGAGAGAGCCAGCCGCTCCCACCCCCTCCACAGCTCAGCACTCCAGTGAGCGCAGGCAGGGCCGGATTTGCCACAAGGCCACCGAGGCCAGGCCTCGGGGCGGCAGTGGTGCAGGGGCGGCGCCGCTTCTGCGGTGACTTCGCGGCCGCCCCCCCTTTCAGGCTGCCCGTTAAAGTCGATTAAGTGCACCGGTGCCCTTAAAAAAGATGGCCACGAGCCGCCCACTACTGCGCATGCGCCGTTCCGAAGCCGGCCAGGCTCGGGAAAGCTCGTACGTGCTCGGCTGGGCGCCGCATGCGCAGTAGCATGATTGCAGTGCCCGGCGCTATTTTTGAAAAGATCGAGAAGTAATGTCAGCGGTGCGTTCGGCGGGGGAGAGAGATGACATCTCTCATTGCCCGCACCGCTGTTCCACCCTCCTCCATCTGGTGGCAGCCAGGCAGCGTGGCAAGTGACATCAACATCTGGTGGCAGCCAGGCAGCGTGGCAAGTGACATCTCCATCTGGTGGGAGCGTGGCAAGTGACATCTCCATCTGTTGGCAGCGTGGCAAGTGACATCTCCATCTGGTGGCAGCGTGGCAAGTGACATCTCCATCTGGTGGCAGCCAGGCAGTGTGGCAAGTGACATCTCCATCTGGTGGCAGGCAGGCAGGCAGTGTGGCAAGTGACATCTCCATCTAGTGGCAGGCAGCGTGGCTAGTGACATCTCCATCTGGTGGCAGGCAGGCAGCGTGGCAAGTGACATCTCCATCTGGTGGCAGCGTGGCAAGTGACATCTCCATCTGGTGGCAGCCAGGCAGTGTGGCAAGTGACATCTCCATCTGGTGGCAGGCAGGCGGTGTGGCAAGTGACATCAACATCTGGTGGCAGCCAGGCAGCGTGGCAAGTGACATCTCCATCTGGTGGCAGCGTGGCAAGTGACATCTCCATCTGTTGGCAGCCAGGCAGTGTGGCAAGTGACATCTCCATCTGGTGGCAGGCAGGCAGTGTGGCAAGTGACATCTCCATCTGGTGGCAGGCAGCGTGGCTAGTGACATCTCCATCTGGTGGCAGGCAGGCAGCGTGGCAAGTGACATCTCCATCTGATGGCAGCATGGCAAGTGACATCTCCATCTGGTGGCAGCATGGCAAGTGACATCCCCATCTGGTGGCAGCCAGGGAGTGTGGCAAGTGACATCTCCATATGGTGGCAGCATGGCAAGTGACATCTCCATCTGGTGGCAGCATGGCAAGTGACATCTCCATCTGGTGGCAGCATGGCAAGTGACATCTCCATCTGGTGGCAGCGTGGCAAGTGACATCTCCATCTGGTGGCAGTGTGGCAAGTGACATCTCCATCTGGTGGCAGACATAGTGGCAAGTGACATTCCCATCTGGTGGCAGGCAGCGTGGCAAGTGACATCTCCATCTGGTGGCAGGCATAGTGGCAAGTGACATGCTCATGGCTCCCAATGATTCTGCATTATGGTGAGTTGAACTATTTCATTTTACATTACAATGTAATGATAGAAGTAATGTGTTTCAATCATCCTGACACCATAACAACCATGGTGCTGGGGATGATTGAAGCACTAACACCAGCCATTGCCCTGAAAAATTGCCCGCAAAAAATCCTTACCCCTCGCACGCTTACCCTGAAGTATTTTTAGTCTGTACAATTAAAGCCAGTTATTTTCAGTGTTCTCGTGTGTGGAGATATGTTTTTAATTGATCTATTGTAGCAGTCATCGATAAAGGACAAGAATGGTGGTGTGTGTGTGTGTGTGGGGGGGGCGGCATTGAAGGACCCGGCCTTGGGGCGGCAAAGGGAGTAAATCCGGGCCTGAGCGCAGAGGGTGGATGCAGAGCAGAGAGCGGTGACTGACAGTCACCAGCTCTCTGCTCAGGGAGCCTTGGGAACTGAGTTATCAGCGGTGTTTGATCACTTGTTCTCAGCCTTGGAGCCGGAGGGAGACAGATGCAGCATTGGTCCGATACTGTATCCACCTAGGTAAGTATAATTCTTCAAAAAAAAAAAAAAAAAATTCCTATACTTCTCTTCTAAAGCTGAATTCCAGGTATGGAAATTTTTACATACAGTGCCTTGAAAAAGTACTCATACCCCTTGAAATTTTCCAAATTTTGTCATGTTACAACCAAAAATGTAAATGTATTTTATTAGGATTTTATATGATAGGCCAACACAAAGTGGCACATAATTGTGAAATGGAAGGAAAATGA
The DNA here is from genome assembly GCF_042186555.1 of Aquarana catesbeiana. Lineage (NCBI taxonomy): Eukaryota > Metazoa > Chordata > Amphibia > Anura > Ranidae > Aquarana > Aquarana catesbeiana. The sequence continues at coordinate 37,702,828 of NC_133336.1, forward strand.
TAAATTGTTTTCAAAATGTTTTACAAATAAATATGTGAAAGAAGAAAGCCATTACTACGCGAAAGGCACAAAGTATACCGCTTACAATACGCCAAACAGCACAGAGACAAGCCTCAAACCTTCTGACACAAAGTCATTTGGAGTGATGAGACCAAAATTTTGCTTTTTGGTCACAACCATAAATGATACATTTGAAGAGGAGTCAACAAGGCCTATGATGAAAGGTACACCATTCCTACTGTGAAACACTGAGGTGAGGGGATGTGTGAGCTACAAAGGCACAGGAAAGTTGGTCAATATTGATGGAAAGATGAATGCAGTATCTTATCAAAAAATACTGGAGGAACATTTGCATTCATCAGCCAGGAAGCTGCGCATGGGACGTACTTGGACATTGCAACATGTCAATGATCCAAAACACAAAGCCAAGTCGACCTGTCAATGGCTACAGCAGAATTAGGTGAAGGTTCTGGAGTGGCCATCTCAGTCTCCTGACCTTAATATCATTGAACTGGCTACTACTCAAGAGGTTACAAAACTTTTCTCAGATGCCCACCTAACCAATTATCCCTTGGATCCTGTTCCCTCACAACTACTACGGTCACCCTCTTCTTCTATGCTATGCTCCCTCACTCACATCTTCAATCTCTCCCTCTCTAGTGGCACCTTCCCCTCCCCTCTAAAACATGCGCAGATCACTCCCATACTTAAAAAGCCCTCACTGGACCCCCCCAACCTGAACAACTTAAGACCCATTTCATTGCTACCATTCACCTCTAAACTTCTAGAACGCTAGAGTAGTAGTCTAGTAGTCCATAACCGTCTTAGCTCCTACCTCAGTGAAAATACCCTTCCTGACCCCTTACAGTCTGGCTTTTGCTTGCAGCACTACATGGAAACTGCCATAAAACTAAAACTCACTAACGATTTACTAACTGCTAAAACCAATGACCGCTACTCCATATTCATACTACATGACCTCTCTGTGGCCTTTGATACTGTTGACCACCCGCTCCTTCTCAATAAACTCCATTCCCTTGGCCTTCAAGATTCTGCTCTATCCTGGTTCTCTGCCTATTTATCACAGCGCTTCTTCAGTGTTACCTACAACTCTGTCTCCTCCTCTCCATTGCCCCTTTCTGTGGGGGTCCCCCAAGGCTCTGTTCTTGGACCCCTTCTCTTCTCTATCTACACCTCCTCCCTTGGTCACTTGATAACCGCCCATGGCTTCCAATACCACTTATACGCCGTTGACACCCAAATCTATCTGTCTACTCCTCACCTCACTTCTTCAGTCTCCTCTCGCATTACTAACTTACTAACTGACATATCAGCATGGATGTCGCACCACTTCCTTAAACGAAATCTCTCTAAAACTGAGCTATTAATATTCCCCCCCCTGCCCGTGCCCCCCTCCATGACTTTTCCATCAAAATCAACAATGCAACCATCAGTCCGTCCCCTCACGCCAGGGTACAAGGCGTAATCCTAGACTCTGACTTGTCCTTTCAGCCTCAAATCCAAGCATTGTCAATAGTTTATAGAAATGTTTCTGCCCCTGTTTAACAGGGGCATGTAATTACAATTTTTGAAATAATATTCAACAGCAGGCCCATTCCTGTGCTCAACAAGAGTTACTGTGATTTGTTGTGGCACCATTAAAACCAAAGGCCCAATTTTTCTGCCCCTATTTAACAGGGGCATGTAATTACAATTTTTCATATAATATTTAACAGCAGGGTCGTTCCTGCGCCCAACAAGAGTAACTGTGAGGGGTTACAGTGTTGTGGCACCACCACCCAAGGCCAAATTTTTCTGCCCCTGTTTAACAGGGGCATGTAATTACAATTTTTGAAATAATAATTAACAGCAGGGCCTGTTCCTGCGCCCAACAAGGGTAACTGTGAAGGGTTATAGTGTTCTGGCACCACCAACACCTAAGCCCCAATATTTCTGCAGAGTATATAGTGAAGTTCATATAGTATATAAACTTCAGTTCAGAGTATATAGTGCCTGGGGGACCCCCACACCATTTTTTTTAAATTTTGGTGCGGGGTTCCCCTTAATATCCATACCAGATCCAAAGGGCCTGGTAATGGACTGGGGGGAGAACCCACGCCATTTTTTTTCGAAGATTTTTTATGTATATTGCTGGGAACCGGCAATACATTACAGCTGCGAGCAATTTTAAATGACATTTTTTCCTTTAGAAATGTCATTTTGCTGCAAGACTGTTATGAACATGGGAAAGATGTGCTACTTTACAGGCAGACTAAAGGGACCCCCAGGCATGATATTTGAAGGAACATTTAATTTTTATTGTTTCACTTTAAGCATTATTAAAATCACTGCTCCTGAAAAAACGTCCGTTTTTTAAAACTTTTTTTTGCATTGATACATGTCTCCTGGGTCAAGTCCCCATTTCCCATACACATTTTATGGCAATAACTAGCATATAAGCAAGTTAAAGTGAGCACTTTTGATTTTTCATGTTCATTTCCCATAGACTTTAACGGTGTTCTCATGTTTGCACAAATGTTTTGCCTATTGCATGTTCTGCTGCGAACCGAACCAGGGGTTGTTTGGCTCATCCCTACTTATTATACCCATTATTGATTGTCCAATACTTACTGGTTTTATACCATTTGGCTTTTACCTTGATGGCCATTTACTTTTTATCATGATACAATAAAAGTCTATTCTCCTGTGCATGTTGAGGTTCCCCCCCCATCTCTGTTTAGGGTGTAGTTTGATATATACTTAAGTGGGATGGTGCCACCATGAGGATGAATATATATCTATGTCTGGCTCACATCTTCATTTGTATTCATCAGTATATATTTTTTATATATTATATTATTTTTAATGCATATTAAATATTAAATATCATTATATAATATATAAATATACTGTGTATACAGTATCTCACGAAAGTGAGTACACCCCTCACATTTTTGTAATTATTTTATTTTATCTTTTCATGTGACAACACTGAAGAAATGACACTTTTCTACAATGTAAAGTAGTGAGTGTACAGCTTGTATAACAGTGTAAATTTGCTGTCCCCTCAAAATAACTCAACACACAGCCATTAATGTCTAAACCGCTGGCAACAAAAGTGAGTACACCCCTAAGTGGAAATGTCCAAATTGGGCCCAATTAGCCATTTTCCCTCCCCGGTGTCATGTGACTTGTTAGTGTTACAAGGTCTCAGGTGTGAATAGGGAGCAGGTTGTGTTAAATTTGGTGTTATCGCTCTCACTCTCTAATACTGGTCACTGGAAGTACAACACGGCACCTCATGGCAAAGAACTCTCTGAGGATGTGAGGATGTGAAAAAAAATATTGTTGCTCTACATAAAGATAATTGGTAATAATAAACTAAAGTGCTAATTGGATTATATTAATAAGGTGATTAAAAATTGTAGTAATTGTGAATTTGTGTGGTGATTACAAAATATTGCGTCAAAAAATTATGTGTATTAATGTTACACTAAAGTGCACTTACACATCAACAAAGAAAATAACATAATATGTATAAAGCCGCACCTCTATATTAGTGCTCTGATGCCACTATACAAAAGATTTAAATGTAAAAAAAGATAGTGCGCTAAATACGCTGCTATTAATGTGCTAAAGCAGCAGCGTATTTAGCGCACTTTTTTTACATCTACATAAAGATAGCCTAGGCCAGTGATGGCGAACCTTGGCACCCCAGATGTTTTGGAACTACATTTCCCATGATGCTCATGCACTCTTCAGTGTGGTTAAGCATCATGGGAAATGTAGTTCCAAAACATCTGGGGTGCCAAGGTTCGCCATCACTGGCCTAGGCTATAAGAAGATTGCCAAGATCCTGAAACTGAGCTGCAGCATGGTGGCCAAGACTATACAGCGGTTTAACAGGACAGGTTCCACTCAGAACAGGCCTCGCCATGGTGGACCAAAGAAGTTCAGTGCACATCCCCAGCGTCATATCCAGAGGTTTTCAATTGGAAATAGACTTATGAGTGCTGCCAGCACTGCTGCAGAGGTTGAAGGGGTGGGGGTCAGCCTGTCAGTGCTCAGACCATACGCCACACACTGCATCAAATTGGTCTGCATGGCTGTTGTGCCACAAGGAAGCCTCTTTTAAAGATGATGCACAAGAAAGCCCATAAACAGTTTGCTGAAGACAAGCAGACTAAGGACATGGATTACTGGAACCATGTCCTGTGATCTGATGAGACCAAGATAAACTTATTTGGTTCAGATGGTGTGAAGCGTGTGTGGTGGCAACCAGGTGAGGAGTACAAAGACAAGTGTGTCTTGCTTACAGTCAAGAATGGTGATGGGAGTGTCGTGGTCTGGGGCTGCGTGAGTGCTGCCGGCACTGGGGAGCTACAGTTCATTGAGGGAACCATGAATTCCAACATGTACTGTGACATATTGAAGCAGAACATGATCCCCTCCCCTCAGAGACTGGGCCGCAAGGCAGTATTCCAACATGATAACAACCCCAAACACACCTCCAAGACGACCACTGCCTTGCTAAAGAAGCTGAGGGTAAAGGTGATGGACTCGCCAACACTATTGAGCATCTTCGAGGCATCCTCAAACGGAAGGTGGAGGAGTACAAGGTCTCTAACATCCGCCAGCTCTGTGATGTCGTCATGGAGGAGTGGAAGAGGACTCCAGTGGCAACCTGTGAAGCTCTGGTGAACTCCATGTCCAACAGGGTTAAGGCAGTGCTGAAAAATATTGGTGGCCACACAAAATATTGACACTTTGGGCCCAATTAGGACATTTTCACTTGGGGGTGTACTCACTTTTGTTGCCAGCGGTTTAGACATTAATGGTGTGTTGAGTTATTTTGAGGGGACAGCAAATTTACACTGTTATACAAGCTGTACACTCACTACTACTACTACTACTACTACTTTACATTGTAGCAAAGTGTCATTTCTTCAGTGTTGTCACATGAAAAGATATAATAAAATATTTACAAGAATGTGAGGGGTGTACTCACTTTTGTAAGATAATATATATATATATATATATATATATATATAATCATACTATATATTTTTAATCATTTTTATTTCTTATTCTAAGTAAGTGGTGTCACCCTAGGACTAGAATATGTTATTGACAGAATCATCGAGTGAAAATAAAGGAAAAGTAAAAAAAAATGCAGTAACCACATTTTAAGACTGGTATGCTGCAATATACATTTTTTGGTTTTGGTTTTGGTTTTAGATACACTTTAACCTGTTAAAGTACATGTTAAATTTTAGCAATTGGGTTCAGATCCATGTTAAAAGTAAATATACTTTTATAATCTGTACAATTATCCTGACTGCAAAATAAAACATAGTGTATGCTTTCAGTGTGTCTTTCTAAATAGTGTGTAGTCTAGATGACAGGCAGGACCTCTTTACAAAGATGTCTACTTTTAACTATTATCAGTAAGTTGCACCTCTGCTGCTATATCCAATAAAAAAATTATTATTAGGCTTGTTTTATCTAGCATAGAGCAAAATAGATTAACCCGTATTGCTAGCGGTGTGCAATAAACAGAGTCCCTTACCACAATGCAATTTTCCCAAATCAAATGCTGCTCTCCAGAAATATGAAAGTCTATTAAGAGAGTAAACTTGTTATCTCATAGATAACACTCACTAATATGTCTGCAGGGAGATCACAGGAATCTGTGTTATTTCGCCAGCACTTTCCCTCTCCTTCAAAACCAGCTGCAACAGAAGATTTCTCTATTATAGACATTTTGCTTTTGGATGCAAGATAAGAATGGATATAAAATTCTGCAGATGGATCTTCGCTGGGAACCAATATTTGGATTCACATGGAGCTCCCTAAGTTAGGTCATTCGAACACCTCACATATAGCACTCTGGGCCTTATAGGTTAAAAAGTCTTTGGGCTTTTACATATTATTTGTTCCATTAGCTAGAAATAGGCAGTAGTTCAACTGGGCTTGTTTTGTACGAATAAAGACATTCCACTGCTCATCCAAGTGGCTTACCATCATGCAACCACCTTGGAGTGTTTCAAGGCAAATGCTAACTGTCCAAAAACATGATGAGTAGTTGAAAAAAATATTAATGAAAGGAGCTTCTGTAACTCTTAGTAGACATTCAAAACCAATTGCACCATTAAAAACCAACTTAAAGAGGAGTGCCCATTAAAAAAAAAAAAAGTCAGCAGCTACAAATACAGCAGCTGCTGACTTTTAATTGGACACTTACCTGTCCCGGGGTCCAGCGATGCGGGGGATCGAAGCCCCGCTCATCTCCCCGGTCGTTCGGCGGCGGCGGCATTGCAACTGTGAGCGCCGGGCTGTGGGTTCACAGCTGGGCACCCACTACGCATGCGCGAGCGGCTCCGCGCGCCATGATTGGCCGCTCAGTCACCTGGGACCTGTAACGGGTCCCAGATGGTTGACAAGAGGGAGGGAGCAGAGCTGAGCCCTTCCTGTGCCGAGGGGAAATGATGTCACCAACCCAGGCACTGAAAGAGGCAGACTACGAGGGACCACCTAGCAACAGGCATTTAGAGATGAGTTAAAAAAAAAAATTCCAAATGTTTTTTTCATTTTTTTTTAGGCACATTAATGCATTTTTTTTTTGGGTGAAACACCACTTTAAAGGGGTTGTAAAGGTTAGTTTTTTTTTTCTAATAAAAACAACAAACATGATATACTTATTTGCTCTGTGCAAGGGTTTTGCACAGAGCAGCCCCATTCCTCCCCTCCTGGGGGTGCCCCACCATTCCTCCACTTCATCGGGTGCCCCCACATAACACCACTTTCCATGGAGGCACCCATGCCAGCACGCTCCCGAGTCCATTGACACAGACATTGGGAGTCGGGCCTGCTCCAGTGTCACTGGATTTGATTGATAGCAGTGGGAGCCAATGGCTCCTGCTCCTATCAATCTATCCAATGAGGAGAGAGACAGCGGCTGGAGCCACTGGGCTCATGCTTATCGCTGGATCAGATCGGGCTCAGGTAAGAAAAGGGGAGGGTCTGGACGCAGCTGCAGCAAAGAAGGTACTTCACCTTAATGCATAGAATACATCAAGGTGAAAAACCTTGAGACTATACAATCGCTTTAATTCCACCTTTCCTAATGCATTTTGCTGATCTGGCAAAAAAATCACCCATATCTCCCTATTTGCACTGAAATTTAAAAAAAATGAAGGCTTTTAGATTTTCCCTATAGACATGATGGGACATCATGGGTTGTATAAGAAGGATATATTCCTCCTAAGTATAGCAAAATGATGGTTCTCTAAAGCTGACCATACACTACACAGTCTTGTAGTGCCCGTCTGATTTGATACAAGTTAAATGGATTGGATAGGTTTATCCTCATATTGCATACAAATGTTATATATAAATAAATAAATAATATCCTATGAAATCTGATTTCAAAGGATATTATTTATTTATATATGTAATATTTTGATTGGGAACATTGTGTGTGGAGATTTTTTGTTGTAATACTTTAATATCTAATCACATCAGCACTTTGTATAGATCTTATATATTATTGAGGGGAAGCACTGCATTGAGGATTGTTATTGATTCTCTGTTAACATTTAGTTTTTTAGGGGGATTAATGCAGCAGCACACTAAGGGATAGATTTATAAATGTTCCCATTAATCTATATATTCTTACCTATTGTGACTAAATGCGGAAGAGGGGTTCAGTATAATGTATGTCCAGGTTAAGTTGTATGGACCACGGACCACTTTTAACCAAGTCACAAAGGCAGTGCAAGGGCCAGTTTGATTTCACACAAATCAAGTGAATTGTTTAGGTTTGTCCCCATACTACATACATTACAGTGGGGCAAAAAAGTATTTAGTTAGCCACCAATTGTGCAAGTTCGCCCTCTTAAAAAGATGAGAGAGGCCTGTAATTGTCATGATACTATGAGAGACAAAATGTGGAAACAAATCCAGACAATCACATTGTCTGATTTTTGAAACAATTTATTTGCAAATTATGGTGGAAAATAAGTATTTGGTCACCTACAAACAAGCAAGATTTCTGGCTCTCACAGACCTGTATCTTCTTCTTTAAGAGGCTCCTCTGTCCTCCACTCATAACCTGTATTGATGGCACCTGTTTGAACTTGTTATCAGTATAAAAGACACCTGTCCACAACCTCAAACAGTGACACTCCAAAGTCCACTATGGTGAAGACCAAAGAGCTGTCGAAGGACACCACAAACAAAATTGTAGACCTGCACCAGGCTGGGAAGACTGAATCTGCAGTAGGCAAGCAGCTTGGTGTGAAGAAATCAACTGTGGGAGCAATAATTAGAAAATGGAAGACATACAAGACCACTGATAATCTCCCTCGATCTGGGGCTCCATGCAAGATCTCACCCCGTGGGGTCAAAATGATCACAAGAATGGTGAGCAAAAATCCCAGAACCACACGGGGGGACCTAGTGAATGACCTGCAGAGAGCTGGGACCAACGTAACAAAGGCTACCATCAGTAACACACTACGCTGCCAGGGACTCAGATCCTGCAGTGCCAGACGTGTCCCCCTGCTTAAGCCAGTACATGTCCAGGCCCGTCTGAGGTTTGCTAGAGAGCATTTGGATGATCCAGAAGAGGATTGGGAGAATGTCATATGGTCAGATGAAACCAAAGTAGAACTGTTTGGTAGAAACACATCTCATCATGTTTGGAGGAGAGAGAATGCTGAGTTGCAACCAAAGAACACCATACCTACTATGAAGCATGGGGGTGGCAACATCATGCTTTGGGGCTGTTTCTCTGCAAAGGGAACAGGACGACTGATCCGTGTACATGAAAGAATGAATGGTGCCATGTATCCTGAGATTTTGAGTGCAAACCTCCTCCCATCAGCAAGGGCATTGAGGATGAAACGTGGCTGGGTCTTTCAGCATGACAATGATCCCAAACACACCACCCGGGCAATGAAGGAGTGGCTTCGTAAGAAGCCTTTCAAGGTCCTGGAGTGGCCTAGCCAGTCTCCAGATCTCAACCCCATAGAAAACCTTTGGAGGGAGTTGAAAGTCCGTTTTGCCCAGCGACAGCCCCAAAACATCACTGCTCTAGAGGAGATCTGCATGGAGGAATGGGCCAACATACCAGCAACAGTGTGTGACAACCTTGTGAAGACTTACAGAAAACGTTTGACCTCTGTCATTGCCAACAAAGATATATAACAAAGTATTGAGATGAACTTTTGATATTGACCAAATACCTTTTTTCCACCATAATTTGCAAATAAATCCTTTCAAAAATCAGACAATGTGATTGTCTGGATTTGTTTCCACATTTTGTCACTCATAGTTGAGGTATACCTATGATGACAATTACAGGCCTCTCTCATCTTTTTACGTGGGAGAACTTGCACAATTGGTGGCTGACTAAAAAATTTTTTGCCCCACTGTATATTGTCAAAAGTATTGGGATGCCTGCCTTTACACGCACATGAACTAATGGCATCCCAGCCTTAGTCCCATGGGGTTATATATTGAGTTGGCCCACCCTTTACAGCTTCAACTCTTCTGGGAAGGCTGTCCACAAGGTTGAGGAGTGTGTCTATGGGAATGTTTGACCATTCTTCCAGAAGCGCATTTGTGAGGTCAGGCACTGATGTTGGATGAGAAAGCCTGGCTCACAGTCTCCGCTCTAATTCATCTCAAAGATGTTCTATTGGGTTGAGGTCAGGATTCTGTGCAGGCCAGTCAAGTTCCTCCACCCCAAACTCGCTCATCCATGTCTTTATGGACCTTGCCTTGTGCACTGGTGCCCAGTCATGTTGGAACAGGAAGGGGTCATCCCTGAACTGTTCCCACAAAGTTGGGAGCATGAAATTGTCCAAAATGTCTTGGTATGCAGATTCCTTAAGAGTTCCCTTTGCTGGAACTAAAGGGCCAAGCCCAACCCCTGAAAAACAACCCCACACCGTAATACCCCCCCCCACGACCAAACTATTTGGACCAGTGTGCAAAGAAAGGTCCACCATAAAGACATGGATGAGCAAGTTTGGGGTGGAGGAATTTTACTGGGCTGTCCTGACCTCAACCCGTTAGAACACCTCAGGCCTTCTCGTTCAACATCAGTGCCTGACCTCACAAATACGCTTCTGGAAGAATGGTCAAACATTCCCATAGCAACACTCCTAAACCTTGTGGACAGCCTTCCCAGAAGAGTTGAAGCAGCTATAGCTGCAAAGTTTGGGCCAACTCAATATTGAACCCTACGGACTAAGATTGGGATGCCATTAAAGTTCATTTACGTGTAAAGGCAGGCCTCCCAATACTTTGGACAATATAGTGTAAGTACAGACTTCATCCTAGCGTATAAAAAACTAAACCAATGCAGCATATAAAAAGCGGATTAGAAAGGGTATAAGACACATTTCCCATCTCTAATCATGTGCGATGACATACATACAGTATCTCACAAAAATGAGTACACCCCTCACATTTTTGTAAATATTTTCTTCTATCTTTTCATGTGACAACACTGAAGAAATGACATTTTGCTACAATGTAAAGTAGTGAGTGTACAGCTTGTATAACAGTGTAAATTTGCTGTCCCCTCAAAATAACTCAACACACAGCCATTAATGTCTAAACCGCTGGCAACAAAAGTGAGTACACCCCCAATTGAAAATGTCCAAATTGGGCCCAGTTAGCCATTTTCCCTTCCCGGTGTCATGTGACTTGTTAGTGTTACAAGGTCTCAGGTGTGAATGGGGAGCAGGTGTGTTCAATTTGGTGTTATCGCTCTCACTCTCTCATACTGGTTAATGGAAGTTCAATATGGCACCTCCATGGCAAAGAACTCTCTGAGGATCTGAAAAAAATAATTGTTGCTCTGCATAAAGATGACCTAGGATATAAGAAGATTGCCAAGATCCTGAAACTGAACTGCAGCATGGTGGCCAAAACCATACAGTGGTTTAACAGGACAGGTTCCACTCACAACAGGCCTCGCCATGGTTGACCAAAGAAGTTGAGTGCACGTGCTCAACATCATATCCAGAGGTTGTCTTTGGGAAAAAGACGTATGAGTGCTGCCAGCATTGCTGCAGAGGTTGAAGGGGTGGGTGGATCAGCCTGTCAGTGCTCAGACCATACGCTGCACCATCAACTTGGTCTGCATGGCTGTCGTCCCAGAAGGCAGCCTCTTCTAAAGATGATGCACAAGAAAGCCCGCAAACAGTTTGCTAAAGACAAGCAGACTATGGACATTTTATTTTTTTATTGGAACCATGTCCTGTGGACTGATGAGACCAAGATAAACTTATTTGGTTCAGATGGTGTGAAGCGTGTGTGGCAACAACCAGGTGAGGAGTACAAAGACAAGTGTGTCTTGCCTACAGTCAAGCATGGTGGTGGGAGTGTCATTGTCTGGGGCTTCATGAGTGCTGCTGGGGAGCTACAGTTCATTTAGGGAACCATGATTGCCAACCACTGCCTTGCTAAAGAAGCTGTGGGTAAAAGTGATGGACTGGCCAAGCATGTCTCCAGACCTAAACCCTAAACCCTATTGAGCATCTGTGGGGCATCCTCAAACAGAAGGTGGAGGAGCGCAAGGTCTCTAACATCCACCAGCTCAGTAATGTCGTCATGGAGGAGTGGAAGAGGACTCCAGTGGCAACTTGTGAAGCTCTGGTGAACTCCATGCCCAAGAGGGTTAAAGGGGTTGTAAAGGTAAAAATTTTTTCACCTTAATGCATTCTATGCATTAAGGTGAAAAAACTTCTGACAATACCGCCGCCCCCAGCCCCCCAGTTTTACTTACCTGACGCCTCGAAAGTCAGCTTCGCGTTCCCGACATCTATTCCTCCGCTCACCCTGGCCGCTGATTGGCTACAGTGGATGGATTGGAAGCAGCGCAGCCATTGGCTTGCGCTGCTGTCAATCACATCCAATGACGCGGCGCGCTGGGGGGCGGGGCCGAGTGATACAGTGAGCGGTTATAGCCGCCGGCTGTATCACGGGAGTGTGCCCGCAAGAACTAACCACCATGCGAGGGAGCTCGCATTAAGGTGGTTAATGCTTGCGGGGAGGAGCTGAAACAGCCGCCGAGGGACCCCAGAAGACCAAGTTCGGGGCCACTCTGTGCAGAACGAGCTGCACAGTGAAGGTAAGTATAACATGTTTGTTATTTTTAAAAAAAATAAAATTTACCTTTACAACCCCTTTAAGGCAGTGCTGGAAAATAATGGTGGCCACACAAAATATTGACACTTTGGGCCCAATTTGGACATTTTAACTTAGGGGTGTACTCACTTTTGTTGTCAGCGGTTTACACATTAATGGTTGTGTGTTGAGTTATTTTGAGGGGACAGCAAATTTACACTGTTATACAAGCTGTACACTCACTACTTTACATTGTAGCAAAGTGTCATTTCTTCAGTGATGTCACATGAAAAGTTAGAATGAAATATTTACAAAAATGTGAGGGGTGTACTCACTTTTGTGAGATACTGTAAGTCACATGAGCAGTTTCTAAATTTCTGTCTATTGTCTATAAATACCATAAAATAGACCCATCAGATATGATATATTTAAGTAAAAAAAAGTGAAAAATTCCTAGCAGACAACCATGATATGCCTCCTATTTTCCATATCTTTGCTATTCACAGAAGTCTCTTGTTGGTGCATCTCCAATCCAAGTCCAATACTAAGGACTCGACTTCTTTGACTTTTTGGAGAAGTTCCACCACTGGTAGGACACTGTTGTCCCTCTTTTGAACAAAAGTATCTCCCAGGACAGTAAAGGTGCTCATATTGGTGACCGGGATGGTGGTTAGGGACTTAAAATCCATAAAATCAATTTGCGTCCTTAGTAACAAAATGAAGCTTGAATCAGATTGGAGTACAAAGGAGTCTTTTCTGGCTGACAAAGTTAATATCAGGCATCCTATGGTGCTGCACTAGGCTGGACTTTTACTTTTAAAGGCTTAAAACAGCTGACAGTTTGCTTTACATCTTGGAACGGCATTAATGATAGATTGTAGAGGTGACAGGCTTGTTAGTGGAAGATTAGACAGAAAGTAAATTATAAAGGTCACAATGTGAAATCTCTATTTGTCAAAAACAAAATCTGCAATCCTGTTGAAGGTTGCTTGCAAAATTACCTTTTAATAAATAAAATATCAGCATGATTTAATAAACACTTCTACCACTTTCCCATTAAGAACAATTAATGAAAAAAATCTTTATGCTTCTCTTTGAGTGTCTGATCTCTGTATAATCTAGGACAAGTCTACAATGTATGGTAGATCTCCATTTCAGTTCTATACCTATCAATTGATTTGAAGGTTTTGGATTTTTTTTTTCATGCAACGCCCGTGCTGTGATGTTCAATTCAATGACCGTCTTTCTACTTTCTATAATTAAACATAGTGAAATCTTCCATAATTCAGATCCAGCTGTAAAACCGAGACTGCCCTGCATTACTATGCTGAAGGCTTTTAAAAATTAATTTGCTCTCCTTTAGAACTTGAGACTTTGTCTTTACATTAAAAAGGCAAAAATATGCAACCCTGGGTTTTTTCATGACCCTGAATTGAATTTTAATGGTGATATAAGTGTGGTTTGTCAGATTACCTTTTATTGCCTTAGCAACATTGCCCTCGCTGGACCTCAGCTGAATTGTATTGCCATTGAAATTTGAATGCATTTCTCAATTATATCTCGCGTAAAGAATTTTAATTTTCTTTTCCAGTGGGTTCTATTCATCGTCTATCTTCAGCTCTGAATTATGTTGCTTGAATGCACATTGAAATCTGAAGTTACAGACTGCTTCGGTGATGACCTTACTTCTTTCCTTGTAATGTGCCTCATCTTTTACTTATCACATTAATATTTACCAGAACTTAGCACTTGGCATGGCTCAGTCATCATGTGGAAGGTGTAAAGAGCTTTTTTTTTGTATTATGGTGTATTTCCAAACAGTAATTTCTTCCAGTGACATAGAAAATGTTGTTGTGATGTGGAAAGTGAAGAGGGGGGTCCACCAGAGTCCAGTAGTCACCTTCTTAGATGACACCAGAACTGCGGGACACCAGGCTACAGAAGGTTTTTTACAAAATATAACATAAACACATTAAAAGAATACATAAAAACACTTAATAGAGATTAAGGGGACATCATAAAGATGTAAAGCATATTTGTAGCCAAAACTTTATTTTTAGTTTTGGATGCAGAAAGAAAGGGCTAGGATCCATGTGAGATACATTTTTGTTGCCCATGTCCCATTGGCGACACATTGTCCCATTGAGGTTAAAATCCTTGTGAGGTATTTTTTGTTGCCTGTGTCTCTTTGGGGAGATAAATTAAAGTAACTGTCTCTAAAGTGAGGAGACTTACAAATAACAATAATAATGTGACAACGCTTCCCTACTGTATCCAAAAGAAAACAAAAAATATACATACTGTACACTTTAAGGGGTATATTGATAAAGGAATAAGGGAATAAGGAATAGGAATAAGGGAGAAAGACTAGTGCCATGGAAGCTAAGAGAGAATCTGACAGGAAGTAGATAGGTGTGCCACATCCCATATATCTAAAAGAAAACAAGAGTTCCCCTGTGACGGGATTTTTAAGTCAATACAATGTAGATAAAATATATACTTTTATTACATAATCAGAAAACAAAATATATACAAATCAGGACAAAAAATTATGTACAAAATACACTTGAAACAAAGTACATGTAAATATGGATACAAATGGAAGTTTAATGGAAAGAGAACCGTAAGTAGAAGTTAGTGAATCTCACTACTGAACGGAACCAACGCGTTTCAGAAAATCCTTCATCAGGGTTCATAGACTGAGAGTTGGCGTCTGGGGGATTGCAAAGTCAAAGGGATAATTAACATCACATGTAACCCCCCCCCTTGGGAAAAACAGACAAAAAAAGAAAAGAGGAGAAAAGAAAAAAAACAAATCAAAACATAAACCTCACTTACTTCCAATATACAAATACTACATAAGTATCCATGGCATAAAAACAATTTCACGGATGTCTCCTCGGCTAAGTACACCTGAAGATTGGCTAGAGAGTGTCTCTTCCTAGGTTGTATTGCGGAAGGTAAATATACCAGGGAGGGGAAAAAAGTACCCCCAATGGAGCTGAGGGTCGCCGCACCCTAAGACCGGGTGCAGCGTCTGTGTGCAGGCTGGGGTCCAGGCGGCTAGGGACCTAGAAACAAAGACACAGCCATGTATAGAATGGGAGAGGAGGAGTAGTGTAGAAGGAATGACAGAAGTAAGTGTATTTATGGTGTCTAATCCTAAACAATACATGGGGGTTAAATCCATATATACAAAAACAAAAAGGGAAGCATACCTGTTAGGCGCCGTTCGGGGTTGGCTCCGGCACTCAGGGCTCCTCTGCACCATCACGCCAGTCTAGGATTCCCACACTTCTTGTCTTACCCACCTGATGCGCACCACAGGTAACAGTCACCGTCTACACTTCTCTCGCTTTCACTGCTTTGCCACAGCCCTATGGATAGGTCACCCCACTTTCCACCTCGCTCTTAGTCTCCCCACTGTCACTATTTTCCTGGCTTCCCCCACTCCAGTTAGCCCATCTATCCATCACATACACGCCCCTTGCACTCAGTCCCACCATAATTGAATTTCCTTTCCACTCACACCTAGGTGGCCTTGTGTTCCGCGGCCTACTCTGGTGGGCGCTCTTTGGGGGAGTCCGGGCGAGACATCTGCCGCAGCTCCCGGTGGGGAGCATGCCTTCGGACGGCTATGGTACCTGGCACCACATGGCCAACATGCGAACCTCAGTAAGTCCCTAGCCTTGGGTTAGGGGGTTGTTACCCCATTATTAATTTTCTATACTTTCCACCAACTGGTCAATCCTTCTCATCTACAGATACATCTTGTGCTTGCTCCTGATGAGTGGCCCTCTAGCCACGAAACGCGTAGAGCTGCCATATGCCTATGACTACAACACATATTACCTGCATACCAAGCTCAACTGTATTTCCCTCCTCTTGGACCATAGAGGTCATTGACCTTGCAAAAGTTATCAGGGTTCACTGTTCTATTTAACAATATTTGGGTGTCTTATGAATGAATCTTTATTTTGCTAATTATGTCATATTATTTATGCAATGTTGGCCATATTGTGTTACCTAATGGTAGCACCATGGAAGAATCCTATATGTGATACTGCTTGTATGATTTTATGTATCCTGACTACCAATGTACTATTGTTACATATTGTACCTGTTTTTGATTGCACTCTGTGGCAATCGACCTCAATACAAATTACTTAACAACAAGATTCCATAATGTTCACCTTTCATTCTTTTGCCACCACACGCTTCATTTAAAGTCCCACCCCTTTGCTTTTGCCCCCTTTTTCTTGAAAGGTGTATTTTTATTATTGCAGGTGAATAACAGGTAAAAATCCAACCTGTTTCGGCCATCAGGCCTTTATCATGGCTTGCATGATTAAGGCCTGATGGCCGAAAAACACTGTGGATTTTTTGACTGTTGTTCACCTACAATAAAAAAAAAATGTCTTTTAGCTGACTTCCATGACACCAGCCTTTCTCTCTTTTCGCATGGAATATACATGGAGGATTGCAGAGACTTCCCAGGCTGAGTGCTGTGTCCTTGAGGCTCACCAGGCATTACATAGGGCATAGTAGCTCGGATGCACCTGTTCCAGTAAATTTTATAAAGCAGTGAATGTGATTTTCACCATACATTCACTGCCGATAATCAATGACTGTCATGTAAAACCAATGCACCTGCATGGTTAACCTGTATGTGTACTACTAAGTGCTATTCTGTTCCACATACCTAACACCAATGCCTACAATGGTGGAAATAATAAGATATAGTGAACATGAAAAAAAAAAAAAAAACAATGTGAAAAAGGACCTTATTCCAGGGGCTGTTATAAATCAAATGCTAGTCATATAACTAGTGCCATGGCTTTGACTATATTGTCTCTCTCTTTTTCAAAGGGGCTTGAGGGACAGACATCTTGGGAGAACTAGGCACTCAATAGCTCTGTGTAAACATTGATCCTCCTCTTTGACAGAGAACATGTGACCAGTTACTGATCAGGTAAGTGAAAAAGATAATGGATGGGATTTTAACAGCACCAAAAGATTACAACCATAAAAAGTGCAAAAAGTTTATTGTACATCATGATTAAAAAAAACAAGTACAAAGATTAAAAACATGTGAGTCCCTTGTACATATGAGTCATATATGTATGCAATTACATGTGTATCCCCAAAAAAACACACTGAAAGTGCAGAAATGCATCCCGACACATTTCAACAATTATTGCCTTCTTCAGGGTGTAATGAAGAAAGGGTAGATTAGCGTTGATGACATAAGCCAGTCCACACATGGACCAGTTATACAATAAGTCCTTTGGCATACCATCCTACAATATTTCTATATATTCCATCTATTTTGAGATAAATACTTCTGATGTGTCTGGGTCAGGGTCATATCGGCAGCTTGTCTCTCTTTTCCCTCGGTGCGGTCAGTATCCCTCGGGTCTCTAGGGTATTCCATGTGTGGACTGTGTGACAGGGTATCTCCGCCAAGAAGCTGCTTCCCAAGCTCTGAAACATAAGACCAGTGAATCTGGCTATAGTTTTTGAGTAAACCAGAATACAAACTGTTTATTTGAAAACTCACAGAGAATTTATACTAAACAGGAGGACACCCCCCCCCCTCCTGATCATATTGACAATATGATCTGTGCAATACAAACTGTACACAGGAATATAATTACAACAACCGACATATACTATAAATATTACGTTAATTAGCCACTTGGACAATGTTGTGATTAATCAGAGATCTCCACTTCAGGTCAGACTTGCTTTCAATGAGCTCACAATGTACAATACACCTTATCATAAGTATAAACACAGAACATCTTCAGACAATAGCAGGAGACCTACTTTCAATAAACATATTATGGCAGGGAAACAGAGGCAGGTGGCTTGCTGATGGCATCAACATCTGCTAGTCTCACAGTGTGAAGCAGTCACTATTTTTAATAAGGCAGCTAGGCCCTTAAACAGGGACCCTGGGCCTAAAGTCCCAGGGTCTGTTTGTCTAGGGGAGATATGGACTTGAATCCAAAGTAACATTACTCCAAGCATCCCCCAGGCATCCACATCCAAAAGAGTAGTGTTCCCTTGAAAGCCAGGGCCCATAGTCAGTGGGCATAGGGTAGACTGCAGACCTCTCCAAAAGCCTCACAAGTCCATGACAGACTGGTTTTTGTCATCAACGCTAATCTACCCTTTCTCCATTAAATCCTGAAGAAGGCAATAATTGTTGAAATACATGAAGAGGGGAACAAACATGGGACTTTATATGAGGCGTATATCCACTGGAAAAAAGGTACATGCTGTATATATCTAATGTATAACCATAAGTAACAAAAAGTACATAAGAACAAATGTTTATTGTGGTGGTTAATAGTAAAAATGAATTCATAATCGAAGCGTTCAAGATTGCATCCTAATGCTGCACGTGTTTTGTGAAAAAACTTAACTTCCTCGGGAGCGGGTGCAAGATACAAGAAATAGTATGTCTATAAGAAAGGTATATGTATAAGCAGCATTGTAGCTAAGTGGTCACCTATTGGCAATAAAAAGTGTATATTGTTTGGGGCAACAGACAAAAAATAAAAACCTTCAGAAGTTAACTTACTGGTAAATTTAAACTGTACACATATGGTGTGAATAGCCAGGGGTAGGCTATGAACATCCCGCCTGGGAACTGAGGGGGCTATATCCATGTAGGTCAGATTAGCTATATACAGTATGTACCTTTTTATGAGTGGATATACTCCTTATATAAAGTCCCCATTATGGTTTTAATGCTATGCTGCTGTGTGCAACTGTCTGACCTATGCTTTTAATTTTGTATCATTTCTGGCTGCAATGTACTATCTAAATAAACATTTGTTCATATTTACTTTTTGTTAGTTATGGTTATACATTAGATGTACAGTATCTCGCAAACGTGAGTACACCCCTCACATATTTGTAAATATTTTAGTAGTGAGTGTACAGCTTGTATAACAGTGTATATGTGCTGTCCCCTCAAAATAACTCAACACACAGTGAGTACACCCCTAAGTGAAAATGTCCAAATTGGGCCCAATTAGCAATTTTCCCATGTGACTGGTTAGTGTTATAAGGTCTCAGGTGTGAATAGGGAGCAGGTGTGTTAAATTTGCTGTTAATGCTCTCACTCTCTCATGCTGAGCACTGGAAGTTTAACATGACACCTCATGGCAAAGAACTCTCTGAGGATCTGAAAAAAAGTATTGTTGCTCTACAGAAAGATGGCCTAGGCTATAAGAAGATTACCAAGACCCTGAAATTGAGCTGCAGCACGGGGGTCAAGACCATACAGGACAGGTTCCACTCAGAACAGGCCTTACCATGGACGACCAAAGAAGTTGAGTGCACATGCTCAGCATCATATCCAGAGGTTGTCTTTGGGAAATAGACATATTAGTGCTGCCAGCATTGCTGCAGAGGTTGAAGGGGTGGGGGGTCAGCCTGTCAGTGCTCAGACCATACGCCGCACACTGCATCAAATTGGTCTGCGTGGCTGTTGTCCCAGAAGGAAGCCTCTTCTAAAGATGATGCACAAGAAAGCCCGCAAACAGTATACTGAAGACAAGCAGACTAAGGACATGGATTACTGGAACCATGTCCTGTGGTCTGATGAGACCAAGATAAACTTATTTGGTTCAGATGGTGTCAAGTGTGTGTGGCAGCAACCAGGTGAGGAGTAAAAAGACAAGTGTGTCTTGCTTACAGTCAAGCATGGTGGTGGGAGTGTCATGGTCTGGGGCTGCATGAGTGCTGCTGACACTGGGGAGCTACAGTTCATTGAGGGAACCATGAATGCCAACATGTACTGTGACATACTGAAGCAGAGCATGATCCCCTCCCTTCAGAGACTGTGCCGCAGGGAAGTATTCCAACATGATAACGACCCCAAATACACCTCCAAAATGACCACTGCCTTGCTAAAGAAGCTGAGGGTAAATGACTGGACTGGCCAAGCATGTCTCCAGACCTAAACTCTATTGAGCATCTGTGGGGCATCCTCAAATGGAAGGTGGAGGTGCGCAAGGTCTCTAACAGCCTCCTGCTCCATGATGTCATCATGGAGGAGTGGAAGAGGACTCCAGTGGCAACCTGTGAAGCTCCAGTGGCAACCTGTAAAGCTCTGGTGAACTCCATGTCCAAGAGGGTTAAGGCAGTGCTGGAAAATAATGGTGGCCACACAAAATATTGACACTTTGATCCCAATTTGGACATTTTCACTTAGGGGTGTACTTGTAGCAAAGTTATATCAAAGCCACAAAGTCTCTGCGCTTAGGACAGAGAACAGAGGAGAGAGAAGAGGAAGAAAAAGAAGAAGAAGAAAGAGGTCGGAGGGGGGAGGGGAGAGGTGGGGATGAAAGAAACAAGGGGGTGTATAACCCACTAAAGAGAGAGAAAAGATGAGGGAAAAGAGGCCAGTGAGGAGAGATAGCAAGAAAAGAGAGAAATGCTAAGGAGAAGGTGTGCTGCCTCCCCTAGTTAAGCCCTCAAAGAGGGCTAACGTATGTAACAGAATGTAAATGGGGGTATGGCGCTCCCTTGTGGGGGGTATATAATAATAAGGATATTATAATGAATAGTATACAGTCACGGGTTGTACAGCTGTCTGTCGGGGGTGGGGCTACATAGCTGAGTGGGTAACGCAGAAGGAGAGCACTAGTACGAGGTGGCATCTTTTCTTATGAGGATTTCTCTGGCGATCCCCTTCTTGGACGTGGAGTAAGGTGATAAGGTGATATGGAGGAGTGACCTGGAAATCCTGGGAGAGAGGATACCATATCTCAGCAACCACAGGACACCTACCAAGAGGACGGCATTGGGATCTCAAAGTGTCTATCACCCCTGCAGGGGTATTGGGAGCCGGTGAGTGGGGAGCCAAAAGGGGGAGCACAGAAGTCACGGATATTCTCCTCTGTGGGCACTACAGTCACTAAAGCTCTTGGAACTTTGTCATGATATTTACATTTTGGGAATATATCACTTTTGAATAGACTTTTTGCATTTTGTATTTTCACTTCATTTGGATTTTTTTTTACTATTTTTTATTATTTATTATTTTTTTCTTTATTTTTTCGATTGGATTATATTTGTCATTTACTTCTGGAACACGTTGGATTTGTCAGAAAAGTTGCATAGCATATATAGTAGTAGCACCTAGTGGTCATCACCTGCAACTGACCAATATCTCACACTTGTTATTATATGTGAATGAATTATACGTGTATGGGGTGTTTTCATCACATTTTTTTGGTCTCACAATTTTTTAAATAATCTTTTATGGTTTTAATCCATTTATGAGTTATTGCACTTTTTCACCCTTTGCGTATGGTATATACCAATCAATATACTATTCATTATAAAATCCTTATTATTATATACCCCCCACAAGGGAGCGCCATACCCCCATTTACATTCTGTTACTTGTAGCAAAGTGTCATTTCTTCCATGTTGTCACATGAAAAGATATAATAAAATATTTACAAATATGTGAGGGGTGTACTCACTTTTGTGAGATACTGTATATGTACCCTTTTACCAGTGGATATACTCCTCATATAAAGTTCCATGTTTGTTCCCCTCTTCAAATGTATCGCATATAGGCGATGGAGGCATACTACCATATTGCCTCATATAAACTCCCAACCCTTCCCCCCATTGGTCAATTGTTGAAACACGTCGGGGTGCTTTTCCACATACGGAAAATATTCAGACCCCCTTACATTTTTCACTCTTTGTTATATTGCAACCATTTGCTAAAATCATTTAAGTTCATTTTTTTTCCTCATTAATGTACACACAGCACCCCATATTGACAGAATAGTAGAAAAGATGTCACCTCGTACTAGTGCTCTCCTTCTGCGTTACCCACTCAGCTATGTAGCCCCACCCCCGACAGACAGCTGTACAACCCGTGACTGTCGGGGGTGGGGCTACATAGCTGAGTGGGTAACGCAGAAGGAGAGCACTAGTACGAGGTGGCATCTTTTCTTATGAGGATTTCTCTGGCGATCCCCTTCTTGGACGTGGAGTAAGGTGATATGGAGGAGTGACCTGGAAATCCTGGGAGAGAGGATACCATATCTCAGCAACCACGGGACACCTACCAAGAGGACAGCATTGGGATCTCAAAGTGTCTGTCACCCCTGCAGGGGTATTGGGAAAACACAGAATTGTTGACATTTTTGAAGATTTATTAAAAAAGAAAAACTGAAATATCACATGGTCCTAAGTATTCAGACCCTTTGCTCAGTATTTAGTAGAAGCCCCCTTTTGATCTAATACAGCCATGAGTCTTTTTAGGAAAGATGCAACAAGTTTTTCACTCCTGGATTTGGGGATCCTCTGCCATTCCTCCTTGCAGATCCTCTCCATTTCTGTCAGGTTGGATGGTAAACGTTGGTGGACAACCATTTTTAGGTCTCTCCAGAGATGCTCAATTGGGTTTAAGTCAGGGCTCTGGCTGGGCCATTTCTACAACTTTCTCCCATCTCCCAAATTCCATCTCTGGAGCTCAGCCACAGTGATCTTTTGGTTCTTCTTTACCTCTCTCACCAGGGCTCTTCTCCCCCGATAGCTCAGTTTGGCCAGACCACCAGCTCTAGGAAGGGTTCTGGTCATCCCAAACGTCTTCCATTTAAGGATTATGGAGGCCACTGAGCTCTTAGGAACCTTAAAGCGGTAGTAAACCCGCTGACACCTTTTTTTTTTTTTATACACCTGTAAGGTAAAAGGCATAATGAGCTAGTATGCACCGCATACTAGCTCATTATGAAATACTTACCTTAGAATGAGGCATCGGTATCTCACCTGGTCCACGTCGAGGTAGCTGACATGTTGCTGTGGCGTGTCTTCCGGGTATCGCGGCTCCAGCCACTCACCGCGCGGGAGACTTCTTTCCGGCAAGGTTCGGCATCTGCCGGGATTTCAGCCAAGAATCCCCTGTGTGCATGCGCCACTGCAGTCAGCGGCTCATTGCAAGGGGAATATCTCCTAAACCGTACAGAGATATTTTTTTTTACCTACAGGTAAGCCTTATTATAGGCTTACCTGTAGGTAAAAGTTAAAAATTTGACTATACAACCGCTTTAAGTGCAGCAGAACTTTTTTTTGTAACCTTGGCCAGATCTGTGCCTTGCCACAATTCTGTCTCTGAGCTCTTCAGGCAGTTCCTTTGACCTCATGATTCTCATTTGCTCTGGCATGCACTGTGAGCTGTAAGGTCTTATATAGACAGGTGTGTGGCTTTTCTAATCAAGTCCAATCCGTATAATCAAACACAGCTGGACTCAAATGAAGGTGTAGAACCATCTCAAGGATGATCAGAAGAAATGGACAGCACCTGAGTTAAATATGAGTGTCACAGCAAAGGGTCTGAATACTTAGGACCATGTGATATTTCAGCTTTTCTTTTTTAATAAATTTGCAAAATCTGTGTTTTTCTGTCAATCTGGGGTGCTGTGTGTACATTAATGAAAAAAAAAAAGAACTTTTTTTGCACTTTTTATGATTGTAATCTTTTGGTGCTGTTAAAATACCATCCATTATCCTTTTCACCCATACTGTTTCCAGGGATGTGGCACCAGTTATAGGGGGTGGTCACCAATTGTCTGACATAATTTACTTATCAGGTGACTGGCACGAGAGGGGTAAACAATTGCAAAGTTTCCAGTAGAAAAGTACGTGTTCTTTGTTGTTTGATTTACTGTATTTCTTATCACTAGTGTTATTGTTATAATAAAGAAATGTTTTCAAAGAACGTTGGTTATTTTTAACAAGCCTGTCACCTCTACAATCTATTATCCTTGTATTAAAAAAATCTGAAAAATAATTTAGCCAGATCCTAGTAAAATAAATAGTCACCTACTCTCCGATGCGGACCCTTGAAGACTCACTGCTCTAGCACCAGTCCTTTTTTTGGTTGAATGGTGACCAAGCACCATTCAATTCACTTCCTGTGAGCCCAGGCTGTCATAGACACACCCCCTAGAAGTGTGTCCCCAAGTTGGCATGTTCTCACAGTAGAGTACTGCATAGAGCCTGATGTCAAAACATTAGTAGTGTAGTGATGACTCTGCTGTAGTGGGATCTGGGTTGTTTCAGGGATGGGGAAGAGACTGAGTATAGGACTGTGGTGGAGAACTTTGTCACATGGTGTGAGGATAATCATCTGTAATTAAATGTGACAAAGACAAAGGAGCTGATTGTGGATTTCAGAAAGAGGAAGCCACCAGTGCCCCAAATCTCCATCCAAGGAGTGGATGTGGAGGTAGTAGAGAGTATTAAGTATCTGGGGGTGCATATAGATAATAGGCTGGACTGGAGAAAGAACACTGAGGTGCTCTATAGGAAGGGCCAGAGCCTCCTCTACTTTTTGAGTAGACTGAGGTCCTTTAACAACTATGCTGAAGATGTTTTATGAGTCTGTGGTGGCGAGCGCTCTCCTGTATGCAGTTGCATGCTGCGAATACAGGCTTAGGGTGTCCGACACCAACAGACTTAACAAACTGATTCGCAAGGCCAGAGATGTTGTTGGATTGAAATTGGAGTCTTTTACAACAGTGTTGGAGAAGAGAATGTTGTTCAATGTATGTTCAATCTTGGACAACTCCTCCCACCCACTCTACAATACGATGATCAATCTGCAGAGTACCATCAGTGACAAATTGTTACAACCACGATGCACCACAGAGCGACAAAGGAAATAATTTTTGCCTGTGGTGATCAAGTTATATAATTCTTCTCTGTGAGGGTTGGAGGTGAAGATTTAATTCTGGTTTATGATCAGGATTTTGTGTTGTTTTTGTAGTATGTTATTGTGTTGTTATTATTTGGGGTGATGTTAGAGAAAGCGGTGTATTATTTGCATTAGGTAGTTTTATTGTCTGTTATTTTAATCTGTGTTATTTATTCTATATTGTATTTTAATTGTATGAATATTTTATTTGTAGTGTAGTTTTAATTTGTTTTACAGTGGAACCTTGGATTGCGAGTAACGCGGTTCACGAGCGTTTCGCAATACGAGCACTGTATTTTTAAAAATCGTAACTCGCTTTGCGAGTTTTGTCTCGCAAAACGAGCACGATTCAGGCCAAAGCATGTGCAATACTGCGTTTGGCCTGAGGTGCGGGGGTGCCGGAGCCGGGCGGCGTCGCAGCCGATCTGCGACGTTCGGAAATACAAGGAAAGGCCTGAGGACAGCTCGGCTGACCTCGGCAAACCTCGGTAATGGAGTCTTTCCGAGGTTTGCCAAGGTCAGCCGAGGTGTCCTCGGGCCTTTCCGGCCTTTTCCGAGGCTCTCCGGCGACCCCCCCACCTCTGGCCGCATGCGGTATTGCATGCCATTGAAGTCAATGCGGAACAAATTATTTTTGTTTCCTTTGACTTCAGTGGGGAAACTCGCTTTGATATGCGAGTACTTTGGGTTACGAGCATTCTCCTGGAACGGATTATGCTGGTAATCTGAGGTTCCACTGTATTTGGTGCTAATGGCTGCTTTTGATAATTTTGTTGTGTTTTTGTATCTTGTTCAGTTTATTGTTGTGATCTTGTGTTGTCTTTGTTAAGTGTGTCTGTGTCGCAACAATTTCCCAATTTCCCTTTGGGATTCATTAAGCATGCTGTATTCTGTATAGTATGGAAGACCACCTACTGTTGCCATCAGAAAAAGGGGAAGAGGAGCAAGGATTTTTTTCCATTCCAGAGTTCAACTTTAAAGTTTGGCCAACACTATCTTTTAGATTGCTCGGGAAGCTTTTATGAAGGCAATGGTAACCTTGATTGATGTGTTTTCCGATTGTTTTTGAGATACATTCTAACTATGTTTTGTCTGTGCAGCTTCTGGTAACAATTGTAGTTTAATAAGATTTGTGATCTCATTGTAATGATTATGTGGTAGGAATTATTTTGCATCTCTTAAAGTATAACTAAAGGTAAAAACATTTTTTGGCTTTGGATAGAGTGGAAATGGATTAGACCCTTTCTCAGTTTGCATTGCTGTATGTATCCCAGTTAGGGAGATTCACTGTCTCTTATTTGTCCTGTTTATCGTTATATTCAAACATGAAAGTAAAAGAAAATCCCACATTGTTCATCTGTCCCCAGAAAAACAATAGAGGGGAAATCTTCCAATGGGGTCACTAGTTCTGGTGACCTGGGCGGCCCCAAGAGATTGCCTTAATTTGCAGGGATTTCCTCCCACTTCCAGTTTTGACTATGGGGCAGGAAGTGAAGGGAAATCTCCCAAATAGGACACAGTTGGCAAAGTAAAACTGCCCGGGGTTACAACCCTTCCTTACTCTATCCAAAATGAAAAAAATAAAGTTTTGCTTATAGTTCTACTTTAATGCTTTTTTGATCATAGATGGAAAAAACTCTGCTCACAGCTGCTTTACTGTGCCATAGTGTCATAAAACAATTATACGACCGCTATATTTTAAATTTTCACATGTTGAACAGTTTCAGGTAGCCATACACTGCCTGTGAAAACTAGGAAATGTAGGGGTTGAAGTCAAACAGCTAATTCGATTTTTTTGCTTTTTTTTTTGTTTTTTTCTAGAGTTGGAAAGTATCAGAATCTTGACTGTTTTTTGTGTCACCACTGGGGAGATTTCCTCTCACATCCTGTCCAGATGATGGGTGTCAGACAGAGCAGAGAAGCAGAAAGTGAGGGGGATTTTGCTCAATGGGAGTTCATTCAGAAATAAATATTTTACAGAGATTCCATCCTTTTATGCTTTATCGATAACATAAAAGGGTTTTTTTTTTTTTATTTCAAAACTTTGTTTATCGCTTACATGACACATATACTAGACAGTTGAGCACAATGTTTCACAGTCAGGGGCAGGGTTGGGACAAGGAGTGGGCAGGAGGGGGCAAATCTCCAGGGAGGTAGAGAGCTAGGTGGGCTGGTGAGTGTTCCAGTCAAGAGAACTGAGAGGCATGCCTAAGAGGACTGGGCACAACCAGTCTGGGATGGATGCAGAGTCAGTCTGGGAGGACTGTGGAGTCTTGACCAGGAGGGCTAGAGAAAGGGGCAGCTTCAGGCAGGTGGGCTGGCAGTGCCTGAACAGGAGGTGCTGGGATCAGTAGCCACAGGAGTAGGACAACTAAGCACTAGGATTTTTTGCTACGCCAGTGTTGTCAACCTACCAGATTGAAATTTACTGACACGACACCCAAAATTTTCTGGCACAGCCAAGTTTTTACTGGCATTTCCAAAAGTTACAAAATTACAGTTTCAAGTGCAAATTTTAGTATTTAGGCTTCACACAACTACAATATGCAATTAGCAATGTGATTTAAGGTAGATATTAGGGCAAAAAAAATATTTCTTATTTTATTTTCAATATAGTAAGTAAGTAGCTCAGGGACAGGACTCAGGAGGGCAAGAAATTAGAATAGGAAGGCACACGCACACATATGAAGTTGACTCTCACAGTGACAATGACAGAAGTGTGCAACAGCACAGATGATGCTGACTTCTCACCGGCACGACATGTCCCCCTCCTGAGTCACGGTGACAGTCTCTCTCCAAGCCAGGTGGTCCCTTCAGTCCACTCCAGTCTAAACAGCACTGACAGTCCCACACATGGCCTGCCCTGCTCCTATCCTGCAGACCCACACACGAGGCTCTGGCCACTCTGCTTGGCTCCCTTGCACCATGACATCACACGACATGCTCGGTCACCGCCTCCGCCAGAGCTGCCCGGACACACTGTAGCAGGCACTCGGATTGTCTCGGCCGGCTCTGGACCAAGCCGAACATCACAGCCATATTTTTTACTGGCAACTTTTTCCTTTTACTGGCATTTACTGGCAGGAGAAAATTGCCTGTTTTTTATTGGCTGCCAGTAAAAATACTGACGGTTGGCAACACTGTGCTATACTACCAAAGGAACCCGCGGTCCCTGCCTGCACCAATCTAACGGAGCCTTTGTCCAAACAGTGCCAGCAAGCAAGATTTGTCCTGGAGGTAGAAGGAGAAGTGTATATACAGACTGTATATAATTGCGTCCGTGAAGAGTTCTACTAGCTCATTCAAGTTTGCATCCCTTAACCTCCCTGGCGGTATGATTATTTCGGATTTTAGGTGCTGAAAGCGGTACAATTATTTTGCATGGAAATTTGGCGTTTTATATTGTAGGCCGTAATTGTTAACAATAACACACTTAAATCTGTCCAAACAAGAGTCTAGTAGATATCCCGGGTATGATGAAGTTTGAAACACAAAAACATAAATTATAATATAATAAATAAATATAAATAATTAAAAAAAATAATAATATAATAATAATAAAATAAATTTCCCCATGATTCACTATCGCCCAATTCTGCAAGTGTTCTAATTTACTATCGCTGTTTTCTAGCTGATCTAAAGCCACTTTTGACATAAAGGGACACTTTTTGGTTGCTATGGACAATCTCCAGATTCCAGGCAGAAGGAACAGTATATATCATATAAAACTGCATGCAGGGCATGGGCCAATGCACTGGGGACAAAAGGGATGTGAAATAATTTCATACAGTACTGTAATCGGTAAGATTACAGTACTGTATGTGTTATGATTTTTACATTTTTTTTTAATTTGCTGCCAGGCTCTGCCCCCGTGCGTCGCGCCGCTCGCAGGGAATAGAGCCTGGCACGGAGAGGCTTTGGAGGAGACAGAGCCCACGGACACTGCGGGGGACATCGCAGGATCCTGGGGACAAGGTAAGTATACCACACCAGGGTCCTGAGATGTAATCCCGAGTGTGGCTCGGGGTTACCGCTAATGGGACTGAAATTTAACCCTGAGCCACACTCGGGATTACCGTCAGGGAGGCTACCATCCCTATCCAAGTTTATTCACCTCAATAAAATACAAGAAAACAAAGCACTGGACTGTTCTTGTGATTCAAGTGTTTTTGTGAAGATGCAGTGTGCCTGGCTGTGCAGGGTAGGGGATCCCTTTCATAAAAGTCAGGAAGATCTACCAGTGCCTGTATTGAATGAGCACAGGTAATTTTCTCACCTTAAGACTGAAAGCTAGTTCCCAACATCACTTTTAGAAAAACCAAAATAGTCTCAGCGTCACCATCCTGGAACTAACACAAGTCCTGTGTCCTGGGAGTCAGAGAGTGTCAGATTCCGTTGAGGCATCTCACATTTGGATTTCGGTTTATGACAGGTGCCCTTTAGCAGCTATTAAAAAAACAGATGCAGTTCAAAGTAATGATACATCTTGATAAGCAGAGCGTGACAGAGCGCTGACAGCTCCCTCGCGGGGATGGAGGTTGCCATTTTGGAGATGATTTTAAAATCAAATGTTGGAAAACAGGGGAATGATAAGGCTCATTTTAATTTGGTAATGAATGGAAGTTATCAATAACAAAATGATTTTACAACATCTCTGTTCTGGAGATAGCGGAGTAATTAGATTGGAAATCAAAAGATGCATTTGAAAAAAATGCAATTAACAAGATAAAAATGCAGACATTATGAAGTGCAGTTTAGTGATTAAATGAACTATGGAAGGTTAATTGGGAGCAAGCATTGAAGAAAAAACTATTAACGGAAAACTGGAAATATCTAAAACTTTGAGTGGCAATTTACATAACAGAATCTCAGTTAGCCAGAGAGATTTGGATATTTGGAAGTAAATATAAAAAAGCTCAAAGCTGCTTGGACCTATACAGTAGTTGGGGGTTGAAGGGGTTGCTAATTTTCACTCAAAAAATTATGTAAAAATGTACTTAAAAATAGAACTGAAGACAAAACCTTTTGCCATCTGTGTCCTATTGGGGAGATTTTCCCACACGTCCTGTCCCATAGGCAAAACAGGAAGTTCAAGGAAATCCTTTCAAAGCGAGAGAATCCCTGGTTGTCATCTGAGCTATTATCCCCATTGGAAGATTTTCCATTACTGTTGTGTGGACAACCCAAAATGTTTTACTTTCTGCTATAAAACATATCCAATAAAATAATTTAAAAATAATCAAATTTCATCAAAATGTTGGCCAAATGTATTCTGCTACATGTCTTTGATAATGAAAATCTCAATAAGGGTATATTGATTGGTATGAGTGGAAGTTATAGCATCTACTAACTATGGTATATACATTGGAAAAAATTTTCATACTACTAATAGCAATGATCAGTGATTTATAATGAAACTGTGATGGCAGGCAGTCTGAAACTAACTGATGCTGGTGGGGGGGGGGAACTGACTAACTGCCACTGATGTCACTAGTGACACTAAAACAGTGATAATACTATACACTGTCACTGTACTAATGACATTGGCTGGAAAGGGGTTAACATCTAGGGAGATCGAGGTGGTAATTGTGTGCCTAATAAAGTGTAATCTATGTAACATGTGCTGCTTTTACTAAACATCTCTTTTTTTCTTATCCCTTTGCAGGGATAAGAAACAGAGAGATTGTTTCCTCTGTACAGAACCCTGTGTTGATTGTCAACACAGGGCTCTGAGCTGTGATAGGACACAGCCAAACAGCAGGTCCCGGCCTTGAATCATTGGCTGGGACTTGCTGACAGACTCCCACTATGTACAATCACTCCCTAACCCAGGAGCAGGCAGCATAACACATTTTGAGTTTGTTTTTTAAAAAGTTTTGGTTGTTTTTGTTTTTATATAGCAAAAACAGTGGTGATCAAATACCACCAAAAGAAAGCTCTATTTGTGTGAAAAAAAAATTATATAAATTTTGTTTGGGTACAGCATCGCATGACTGCGCACTTGCCAGCTAAAATAGCACAGTGCTAAATAGCAAAAAAATGGCCTGGTCATGAAGGGAGTAAAACCTTCCAGAGCTGAGGTGGTTAAATTACCCAATCATGTGTAAGGATCTGCATATGGTTAGCTATTAAATAGTGAATAGGCATTTGCTTATCACGTGATTGGAAAACGGAAAATTGTATCAAATACTTACCATAATTTTCCATTCCTGACGCCAAACCACGGCAGCATACTAGTGATAAAGCTCCGCCTCTTGTCCACTCCCTCAGGACCAGTGAATAGCATAAAAATAGGAGTAGTTAGCCACCTCCCCATTTTTTGTAACAAGTCAAATACCAAACCATACAGGATGGGTCCGTATGCTGACATGGTTTGGCGTCAAGAAAAGAAATGACAGTAAGTATTTGATATAATTTTCAGTTTTCCTGATGCCAACAATGCAGCATAATAGTGAGAAATAACTAGCAGACAGGGTGGGTACTGCTTTAAACAACAGCAGTTTTATTTACAATGTAAGAGAAGATTGGATTGTTCTTCTCGCAAAGTCTACAGATGATAAGGCACCCGGGTCTACTCCATAATGCCTTAGGAAGGTATCTTGGGAAGACTATGATACTCTGCAGATGATCTCCATCGATTGATTCGAAAGAGCCGCCCGCGAGGCTGCTACCGACCAGGTAGAGTGTGAAGTCACTGTTGTAGAAAGCTCACATCCTCTTGCCCTGTACGTTCTGCGAATAAGCTTGACGATCCAGTTCGCCAAGGTCCTTGAGGTAGCCTCCTTTCCTTTGTGTTTCCCTGCTGGTATTATAAAGAGCTTATCTGAGCATCTGAAGGGAGCGGTGGCCGAGAGGTATTTCCTTAATGTTTTGGAAACATCCAGCACATGTAGTCTGCCTGAGCCCTCTTCCGAGAAGTTAGATAAAGCCCAGATGCCTGTCTGGTGATATGAAGTGGCTATTTTTGTCACAAAAGGGTCTAATGGTCGAAGTTCCACTCGATCTGGAAAAAAGGTAATATGTCTTTGACGCCCCCAGGGCCTGAAGTTCAGAAACTTTTCTGCCTGAGGTTATCGCAGTCGGAAAAACAGCTTTATGATGTCCCACAGCGAACACTGTTCAGTTGGAGCAAAAGGATGAACAGATAAAAAGTCCAGCAATACAGACAAATCACATTGGGGAAAGATTCGCTTCTTAGGTGGTTGGATTTTAATGACCGCCTTTAGAAGCTGTACTACCAATGGATCTTCCGCCCACTTGATTTTTGTTACTGCTGAGATGGTGGAAACTTGTTTTTTCAGTGAACTCAGGCTAGGGCCCATGTCCAATCCTGATTAAAGAAAGTCCAGGACAGCTGAAAGTGGAGGCGCAGAAGGATCCAACTCTCTACCAGCCAGGAAGTTTGAAAACTTGTCCCAAACTTTTGCATAAACGTGGTTTGTGAACGTTTTCTGGAACTTAAAAGAGTAAAGATTACATGGAATGTAAGACATAAGCATGACATTTTACATTCATATATCTAGAGTACCATCGGTCTTAAAGTTTCACTCTATCAGTACTTGTGATTTTAGTATTTATATTATATTCCTTTACTGATAGGGTAATGTCACAGCCAGATGTTCACTCAGATAATAATAAAAAAAAAAATTAGAAAAGGAAAGAACAAAGCTATATTAACAAATAAACACAAAGATAAGTATTAAACCAACCATTGACGCATCACTGTAGCTCATATCCATCAGTTATGCAAACCTCTCACTATAGTATATACTTTAGCATTTAATATCCAACTCTTTTGTACTCTCATTTTTCCAGTCAACCCATCAGTAGCCTATCCAGAGCTAATTTGGGTGGAGCCACTTCTGGGGAGCCCAACCAGTTCTGCCATATGTTGAAGAATTTTTTAGGTGATTTTCTGTGTTGATATGTGTTTTTTTTCCCGGATAAGGATGGTGTTAACCATTTGTAACCACTGTGCCTCCTTTGGCGCACGTGCTGAGAGCCATAACCGGCCAATCAGTTTCCTAGCCAGGTATAAGAGCCTCGTAAGGGCAATGTATATCGGGGGAAGATATAGGTCTTCATCTAGGCTGCCCAATAAACACACCTGCGGCTCCAGTCCCAGCTGAACCTGAAAAACACCATTTATTCTAGTAAGAACATCACTCCAATACCTTACTAGTTTGGGACATTGCCAAAGCATGTGAATAAGATCTCCCGAGTGAGCTTGGCAATTGGGGCATATGGGAGAGTCACGTCTACCCCATTTATGTAACTGTATGGGTGTATGATACACCCTATGTAGTATAAACAGGTGAGAAAGCCTCTGTGCCGCTGACACTGACACCGCTGGACCCACCCCCAGGATTTGGTTCCACTGTTCCCCATCTATGGGGCCTACATCTCACTCCCACCCCTCTCTGCATGGTAACAAGTCTGGAGCTTGTATGTGTGATAGGAAGTGAATATAAATTCTGGAAATGATTCCCTTTTTCTCAGAGTCGGAGAATATGTATTCTAGGAATGTAGAATCTTCTAGCTGCAAGTTAGAGTGTCTGCTCTGATATCTAATGACATGTTGTAATTGAATATACTGAAAGTGATGTCCTTTGAGTGCAGGGAATTCATTCAGCAGCTGGGTAAAAGGTTTTAGAACAGAGCCCTCCAGTATTTGTATTAGGAATCTAACCCCAGCTCTCTCCCACACCGATGGGCTTGGCACTCTAGTTATGTCTGTATAGAATAGGTTCCGCCATATAGGGGTCTGACGCAAATAGCCCGTCAAACCCAATATGGTCTTGACCTTCTTCCAGATTTTCATTAGTGACCGAACTGTAGGGCAAGTGGAAGGAACTCTAGGAAAACCCATCTCCATATTGAATAAAGCAGTGTAGTTCGTGTCATTACTCAGGAGAAGATCCTTGGAGGGATCCACCCCCGTCTTGAGATCCCAGCCAGTGAAATGCTGTAGCTGTGCTGCCAGATAGTACATTGGGGATTCGGAACCGCCATGTCTCCCTGGTCTTTAGGTAGCTGCAGAGTGGCCAGTTTGATCCTCGCCACTCCACCTCTCCATATAAGTGCTCTGAATTGTGAGTCCATGCGCCGGAACCAGTGCTGTGGTACCCAGATTGGAGCATTATGTAGAATGTATAACAGCTGCGGTGCCCATATCATTTTGATAAGATTAACGCGGCCAGTTACCGACAGGGGTAACTTGCTCCAGCTAGCCTGTTTTTGCTGGAATTTTTCTAATATAGGTTTTAAATTAAGGGCTATGTAGTCCCATGTGTCCCTAGTCACCACTATTCCCAAGTACTTAAATGAAGAAACCACTTGTATGTGGGAAACGTCCACCGACAGAGGTGCCGGTAACGGATCCAAAGGTAACAGGGCTGATTTATGCCAGTTAATGGCAAAGCCTGATAGCTGTCCAAACTGGTTTATTAATTTCATTACTGCTTTCAGAGAACGGTCAGTATCTCCCAAATATAGCAGAGTGTCATCCGCTTATAAGGAAATCTTTTCCTCCCCCTGTCCTTTGCGGAAACCAGTGATTTCAGGAGAGGTCTGCACCAAAGCCGCAAGCGGCTCCAATGCAAGGGTGAACAGCAGGGGCGATAGCGGACACCCCTGCCGTGTGCCCCGAAACAGAGGGAAGGGTTCCAAAAGGGAAACATTTATCCTCACGCTGGCCAAAGGAGCAGCATATAGCAGTTGTACCCAGGAGATAAATTTATCTCCCAGACCGAAACCCTGCAGAACCTCCCACATATATTTCAACTCCATGCTATCAAAAGCTTTGGCAGCGTTGAGGGAAAAAATGGCCCTATTTCCCGGGTTATCCACCGGTAACTGTGTATTGAGGAACAATCTTCTAATGTTCACTGCTGTAGATCTAGCCGGAATGAAGCCAGACTGGTCAAAATGGATCAGATCAGCCACAACTCCCGAAAGTCTAGTGGCTAACACTCTTGCTAATAATTTGACATCTGCGTTAAGCAGAGATATAGGCCTATAGGAGTCCGGCTGCAGCAGGTCCTTGCCCGGCTTCGGCAATACTATAATAACAGCCTCATTCGTAGAGGTCGGTAGATTACCTTCCTCTAAGGCACTGTTTAGTGTTTTCAAAAGGTTGGGCAATAGTGTGTCCCCATATTTCCCGTATGTCTCTGTGGGTAGGCCGTCAGCCCCCGGGGACTTGTTATTGGCCATCTGTGCTTCCGCCACTGTTAATTCTTCTAATTTCCATGGTGCATTAAGGGCCACAAGTCCCTGTTGTGTCACCCGTGGGAGAGAGCACTGGTCCAGAAAGTGAGCCAGGTCCTCTTATGTGGGATGTACCTTGGATGTGTATAGGTCTTATAAGAATTACGAAAACACGTCAGGGATGTTAGTCTGATCAGTAACTGTCACTCCGTTTGTATTTTGAATGGCCTCTATATGCGTCATACTCTGCTGGGTTTTAGCTATCATAGATAGTAGGTGACCCATATTTTCCCCTTCATTAAAATATTTTTGCTGTAGGAAAAACCTTTTGTTCTCCGCAACAGAAATAGATACTTGTTGGTATAGGGCCTGTGCCTCCTGCCACTTGCGCTCCGACTCCAAAGAAGGTGCCGCTATGTACCTCTCCTCCGCCCTAGCGGCTTCATCCATTACCATATTTTCCCATTCTTTGGTTTTAGTTTTAATTGTATTGATCTGTTTAATAATTAGACCCCTAAGGTGTGCTTTCAGTGCATCCCAGACCACTATTGCCCGGGCCGTGTCCTGGTTATGATGCATAAATTCTACCAAGTTCCCGGGAATAGAATCATCGCCCGGGAATATTGTGAACCAGAAGGGATTTACCTTCCATAGCGTAAGCTTCGGGCATGGGGATACTATAATGGCCGCACTGACATGGGAGTGGTCAGATATGTTACGCGGGGCATATTTCACAGAATCAGTCAGCGCATGTGCCAGGTCATTAGTTAAGCAGAGATCTATATGGGATGCGAGAAGCACGAATAACACCGCACCTCAGGATTTTGATCCCTCCACACATCTTGCAGACCTATCTCCGCTAGGAATTTCGCAAAGGGAGTGGGACCACCCACTTGGGGAGCATTACTAGTTCTAGATGGAAACTTGTCCAGCTTCTTGTCCATTACATTATTAAAATCCCCCAACACCCAAACCGGGACGTTGGGACATGTGGCCATAAATTGAGCTAGTTGTTTCAAAGGGTCAAATGAGAAGGGTGGAGGGATATAAATGTTTGCGATTATACATGTCAGACCTGTAATTTTGCACAGTAGAAACACATATCGCCCCTGCCCATCAATCATAGATTGCAGCAACTGAAAGTTAGCTGCTTGTGATATGAGAACACTAACTCCTCTCGAGTAAGCTGTGTGAACGGAGTGAAATTGAGTTGGGTATCCACGGTTTTTGAGATATGGAATTATCCTGCAGGTGGGTTTCCTGCAGGCATATCACTGAAGGCCTATAAGCTTTAACCGTGCAAATGCTTAGCATTGGCACTGATACCAGCATCGATATCAGTGAAACCCTAGATGTAAGGTATCTAGAATGATACCAGCAGCTAGAAGAGACAGATGGAATGAACCCAGAGAAGCAGCTGTGTAAACCAGGCGGCAATGGCAGAGGCATGAGGAGGCCCAGGACTGAAGCTAGGTAAGCTAGGAAAAGTGCCACCCTCTTCACTCCGTCACCTAGCCCCCTCACATTCCAAGAAACTACGGTGCAAACACTCGACATGACATAGCATATAAGCAAGCATGCAAAGGAAGCCTTGTCAGGTGCAGAGGCCCATAATTAGGTGTTTCGCGTCTCCACCTGACAGCTTTAAAAATAATATACGGGTATGAGCAAGGTGTCAGTAACCACGTAGTTACATCTCTGTTTGGTAAAATAAAGAAAAAAATGAATGAACTGCTTACACTGCCTATGGCAGCGAGCTGCATGCACCAAGGGATAAAACGCCCCATGGCATGGAGCAAAAAATTGCAAAAAACAAAATAAAGAAAAATAGAAAAATGTCCGTGCATTCTGTAAACAGTAAGGAAGCTTGGTAGAAAAAGATAGAAAAACATGTCCATGCAGGACCTATATGGGGGGGGGGGGGGCCCCAACGTCTCAGTTCAACTCCGATTCAAAGGAACTTGCGGGTCCAACTCGATAAAGAATAGTGCAAGGTACATTTATTTTCTCCCCCGCGTGTCAGGGATTTTAGGGGAAGAAAAAAAAAGCACATGTCCAAAACTTCTGATATGGCATCCTCTTCTCCTCATCAAAGGTGAATAAAGGCAGGTCTCCTTCAGACAATAGGTGCCGGTGCTTTCTTGAGTGTATGCTCCATACGATCCAGCCACATTGAGGCATTGGGCGGGTTATCAAAGAACTGTGTTTCGCTGTTTGCTGCGATTCTGAGCTTGGCCGGGTAGAGCATGGCATATGCAACCTCATATTTACGGAGACGATTCTTTACTTCAGTGAACTTGGCTCTGCAACATTGTAGATCAGCCGAGAAATCCGGATAAAAGGATATACGGGCATTATCTATTCTCATGAGAGCACCTCTGGTCCTGGCTTGATTCAGAATGGCATTGCGGTCTTTAAAGTTCAGTATTTTGAACAGGAATGGTCTGGGGGGCTCCCCAGGTTTAGGTGGTCTGGGCGGAACTCTGTGAGCTCGCTTCACAGCAAACATTGGTGAGAAGGAGTCCTTACCAAAGGTGTTAATCAGCCAATTCTCAATAAATGCTACAGGGATCTTACCCTCCGCCCGCTCTGGTATGCCTACCGCGCTGACATTATTGCGCCTCTGCCTGTTTTCCATGTCCTCTAAATGCGCTGTGTGGCCAGTAATAATGGATTACATATGATGGACTTCTCTCTGCAGGGGGGCGACATCATCTTCCACATTGCTCACCCTGTCCTCCAGTGCAGCCGTGTGGTCCCGCAGCTTCTGCATGTCCTGTCTCACCATATTCAGTTCCAGCTTCACTCCCTTAATCTCATTAGTTAGAGAAGTAATGGAGGTGTTGCAGTTAGTCACTGCAGCAAATATATCTCTCAGAGTCCGTTCAGGGGTTTGACTGTCCTGGTCAGTCAGGGCTTGGGGGGCCATGTTAGGAGCAGGTGTACTCACTGTGTCCCATGAGGAAGATTGTTCTGCATTTTCTGGCCATATCTGCTCCAGTGCCTCTGTTGGGGAGTCCACATCAGGTGCATCCATCAGCTGGGAGGGCGTTTTAGGCAAGCCTCCCTTCCCCAGAGCGCCGCTGAACATTCTCATGGCTGACTCCTTAGCTGAGCGCTGGGTCCGGGCGCCATCTTGGCCTCCATGCTCTGCTGTCTGCATAGGATCTTTACCGCTCTTGCGGGACATGTCCGCCGCCGGAATATTCACAAAAGTCATACCGCTGGCTTGGGGAGAAGGAGGGGAACCCTCCGGTGTTGTTAATATGCGAAGCAGGTGCCACAGGGTCTTGTTATCAGGATAATTGAGCAGGCTTTCGACGGAGCTCTCACTCTTTGCTTCCTATCCCCTCAGCCGCAAGCCACGCCCCCTAGTTTTTTTTTTTGTTTTTTTTTAGTACTCGCAGATACCAATTACCGATACCTACCACAACTGTTTTGTTTACACTTCAGCTGTCAGCAATGGTACAAAGCATTGAAAACGTATTTACAAATGAAATAAATAAAAAAAAAAATAATAATTTTTTGCTTTTTTCGATGTAAAAAAAATGTTGATAAACATTGCCTGGCTGCTTTTTTTTTTTATAGCTCTAATCACTGGGACTTCTTTTACACTTCAGCTGCCAATAGGGGAATCTCACTGATAGCTGAATGAGTCATCGGTTGTTAAGCACATGGTGGCCCCGCTCCTTAACAACCGATAATTACCGGCTTTTCTTTTTTTTTAATATTTCAGCTGTCAGTGAGGGAATCCTGCAGACAACTGAAAGAACTGAGCCTGAAAGTATCGGTTTCAGGTATTGGAGCATTTGCATGAGTACCGATACTCGTGCAAATGCTTAACACCCAAACCGGGACGTTGGGACATATGGCCATAAATTGAGCTAGTTGTTTTAAAGGGTCAAATGAGAAGGGTGGAGGGATATAAATGTTTGCAATTATACATGTCAGACCTGTAATTTTGCACAGTAGAAACACATATCGCCCCTGCCCATCAATCATAGATTGCAGCAACTGAAAGTTAGCTGCTTGTGATATGAGAACACTAACTCCTCTTGAGTAAGCCGTGTGAACGGAGTGAAATTGAGTTGGGTATCCACGGTTTTTGAGCGTAGATATGGAATTATCCTGCAGGTGGGTTTCCTGCAGGCATATCACTGAAGGTCTATAAGCTTTAACTGTGCAAATGC
This sequence comes from Aquarana catesbeiana, assembly GCF_042186555.1. Lineage (NCBI taxonomy): Eukaryota > Metazoa > Chordata > Amphibia > Anura > Ranidae > Aquarana > Aquarana catesbeiana. The sequence goes on from NC_133336.1 coordinate 37,742,110, forward strand.
TTAGCATTGGCACTGATACCAGTATCGATATCAGTGAAACCCTAGATGTAAGGTATCTAGAATGATACCAGCAGCTAGAAGAGACAGATGGAATGAACCCAGAGAAGCAGCTGTGTAAACCAGGCGGCAATGGCAGAGGCATGAGGAGGCCCAGGCCTGAAGAAGCACAAGCTAGGTGAGCTTGTGGGGGCTCAGCCTCATGTGGAGAACCTTTGCACGAGAGTTTGTTCACAGGATATGCCAGACTCTTAAGGATTTACCTAAATGACTGAGGCTGCGACATCCAGGTTAGACCCCGAAGTGAGTGAGAGTACTTTAGAAGATGCACAATGGAAACAGGGGAGGTAAGTAGCTGCTACATATAACTTCTCTTTTTAAAAAAAGCAGACAGCTAAGCTCTTCAATGACCAGCACTCAAGGTATGTAGCCCAAACCTGAGGTGTAATCTAGAAGACAAAAATTAATGTAGTCAATATTTACAGCCCATTTTCAAACCATTTACACTGTCTTGTGTAATCGTTTAACAGCTGCAAATTAAAGTAAACAAAGTGTGGAAATCAATGGAACTGTTTTCGAGACAGAGAGCATAAAAATGTAACAGTGTAATATTTTGACATAACAATTTAACAAGAAGAAACACAAACAAAATAGGAAGAACAACTGTGAAAATAATGCCATAACAGGGGCCAAAGCATGAATTTCAAAAGGAAAATGAACTGGCAATCTTTATTTTATATATATTGTGTATATATATATATATATATATATATATATATATATATATACTGTATTGTCAAAAGTATTGGGACGCCTGCCTTTACACGCACTTGAACTTGGTATCCTAGTCTTATGCCGCTTACACACGATTGGAATTTTCGCCGGAAAAGCCTTGGATGGTTTTTCCGACGGAATTCCACTCAAGCTTATCTTGCATACACACGGTCACAAAAAATTCAGACCGCGGTGATGTACAACACGTACGACGGCACTATAAAAGGGAAGTTCAATACCCAATGCGCCACCCTTTGGGCTCCTTCTGCTAATCTCGTGTTTATCTCGTGTTAGTAGAAGTTTGGTAAGAGATGATTCGCCCTTTTCAGCCTCGTGCTTTTCAGATCGTTACTGCTCTTCAGTTTGTGCTTGTGGGTTTGTATCTGGTTTTCAGTGAGTGTAGTCAGTTTGTATCTGTTTCCCAGTGCGTTCTTGTCCACACGTTTCTGATTTTCAGTATGCTCTTCACAGGCCTTTCTGTTCTTCAGTGCATTCTGTTAGTTCGTTCTGCCCAGCCGACCATTTTGAAGCCATGTTGTGGTTACGTACTCATCGTAGAGTTTGTGCTGTGCAGGGGCTTGGTGTTGGGGTTCTTGCTTTGACCCAAGCCCAGTCCATGAACAGGGCGGGGAGGAGTTCATGGACGAAGAATTGGTTACTCCAGCATGACCAATTCTCTCATGTGCCTTTGCTGCGGGAGATCCAGGAGAATAACCCTGATGATTTCAGGAATCTTCTCCGGATGATGGAGCCCGTTTTTCACCGTCTGTTGGCTTTGCTGTCCCCTTATATTACGAAGCAGGACACCTGCATGCGGCAAGCCATCACTCCCGAGCAGAGGCTAGTCACCACGTTGCGGTACTTGTCGACAGGGGGAAGTCTACAGGACCTCAAGTTCTCAACGGGCATCTCCCTCCAGGCTCTGGGGATCATTATTCCAGAGACCTGTTCTGCCATCATACAGGTCCTGCAGAAGCATTTTATTAGGGTAAGTTTTCTCCTTTATCATCACATTCTATGTATTTCATGTTTGCTAATGTATTGTATTTCTTTCATCATTTCCTAATTACCATGATTGTAATATGCTGTGAATGTCCCCTTTGTGCCCATGCATGCTGTAAGATTTTAATGCTCCTTTTTTGGCCTACATGCATATTTTCCTTCACTAACCTCCCCAGCATGCTATACTGGGCCCATACACACCTAGCCTAGTCACTTAACAATGTATTTTGTCAGCTCCATTGTAGTACTTTACCCTAAACACCTCCTAAAATGTGTCCAAATGTTATTGTTGCCCTTAAATTCAGGCAGAGTGCCAGAGGCTTTTTTTGGGGTCCTAAACTCATTTATAACCCCCCCCTAAAATTTTTACAATGGGCCATCAGAGGGGGTGAGGAATCTGATAAGTGCACCTTATATTTTTGTCTTTAAATACTCCTTAAAATAAATGTTATACTGATGTTGGCCAAGAATGTTTGTGTCTAATCTGCTTGTAATGTTATGTGCAAAAGTACTAATATTTTTTTTTGACTCCACAGTTTCCTTCAACGCCACAGGAAAGGCAGTCTGTGGCCTCCCAGTTTTCCGAGCGGTGGGACTTTCCTAACTGCAGAGGGGCAATCGAAGGAAAACATGTCCACATCGTACCACCACCCCACTCAGGGTCATACTATTTTAATTATAAGGGTTTCAATAGTATCGTGTTGATGGCGACATATGAATTTTTATATGTGGACGTGTGGAAGAATGACCGGATGTCGGATGGTGGAGTCTTTGCCCAGACCGAGTTCTACCGACGTTTCCAGAGTGGTGGCTTGGGATTGCCACCTGTGGAAGAGAACGTTGAAGGGCTCCCATTTGTTTTTATCGCTGATGAAGCATTTGGTCTGGGTGATCACCTGATGAGGCCATTCCCCCAGAGGACCCTCACCCCGGAGAAGAGGGTTTTTAATTACCGGCTGGCCAGAGCCAGAAGAGTCGTGGAGAATGCCTTTGGGATAATGGCCAGCCAGTTCCGCCTATTTCTTACGGCAATTAATATGGCGGAGTACAAACTGAACCACATAGTTCTAGCATGCTGCATACTTCACAACTTTTTAAAGAGAAATGCTCCTAATTATGTTGCCTCAGTTGGGCCTGAGGCCGGACTTCCTGAGAATACACCAACGATCCTGAAAGCTGGCTGTCCTGGCTTGCCCCCCCAAAGCGCCCGTGAAGTGCGGCAAAAAATATGTTGATTATTTCACAGGTAGGGGGGCCATTGCTATGGCAGCAAATTTGTAAATATTTTCTATTTGAAAAAAAAAATTTTATCTGATAAAATCTTGATTTTGATTTACTGCTTGTATTTCTTTTAGCTGTCTTCTCGGTTCTCCTAGTGCACTTGTGGTGCCAAGTGGTTTTTCCATCATTAAATAACACCCATTGTCACTGTAAACACCAACTTAATACAAAAACTGGTATTGAGCATTGAAAGAAGAAGCCTCACATTGTTGAGTATAAAACCTTTTACTCTGTGCACATGCACATGTGCGTAATAAAACATTTTTGTGTAAAAAACAACATCTTGGTTTTATAAAGTTTTACCTTGAAAATTTTTTTAGTACATAAACAGGCATGTTTCAAAACATAACATACACAACTCAGGAACTTACAAAGTTCAACATTGAAAAACTGAAGGCAATATCAGACATTATAGTGTCAAAAATGTGTTGATCTTGCTTTCATCAGATGGGGTGATGTCACCCCTGTAAAAGCCAAATTTTGAAGATGCACACATATTTGGAGTCAAACTGGGGATCCCATGCCTAATGTCAACATGTACTATCTCCTATCATGGGGGATCAATGGACGTGTTTTGGGGGGTGCAACCACTTCCTCTCACCTACTTGAGTTGTGAGGAAGGGGTTGCACCCACAAAATGCGTAAATTGATATCCCCTGATGGCAGATAGCACATGTTGACACACTGTGTGCATCTTCAAAATTTGGCTTTTAAAATGCGACCAAAATTTTTCTAAATTGGTCAAAAAAAATCTAAAATGGTGGCATTTTGTTGTTATTTAGATTCTCCCTAATACATCAATCATGTTCTTCAGTTTTTGTTCAATCTCATTGGTTTTTTGCTTTATGATGTCTAAATCCCGACTACACACCATTATCTCCTGGATTAGTATTTGCGCACTTGCACTGGTGAAATGAGGAGCTTGTTCTTCCACAACATGCACATCACCTAAAAGAAAAAATACACACCATGTATTATAAATATGCAGGCATATCTCTATTACCTGAATCTGTGGTGCCAGACACTGACCTGTTGTGGTGACAATTTCAACCACGTCATCCACGTCTCCTCCCTCCACATCCTGAGGTTGTGGTGTCCTCTGTTCCCCTTCTTCAGGAGGTGGGGGGTTCCTGGTGTCCTCAGATGTCCCGAGTCTTTTCTCCCCTATGAGAATGAAACAAAAGGTATACTTAGCACACCGATATTTGAGGTCAGAAATAGGAATATGAAACATTGCTTGGAAGTGTGGTACAATTGTCTGTTTTGGCAGAGTTCCAAGCTGAAGACATGATTTTTTCCCTTACCAGAGCTGGAATACTTACCTTTTTTGGACAAGTTTCACACATGGAGACACCCCAAGTATCCACTGGAGTACCTGTGTGGGACACCCTAAAAACTTTGTTCTGGTGTCCCACACTAGTGCTCCTGAGTCCAGATGTGTAAACAGCTGCTGAATGGTTATATAATAATTTTGTAATTGAATGTTAAAATGATCTTCCCGTTTATGCAACTGCTTCATTTTTCTTAAATGGACAATTGTCACTTCCTTCCAGTATGGCAACCTGTAGGTATTCCATGCATTGTTAGTGTAAATAATGACCCTAGAAATGTTCCAACTTGTATGGTTGGCTCACTGGTTTCCCCATAAGTCTGTGCTGAGACACAAGTCAAAGTTTAGGCATCCTCTGCAATAGGAATCTCATTTTGGTCAGATACCCTTAACAACCTACCTACTTTACAGGAATGCAGACACTGCAAATGTTATTATTAAAATATTGGGATTGTTCAGGTGGTTGTAATGAAGTCACAAGTTCACCATATTTATGGGCATACCTACAGGTTACCTTGTATATACATAGGATCAATCCACATGGGACTATACCATATATACACAATGTGGGTCATTTACTAAGGGAAGTACTGGGTGCTCTACATTTAATAGCCTTGATTTCAGGCAATTAAAAGTTCAACTAGGCAAACATGTGAATGAAAAATCACGCTATTAGCAGTGAACATGCCTTAGTAAATTCGAAATCAGCGCTAATCAGCAATTACGCAGATCTGCATGTGCATATTGCTACCAAGTTATTATATAGTACTGCACTGCAACCATGATCCATGTACGTGAAAAAAAAAACATTTTTATGTGAGATGTGCTCTACCTCATGTGCATCTATTGCAATTAGTATTTCTAGTTTCTTTTTTCTTCTTTTGCTAACGAATGCTTTTATGAATGAGTATTGCAGAGTAATGTCTGCTATTCTATAAAGTTACATGTATTGAACATTTAACAGTTGCGTATCTGTTGTATGTTATTTTTTTCATGTTATTTTTTTTTTATTTAGGTGACCATAAAGCACTAATTAATAGTGGTCTGCTCAGATGTCTCCAAAGCACCCAAGTTATGAGTGCAAATCCCAGCCAACATGCCACTTCAATTTCCTTTAAAGTGCAGCCATGTGAATGACTGCGCTTTTTTACAAGGATTGAAAAAACTTGGAGATAATGACTGATCTATTGTGGGTGCTCTTCTGGATACTATGTTAACCCCCTGTTTAAGAATGTCTGCACAGGTTGTATCAATATTCAGGATGGGCAAATACTTATGAATAATATCCCTAATCTGGGCAAATTCCACACTGAAGGTGGTAGAAAGAGTCAGTTTGCCATAACAAGGGTCCACCCTGTTCTTCTTCTGACCTAACAAATCTTCCCTCTTTTTGCCCTTGCTATTTGTAATGCCCTCTCCAGCATCCCTCGGGGGTATCCCCTAGCCAAGAAATGCTTAAAAAGTAAAGCAGCCTCTTTCTCAAATTTCAAATTGCTACTGCAAGCATACCATCACCCCTGATGGTATGCTTGGGATGACCTGATTGGGCTAGGAGTACTGTATTGCCCGACAGGGGTTTCCTATAGAGGGCGGTCTCAGCATATGGCACTTTACCTGTAAGACACATGTCTAAATAACAAATCTCTCTGTTAACAGCCATGCCTGTAAAGGATATATTTTTGTTGTTGGAGTTCAAATACTCCAAAAAGGCACTCAGATGATCCACTCCCTTGTCCACCACCAGCAGGAGATCATCAATATACCTAAGATAAAGCCTTAGAATAATGTACGGTCTGAATGTGTTCTCCCTTCCAAAGATGTGGGACCGCTCCCACCAACCCATGTAGAGTTTGGCGAGAGAGGGAGAAAACTTAGCTCCTATCGCGGCCCCACATCTCGAGAGGTAAAAAACATCATCAAATACAAAATAATTGTGGGATAGTAAATACTCTAGTACAGGGGTCTTCAAACTGCGGCCCTCCAGGTGTTCAGGAACTACAATTCCCATCATGCCTAGTCATGTCTGTGAATGTCAGAGTTTTACAATGCCTCATGGGATGTGTAGTTCTGCAACAGCTGGAGGGCCGTAGTTTGAGGATCCCTGCTCTAGTATGTCCAAAATATACATAGGATGTTCAAGTGTCAGATCCGTACAAGACTCTAGAAAGTAAGAAACCGCCTCTATAGCAAGATGATGGGAAATTAAGGCGTACATCCACAAATAGTGATCCATGAATAGTCTGTCTCCCATGGGAAATCTCTCATAAATTGTAATAAATGGTTGGTGTCTTTTAGATACTTGGGAAGTTGTACTACCAATGGTTGTAAATAGCTATCAAGCCACTGTCCCAATCTTTCATTAAGGCAGCCAATTCTAGAAATATAGATCTACCTTGCAGGGGTTCTAGACCCTTGTGGGTTTTAGGTAAATGATAGAACGTAGGAATGGTAGGATATTCTGGAATAAGTGACTCCATTTCTTTCTTTTAAAAATGCCTAACCTGAAACCACTCTTGACTAGTTCTGTTAAAGTAGATTTGAATTTTTTTCATGGGGTTCCCCTTTAATCTCATGTATGTGTGTCTGACTATTTAAAGCTAATCATTCGCTCTTCGAGAGATTGTCCCACCAAGGCAATTTACCCTCAGTAACTTGATGTGCTAACATAGTCAAGTCTTGCTCAACCAGCTTTTGAAAGCTTTTCAGTTTGGCCAAACGATTAAGACCCTCCACACATAAGTGAGCGGTACTCTCTAGAGCTAAATCTTCTAAGTCCCTAATTGCACATAACTCTCTAAATGTAAACACCATTGTGCTATTGTCCATATTGTCCACAAATGATATTGTCCACTGTGACAATATCATCATTTGCTGCATAATAGTGTTTTTAAATAGTGAGATTTCTCACAAACTTGTTAACATCCAGAATCCTGTCAAAAAATTGAAGTGTCTGTTAGGAGAAAAATTCAGTCCTTTGGACAAAAGAGAGGTTTCATGTAGGAAGAGCATACTATCAGACAGGTTCAGGACATTGGATGTATTTCTCACTTCTTCTGTGCCTGTGATCGTGAGCGGTATCTTTTGCTCTCCTCGATGCTCTGTTCTTTTCTTTCCCCAGCGTGTTTTCCTCCATTTTTGTTCCATCCTTTCTTGTGGTTTTTGCGCTGGGCAGACACATTTTTTTGGGGGGGGCACCCCCACTAGCCCCCTCCTGATGGTTAAGATGGGATCCACGAATGGGTGATACATCTGAATCTGAAGTTGCTAATGTTTCATCAAAGACTTCCGCTTCCATATCTGAGAAACTCACATGTTTACCAGAGGTGCCAGTGGCTGTAGAAGGGCTATACCAGGAGCGCCTTTGTTTCCTAACATATACATTATTCATGTCATAATCGATTTTGTCACGCAAATTCATGTTCCAGATGATTTAGATGTCATTTAAGCGCTTATTAAGGTCCGTAAATTCAGATGCACTTTGCAAAGACCTGATGGCTTGTTGTAGTTCCAATATTTCATCTTGTGTCAGTTCATTGCCTTTTGAGGGATTCATCAAACAGCTCAAACGTTGGATATTTCTTAATCTTAAGACCTCTGGGGATACATGCAAGAGTTAAATACTCTGATAAAGAGCTGAAGTCCCAATAGGGTTTTGTTTCCTTAACCATGCTTCTTTCTAATTTGCGGAAAAGCAACCTCAACGAGCCTACAGTATCTTCTACATTGTGTAGAGTGTTATGTATATTGGCTCTTAGCGGGTTGTCCTTCGCCGATCTAAAAGTGTGACTAGTGTCCTGTGGTGTGTCATGCTGGGACATGACTGCAGTATCCAAACACAGTAAAAAAAGTAAATGAAAGAAAACTCACCGAGCCAGCGTAATGCGAGATGCAAACAGAAGAAATGAGAAGATTGCTGCTCCAAAGGGGAAGGGAAAGCTGCTGCCGCCGACCAGGGGAAGGGGAAGCCGCTGTTGAAGCCCGGGAGAATCGCTGCCCACCATAGATGGGGTAAGGGCTCCAGACCCGACCGACCAACTGACCGGGGAAGGGTGGGGTGCTGCAACTGTTTGCCATCCCCCCAAAAAATGACCACCGACCACCACTGCTTGGTACAATCAGCCTCTCAGTTTTTACATGTGTTTATTGCTAGCAGCTGTTATAGCCGCTAGCAACAATCACTGGGTTCTCCCGGCGGGGATGGCTTCCCCCGTCCCCCCTCACGGGGAGTACACAATGGCTCTGCGGGAGTGACTCCCCCATCAACACTGAATGAGTCCATGGGCAAATTTTCTTTCCTGCAACCACAGGCAAGAGAATTGCTCCTTCTATGGCCGGCCTTAAATGAGATCCTGTGCTAATGAATCTGTTCAGGAATTATGCTCTTTCTATGTACAGATATTCTTTCCCCAGTGCTACTAGCTGATTGAATGTGCAGTGCAGAATAAAAGTGCTCTGTCATTTTCTTTCTGGGTTTGTAAGGTCTGTTAGAATTGAATAAACATCTGACTTGTCTCCCAAAATACCACTGTAAATCATTTTAATAGTGTGCACTGACATGCAACAGACGTATTGATTCCAACTCAAAGTGCCAGGACAGTATGAAAAAATACATAGAATGACCAAGCTGGAAAAAGTTAAAGGAGATCTATAGTCACAGCACACACATTAATTTTATGATATCAGCATTGTCATAACAAACAATAGTTATTTTTGAGAACCCAATATAAACATATTTGAAAAATTTCCTTGTTAGGAGTGCTATATATCTGTTGACCATCTCTTTCCACAACTTCTTGGGTTCCCTACTGCTTTGAAGCTCCTTCTCTGTGCATTCTTTTGTATACGTTGAAGGTCCAAGGACTATATATCCTATGGTACCTTGCTGCCTGCAAGCAGTGATTTCTGTACTGACCCCGCCTACTGAAACTCCTCCTCTCAGCTCCTCTGTAGTGCAGAAGGCAGGCTCTGTGCAGTGTGTGACACAGCAGTGTCTACTCACAGGGCATAGTAATTATGTGTCACTGCATTCAAGGAAGTAAATATATGGGCGTCTTCATCAAGAAAGTTTACAAGCTTCAAGATCATTCAGATTAATGAGCGTAGATTAAAAATAATTGAAATTCAGTGTGGAAATGAATATATGGTTTTATGTTTTGACCATAGATAGACTTTAAATCCAGACTGCTGCATTCTTTATTACAGAAGAACATTATGAATGTGTAATGTTACCTACATATGATAAACACAACCCAACAACATGTTTGTCCTTATAAATCTAAGTCTTCTCCAAAAGATAATATATACAGTATCTCACAAAAGTGAGTACACCCCTCACATTTTTGTAAATATTTTATTATATCATTTCATGTGACAACACTGAAGAAATGACACTTTGCTACAATGTAAAATAGTGAGTGTACAGTTTGTATAACAGTGTAAATTTGCTCTCCTCTCAATATAACTCAACACACAGCCATTAATGTTTAAACCGCTGGCAACAAAAGTAAGTACACCCCTACGTGAACAAGTCCAAATTGGGCCCAAAGTGTCAATATTTTGTGTGGCCACCATTATTTTCCAGCACTGCCTTAACCCTCTTGGGCATGGAGTTCACCAGAGCTTCACAGGTTGCCACTGAAATCCTCTTTCACTCCTCCATGATGACATCACTGAGCTGGTGGATGTTAGAGACCTTGCTCTCCTCCACCTTCCGTTTGAGGATACACCACAGATGCTCAATAGGGTTTAGGTTTGGAGACATGCTTTGCCAGTCCATCACCTTTACCTTCAGCTTCTTAAAGAAGGCAGTGGTTGTCTTGGAGGTGTGTTTGGGGTAGTTATCATGTTGGAATACTGCCCTGCGGCCCAATCTCCGAAGGGAGGGGATCATGCTCTGCTTCAGTATGTCAAAGTACATGTTGGCATTCATGGTTCCCTCAATGAACTGTAGCTCCCCAGTGTCAGCAGCACTCATGCAGCCCCAGACCATGACACTCCCACCACCATGCTTGACTGTAGGTAAGACACACTTGTCTTTGTACTCCTCACCTGGTTGCCGCCACACACGCTTAACACCATCTGAACCAAATAAGTTTATCTTGGTCTCATCAGACCACAGGACATGGTTTCAGTAATCCATGTCCTTAGTCTGCTTGTCTTCAGCAAACTGTTTGTGGGCTTTCTTGTTCATCATCTTTAGAAGAGGCTTCCTTCTGGGACGACAGCCATGCAGACCAATTTGATGCAGTGTGCGGCGTATGTTCTGAGCACTGACAGGCTGACCCCCCCCCCCACACCTTCAACCTCTGCAGCAATGCTGGCAGCACTCATACATCTATTTCCCAAAGACAACCATTGGATATGATGCTGAGCATGTGCACTCATCTTCTTTGGTCGACCATGGTGAGGCCTGTTCTCAGTGAAACCTGTCCTGGTAAACCGCTGTATGGTCTTGGCCACCATGCTGCAGCTCAGTTTTTTAGGGTCTTGGCAATCTTCTTATAGCCTAGGCCATCTTTATCTAGAGCAACAATTCTTTTTTTCAGATCCTCAGAGAGTTCTTTGCCATGAGGTGCCATGTTGAACTTCCAGTGACCAGTATGAGAGAGTGAGAACAATAACACCAAATTTAACACACCTGCTCCCTATTAACACTAACGAGTCACATAATACCGGGGAGGTAAAATGGCTAATTCTGCCCAATTTGGACATTTTCACTTAGGGGTGTACTCATGTTTGTTGCCAGCGGTTTAGACATTAGTGGCTGTGTGTTGAGTCATTTTGAGGGGACAGCAAATCTACACTGTTATACAAGCTGTGCACCCACCATTTTACATTGTAGCAAAATGTCATTTCTTCAGTGTTGTCACATAAAAAAATATATTAAAATATTTAAAAAAATGTGAGAAATGTACTTTTGTGAGATACTGTAGGCATAGTGTAAATTGGTGGGTGTGGTTGTCAATCCTTGGTATTAGCTGTACACCGCTCACCATTTGCATCTAGAGATGGTCACTTCCAGTGTCCAGAGGTGGTCCTTTCCAATGTGTTAGACATTTTGAGAAGAAATAATAACATTTTGTTTTATTTATATTTATATTTTTTATGGAATAAGCCCCAAGAAAAAGGTTAAAATAAGGGCATAGTCACTTCAGTTTTTTCCAAACTTCTAAGGAGTTATCAGGCCTTGAACATTATAAACAAACTGTTTGCAGAGCTGAAACCAAAAGAACCAAAGATATTTACATTCTCTGTTTTGTTAAATAAAAGGATTGGGAAAGCCTGAGAGCCCATTCACACAGGGGCAACTTTGGATCCGACTTCAAGTCGCCCCAAGTCGCCCCTAGTCGCCTCAAGTCGTGCTACATGAAAAAATCAATGTAAGTGAATGAATCTGTCTTAATGCACACTACTGCAGTCGCTCCGACTTCAGAAAAGGTTCCTGTACTACTTCAATCCGACTTGAAGGCAACTTGTACCCATTGATTTCAATGGAAGTTGCCTCCAAGTCTGATCACTGTTCATACTGAGGCAACTTTACAGGAAGCAGAAAGGAAACAGAAAGTGATTTCCTCCACTAAACAGCCAGTCCCCTCTTTCTCACACACAGCTGATAAGCTCTGATTGGCCACTTGTAAAGTTCCCTGTCCTGGAGGCGACTTCAAGTTGTGTTGTAAGTTGCCCCAAGTCGTGCTGTGATTCATACTCAAGTCGTGTCCAAGTTGCCTCCCAAAGTCGTGCTGGAAACCGTGTTGCCCCTGTGTGAATGGGCTCTGATACTTCCAATAAAACATGTTTGTTTCAATATTTTTATTGACTCTTATCTTAATGAACAAACAAAAGGTAAACAGCATCTGTCATACATTTGGACATTTTCGAGAAAATCACGTGTATGAATTCTTATGTCACAACTATGTAACAATCAGGAAAGGACTAAATCAATGCAATGTAATGCTAAGCCTCAAGCAAAGGGTGTCACCCTACACTCCCTGCTACCCCATATGGGAGCAAGCTGTGATGGGGCAGGATAACATCGCCCAGCTTCAGGTTAAATTGTTTAACATTATTAATTTTTTCCTAGTTTACATTGTTGAGAGTTTCAGGACAGTGGTTCAGTCAAACAAGTTCTAAAACCAGTAAAAATAGAACTAACAAAGAGGTGATATCCAGTCATAGGAACAGAACTCACTAACTCTTTAGAGAATTTAACAAGTGTAGTGAATAACAGAACCAAGAAGGTGAATTTAGCTTATCAATCTTAACTCACAGTTAACACTATCTATGACCTACTGGGCTAAAACCGTAAGTCTCACAACTGAACCTTGAGAGAGAGAATTTCTCGGCGTTGTAAAGGAAAAGGGAAAGGAGAAAAGGGTAGAAACAAAAGAAGGAGAAAGAGAAAGGAGAGGGGACAAGAAGGAGTTGTTTATTTTATGATCTTTGGGACAAGGAGAGAACTAGGACGAAGAAGTAGAAGAATTAGGGGGAGAGGAGCTCGATGTCTGCACTATACCTATGTTCACGACAAGGATACATGAATATATGATGCCCAGGGTTCCCACGTTTGTTCAAACAAAGCACTTCGGTCATTGATAATACTAGCAATTTTTTCCTGTATCATAATCCATGATATTTTGTGTTTCAATCAACTGTAAGATACTAGGGGTGTCTTCCATGCTCCCACAATAGTGATCTTAGCTGCCAGCAGTATAAAGTAAATCAGGTGTTTCAACGGACGCAGCCACTCATTAGGTAAAACATTAAGCAAGGCCAAGCTTGGTTGTTGATCAATAGAGATCAATAGAGAGCCCTGTCACCCTCTCTAGAGAGGTCCTCATAACAGTTGAGATCCCTCTCCCAGACCAGCATATATGGCTGTTTCTGAGGTGGGGTGAGCAGCAATTCATACATCGTGGAGATGCCCCCTCTAGTACCCTAAACCCTAGTGCACCTTTTTTCATATGTAGTCTGTGAAGGGGGTTCTCCTGATGGCCAAATTGAACATAGAAAGTGAGAAATTTGTAGAAAACTGAATTTTTCTGAAACCAGCATTTTTAGGACCGAGGAACAATGAGAAGGGGTGAAGGGGCCTCTATGAGTGAAGAAATGGCTGATGCTATACAAGCCCTTGTCTGTCCACCACTTGAATGCCCTTATGTCCATACCGGGGGGGGGGGGGGGAGGCAGGATTATGAAATATGTGTGCCAATGGGGTGAATGTAGAAGTTAGTAATGGGTCAGGTTGCAAACGATTCCATAAAGCAAAGGAATGAGATACGGTAGGTGCTCATATTAAGGGGCGATCCTTTAAACGGCACCATAGCAAATAATCGATTGTGAAAGAGGGGACGGCTTGACTTTCCATCTAAACCCATTCCGGTCTCTCGTGGTGAGAGTACACAACTGACAGTTGAATCAGCTAGGCTGCCTTATAATACGCGTGAAAGTCGGCTACACCAAGACCTCTCTTTGCTCTAGGAGTGAACAAAGTCAACCGAGCTAATCAATGACCCTTTGTGCCCCAAATAAATGTGAAAACTTTGGACTGAAAACGGAATAAACCCGCCTTGGAGACCGACACCGGTAAGGATCTAAATAAATAGAGAAGTTTAGGCAGAAGAGTAATTTTGACTGTGTGTATCCTACTGAGCCACGAAAGACCGTATAGGACCCAGCTAGAAAGTAGTAGTTCTAAACATCAAAAGCAAGCAGGGTAATTTACTGCGTACAATGCCGAGTATGTGGGAGGGAGGTTAATTCCAAAATATGGGAGAGCTGTATCCATCCATTGAAATGGAAAGGAGTCCCGTAAACGACAAAACGTAGATTCAGGGATATTGATGTTCATGGCGGAGAATTTTGTCTTGTTCACTCTGAGCCCAGACACCTGACCAAACTCATGTAGGGTTCTAAGTGTATTCGGAAGGGAGATAATGGGGGAGGTGACAAACAACAACATGTTGTTCCGCAAATAATGCGCACTTATGCATAGAAGAACCACATCGGACACCCTGTATGTTTGCATCTTCTCGGATGGCTATAGCCACTGTCTCAATTGCAATGGCAAAGAGCAACAGAGACAATGGACACCCTTGCCTTGTGCTCTTTTCAATTGAGATGGGGGCAGAATGAAAGCCCATCAGTTTCACCCTAGCTTGTGGGTGAGAATAACGTGTTCCCAGGGTAAGCAAAAAAAGGGAACCAAAACCAATTTTTCCAAAACCTGAAACAAATGATTCCGGGACACCGAATCGCTGCCAGTCTATTGACAGGAAAAGTCCCTCTTGCGTGGGGTCCCCTGACCAACCAGACTGTAGTAATGAGATAACGCTCACTGCTCTGTGAATCTGAATCCTTGACGCCCCGAGATGAAGCCCACCTGATCCCTATGGACATATGTATTTATGAAGGAGGACAGTCTGTTAGCTAACACTTTCGTGAACAGTTTAAGGTCATTATCAATAAGTGAGATGGGCTGATAGTTCCCAACTTACCCAGGGTCCTTATTAGGCTTCAGTACTACTGAAATATTGGCCATTTGGGAGAGAGGATCCAGAGAGGCCCAATCCCGAAGAGCATTAAAATGTTGGACCAAATGTGGAGCCAGGGAATCTTGAAATTTGCGATAATAGAGAGCCAGAAATCCGTCCGAGGATTCTGAGGACTCAAGACGCAGCTCCACCTTAAGCAGAAGCCATCTTGGAAACCACAGCAGCCATTTTAGACCAGCAGCCATTTTGGAAAGGGTAATTATATTGGATTGTTTTTCCCTTATATTCAATTGTTTTATTCGAAAATATTGATTAATTGATTATTATAAACAATTAGATAACTATTTCTCTTGAGTTGATTACCACCTTGTAGATTTTTCTGTAGCTTCATTTTTACCTTACAATTTTTGTAATCATTCTTTTTGTTGACATGCATCTATTTTATTTCACGCTATTATTCACTTACTTACCTGTAGTATAGTAATGGTTGAATTTGTGAAATACAAACATTCTGTCTAATTGTCATATATACACGGTTATTGACTCTACAGGGAGGTTTTATCATTTCGGTTTCCTTTAAAGTGCAGCACTCCCATTAGCGGGTGTTTCAATTGGTTTTCAATATTTTATGTAACATTTATTTCTGTCAACCAATATATATTTTGGTGTGAATACATGTCTGGAGAATAAATCTCCTATTTTTTTTAGTCTGTGTTCATATTGACTGATATTGTATCTTAAAAATATTATCGTTTAAAAATTACTCATTCACAATTATTATGCAGAAAAATTATTCTCATAAGCACGACAAATGTCTAATACTAGTCGGCTCACATGGTGGAAGATGGTCTCTCCCTGTGTCCAGTTTGGTGGTTGTTATCTAAGGTAGCTCTTTATGTTCCTCCTACGCCATTCCACTGCTACATTTGTTTTGAGTGCCAAAATACCACTGTGGACGAGGCCACTCTCCCTGCATGTGGGGGTACCTTTTGCCGTGAACATGCTTACCAATGCCTGGGACCAGGTGGGGGCTGCAATCATGTGAAAGTGTAACATTAAGGCAGTTTCCCATCTTAGAGATGAGCTGTGTCACTGTGTGCAGTAATTAAAGTACAGAGCTCCACTGTAAAGTAATGTCCTGAGTCACTACACACTGCTCACGTGATGTACAGTATGTCTGCATTAAGAGGGATGCTGCTGAGCCTGATCCGTCTCCACCAGTCCAGCGCACCTCTCTTACTCCCAGTAACAGAATGGGGTTCTGCACATATTTCGCACCTCATGCATGCACTTGTTAACTCCTTTCTTCCCAGTACCTATGTGGGCAGGGCTTGTATCTCCATAACGTGGGTTCCGTTCCAGTTGCTACTGGAAACTGGCCCCTAGGGAGGTAGCCAGGACATCTACCCCCTTGCTACTGGAGGACCGGTCACCTATACCAGTCACCACGCTTCATGACTGGTTCATGACTGGTTGTTCCAGCACTTAGTTACCCATAGCAACTACATTACTTCTCCTGCTTGTCCTGCCACGTAGACCTGTGTAGTAGCTGGGCTTCATACCTCATATGTGTTTTATGGACCCAAGTTCTTTTGAAAACGCTAGGACCAACATGCACCCCTTTGGATAACTTCAGAACAGGATTAGAACAGTTGATGCAAATTTGCTTACAAGAGTTTATGGCAATACAGTTCATCATGAACAATGTCCTTATCCTGACCCTAATTATGACTGATTGGCTGCCCAGGCATACCTCTACAAGGCAGTAGTGCATGTTGGTGTCTTCCAAATGCTGGTTAATCTCTAGACCTCCAGTGCTTCTGATGGACTGCAAGGTGCAGTAGTCCTCCTCCGCACACATTGCGGCATGTCCTGCCCAATGTGGCCTGTCCAAAGACCCCAAATCCAGCCTCCCTCCATATTTATACTACCAGTAGGTAGGCTGGATCCAAAAAAGCCCGGGAACCACAGCACACAGATTAACTCTTCCGCTCCCAGCCTAGGACAGCCACTAACTAAATCTAGCATACCTGTAGGCTATTGTGTAGAGTATTGAAATCATGTGCTTCTTGTATACAGTAGTATGCTTTGCTTTTGGAGGATTGCAATGCTTGTCTTACAACATGGAGAAATATGAACAGGAAAAGAACACAAATGAGTGCATACTTAGATACAGAGGGTACTTCCTCTCATATCACAGAATACATGAACTATACACTATAATACTACAGCACCACCTGCTGGCATAGATAGGTATAATGCATATGTACAGAGCCTTGGAAAAGTATTCATATCCCTTGAAATTTTCCACATTTTGTCATGTTACAACAAAAACATAACAAACATAATTGTGAAGTGGAAGGAAAATGATAAATGGTTTTCCAAATTTTTACAAATAAATATGTGAAAAGTGTAGCATGCATTTGTATTCAGCCACCTTTACTCTGATACCCCTAACTAATATTTAGTGGAACCAATTGCCTTCAGAAGTCACCTAATTAGTAAATAGAGTCCACCTGTGTGTAATTTAATCTCAGTATAAATACAGCTGTTATGTGAAGCCCTCAAAGGTTTGTTAGAGAACTTTAGTGAATAAACAGCATCACAAAGGCCAAGGAACACACCAGACAGGTCAGGGATAAAGTTGTGGAGAAGTTTAAAGCAGGGTTAGGTTATAAAAATTATACCCCAAGCTTTGAACATCTCACGGAGCATTGTTCAATCCATCATCCGAAAATAGAAAGAGTATGGCACAACTGCAAACCTAACAAGACATAGCCGTCCACCTAAACTGACAGGCCGGGCAAGAAGAGCATTCATCAGAGAAGCAGACAAGAGGCCTATGGGACCTCTGAAGGAACTGCAGAGATCCACAGCTCAGGTGGGAGAATCTGTCCACAGGACAACTATTAGTCATGCACTCCACAAATCTGGCCTTTATGGAAGAGTGGCAAGAAGAAAGCCATTGTTGGAAGAAGCCATAAGAAATCCTGTTGCAGGTTGCGAGAAGCCATGTGGGGGACACAGCAAACATGTGGAAGAAGGTGCTCTGGTCAGATGAGACCAAAATTGATCTTTTTGACCTAAAAGCAAAACACTATGTGTGGTACAAAACTATGCACATCACCCTGAACACACCATCCCCACTGTGAAACATGGTGATGGCAGCATCATGTTGTGAGGATGCTTTTCTTCAGCAGGGTCAGGGAAGCTGGTCAGAGTTGATTGGAAGATGGATGGAGCCAAATACAGGACAATCTTTGAAGAAAACTTGTTAGAGTCTGCAAAAGATTTGAGACTGGGGCAGAGGTTCACCTTCCAGCGGGACAATGACCCTAAACATACAGCCAGAGCTACAATGTAATGGTTTAGATCAAAGCATATTCATGTGTTAGAATGGCCCAGTCAAAGTCCAAACCTAAATTCAATTTATAATCTGTGGCAAGACTTAAAAGTTGCTGTTCACAGATGCTCTCCATCCAATCTGACAGAGCTTGAGCTATTTTGCAAAGAAGAAGGGCCAAAAATGTCACTCTCTAGATGTGCAAAGCTGGTAGAGACATCCTCTAACAAAAAACTTGCAGCTGTAATTGCAGAAAAAAGGGGTTCTACAAAGTATTGACGATGGGGGGGGGGGGGGGGGGGCTGAATACAAATGCACCCCACACATGTGGAAAACATTTATCATTATCCTTCCACTCAATCACATATAATCCCAATAAAATACATTTATGTTTTTTGGTTGTACTACGACAAAATATGGAAAATGTCAATGGGGTATGAATACTTTTTCAAGGCACTGTATATACTGTATATATAGACAGTTTACAAGAAACTTATCTGTTGTACTTCCAATGTAGGCAACCTGCCTATACCACCACCACTATGACCACCATTGCCAAGGGCACAAGTTTAAATGTGAGGATCTCACAAATTAACAACGCAAACACAAACATTCAGGGGAAAAGTTCTAACCCAAATGGCAAACCCCATTGAAGTCTATGGGAGCCGAACAGGAAAAATCAAAAGTGCTCATTTTGAAGGCTTATATGCAAGTAATTGGCCATAAAAGCGGTATGCCCTGGGGGACATGTATCAATGCAAAAAAGTTTTTAAAAACAATATTTTTTTTAGGAGCAGTGATTTTAATTATGCTTAAAGTGCAACAATAAAAATGAAAAATTCCTTTAAATATAGTGCCTGGGAAGTCCTCTTAGTCTCTGTAAAGTGACATCTGTAGCATATATAGAACATGCTGCAGCAAAAATGACATTTCTAAAAAAAATAGTCAAATCCCATTTAAAATCACTTGCGGTTGCAATTGCCAGCACCCGGCAATTGCAACCACAAAGAAAAAACAGCATGGGGTCCCCGCCAATTCCATACCAGACCCTTTCCTGGGCATGCAGCTTGGCAGGTCAGTTAAAGGGGGGGTGAGTGAGTGCCCCCTTCCTGAACCACATCAGGCCACATGCCCTCAACAGGGGGGGCACCTTGTCCCTATGTTGATGGGGACAAGGGCCTCATCCCCACAACCATGGCCGATGGTTGTGGGGGTCTTCGGGCAGGGGGCTTATCGGAATATGGAAGCCCCCTTTAACAAGATCCCAAACCCCCCCATGTGTTTGTAGTACATAGTACCCCTATCCATTCACTAAAATAGTGTACAAAAAAACAGGAGGCAAGTTTTTAACATTTTAAAAAAAAAACAGGCCATGGTTGTGGGGATGAGCCCCCCTGCCCCAAAACACTCACCCCCCCATGTTGAGAGCATGTGGCTTGCTATCGTTTCCTGACCTGGCAGGCTGCATACCCGGATAAGGGCCTGGTTTGGACCCCAAACCTTTTTTCTTTTTTTTAACCAACACTTTTTTTTATTCAACTATCAGTGGGGAAACCTATTGACAGCTGGTGACTCATCAGTTGTTGAGGATGCCGTGGCCGGCTTCCCGGCCCCACTCCTTAATAACTAGTTTACACTGCACCCTGATTGGGCAAAGCTTTGCCCAATCAGGGTGCAGAATGCACTGTGCAGCTTTTACCCGACGAACACCCTGCAAATTTGGGTGTTCGGCGAATAGCCGAACAGGCAAATGTTCGCTCCGTACTCATGCTCAGGCCGAACTGTTCGCCCAACACTACGGCCTTTACACGCACATGAACTTTAATTGCATCCCAGTCTTAGGGTTCAATATTGAGTTGGCCCACCCTTTGCAGCTATAACAGCTTCAACTCTTCTGGGAAGGCTGTCCACAAGGTTTAGGAGTGTGTCTATGGGAATGTTTGACCATTCTTCCAGAAGCGCATTTGTGAGGTCAGGCACTGATGTGGACAAGAAGGGTTAAAGTTCATGTGCATGTAAAGGCAGGTGTTCCAATACTTTTGGTAATATAGTGTTTATATAGTATATATGTTAAATTCCAGCCTGGAGACACATTTACTCTTGCAGTGGGTCCTCCTCCACACTTGTCATGGGAGGTTGAAATAAGACAAAATACATACCTTATTCCTCACACTCGTAGGCTTCCTCCTAGATGCATGACCAGTCCCCTACAGCTGGGCTCCTCTTTGCAGCCCAATTGAACTAGCAATCCAACTTTGTAAATGAGAACATATACATCAAAAAGAATGAATGGGACGGGAGATGGTAAGGTATATACATATAATCTTATAAAATCCTTAATTTATTTAACCCAACATAAAGATCACAAATGAAAGCATAAATACATTCTAATGCCCCGTACACACGGTCGGACATTGATCGGAAAATCCGACAACAAAATCCATGGATTTTTTCTGACGGATGTTGGCTCAAACTTGTTTTGCATACACACGGTCGCACAAAGTTGTCGGAATTGCCGATCGTTCTAAACGCGGTGGCGTAAAACACGTACCTCGGGACTATAAACGGGACAGTAGCCAATAGCTTTCATCTCTTAGTTTATTCTAAGCATGCGTGGCACTTTGTGCGTCGGATTTGTGTACATGGATTTTGTTGTCGGAAAATTTTATAGCAAGCTCTCAAACTTTGTGTGTCGGAAATTCCGATGGAAAATGTGTGATGGAGGCCACACACGGTCGGAATTTCCGACATCAAAGTCCTATCACACATTTTCCATCGGAAAATCCGACCGTGTGTACAGGGCATAAGACTGGTAATGTTCATCATGGTAAGTTTTACACATATTCCACCAAAAAGACTTTTCTTTCTTTTTCACATATTAATTTCCAGTGTAGCAGTGCTCTACGCGTTTCATGAATGCTTACTTCTTCAGAGGAGTACAAACGTATAGTAGAAATCTAGAATATACAGATATGATTATTATAGCATGAAATATTTCATTATTTCCTTTCCCCATGCATATATTGATACATGTCCCTATTGATCCATTTATACAGCGCATAAAAATATCTACTTACAAGGAACAGCCAGCCAAAACATTAAAAACATTGATGATTTCTTTTCCACAGGTGCCCATCCTGGAGGATCACAGACAAAAGGCCACAAGGGATATCTCCCAAATCATATCTAAAGGCAATAACCTGTAATATTATAGAAAGTAATATTCATAGAAAGTAATATTCATTTTAATACATTTTTTCCAATTCAGTCAAAGAGATGGGGAAAAAAGGAGAGGCAAGAGATCATAGCTAATATATTATATTCTCGCATGCCTTGTTTCATTTATAACATGTAGCTGACTAACATCCACCTCTGCTTTCTCATTGTATTATGGTTGTATTAATCATGCTTTGCCCCCTTCTGTCTATGATTGTAAAGAGTGTCTTTTTAGTCCTCTTATACTACATTTATTCAATCTGTATTATACACAGTTAAATAAACAAAATCAGTAAGGCCTAAGTAAGTAATAATATGTGGAGTAGGAATCAGTGGAGTCATGCAATAGGAAGGTTATTAGAGGAAGAATGTATACACTGTATATATATATATATATATATATATTTTTTTTTTTTTCATTAGCTGCAGGGCCTTTGGGAGAAATAATATGAAATTCATATATCACCTGAACTGACCCACCCTGCCTGCTATAAGTAGACCAATATAATTGTAAACCAAAACCAACAAATATAGCACTAATAATGTAGGTTGTATGACATTTACTGATTTAATTTATACAACTCCTTTTTTTCCCTTTCTCTTTGGCTGAGAATATATTACGATGACTATCTCTCCTTATAATACAGATTATTTCCATCAGATATGAGGGAAGATTCGGGAGATATCCCCTGTAACCTTTTGTCTGTGGTCATCTGGGGTAAGCTTCTTTGGAACTAAAGGGGGGTTAATTGGGACTTTAAATGAAACACATAGAAACATATGCCTCTATCCCTATATCTATATACAAAAAGAGGGGTTTAGGACTTTAAATGAGGCACGTGCGGCACAACTAAATAGATGGTCAATGTAAAAATGACAAAAGAAGGGGGAACATTTGGGACTTTGAGTGAGATGTAAAAGAAGGTTTACGCCTCCATCCCTGAGCTGTATGCAACAAAGGAAGCGGGAAATTTGAGACTTTGAATGAGGTTTGTATGGTGAAACCAAACAAATCATGTGGGTAAAAACATCCATATGTTTATTACTGAACCATTAAAAGGCATGACATAATACAGTATAACATGCATAGTAAAGTTGTCAAATTACATTGAGAAAATTATTAATAACATGGCACATAACAGTAAAGCATATGCATACTGGACACTTTAGGAGAATGTAGTCTGGTAAAAACGTAAATTGGTAAAACCATCTAGAATGTCCATGTACAGCGGATGCATCAAGAAAGGCGCGACACATTTTGTGGACTTCATCCGCTCATCAGGAGCAGTGCATCCATGTTCTGAAAGGGATATGTGAAAATGTAATATCTGTTTATTCTCATGATGAACAATAAGTAGCATGACACATTACAGTTTGTACATACCTGAATATGAATTATTGTATATTAATATGCAAATAATGTGTTTCATAGAGTTTGGAGCTCTTACAGACCTTCACATGGACACTCTTTTTCTCTTGGGGATCTAGAGGTGTGTGCCCGATTTTTCTGCAGGCCTTTATCACCTCAGCTCCTGGGACAGACATTTCAAGAGGGATAGTTTTTCCTCTTCCTCCCGCTCTTATTCCCTCCCCGATGTTTGGGTATAACACTAGACCATATTGATATATTTGCGTCTTTTTGCAGATATTTGATGCATTTGCTCCTGAGGAAGTGGAGCGAATCCACAAAACGTGTCAAGCTTATTTTGGATGCAGTCATGTCCTTTATAGATGGTTTAATATATTTTTTATTTAGATCTTACCATGCAATTCTGCAATTTTAATCAATCTTATGAAATGGAGGACAATTGGCTTACACTATAAACTGCAGTGTGCTATGTTTTGTTATTCATATGTATATATGAATTGTGTGAACACATACGCTGCTGGCCCCCTCACAGTGCCATGGAAACGTCTGCCTCTCCTTGTTGGCCTCCCAGACATGATGGGGGGGTGCTTATTAACAAAATTTAATAAGGGTCTGGAAATGTGTACGGGGATGCACTTTAATTATTGGAAAGTGGTGTTTGGTGAGTGCTTTAACCTGAGTGCTCACTACACAGAAACACTCCACTGACACACTACTTTATAATGCAGTAAAACTGCACTGACGCACTGCAATATACTGCGTCAAACCTGCAGTAATGCACAGAAATGTACTGCATTAAACGTGCAGTAACGCACAGAAATATACTGCGTTAAACGTGCAGTGAATCTCTGAAATATACTGTGTCCAACATGCACTAACGCACTGAAATACACTGTGTTAAACGTGCACTAATGCAAAACCTGCCCTGACAAAATAAACTGACACTAATTTAAAAATGAATGGTCACTATACTCACACTGACGGAACTATTACTAGATTCATACTAAAGTGACACTAAAGTAACAATAAATGGTGGTCACCACACTCACACTGACTGAATTATCACTAGATTCACACTAAACGAATATTCTACATTGACAATAGAATCAGAATAGCACACTAACTGCCTAATAGCACTGAACAGAGCCCTGTTCTATCTCTCTCCACGCTGATATCACACTACAAATGGCTGCTATTGAAGTAATGATTTTATAGTGTGGGGCGGGACTAAGAGCAATGAGCCATGATTGGATAGAGACATCATTACTTTCTCCAATCATGGCTCTGACAGTGCTTTGTGCCCTGAGTGGGCAAAGCTTTCATTGCTTCAGCCAATTAGAGCTTCCAATGCACTGTGCAGCAGCGCAGTGCATTTTGGCCATTCGGCGTGCCAAAGAAACTGCCAAATGCCCTAATAATTTGGGTGTTTGTCGAACGGGCAAATAGCCAATGTTCGTCCCAAACTCATGCTCAGGCCAAACCGTTCACCCATCCCTAGTTATATGTAATAAAATGGAATGACACTGGGAAAAAGTATTGAACACATGAAGAATGCAAAGGTGCAAAAGGCATGGAAAGCCAAGACACCAGCTGAAATCGATCAGTAATTAGAAAGCAATCCTGCCCCTTGTCAGTGCAAATTAATATCAGCTTGTTCAGTCTCAACTGATGGCCTATAAAAAGGTGTCACACAAGAAACATCTCAATATAGAACATTATAGCAATGCTTCTCCCCCTGTTTTTTGCACACCACAAGCCAGTACGAGACACCTTAAGTGAACCAAAAAGGTATGCGTAAACACACAAAATGTGCACCTAGGATGAATCAAATAGTCCTCTCCCGAAGATGAAGAACGCTTCCCTGAACCCCCCAGGGCACAAGACTCCTGATGGAGGCAAGGCACACTCACCTTTATCTAGCCAAAATCTTGTTGGACACCGTTCTTCATGATCAGTCTGAAGCTGAACGAGTACTAGGTGAAGGGTTCTCCCAAAGAGAGACCCCTCCAAGGCAGAGAGTGAGGGAACCTAATGACTTTGCCCTAGACTTTGGGGTAGGCCTGAAAACTCACACCCTACAATCCAAGTACCTGGCTACACCTGACTTATAAAAGTGCAACATATATAAGTGCATATATAAGTGCTTTGCTCTCCCTACAGTTTTTCTATCGTCAACACACCCTGACAATATGGCTTCTAGGAACACACCCTCTTATTGTCTATGTCTCAAATTACTGGCTTTCAGGGACTCATCTGACTAGTGACAAAAGTGGTGCATTGCAGTATATGTTTGGGCACACATTTTTGGCCATAAACTTAGAGTTTGATTGAACGGCGAATTCATGGGATCTACCATAAACACAAGATAGCTTTGAACCCAAAACCCCCCTACTCCTCACTAACAAACACCAACATTTCTGCTTGAGTCCTTTTCAGCTTTACACCTTATTTTATGTATGACAGTTTCATTATTTGTTGTGCGCTTCCAACAATCAGGAACATGTTGTTGAACTACAAACAAGGACAACAAAAAGCTTTGTAATACATTATTCTCTTTATTGTTCCTGCCCAAATCATTTGCATATTGTTTTTTTGAATGCAACAAAATTGTTTTGAAACAAACAACAGGAAAAAAAAAAAAAAATAGCACTGTCGGAAAGAAATCAACACCTCAGCCTTAAAGACATAAGCTCAGTGTACCAGCCAGTTTATTTCAAATATTTTTGCTATTGTTCATTGTAATTTTTGCTCATTTACTATAAAAGTTTAAGCTTTAGAAAATGATGGCGCACAAGGGATTCTTTATTAGAATTAAACAATTGATTAAATGTGACTTACTATAAGAAGAGTCATCAAATATTTATAATGATATATTGCAACTGTTGTGGAAGAAAATATATCAGATCATCATTATTCTGAGCTTAAAAACTGACATACAGATAAAGCAAAAAAAAAAAAATGAGAAAAACGGAAAACATCCAGCTTTAGTTGTGCACCTAAACCAATCAGTGGCCATTTTTTTTTTAGACCTTGATGATCTTAAAGGAATTTGGTATACATCATTACAAAATCTGTATTGCTGCTCCCTAGGGAGCTGCACTGGAAATAATTGGGTTCCCATACTTGTCTCATAGCTACCTGCCCTGTATCTGAATCCAACAGCTCACCAACAATTCTCCTACACAAATTAGTTTTTTTTTACCATTTATTGAATTTTCAGGGTTTAGGGGTGCAGGATACCCAAAAAAGCATAAGCAGAGGGACACTGAAGGGCTTGTTTAGCCACTTGACCTCTGGAAGATTCACCCCCCTTCATGACCAGACCATTTTTTCCGATACTGCACTGCGTTACTTTAACTGACAATTGCATGTATCCAATTAAAATTTATGTCATTTTTCCATACAATTAGAGCTTTCTTTTGTTGGCGTTTGATCACCTCTGCATTTTTTTTTTTTGCGCTATAAACCAAAAAAGACTGACAATTTAGAAAAATAAAAAACAATATTTTTTACTTTCTGCTATAAAATACATTCATTAAAAAAATGTAAAAAAATACAATTAATAAATTTAGGCCAATATGTATTCTGCTACATGTTTTCGGTATAAAAAAAAATCCAAATAAGCATATATTGATTGGTTTATGCAAATGTTATAGCGTCTACATATATATTTATGGAATTTTTATTTATTTTATTTTTTTATACTACTAATGGCGGCGAAAAGCGACTTATAGCAAGACTGCAATATTGTGGCAAACAATCTGATACTGACACTTTTTACACTTTGCGGGAGCCAGTGACACTAATACAGTGATCAGTGCTAAAAATATGCACTGTCACTATACCAATGACACTGGCTGGGAAGGAGTTAAACATCTAGGGCGATCAAAGGGTTAACCGTGTGCCTAGCCAGTGTTTTTGTGTGCACAGTGTGCTGCTTTTACTAGGGGAAACAGATGGATTTGCAGAGACACAGAATACATTCCTTCCCCCCTGATAGAACTGGGATATGCCTTGTTTACATATCTCAGTTCTCTGTGTATTGCCTACGATTGGTGGGTGCCGGAGGACATCGAGTGCCATTCACAGCAGAAGCAGCCCGCCAGAAGCACATGTGCGCCCCCTGCAGTCCGCAGTGCAGAATCACAAATATATATATGTAGCACCCTCTAATGGGAGCTAGAAGTAGTTGTTAGTGTAAGAAAATTTGGTTTGGCTGAGGGCCAGGCCTGGGTTGTGAATCTGGGTCAGGGTTTAGTGACTCAGGGGCTCGATGACTCATCTGGCAGCTCTCTCGGACACTTTCCCCTAGTCTGAAGGTTGGTAGAAACTTCCAGAGCTGGAGGGTGGGAGTAAGGAGAGGCTGCTATGCATATTTATGAGACCTCAGCCAATCCCCAGCTTTGGGCCGGCAGAGCTTACCTCATAAATAGACAAGAGCCATGCCAGCAGGGGCAGTCGGGTGGAAGATGGAGATAGATTGCTGAGGAGGCTGTTGTGGCCTTTGAAGGTGCCCCCCAATCTGAGAGGGGGGGGCCTCGGGCCTGGGGCTCGGGTGAAGGAAGATTCACCCTACAACACATGGAGGAAACCCTTTCTGGAGGCACAGCAGTAAGTGAGAGGAACAGCGGGAACAGGTCAGCACATCTGGGAGATCTCCTGAGAAAGAGTCATCTGGGTGGGCTGGTGAGTGTCTGTCTGGAGGACTGTGGGGAGAAGTTAGCTAGGAGGGCTAGTGAAAGGATTGGCTGCAGCCAGGCGGGTTGGCAGTGTCTGAAGAGGTGGTGCTGGGATTAATAGCCACAGGAGGAACGTAAGATGGACATTGAACTAAACAACCAAGGGGCCTTGGGTTTCTGCCTATAATGGCCAATTGCTTTCATATGACTGAGTAACTGTCAGGTATTCACAGTGAACCAGCAAGGTTCTGCAAGCAAAGTATAGGACTGTATATAGGTGAGGTTGTCCCGGAAGTTTGTTCTGAAGTCAAGTGGGCATCCCAAAACCTCCCATCCCTATCCAAGTTAATATCCCTCAATAAATAACAAAAAAAACAATGACATGGTCTGTACTCTGCCTCTGGAGTGCTTGTGGAAATTTGGTGTGCCTGGCTGTGCAGGGTGGGGGGTCCCAGTTACGTACGGCTTCTTAGGAGGTGCGCTACATTTACAGTATGTGATTCTGCACAGGAGAGCCGCCCTGTAGCAGTTAAACTGCTATGGGGTGGACATTAAGTGGTCAGTCTAGAGGAGAGTGAAAGTATTTTTTACTGACCTGATCCTCTGCTCCCCTGGTTGGCGGTGCTTCCTAATGCTTTGGCGGTAGACTGTCCTTCAGTGGACTTTCAATGCAGACTTGCATTGATCCTGATGGACCTTAGACTACTGGAGCATGGGGTAAAAGACACTGCAGGGACTGGTCTAGCAGTGCAGAGGAGCAGAGGATCAGGTAAGTAAATCTACTTTCACAAGCCCCTAGACCTAAATGAGCAATTAACCCCTGCAATGCAAGATTTTCAAGTTTCCATGTGTTGGGCTTTGATTCTGGAACATCTGTCTAGTTTGGTTCTGAAGCTTTTTGCAGCGTTGGGATTCTGTCCAGAGAGTGTCTCTCCTTTTAAAAGTCAAATACTCGTGGCTTTTTAACCCAGCAGCTTGACCAAGATTGTCAGGTGTAAGTGTTTAATGCACAGGACAATTGGCTATACAGTGACATTTCCTAGCCAGGAAGCTTTTATCTAAAAGTCATTTTATCATGTTATTTATTATTATTAAATGGCCTTTCCAATGAGTCAGACTGGCAGAGGAATAACAATTTAGTTACAATTTATCACTTTCAGGAAGATCCATGCTGGATGATTTAGTATGCGGGGAACGCAGACAGAGAATGAGCAGCCCCAGGTCAGATGGATCCTGAGTGACATAAACAATGCTGACTTTTTTCCAATCTCCTTATTGGACGCTAATATAGGCTTTCAGGTACAGCATATTTATTGTATTCTTTAAATAGGGACTGAGCAGAGAGCAGACATTCTGCTGCCAAGAGACTAGTAAGTCCCCATGTGCCTTATCATGCCAGAAATAAATGCGGCAAGCAGACACAATATAGTTTATAAAGTCACCAAGGCTCCAAGGCCATGTTTACACTTGCATTTGGGGGTGGTAAAAACACACGCTTGAGCCAGGTCTTTACTACCCCAACTGGTCCCCCTTAAACTAAAGGCAGAGGACAGGGGTGTTCTGTACACGTGCCGGCATACA
This sequence comes from Aquarana catesbeiana, assembly GCF_042186555.1. Lineage (NCBI taxonomy): Eukaryota > Metazoa > Chordata > Amphibia > Anura > Ranidae > Aquarana > Aquarana catesbeiana. Next base: position 37,771,172 of record NC_133336.1, read on the forward strand.
AAAATGAGCTCCCGTGTTGTGCCTCCTGCCAAGTGCGATCCATTCAAGTAGTGTGGATTTTTAGGGGTTAAAACAGCTGATGAGAAGGGTGGCATAACGCCTCCTCAAACCTGTGAAACATGCGCAGAAAAGCAATCAATCATTTTTATCCTACATGTAAAACTCATACTTTTTGTGCTTAAAAATTAATCAGAACCCCAAACTTTAAATATATATATTTTTAAATAAACTTTATATATTTTTTTAGAAAAGACCCTAGAGAATAAAATGGTGGTCGTTGTAATTTTTTATGTCACATGGTATTTGCGCAAACACAAATTTTTTTTGTTTGGTATAAATATATTTGAATTAGTTTTAATGCAAAAAAACCCACAATGTCTAACCCAATTTTTGGTATAATATAAAAGATCTTACACCGAGTAAATATATACCTAACATGTCCCACAAAATTGCTCACACTCGTGCAATGGCACCAAACTACGGTAGTTAAAAATCTCCATAGACAACACTTTAAATATTTTTACAGGTTACCAGTTTACAGTTACAGAAGAGGTCTAGTACTGGAATTATTGCTCTTACTTTATCGTTCGTGGTGATACCTCACATGTGTGTTGTGAACACCGTTTACATATGTGGCCACAACTTACACATGCAATCGCTTCTGCGCAAAAGCACAAGGGGACAGGGGCGCTTAAAAAAAATATATATTATTATTTATTTAATTTTATATATTTTTTTTACACTATCCCTTTACTTTTTTTGTTGATCACTTTTATTCCTATCACAAGAAATTTAAACATCCATTGTAAAAAAAATAGGGCATGACGGGTCCTCTATATGGAGACATCTGGGGTCCATAAGATGCCAGATCTTTCCTCTAACCTGGAAGGCATGAGATAAAAGAAAAAAAGTTTGATCTCTACTTGCAGTGTTTACATCTGCCAGAGCTGGAAGTGATGTCATGTTATTGCTTCCGGCCTCCCAGAATCATAGAGATGGCTGGGGACCATCCGATCACATGGGAGAGCATGGAGAGGCTCCCGCTGCCTGTAAAAGAAATCCAGCAGCTAATCAGCTGCTAGGATGGCTTTTTACATTGTGGGGAATCACCAGCTGAAAAGATACTGGGATGATGCCTTTAGCTGTAAGCATCATATATATCTCATATATCCCGATATCTCCAATTCAAGTCCAGGACATTATGATGTCCTATGGGCAGGAATAGTGTTGTGCAACTTAAATCTAAATTACAACCTCATATTCATCAATCTGTTAAAAAAAATTCAACAAGGTAAATATAAAATTATCATAAAAAAATAATATGATGCTTCTTCTATTAATGGCTTCTCAATGTGATAGATGCAATTAATACCAATGGATACAGTGACTATATTGAACAAATAAATCCATAAATAAAAGCCCTTTATATGTACTAATATGTGTTATCCATCCTTGTGTTTCTTGTACTGTTGAATCACTGGGTGACTTCCACTACCACTGTGAAAAACCCAATCAGGACAGGGGCTTTTGGAAGGGATTAGGTGCTGGCCTTCTACCCACTGATTGTGGCCCATGGAGGAGCCCATGGACCAAGGATTTTGTATGGTTCTCCCAGTCAGAGCATTGAAAAGAGCTCAGTTCAGCCTCTGATCCCATGGAGAGAGCAGAACATTCTCTAATAAACCAACCACCGGAAACTCCTTCCTAGACTACAATAGCTGCCATCACCCTCTCTGGCTAAACAATATCCCCAAGAGTCAATTTTGCCACCTCAGACATAATTGCACCAAGCAGGCAGACTATGAGGCCCAAAGCGTAACCGTCAAACTAAAATTTCTTGAAAAAGGCTATCCACCACTACTCATTGAACACAACCCACACCCACAAAACCAATTCATCGAATGTTATTCGGTTCACTACCCAATTTTACAATAAGCACAAAAACATGGAACATATAGTTCACAAATATTGGCCCATACTACTGCAGGACCCTCATTTAAAAGACAACATACCTATCAAACCCAAATTTTCATACAGAATAGCACCCAACATAGAAGGAAAAATTGCCCCTAGAAAACTCAAAAACAATAAACACACATCATTGTCGCTCCAATTCTTCTCTATGATCGGTATGTATCAAGGCGACAAACCCCTCTGCCTCACATGCAGCTTTATACAACACTTACAATAAAAGCGAAAACATATAAAATCCAAGAATTCTATACATGCACCACAGACCATGTAGTCTACTGTCTGTCCTGCCCCTGAGGTCTCCACTATGTAGGCAGAATCATACGCCCCCTACGCCAACGTTTTGGAGAGCATCGTTGGTTTATTGAAGCTGGTAAAGACCACCACAGCGTCCCACATCACTTTATAGAACACCATCCCAGATCCACCCAAGGCCTAAAAGTGTGAATCATCGAATCCATACCAGTCAGTTTCCCATCGGCAGAGAGATTTCAACGTCTCCGCCAAAGGGAAACCTATTGGATATATGCCCTAAACGCACTTTCGCCTGGAGGCATCAATCAAGAACTGGAAATCAACACCATACTAAACGTCACTACCTCAGACCACCTACCAACCATAACATAAGCCACTATGACATGCTATATTACTCATTTCCCTATGTACCTCTTAATTACCCCACATACGTCATTCTAGAGCCACCGATCGAACCAAAAATCGTCCCATTAAAATTGTCATATAAATTATTTTCAACTACTACTTACCTATCTATCATGCTGCATTCTGTATTTCTGCTATATATCCCGTAACAATCACAAATTAGTCATCTGTTACCATCCACCTGTCCCATGTGTCTGATCATGGAACCTGACACACCGTAGACATCGCCTTATAAATTTATTACATTATGCTATATTTGTCATCCGTCCAATCCATTGGTCACCAGTACTGTATCACCACTCATATATTCGCTATATCCCACCACTATTACAGTTTCCCCATCAGTTATGCCTTTTTTCCATTTCTTTAATATCGGTCATATTGAACATATTTGCAAGTGTATTGCTACTCTGGCCATCTTTATGGCGTGTCTGCAACAACACACACCCTAAGTCCCATCCATTATCCATTATCCAGCCCATACTCCTCCCCTTTTTCCTCCCCCACACTCCTCATAAGTCCATCCGAGGAATATGGGCGTAGGTCTGACAAAGGAGCCGCGCATGCTCTGAAACGCGCTACCGCCCACCACCTCTCACTAACACCATCGGCCTTGTGCGTTCCAACGTGGAACCCAGAACACAGGCCGCTTCATTGCCTCCTCCCTCCCGCACATATGGAAGTAATCTGACAGCTGCTGGATGGTGATACTTGGCTCTCCATTAGCGGAAGAGGACGGATCCATTTACCAGAGGAGGACTCCATGTTACATTCCTTAATGATCTACGATCCTGTAAGTGCTTTTAACCCCTCGTGCACTTGATTCAATCTTTTATTATTGCACTTACAATATCTCACAAAAGTGAGTACACTCCTTACATTTTTGTAAATATTTAATTATATCTTTTCTTGTGACAACACTGAAGAAATGACACATTGCTACAATGTAAAGTAGTGAGTGTACAGCTTGTATAACAGTGTATATTTGCTGTCCCCTCAAAATAACTCAACTCACAGCCATTAATGTCTAAACTACTGGCAACAAAAGTGAGCACACCCCTAAGTGAAAATGTACAAATCGCGCACAAAGTGTCAATATTTTGTGTGACCACCAGTATTTTCCAGCACTGCCTTAACCCTCTTGGGCATGGAGTTCACCAGAGCTTCACAGGTTGCCACTGGAGTCCTTAAACTCCTTCCACTCATCCACGGAGCTGGTGGATGTTAGAGACCTTGCGCTCCTCCACCTTCCATTTGAGTATGCCCCACAGATGCACAATAGGGTTTAGGTCTGGAGACATGCTTGGCCAATCCATCACCTTTACCCTCAGCTTATTTAGCAAAGCAGTGGTCGTCTTGGAGGTGTGTTTGGGGTTGTTATCATGTTGGAATACTGCCCTGCGGCCCAGTCTCCGAAAGGGAGGAGATCATGCTCTGCTTCAGTATGTCACAGTACATGTTGGCATTCATGGTTCCCTCAATCAATTGTAGCTCTCCAGTGCCGGCAGCACTCATGCAGCCCCAGACCATGACACTCCCACCACCATGCTTGACTGTAGGCAAGACACACTTGTCTTTGTGCTCCTCACCTGGTTGCCGCCATACATGCTTGACACCATCTGAACCAAATAAGTTTATCTTGGTCTCACCAGACCACAGGACATGGTTCTAGTAATCCATGTCCTTAGTCTGCTTGTCTTCAGCAAACTGTTTACTTTTGCATCATCTTTAGAAGAGGCTTCCTTCTGGGATGACAGCCATGCAGACCAATTTGATGCAGCGTGCGGCGAATGGTCTGAGCACTGACAGGCTGACCCCCCCACCCCTTAAACCTCTGCAGCAATGCTGGCAGCACTCATACCTCTATTTCCCAAAGACAACCTCTGGATATAATGCTGAGCACGTGCACACAACCTTTTTGGTCGAACATGGCGTAGACTTTTCTGAGTGGAACCTGTCCTGTTAAACCACTGTATGGTTTTGGCCACCGTGCTGCAGCTCAGTTTCAGGGTCTTAGCAATCTTCTTATAGCCTAAGTCATCTTTATGTAGAGCAACAATTCTTTTTTTTCAGATCCTCAGAGAGTTCTTTTCCATGAGGTGCCATGGGGAACTTCCAGTAACCAGTATGAGAGAGTGAGAGCGATAACACCAAATTTAACACACCTGTTCCCCATTCACAACTGAGACCTTGTAACACTAACGAGTCACATGACACCAGGGAGGGGAAATGGGTAATTGGGCCCAATTTGGACATTTTCACTTAGGGGTGTACTTACTTTTGTTGCCAGTGGTTTAGACATTAATGGCTGTGTGTTGAGTTATTTTGAGAGGACAGCAGATTTACACTGTTATACAAGCTGTACACTCACTACTTTACATTATAGCAAAGTGTAATTTCTTCAGTGTTGTCACATAAAAAGATATAATAATATATTTACAAAAATATGAGGGGTGTACCAACTTTTGTGAAATACTGTAAAGGCGCCTTTCTTTCTTTTTACATTCTCTAATGATGGACAACAACTTGATGAATGCTGAGAGCAAGGCTTGGATTGATTTTCTGAATAAGGACTAGGAATGGGCCAAACACCCCCCTGTTTGGTTCACAGCAGAACTCCCGAACAGGAAATGTTGTAACCTAAACAGAGAACCCCACTGAAGTCTATGGGAGCCGAACAGGTTAAATCAAAAGTGACCATTTTGAAGGCCTATATGCAAGTAATTGGCCTTAAAAGGGGTATGGGGGTATGGGTACTGCCCTGGGGGACATGTATTAATATATATTTTTTTTAAATGATAATTTTTTTAAGGAGCAGTGATTTTAATTATGCTTAAAGTGCAACAATACAAAATTGCTTTAAATATAGTGCCTGGGGGTCCCCTTAATGAGCCTGTAAAGTGGTGCATCTATAGCATGCGTAAAAAACGGAAAAAAGTCCCTTACATTATTACCACTAACACACAGCACTTATGTTGTACAAAAACAACATTCAACAACTTGTTGGAATCAGCAAACATTTTATATTGTGTCTTCCTACACTTAAAGTGTTACTAAACCCAGGACCCTGCATTCACTATATCTAGTCCCCTACAGTACACAGAATATGGAAATGCAATTATTTTAGTAAATATAAACTGCTAAATATCTTTTCTCATCAGCAGTATATAGCAGTCTTGTGACTTCTATCAGTGTCTGGTTAAAGCTTGTAGGAAGAGTTTGAATTCTACTGTGACTGTCCTATGAGGCTGAAGGACTGGTGACCCCCTGTCTGGACATCGCTAATTGGCCTTGTATGTAAAAATAGGTCACCATGTGCTTTCCCCCTTAAGGGGTCTCACCCACCTTCTCAGGATGCTCCTAGGATTACCACCTGGATACCTCCTCCTCTCACACTGATTCGGACCACGACAATCCAAGTACCTCTACTGACTCCTCCGCTCAAAGGAAATTTGAGCTCAACATGGTATTTTAATGTTTTAAAACAAATGGCACATTATTAAAACCAGCAGTGCACCACCTTAAAAGCACTTAAATACATCCAGATACTTGCCCTCTTTAAGATAGAGACCTCAGCATCTCCAGTCAGTGTAATAAAGCGGCTACTTCCAAATAACATGATGACTTCACTAGGCCCCGCCCTGACATGTTGCGTCACCATCCTCATGACTTCTTTAAATGGTAAACAGGGCCCTGCTATTCAAGTTGTCTTTTATAGCAGTACACACAATTGAGCGGCTATAAAAAGACATCTTGGATGGGGGGGCTCTGTGTACCCTTTGAAGAAGTCACAAGGATGGATGGGTGAGTTTACTATGAATATTAAAAATAAATTAAATAGCATTTTCAGTTAAATAGCATCCTCAGGTTAGTTCCACTTTAAAGCGTTACTAAACCCACATCAGTAAAATCAGTCTGTTTATGCAGTAAAGCATGCTTGTTAGTTTCACTGTGGAACCTAAGGGGTCAATTCTCTGCATTGTGTAAAAAGCATGCTTGATCCTGTCTTCTCTGACCCTCCCCTTCTTCCACTGTCCCAAATCCATCTCCTGATTAGGGATGAGCCGAACACCCCCCTGTTCGGTTCGCACCAGAACATGCGAACAGGAAAAAAGTTCGTTCGAACATGCGAACACCGTTAAAGTCTATGGGACACGAACATGAATAATCAAAAGTGCTAATTTTAAAGGCTAATATGCAAGTTATTGTCATAAAAAGTGTTTGGGGACCCGGGTCCTGCCCCAGGGGACATGGATCAATGCAAAAAAAAGTTTTAAAAACGGCCGTTTTTTCAGGAGCAGTGATTTTAATAATGCTTAAAGTCAAACAATAAAAGTGTAATATCCCTTTAAATTTCGTACCTGGGGGGTGTCTATAGTATGCCTGTAAAGGGGCGCATGTTTCCTGTGTTTAGAACAGTCTGACAGCAAAATGACATTTTGAAGGAAAAAACTCATTTAAAACTACCCGCGGCTATTGCATTGCCGACAATACACATAGAAGTTCATTGATAAAAACGGCATGGGAATTCCCCAAAGGGGAACCCCGAACCAAAATTAAAAAAAAAAAATGACGTGGGAGTCCCCCTAAATTCCATACCAGGCCCTTCAGGTCTGGTATGGATATTAAGGGGAACCCCGGCCAAAATTTTAAAAAAAAAATGACGTGGGGTTCCCCCTAAATTCCATACCAGACCCTTCAGGTCTGGTATGGATTTTAAGGGGAACCCCGCGCCAAAAAAAAAAAAAAAAAAACGGCGTGGGGTCCCCCCAAAAATCCATACCAGACCCTTATCCGAGCACGCAACCTGGCAGGCCGCAGGAAAAGAGGGGGGGACGAGAGTGCGGCCCCCCCCCCCTCCTGAACCGTACCAGGCCACATGCCCTCAACATTGGGAGGGTGCTTTGGGGTAGCCCCCCAAAACACCTTGTCCCCATGTTGATGAGGACAAGGGCCTCATCCCCACAACCCTGGCCGGTGGTTGTGGGGGTCTGCGGGCGGGGGGCTTATCGGAATCTGGAAGCCCCCTTTAACAAGGGGACCCCCAGATTCCGACCCCCCCCCTGTGTGAAATGGTAAGGGGGTACAAAAGTACCCCTACCATTTCACTAAAAAACTGTCAAAAATGTTAAAAATGACAAGAGACAGTTTTTGACAATTCCTTTATTTAAATACTTCTTCTATCTTCCTTCATCTTCTGGCTCTTCTGGTTCTTCCTCCGGCGTTCTCGTCCAGCATCTCCTCCGCGGCGTCTTCTATCTTCTTCTCCTCGGGCCGCTCCACACCCATGGCATGGGGGGAGGCTCCCGCTCTTCTCTTCATCTTCTTCTTCTTCTCTTCTTCTTTTCTTCTCTTCTTCATTTTCTTCTCCGGGCCGCTCCGCAATCCATGCTGGCATGGAGGGAGGCTCCCGCTGTGTGACGGCGCTCCTCGTCTGACAGTTCTTAAATAACGGGGGGGCGGGGCCACCCGGTGACCCCGCCCCCCTCTGACGCACGGGACATGACGGGACTTCCCCGTGGCATTCCCCGTGACGTCACAGGGAAGTCCCGTCAAGTCACCGTGCGTCAGAGGGGGCGGGGTCACCGGGTGGCCCCGCCCCCCGTTATTTAAGAACTGTCAGACGAGGAGCGCCGTCACACAGCGGGAGCCTCCCTCCATGCCAGCATGGGTGCGGAGCGGCCCGGAGAAGAAAATGAAGAAGAGAAGAAAAGAAGAAGAGAAGAAGAGAAGAAGATGAAGAAGAAGAGAAGAGCGGGAGCCTCCCCCCATGCCATGGGTGCGGAGCGGCCCGAGGAGAAGAAGATAGAAGACGCCGCGGAGGAGATGCTGGACGAGAACGCCGGAGGAAGAACCAGAAGAGCCAGAAGAACCAGAAGAACCAGAAGATGAAGGAAGATAGAAGAAAGAAGAAGTATTTAAATAAAGGAATTGTCAAAAACTGTCTCTTGTCATTTTTAACATTTTTGACAGTTTTTTAGTGAAATGGTAGGGGTACTTTTGTACCCCCTTACCATTTCACACGGGGGGGGGGCCGGGATCTGGGGGTCCCCTTGTCAAAGGGGGCTTCCAGATTCCGATAAGCCCCCCGCCCGCAGATCCCCACAACCACTGGCCAGGGTTGTGGGGATGAGGCCCTTGTCCTCATCAACATGGGGACAAGGTGTTTTGGGGGGCTACCCCAAAGCACCCTCCCAATGTTGAGGGCATGTGGCCTGGTACGGTTCAGGATGGGGGGGGCGCACTCTCGTCCCCCCCTCTTTTCCTGCGGCCTGCCAGGTTGCGTGCTCGGATAAGGGTCTGGTATGGATTTTTGGGGGGACCCCACGCCGTTTTTTTTTGGCGCGGGGTTCCCCTTAAAATCCATACCAGACCTGAAGGGTCTGGTATGGAATTTAGGGGGAACCCCACGTCATTTTTTTTTTTAAATTTTGGCCGGGGTTCCCCTTAATATCCATACCAGACCTGAAGGGCCTGGTATGGAATTTAGGGGGACTCCCACGTCATTTTTTTTTTTAATTTTGGTTCGGGGTTCCCCTTTGGGGAATTCCCATGCCGTTTTTATCAATGAACTTCTATGTGTATTGTCGGCAATGCATTAATAGCCGCGGGTAGTTTTAAATGAGTTTTTTCCTTCAAAATGTCATTTTGCTGTCAGACTGTTCTAAACACAGGAAACATGAGCCCCTTTACAGGCATACTATAGACACCCCCCAGGTACGAAATTTAAAGGGATATTATACTTTTATTGTTTGACTTTAAGCATTATTAAAATCACTGCTCCTGAAAAAACGGCCGTTTTTAAAACTTTTTTTTGCATTGATCCATGTCCCCTGGGGCAGGACCCGGGTCCCCAAACACTTTTTATGACAATAACTTGCATATTAGCCTTTAAAATTAGCACTTTTGATTTCTCCCATAGACTTTTAAAGGGTGTTCCGCGGCATTCGAATTTGCCGCGAACACCCCAAATTGTTCGCTGTTCGGCGAACTTGCGAACAGCCAATGTTCGAGTCGAACATGAGTTCGACTCGAACTCGAAGCTCATCCCTACTCCTGATAGAGCCTTAGGAGGCACCCTGCAAATGCTCACTTTACTGTTTATTGCTAGAGAGTTTTTTTGTTCTTTTGAGGGTGCATGTGATCAGCACAGGGCCAATCAGCACTGTCCAGACAGGGGATAAGGGGTCCTGCAGTCTCACAGGACAATCAGAGGAGAATGAAAACTCTTCCTACAAGCTTTAATCAGTGCTGGGTTGGACAATGATAGAAGTCACAAGACTGATATATACTGCTGATGAGAAAAGGTGTTAAGCAATTTATATTTACTAAAATAATTGCATTTCCATGTTCTGTGTACTGTGGGAGACCAGATATAATAAATGCAGGGTCTTGGGTTTAGTAACACCTTAAGGCCTGCTAAGCTGCAATATATTACATTTTTGGTTTTGGATCTAGATACCTTTTACTGTTGATCTTCATTATGAGAACAGGTCACTTAGCAGTATACGCATCCTAGAAATGTGATTCTGGTAACCATGGAACGGTTAATGCTTTTCCCGCTTTGCTCCTTCGTAATCCATGGTGAAAATCTCTGTGATATTATAAGATGTGGAAGCAGACAGACACTTCGTAAAGGATTGTGTATTAACTGCTATCCATACAAAAGTACACTAAAGTGTTTTAATTAGGTGAATCAAGTGATTTTAATGGCTTCCTAATTAAAAAGGTCTCCTGCTGTTCTTGTTTTTTTTTTTAATATGGAGTTCTCCTTTAATTGAGCACTTCAGTTAGAATTGTAAACATGGCCTTCAAATGTATGCAGGGTATATATGAAAAAGTGGTGCCACTGTATGACAGTTGCAACCTGGGCAGGAGGATATTTGAAAACATCCATAATTCCACAAAAAATTGGTGCAGATCTGCATACCCTGTACTCAAACCATAGGACAATTGGGGGGGGGGGGGGGGGGGCAGTACCCTGAGAAAAAGAGGGTATACAGTATCTCACAAAAGTGAGTACACCCCTCACATTTTTGTAAATATTTTATTATATCTTTTCATGTGACAACACTGAAGAAATGACACATTGCTACAATGTAAAGTAGTGAGTGTACAGCTTGTATAACAGTGTAAATTTGATGTCCCCTCAAAATAACTCAACACACAGCCATTAATGTCTAAACCACTGGCAAAAAAAAGTGAGTACACCCCTAAGTGAAAATGTCCAAATTGGGCCCAAAGTGTCAATATTTTGTGTGGCCACCATTATTTTCCAGCACTGCCTTAACCCTCTTGGGAATTGAGTTCACCAGAGGTTCACAGGTTGCCACTGGAGTCCTCTTCTACTGCTCCATGATGACATCACAGAGCTGGTGGATGATAGAGACCTTGCGCTCCTCCACCTTCCATTTGAGGAAGCCCCACAGATGCTTAATAGGGTTTAGGTCTGGAGACATACTTGGCCAGTCCATCACCTTTACCCTCAGCTTCTTTAGCAGGGCAGTGGTCGTCTTGGAGGTGTGTTTGGGGTCGTTATCATGTTGGAATACTTCCCTGCGGCCCAGTCTCTGAAGGGAGGGGATCATGCTCTGCTTCAGCATGTCGCAGTACATGTTGGCATTCATGGTTCCCTCAATGAACTGTAGCAGCACTCATGCAGCCCCAGACCATGACATTCCCACCACCATGCTTGACTGTAGGGAAAGACATACTTGTCTTTGTACTGCTCACCTGGTTGCCACCACACATGATTTACACCATCTGAACCAAATAAGTTTATCTTTTTCTCATCAGACCACATGACATGGTTCCAGTAATCCATGTCCTTAGTCTGCTTGTCTTCAGCAAACTGTTTGCAGGCTTTCTTGTGCATCATCTTTGGAAATGGCTTCCTTCTGGGATGACAGCCATGCAGACCAACATGATGCAGTGTGCGGCGTATGGTCTGAGCACTGACAGGCTGACCCCCCACCCCTTCAACCTCTGCAGAAATGTTGGCAGCACTCATACATCTATTTCCCAAAGACAACCACTGGATATGACGCTGAGTATGTGCACACAACCTTTTTGGTCGAACATGGTGTAGCCTTTTCTGAGTGGAACCTGTCCTGTTAAACCACTGTATGGTTTTGGCCACCGTGCTGCAGCTCAGTTTCAGGGTCTTAGCAATCTTCTTATAGCCTAAATCATCTTTATGTAGAGCAACAATTCTTTTTTTTCAGATCCTGAGAGAGTTCTTTTCCATGAGGTGCCATGGGGAACTTCCAGTGACCAGTATGAGAGAGTGAGAGCGATAACACCAAATTTAACACACCTTTTCCCCATTCACACCTGAGACCTTGTAACACTAACGAGTCACATGACACCAGGGAGGGGAAATGGGTAATTGGGCTCCTTTGGTCGACCATGGCGAGACCTGTTCTGAGTGGAACCTGTCCTGTTAAACCGCTGTATGGTCTTGGCCACCTTGCTGCAGCTCAGTTTCAGGGTTTTAGCAATCTTCTTATAGCCTAGGCCATCTTTATGTAGAGCAATAATTCTTTTTTTCAGATCCTCAGAGAGTTATTTGCCATGAGGTGCCATGTTGAACTTCCAGTGACCAGTATGAGAGAGTGAGAGCGATAACACCAAATTTAACACATCTGCTCCCCATTCACCTTGCAGGTGTGTTAAATTTGTAACACCAATGAGTTACATCACATTGGGGAGGGAGAATGGCTAATTGGGCCCAATTTGGACATTTTCACTTAGGGGTGTACTCACTTTTGTTGCCAGAGGTTTAGACATTAATGGCTGTGTGTTGAGTTATTTTGAGGGGACAGAAAATTTACACCGTTATACAAGCTGTACACTTACTACTTTACATTGTAGCAAAGTGTAATTTCTGTAGTGTTGTCACATGAAAAGACATAATAAAATATTAACACAAATGTGAGGGGTGTACTCACTTTTGCGAGATACAGTCAGGGCTGTGTTTTGGCCTAGGCCGATAAGGCCTAGGCCTAGGGCGGCACTTTGCGGGGGGCGGCAAAGAAAGCTGCCCCCCCACATAAGAGAAAGCCCCTCCACCCGTCTTGCCGATTCCCGGCTCCTGCGGCTGCCTCCCGCACACATGCAGCCCACAGCGGCCGGCTTGCTGTAGTGGCGCCGCTGTGTATGGGCGTGCTTGGCAGAGGGTGGGGGGCATGTAACTCATGCCCCCACCCTCTGCCAAGCACACCCATACACAGAGGTGCCGCTACAGCAAGGCGGCCGCGGGAGCCGGGAATCGGGAAGACGTTGGGGGCTTTCTCTCATGCGGGGGGTGGCATGTGACTCACGCCCCCATAAGCGGCAGGTGACTGGCGGAGTTGGAGCCTTATGCTCCGCCTATTCTCCTCCGCACTGCTTCCCTGCAGTGAATCTTCTCCTCGGCACCGGGGCGGGGTCTGGCTGTGACCCCAGAAGGAGGAGGAGAGAGAGAGGAGCATGAGGGAAACCCCCAGGACAGCAGGTAAAATTATTGAATCAATTATATCAGTGTTATAGGCACAGTGGCAGCATTTGATGGGCACAGTGTTGGTATTTGATGGGTACAGTGGTGGCATTTGATGGCATAATGGCTATATTTGATGGGCACAGTGGCTGCGTTTGATGGCACAGTGGCTACAATTGATGGGCACACTGGCAGCATTTGATGGGCACAGTGGCTGCGTTTGAGGGCACAGTGGCTGCGTTTGATGGCACAGTGGCTACAATTGATGGGCACAGTGGCTGCGTTTGAGGGCACAGTGGCTGTGTTTGATGGGGAACAGTGGCTGCGTTTGATAGGGCACAGTGGCTGCATTTGCTAGGGCACAGTGGCTCCATTTGATGGGCACAGTGGCTGCAAGTAATGGGCACAGTGGCTGCGTTTTGAGGACACAGTGGCTGCATTTTGAGGGCACGGTGGCTGTGTTTGAGGGCACAGTGGCAGCATTTGATGGGCACAGTGGCTGCAATTGATGGGCACAGTGGCTGCATTTGATGGGCACAGTTGCTGTGTTTGAGGGCACAATGGCTGTGTTTGAGGGCACAGTGGCTGCGTTTGATGGGACACAGTGGCTGTGTTTGATAGGGCACAGTGGCTGCATTTGATGGCACAGTGGCTGCATTTGATGGCACAGTGGCTACAATTGATTGGCACAGTGGCTGCGTTTGATGGGCACAGTGGCTGCAACAGTGGCTGCATTTGATGAAACAGTGAAGGGTTAGTGTGTGGGTGTGGCACTGTCCTAACAGTGGCTGCGTTTGATGGCACAGTGACTGCAATTGATGGGCACAGTGACTGCGTTTGATGGCACAATGGCTACAATTGATGGGCACAGTGGCTGCTACAGTGGCTGCTACAGTGGCTGCGTTTGATGGAACAGTGGTTGCGTTTGATGGGGCACAGTGAGGCTGCAATTGATGGGCACAGTGAGGCTGCAATTGATGTATTTTTTTTCTGAATTTTTTAGTTTGTTTACGCCCCCCCAAAAAAATATTGAGCACCAGCCGCCACTGACATGTGCAAAGTGCTCCATGCATGTTCAATGCTAATCAATGCTAACCCATTAAACAGTCCATATTTAGTGAAAGTGCATTAATATGCAGATCATGATATTGCAATAAAGTGCTCCATCAATTCTGAAATCAATGCAAACTCATTAAAGAGGAGTTCTGCGCCCGTGAAAACATTAAATCTCAGCAGCTACAAAAAAATGTAGCTGCTGACTTTTAATATTAGGACACTTACCTGTCCTGGGATCCCGCGATGTCGATACCTCAGCCGATTTTCAGATTGGCTCTCGGGTTTTGCCACCATCATTCATGATAAGGGAAACCGACCGGTTCCCTACTGCACATGTGCGAAGCACGTTGCACTTTCTGAATGCCACAGTGGAGGAAGAAGGAGGGGGGGCGAACTTCAGAGGGGGGCAGTGCAGTCTCCCAGAAGTGGGGAAGGTACCTGTCAAAAACAGGTACCCGTTCCCCCCTCCCCCCTGAAGGGTGCCAAATGAGCCTAAAGAGGAAGGGGTGTGGTTTACAGATTAGAGGGTGGGTCTTAAACAGGAAGGGGTGTGGCATCGGCATGAAGGGGTGGGTCATATTTAAATTAGGGGGTGCATGAGTTTAGTCAGGCCTAGGGCAGCACAAAACCTAAATACACCACTGGATACAGTATATCCGACCCCAGACGGTATGTTAATACCACAAAAAACTTTATTGGCACCAATGCCTCCATGCCTCCCTGATATGTGGCTCACTACACCTTGTAAATATTTAGCCTCGTCAGCACAGAGGCTATAGGCATATGGTGCATAGAAAATGAGAGATGTTAGAAGTACTTGATGAAAATGAGCAAAGCTACATGAGCCACAAGACTTGGTGGACAGTATTGTTGCAGTGAGTTCATGCTTAGGTTATTGTTCATTGTTGTTTGCACATATCCAGCAGTGAAGTTTCAGATTCAAAAAGCACAAGGTAGAATGGCCAACATCCAAGTGCCCCTGTTACTAAAAGTTGTAAGGTATGTTATTATTGAACCAATAGGCGCTTCATACAATAATGAACGTTTAGGGGTTCTCCTTCATATCTGGAGTGGCTGTGTGTGAACCATAGTATCATATGTAGGTCCACACTGTTGCAACCGACCAGTACCACCAAAGCGAGAGACCAAGACAGTATAAGGGTACTTGGATGTTGGACACTGTTGGCCTTGGCAAGAAACCAGGAAGCAACTAAAGAAATATAGAAAAGAAAATGTAAAACAAGTAAATATGATATACTTTCCTATCTATTATCTAATGCTAGCAGTATGAGGATTAAAAATAATGAAAGTTGATTGGGAGAGTGAAGTTCCAGTTTAAGTGGTCTTCGCCATTACTCCAACTTATTGACCAAGACTGGTCAAAGTTTGAACACACGTATAAAGGCTCAGTGATTTCCTTTAGGGATACAATGATACACCTAAAATTGTTCCATCATATCTACAATATCCCTTTTAGACCTCAAAATTGGTAAAGTGTTATTACTTATACTTTACTTTTATTCCAGGAAGTCCATCCTCCAAACATGGAAGGAATCCCCCCCCCCTTTGATGCTTGGAAAAAACGAATCAATAATGTTCTACCACTGTACAAAAACTTGATACTGAACTCTGGATCCAGGCCTCTGACTTAAAGTGTTACTGATCCCAGGACCTCGCATTCACTATATCTGGTCTCCCACAGTAGTACAGTACACAGAACACAGAGATGCAATTATTTTAGTAAATTTAAACTGCTAAATACCTTTTCTCATCTGCAGTATATAGCAGTCTTGTGACTTCTTTCAGTGTCCAGCAAAGCACTGGGTAAAGCTTGTTGAAGGAGTTTTCATTCTCCTCTCACTGTCCTATGAGGCTGCAGGACCCCTGACCCTCTGTCTAGACAGTGCTTACTGCAGGGCATGCAGTTGCAGCATGCTGGTGCAGGCTTTTAAGTGTTAAGATGGTTGTAAACCCTTACATATACCCACTGCAGTGACTGGCCTCAGGTGATGCTCAGAGATTAAACAAATCCTTCTACATGGGTTGTACCTTTTTATCTGTAGCCCCCAGAACTGTTCAAAGTGCAGAATGTACACAGCATTTCTGAGCTTTTAGAAAACAGGGTGCTGGGAACTAAAGTTACACTTTGCAGAGCTCAGTGAGGGGAGCTCTGAGAGCTGATTGGAGTGAAGGGACGCACCCCCCTCCATCGCACACAGGAACAAAGCTGAAGCTGTAAACCACAGGCTGTGTGCTGGAGCTCTCTCCTGGTCATCTTTTTATCTGTCGGTGTCAAGAAAATGTGTCAGAAGTGACTCATACTGATAGCAGAGCCACAAAACAGCAGGCAGAAATGATACTTAGTGCTCTGGATTGAGACAAGTACACACTATAGAGGGATATGCTTTGTTCATATTTCATGTCAGAGGTTTACTTAAGACAGACAGCTTCCCTCTGAAAAGCAACCCACCACAGACGGGTAGCAAGGGCTACCAAAAATGTAAATGAGCCCTTACTGTATTAAACACATACATTATGTGTAGCATCCCCATGACCCCTGGGAGCATGGTGGTACCTCCATAGACAGGATGGGCTGATGTTTATCTCAAGGGTAGCTCACATAGGTAATAGTGGGACATGTAGACAGATGGAAAAAAAAGATTACAGCGCACACATACAAAAATGACATTTATCCTGCAAGGCTAGTTAAAAACACCTGAACATATTCAAAAAATACGGGGGTTTGGTCACACTATATGGTCATTTAGTGCTAAGCCTACTTACTGCAACAAAGTACCCCGAATTAGTGGGTCCTACGCTATCCATAGAATGGAAGATCCTGCTTCTCTGAACCATGAGAGCCATACACTCCTCTAAATGGGAGAATTAAAAGGACTCCTATAACACAGGTAGACACTAATAGGAGGCAATGATGGAGGGGTGGGGTGCTCCAGCCTAAAGGGATTTGGTCAGAATCCATACACTAGACAAAGAAAGATTTGGGGGGCACACCCTAAAAAATGCATAAAGGAGACAGAGGACACCTGTCACTTTTGGATACAAAACAAAAGGAGTTTATTAACTCTCCTGGGAGACAGGGGTAGGGAGTTCAGAACACCTGTTACTGGTCTACAGACTCAACCACACAAAAAAAAGACACACCAGTACAGAAGATACCCATTCATCTGATTCCATTACCTTCTTATTAGCAACCATCTCCATTAGCAACCAAATATTTTCAGTAGCAGCAGTAGTCTCGATGATTTCATCATGAGGCTTTCCCAGGCTCTTCACAAGTTCCTCACCCAGGACCTCATTTGGAAGAATCACCTCTGGTTCTTCATCTTGGACATCATCTGTTCCTCTCCTGCCTTCAACCAGGCTCCCAGACCACAGAGCCTCAAGCACCAGGACTCCCAGGACAAGCAGACTTATTTTGCTCCAAGCACATGTACAAGCCTCAGGCTTCAGGCATAATCACTCAGCTGCTCCTCCCACACCCACCCCAGGTCAGAGCCTGGTGGGAAGAGAGAGATCACGTGGCCCTTCCTCTTGTGGTTGGCAAGAGGAAGTATGAATATTCATAAGTCAGGTTTATTGTAGCTTCTCATACTAATATCAGAGGTACCAGTGAAAACTACTGGCAGAAGGGAGAAACCACAGCTTCACTGAATTTAGGCGGAATCCCAAATGGTCAATTAGATTATAAATAGGCTAAGTTGTATACCACCCAGTAGAACTAAATTTGGCTAGTTGTTCCTGTTTTGGACAGAGTCCCTACAATTGTAAAAATAAAAAAAGCAGCCTGACTACCCTACAAGTAAAACAATCTGAGGCTCTAATGCCGCCTACACACGACCTGACTTTTCGGCATCAAAGGTCCGACGGAATGAATCCGTCGGACAATTCGATCGTGTGCGGGCTTCGTTGGACCTTTTCTGTCTAAAAATCTGACGGACCTTAGAAATAGAACAAGTTTCAAATCTTTCCGACAGACTCGATTCCTATCGAAAAATCAGTTCGTCTGCATGCTAGTCTGACCAAAAGGATGCTAGGGCAGCTATTGGCTACTGGCTATGAACTTCCTTATTCTAGTCCGTTCGTACGTCATCATGTTCGAAACGATCGGACTTTGGTGTGATCGTGTGTAGGCAAGTCTGTTTAGTTGGAACTCCGACGGAACTCCGTCGAAAAGTCCTTTGGGGTTCAGTCGGACGAGAAGTCCGCTCGTGTGTACACGGCATAAATGTCTTTTTTGGTATAAACCAAAAAAACGATAAAATTGACATAATGCCATTATAGATTGCCTTTAATATTGCCTATACTCTAAAATATGATTGATAGGTAAAACCCTAAAGAGCTTTCATTTAGAAATGACTTGTTCCCTTCAAATCTGTGAATTATATTATCGGAATAACTTTGTGCACAAGCTCCATGTAATAATATGAGACATGCCAATTTCCATATAACTCCAGCAGACAACAAAGAAGGATATTACATACTGAACACTTTTAATATCAATGTGTCAATCTTCCGGCATTTAAATATTTAAGCATTGTTTGCTCTCAGATAGTGAATGAATCATCTGATGTTTCTGTATTCTTGAAGTACAAATGATTTTCCTTTGTTGGAGGAATCACACAAACTCCCAAGCCTTTCATAATGGCTGATATTAAACTGAAAGACTCATCGGCTGGTAACACAAAATCACCTCTCTTATTGCAGCCATCTCACTAATGATTACTTTGTAATATTTTCCATTTTTTTAAATTTAAGTTCTTACTAGTGAGTCATTTAAAACACTTAATAAGTTTCTTTTATTAAATCATACCCTACCTTGGCTGGATGGGGGAAGGAGGACTAGCCACAATCTCTAAAGTAGCAGACTGATGGGTCCAGAAACTTGATATAATGATAGGTGACACATCAATGCTCAAATTTTAACCACTTCCAGAACGCCCACTCTCGTTATACATCGGTACTTTGAAGAGTTATATCATTATAGCAGCAGCTAGCTGCCATAACCCCGGTATCCTCTTCTTCAGCGTCCGCTTCAAGATAAAAGTGGTCTCTGCAGCGGATTCACCGCAAGATCACTTTTATCGATGGTTGGGAGAGGGCACCTCCCTCCCGCCACACTCCGGTGCCCTCCGCTGCTTACCGGAGCCATCGGATGTTGCCCCCTTTGTGACATGGAGATGAGTGAGGGGAAGATAGCCCCCACCCGTCTCCATATTATTGCAGGGCAGAAGCGATGTCAAAACTTCACTTCAGCCCATAGCTCTTAAAGGGCCATTTTTTTAAATTGCATTTTAGTGTAAATATGATATCTGAGACCTTTTTGACCCCAGATCTCATATTTAAGAGGTCCTGTCATGTTTTTTTTCCTATTACAAGGGATGTTTGCATTCCTTGTAATAAAAGGGACACATTTTTTTTAAAAGAACAGTGTAAAAATAAAAAATAAAAGGTAAAATAAATGATGATTAAAAAAAAGTTTAAACGTGCACCGTCCCGACGAGCCCGCGTGCAGAAGTGAACGCATACGTGAGTAGCGCCCGCATAAGAAAACAGTGTTCAAACCACATGTGAGGAATCACCATGATCTGTAGAGCGAGATCAATAATTCTAGCCCTAGACCTCCTCTGTAACTCAAAACATGCAACCTGTAGAATTTTTTAAACGTCACCTATGGAGATTTTTAAGGGTAAACGTTTGTCGCCATTCCACAAGCGGGCGCTATTTTGAAGCGTGACATGTTGGGTATCAATTTACTCGGCATAACATTATCTTTCACAATATACAAAAAAATGTGGCTAGCTTTACTGTTGTCTTATTTTTAAATTCAAAAAGTGCATTTTTTTTACAAAAAAAGTGCGCTTGTAAGACCGCTGTGCAAACACGGTGTGACAGAAAGTTTTGCAACGACCGCCATTTTATTCTCGAGGGTGTTAGAAAAAAAAATGTATAATGTTTGGGGGTTCTAAGTAATTTTCTAGCAAGAAAAAAACATTTTTTAACTTGTAAACAACAAATCTGAGAAAGAGGCTCGGTCCTTAAGTGGTTAAAATAAAATTAACATACTGTACATATAAAGATTTATGTATAGATTGTACAGTATCTTGCCTATAGGCATATTTATGAATCTTTGCCCTCCATCTATATACCCTGGTTTAAGAAATGATTATTCTGTAAAGAGAAATGAATAGTTGAGAAATGCTGTGAAATAGGGATGGGAGGGTGGGTATCGCGCACAGGAAACCGACAAGCACCACAGGTAAGCGGGCTGCTTAAATACCCCCCGGGCTCCTCCCATAAATTCAGGCCACCATACTGGCCTTCCTACTTATGGTTGGAGCCCTATGTCCGATATGGACATAGATAACATTTATAGTTAACATAAGACTTACCATCGGAAATAGACCTGAAAGTGTGGACTTACCATATGAAATGGACCTGAAAGTGTGCCTTGGTCTAATGGCCGGTATGCCAAAATAAGGGGGCAAAAACATTCAGGTAGGGGTATAATATTTTATTGGTTTTCAGTTATTCATTGAGCCAATTTGGAAAATGCCTGTGCCATCTCTACTTGAGGATTGGGGATATACCGGACGAAGCAGGCTGATTTCCACCTGCCTAGTCTTTTGATGACGTGGTCTGGGACCCCATGGCGGGATGCTGCGGAGGCTGCTCCGATACGAAAGGAGTGTTTCCGGAGTACTGACTGGGGTTAAGGTGAAGATTGCAGAGAAGTATCCTTATGTGTTTCACAAACTGACAGGCGCTTAAGGGTTTAACTGGGAATGGTAGAAGAGGACTGGTGTCCGGTTGTTCAGGCAGGAGTGACAGGAGACGGTTAAGTACAGTGACTGGACACCAGCTGTTATTGGTTTTGTAGAGGTGAATGTCCACTCCAGAGCCTGTTTGCTGGGTTTTAGAAACCTCGAGGTGAAGGATGAAATGGTCTTGGTAGCGAAGCAAGTGCCGTCTGCATAGTACTTGGTCTGTGGGGTTGTTACAGGTGAACTCCCCAGGTCGCAAGAACCCGTAGTAAGCCAAATATATGGCTGCTTGTAGGACCGTGCTGGGGAGCAGACCGAATGGAGAAGTAGCCAGAATGGTCGACATATCCCTGAAGATGGGCCCCGTAATGGGTAAGCTCTTGGTGCTGATCACTGGTTGTTGTTTCTGAATGCCCCTTAGGATGGCTCGTATAGCGTGTGATGAGAACAGTGAAGATTTTGTGGGGTCTTCAAGAGTCAAGAAATGTTGTATGCCGGCTAGGTATAGCCGAATGGTATTGTAAGATAAGGCCAGCTGAGTGTGGCAGTATGAAGTGAAGGCCAGTACCTGTTTGACATCTGTTGGTCCTTTACAGCAGGATGTGAGGAATTTATTGAACGCCTTCCAAGCTGTCTGGTAGGCTTTGAGTGTGTTATGAGAGAGTGAGTGATTGATGAGCTGCGTTGCTCCTTGTAAATGTTGAACTAGTCCAGGGTCAGCTGTGACCAGACAGGGATAGGGGCCGACACTGGATCGGCTCCGGGAACCTGTTTGAAAAAGGAGGTGTAGTTAAAACGTGACAGTGCGTCAGCAGCTAAATTGTATCTGCCTGGAATAAATGCACAGTGGATGTTAAACTGATGCTGTAAAGACAGTTGTACCAATCTGCGCAGGAAGGACATGACTGCTAGGGACTTGGACCTGCCTTTGTTGATGATGTCTGCTGTGGCCTGATTGTCGGTGGTGAATTGCCCTGTCCAATGGTGACCCCAGAGTTGTGCAGCTGCCACTATGGGATAGAGTTCGAAGAGGGAAGATGTTTGGGTAAAGCCGGGTATCAACAGTATCTGTTGAGGCCAGGGTCCTGAAAACCATTGGTGGCCAAAAATTGCCGCGAAACCTGTGGAAGCTGCAGCGTCTGTCACCACCTGGGGTGAAAGGGCAAAAACCATGGGTATAAATAGGGATATGCCGTTCCAGGCGGACAGGGATTCCTCCCACATAGATAGGTCCGCTATTGCTGCGGAGTCTAGATTTAGGATCTGATCGGGGTCTTGTGTTTCTGACAGGAATCTCAGCAGACGTGACACGAAGGTGCGGCCTTTTGGAATAATTCACATGGCGAAATTAAGCATTCCCAGGAGAGATTGCAACTGCTTTTTGATACACCCCTTGGTGTGGGTGAATTTGTGAAGGACTGCCCTAATGCGGGTCAGTTTGTCGAGGGGGAGACTGGCTTGCATAGTGCAGGTGTCTAAGTTGACCCCGAGAAAGGTGATGTTGTGTGCTGGGCTGTCGACTTTGTGCTTGGCGATGGGAACATTGAGATTTCCGAATACCACTCTGAGTTTGTCGAGGTCTCCTGGGGGCTTGCTGGGAGGTTCTATTAGTAGGAAGTCGTCCAGGTAATGGATGACTTCTTGGCACTGAGCCTTGTGTAACAGTATCCAAGCGAGGGACTGAGCGAATGTGTCGAAGAGCCAAGGGCTACTCTTCGAACCAAACGTCAGTTTTGTGGCAAAATAATATGCCTCCTTCCACTTGATGCCATGCCAGCACCAAAGGGATGGGTGGATAGGCAGGAGCTTGAAGGCATCCAAGATGTCGGCTTTGGAAAGCCAGGCACCTGTACCTGCTTTGATGACTGCTTGGATTGCCATGTCCACGGAGGAATATTTTAGGGAGAATTCTTCGGAGGGGATCAGTGAATTGAGACTGGGGATGTGGGAAGAATGAGGCGCAGACAGGTCGTACACCAAACGTAATTTATTTGTGAATTTTCCCTTGACAAGCCCAATAGGGCTGACTCTCCAAGTGCTGAAAGGGGGCTGAGTGACGGGGCCTATAACGTACTCTTGGTCTACTTCTGCCTGTAAGAGCCGATCTATGGCTTGTTCGTCAATGGCCGCTGAACGAAGATTCCCACATTCGTAAGTACTGTGGGGTAGTGAAATGAGGCCGGTGTGAAACCCTACTGTGAACCCCTGGATAAGGTAGGTGGCCAGGGAGGGGGTGGGGTGTGAGGTGAGGCAGAGTCCTAGCCACACGACATTGATCCGGCTTAGTCATGCCCTCTTCTGTTGTTTGACTTCGCACAAGTTTCTTGGGTGCACTCTTTGGCATAAGGTGCAGATGTGGAGTAGGCGGCACTGACTGAAGTTGCAGGACCCGTAATTGTAATTATTGCAGATGGCTGCCCCTCCCAAGGTTCGGACTGGGCGTCCGAATTTGTCCACCTGAGGCGTTTGTTCAGGGACCGACTGACCCTGAAGTGCACCGGAGGTAGAGGGAAATTCGAAGGGATGTCTGATTGTCGCATTGGCACACCAGGTGGCAGTGTGAGTGGAGGACTGGCAAATCGCACACAGGGGTGAGCGTAAGCCGGCAAAATGGCGGCAGAACAGCTCTGTGTCCATGAGACTCCAATTTGTTGTCGTTTGGAACTGAGTCTGGCTGCCGCCTTTGCGGAAAAGGAACGGTGGTAGTCGTAAAAAGAAAATCCTCCATACTTGTAGCCCAGGTCTACTACCGTATGGAGGTACAAGTCCAGCTCTTCCCTTCTGCTGGGGGTGGGTGAGCATAGAACGTCTCTCAGCATGCCAAAGGCCAAGGTGAACTCTGGGACAGATAACTTCTGGTTCAGTCTGGGGTCTTTGGCTTTAACCGCTTCCCTACCCGACCATAGACAAATGACGTCCACAGATGGGATCTCCCATCCTGGGTGGACGTCATATGACGGCCTCGGGTTCCCGTCGCTTAGGGGGCGCGCGCGCGCCCGCCGCGTTGCTCGGGACCCGGTGCGTGTGCCCGGCGGCCGCGATGTCTGCCGGGCACCCGCGATTGCCCGTTAACCGGGCCAGACCGTGGATCTGTGTGTGTAAACACACAGATCCAAGTCCTGTCAGTTCAGAGGAGAGCGATCTGTGTTCCCAGAACAGCGGAACACTGATCGGTCTCCTCCCCTTGTGCCCCTCCTCCCCCTACAGTTAGAAGCATTCCCTAGGAAACACATTTAACCCCTCCCCGCCCCCTAGTGGTTAACCCCTTCACTGCCTGTCACATTTACACAGTAATCAATGCAATTTGATAGCATTGATCGCTGTATAAATGTGAATGGTCCCAAAAATGTGTCAAAAGTGTCCGATGTGTCCGCCATAATGTCACAGTCACGAAAAAAAAATCTCTGATCGCCGCTATTACTAGTAAAAAAAATAAATAAATATTTTTTTTTTAAAAATGCCATAAATCTATTCCGTATTTTATAGACGCTATAACTTTTGCGCAAACCAATCAATATACGCTTATTGCGATTTTTTTTACCAAAAATATGTAGAAGAATACGTATCGGCCGAAACTGAGAAAAAAATTAGTTTTTTTTAAAAAAAAATTGGGATATTTATTATAGCAAAAAGTAAAAAATATTGTGTTTTTTTCAAAATTGTCGCTCTTCTTTTGTTTATAGCGCAAAAAATAAAAACCACAGAGGTGATCAAATACCACCAAAAGAAAGCTCTATTTGTGGGGAAAAAAGGACGTCAATTTTGTTTGGGTACAACGTCGCACGACTGCGCAATTGTCGTCTAAAGTGCGACAGCGCTGAAAACTAAAAATTGGTCTGGGAAGGAAGGGGGTGAAACCGGTTAAGGACCACCGATATGTCACCCCAGGTGTAGGCCTTATTTTCTGCCAGATCGTGCACAGAAATGAGGAGAGAGGCCAGGTTGACGTCCCTGCCGACCAAAATGTCCTTCCTGATGCTGGTTGGAACCAAATGGGAGGGGTAGACAATGGGGCTCCAGCCTGTGGTACCTGCAGGAAGGGGTGTTAAAGTTTGGGTTGCGGTTGGGTCGGGGATAGCCGCGGCCGGCTGAGCCTCCAGGAGTGCCACCCTGGTTTGTACGTCTGTGACCGAGGTAGGCAGGGACGACACCATCGTGTGAAGTTAAGTTGTGAGATGGCTGAAGTTATCGACTGGAGGGATGCCTGTTGGGTACTGGGTCCTGCTGCTGGTGGGGGGAAGAGGAGCTTGAACAGCTCGTCTTTCCTCGCTGTGGCGGGGAAGGGCACGCCTCTGCGTCTTAGCTCTGCCATCAGTTTGGGGATAGTCCATCCCCTGAGGGACTGCACGCTGCCGCTCTCTGAGACCGGGGAAGGTGACAGAGGGGCCATGAAGTCTTCACTGCCGGCCTGAGACATGGTTGATCTGGTGAGGATATCCTGTCTTTGAGCTCGTGTTTTTTGGTTGACTGTAACCTATTGGGGGTGACATGAATTTCAAGTTTTTGCTTTGTTTCCCTGAGTCATACTTACCCGACTTATTTTCTCTTTTTTTTTTTTTTTTTACCTGGGGGGATATCGTCCTACCTGGTGCAGGGTGGACCTACTGAACTTTGACTGACCTGGAGGAAAATGAAAGATGATAATTCGTGAAGGGTTTGCTGGCTAACTTGAAGCAATGACTTGTATGGTGCTTGCAATCTTGTGACAATGAAATTATTTGAAATGTTTGCCTTGATTATGAAATGAGTGAACTCTCTTGCCATGACAGAGGTCCGGCTCGGTCATGCAGTGACTGTGCCGACCGTGAACCGGGCTCTGGAGCATGTACTGAAATGAGGCAACTTAAAAACATTGGTGCACACCGGGACGAATCGGTGCATGTTTGATGCATCTGGATTCGAATCGGAGCGCAGTATGAAACGAAATGAGAGAAATGTTTTACCTTGACCGAGGCTCGAATTGGTTGTGCCGCATTTTGCGACTGGCAACTAACCGAGCTCTGGTATAGGTATGGATACGGTCGAAACAACTGAGGCATTCCGTGACGAATCGGTGCATCTCGGATGCGACTGGTTTCGAAACGGTGATGTCCTGTGGGAGTGAAATGAATGGTAGCAATTCCCATGACAGAGATGCGGATCGGTCGCCCGATATCTGCGACTAGCTACGATCCAGACTCTGGAGCATGTTTCAGAAATGAGGCCGAGCCCTGGGGCACGCCGTAACGAATCGGTGCATCGAGGATGCGACTGGATTCGAAGCGGAGCGCGGTAAGTGCAGGTGTAACATTTTGTTGCCATGACAGAGGTGCAAATCGGTCATGCCGCTGTAGCGACTGACTGCGAATCAGACTCTGGAGCATGTACTGAAATGTGGCAAATACCTGGGGCACGCCGAGACGAATCGGTGCATTTCCATGCGACTGAATTCGTATCGGAGCGTGATACGTGGAAGTGAAATGATAACCATGACAGAGGTGCGAATCGGTGAGTCGAAAGCGACTGATAATGACGTGACTCTGGAGCATGTACTGAAATGAGGCCGTAACTACTGGGGCACACCGGAGAGAATCGGTGCATCTTTAGGTGCGACTGGATTCGAATAGGAGCGCGGTACGTGACTGAAATGAGAAATGATTCAAAATGGTTTGAAATGTTAGAAATGTATTTAGAAATGTTCAGAAATGAGAAATGATTGTTATCGAACTGACGTGATTCGATAAGATTGCGAATTGCGAATCGCTATAGTTGTCTACTGACGCATGGTAACTATTTAGACATACCTGAAATGAAGCGACGTCTGCGTCGCGGTGGTCTTCTCAGATAACGCGAAATGGTAACATAAAGATAGTGCGAGTGATATGCATTGCGGTTACTTTCGTGAAATTTGCGATTGATTCGTACGTTTGATATCACGGTTTAGTGACATGATATCTAACAATGCGTGAAAACAAAAGTCCGACGGGACCCTACCTGCGACAGCCAAGCCAGACGCGTGGTACGAACTGCGAATCGGTAACACGGACTTCGAAACTCTCGAGCACGGAAATTGCAAATGCGGGAACTTGCGAGACAAGAACTTGCGGACGCTGGTATTCGAATAGTCGGCCTAGTGACGTATATCGCGCACAGGAAACCGACAAGCACCACAGGTGAGCGGGCTGCTTAAATACCCCCCCGGGCTCCTCCCATAAATTCAGGCCACCATACTGGCCTTCCTACATATATATATATATATATATATATATATATATATATATATATACATAGTACTGTGCAAAAGTTTCAGGCAGGTGTGAAAACATGCTGTAAATTAAGAATGCTATCAGAAATATTTACTAGTTTATTTCTGTCAATTAACAAAATTATTAAAAAAAAAATTATTAATATCAGTAAATGAACAGAAGAGAAATCCAAATCAAATCAATATTTGGTGTGACCATCCTTTTTCTTCAAAACAGCTTCAATTCTTCTAGGTACACTTGCACAGGGTTTTTTAAAAAAACTCGGCAAGTAGGTTGTTCCAAACATCTTGGAGAACTAAGAAAAGATCTTCTGTGGATGTTGTCTGCCTCAGATCCTGCTGTCTCTTCATGTAATCCCAGACTCCACGATGTTGAGATCAGGGCTCTGTGGCAACTAAACCATCACTTCCAGGACTCCTTGTTCTTCTTTACACTGAAGATAGTTTTTAATGACATTGGCTGTATGTTTGGGGTTGTTGTCCTGCTGCAGTCTTCATTTGGGGTCAAACACACACCTTCCTGAAAGTATGGCAAGATGAAGAAGTATCTGCCTGTATTTCTCAGCATTGAGGACACCATTAATCCTGACCAAATCTCCGACTCCATTCTCAGCAATGCAGCCCCAAACTTGCAAGGAACCTCCACCATTCTTCACTGTTGCTTGCAGACACACATTATTGTACCGCTATCCAGCCTTTTGCAAACAAACTACCTTCTGCTACAGCCAAATGTTTCAAATTTTGACCCATCAGTCCAAAGCACCTGCTGCCATTTTTCTGCACACTAGTACCTATGTTTTCATGCATGGTTGAGTCGCTTAGCCTTGTTTCCACGTCCTATGCACGAAAATATAGGAACTGGGATGGAGAAAAATGGCGGCAGGTGCTCTGGACTGATGAATTTTAAGCCTCCTACACAGATGTTTTTGTTTCAGTTAACCACTTAAGCCCTGGACCATTTGGCTGGCCAAAGACCAGAGCACTTTTTGCGATTCTGCTCTGCGTCGCTTTAACTGACAATTGCGCAGTCGTGTAACGTGGCTCCCAAAAAAAATTGACTACCTTTTTTTCCCAAAAATAGAGCTTTATTTTGGTGGTATTTGATCACCTCTGCGGTTTTTATTTTTTGCGCTATAAACAAAAAAATAGTTAGGGAGGTAAGTATATAGGTTCGCTGTCAGTGTTTTATAGCGACAGGGACCCCTATATACTACCTAATAAAGGTTTTAACCCCCTGATTGCCCCCTAGTTAACCCTTTCACCAGTGATCACCATATAACTGTTACGGGTGACGCTGGTTAGTTAGTTTGTTTATTATAGTTTATTATAGTTTTAGGGCACCCGCCGTTTATTACCTTATAAAGGTTTAACCCCCTGATCGCCCAGCGGTGATATAAGTTAAGTTTTTAGGGTCAGATAGGGTCTGCATCGCCCCAGGCAGCGTCAGGTTAGCGCCAGTACCACTAACACCCACACACGCAGCATACACCTCCCTTAGTGCTATAGTATCTGAACGGATCAATATCTGATCCGATCAGATCTATACTAGCATCCCCAGCAGTTTAGGATCTTCAAAAACGCAGTGTTAGCGGGATCAGCCCAGATACCTGCTAGCACCTGCGTTTTGCCCCTCGGCCCAACCCAGCCCAGCCCACCCAAGTGCAGTATCGATCGATCACTGACACTTACAAAACACTAAGCACACATAACTGCAGCGTTCGCAGAGTCAGGCCTGATCCCTGCGATCGCTAACAGTTTTTTGGTAGCGTTTTGAATCAGTCGCTGACAGTCAGGAGCTTTTTTGCCTGTGAATCCCACTAGTATACCACTAAATTTAGAGCCCAAAATGGCAAATCGAAGGTACACAAGTGAAGAGGCCTACACGTTTCTGAGCATGTCAGATAGTGAAGAGGAAGTCACTCATCTGTCAGATTCAGGCTCAGAATACGATCCTGTAGAGGACAGCGGCTCCATGACAGATAGCTCTGACGACGGAGTTGTGGTCCCTGCCAAGGTCAGGCGTACCAGACTCCAATCTTCTTCTTCTGTCCTTGAAGTGCAAGAACCGCAGGTCCCTCGTATGGAGCAGAGCAGTACTAGCGCCGCAATTCCTTCTGGTGAACTGGCAAGCACCAGCGGCCTAGTACACCCTGGTCGTACACCCAGCACTGCAGTATCACGTGGTGAGGTGGCGAGTCCCATAAGTGCAGTTCAAGCTGGCAAGGTGGCAAGCACAAGTAATGTCCCGTTGCCACCAAGAAGACGAACACAGGCCCGTTGTGCCCATAGTGCCCTTCCTGCTGCATTCGCCAATCCGAATTGGGAACCCACCACTTCTGCAGCACCCATACTTTCCCCATTCACTGGCCAACCCGGAATTCAGGTGGAAACAGTTGATTTTATGCCACTGGATTTTTATTCACTGTTTTTCACTGAAGATCTCTATAGATCTATTGTGGACCAAAGCAATTTATACGCTGGTCAACACATCGCTGCTAAAACCCAGTCCTCCCTTGCCAGAGATTGGAGACCAATTACGGTCTCCGAATTTAAGATCTTTCTGGGCCTTTCCCTCAACATGGGCATAAATAAAAAGAGTGAGTTGCGGTGATATTGGTCCACTGACCCAATTCACCATATGCCCTTGTTCTCTGCCTCCATGACCAGGGCACAATACGAGCAGATTTTGCGGTTCATGCACTTCAATGACAATGAACTCTGTCGTCCTCGTGGAGACCCTGAATACGATCGGCTCTACAAAATTCATCCCCTCGTAAACCACTTCAACCAGCGCTTTGCAGACTTGTTTACTCCCCATCAAGTTGTCTGCGTTGATGAGTCCCTGATTAAATTTTCTGGCCGCTTGTCATTCAAACAGTACCTTCCCAGCAAGCGTGCCAGATATGGGGTCAAGATGTTTAAGCTCTGTGACAGGGCCACAGGCTATACATGTAGTTTTATGGTTTACGAGGGCAAAGATAGTCACGTAGAGCCGACAAACTGCCCTGACTACATAGGAAGCGCTGGCAAGATAGTGTGGGACTTGGTGTCACCCTTATTCGGAAAGGGGTACCATTTATATGTGGACAATTATTACACGAGCGTGCCACTTTTTAGTCACCTTTTTGATCATCATATTGGAGCATGTGGCACCGTGCGACCTAATCGCCGGGGCTTTCCCCAGCGGCTTGTAGATTCCCGTCTTAGGCTGGGGGAGAGAGCCTGCTTGCAGTGTAATAATTTGCTCGCTATGAAGTGGAGGGACAATTTGAATGTTTTCGTTCTTACCTCCCTTCATGCAGACACGACGGTCCAAATTACTACGGCGACTGGTGTTGTGGAGAAACCCCTCTGTGTCCACGAATATAACCAAAATATGGGAGGGGTGGACCTCAACGACCAGTTGTTGGTGCCGTACCTAGTTGCCCGTAAGGCCAGACGCTGGTACAAAAAAGTGTCTGTATACTTATTTCAATTGGCTTTGCTGAACGCTCATGTGCTATACAGAGCTTCAGGACAGACTGGATCCTTCCTTAAATTCCAGGAAGAGATCGTCAGAGCCCTTCTGTATCCAGACGGTGCTCCACCTCACCTTCCCCAACCAGATGCAGTAAGCCGGCTGCATGGGAGGCATTTTCAATATGTCCTCCCGAGTACCCCTACCCAACGAGCCCCCCAAAGAAAATGTTGTATCTGCAGAAAGCGCGGATTTAGGCGTGACACCCGGTATTATTGTCCCTCCTGTCCTGGCAATCCTGGTCTTTGCATTGGTGAATGTTTTGAGCGCTACCATACACTAGTTGAGTTTTAGCGTAGGGTACAGCATTGCACAGACTAGGACACACTTTCACAGAGTCTCCCAAGATGCCATCGCATTTTGAGAGACCCAAACCTGGAACCGTTACAGTTTTTAAAGTTACAGTTATAAAAAAAAATATAAAAAAAAAAGTAAAAAAAAAAAAAATACACAAGAAAAAAAAAAAAATAAAAAAAACAAAAATAGTTGTCGTTTTATTGTTCTTTCTCTCTCTATTTTCTCTCTATTGTTCTGCTCTTTTTTACTGTATTCTATTCTGCAATGTTTTATTGTTGTTATGTTTTATCATGTTTACTTTTCAGGTATGTAATTTTTTTATAGTTTACTGTGTTTTAACCATTTTTTTGTTTTCAGGTACGCCATTCAGCTGCAGCGCGGATTTATTTATCTTGACAGCAACAGCGTTTGCTTCCACGATACATAAAGCCGTGACTCCAGCGCTGTCGGAGGTGATTTCACCACCACAGTTACATACTTCAGCATATATGCCGAAGCGTGGGGGCAGCAGTGGGTGGAGGAGCGATTTGCTCCTGCCTTTTGTGGGAGGATGCCCCCATGCTTCGGCATATATATATTTTAGGCACAGGTTGCGTTAAATGTTTTATTTTTTACTATGTTTTTTTTATATTTGCTTTGCAGGTATGGTAAGTCTTACTGTTATACTGTAATGTTATTTTGTTTTATTGTTAACCATCATTTGCTTAGCAGGTACGCCATTCAGTTGCAGCGCGGATTTATTTATCTTGACAGCAACAGCGTTTGCTCCCACGATACATAAAGCCGTGACTCCAGCGCTGTCGGAGGTGATTTCACCACCACAGTTACATACTTCAGCATATATGCCGAAGCGTGGGGGCAGCAGTGGGCGGAGGAGCAATTTGCTCCTACCTTTTGCGGTCAGTTTTCATGTAAAAGCAATCCTAGCAGCTAATTAGCCTCTAGACTGCTTTTACAAGCAGTAGGAGGGAATGCCTCCCCCTCCCACCGTCTTCCATGTTTTTCTCTGGCTCTCCTGTCCCAACAGGGAACCTGAGAATGCAGCCGTTGATTCAGCCAGCTGACCATAGAGCTGATCAGAGACCAGAATGGCTCCAATCATCTCTATGGCCTAAAAAAGCTGAAGCTACGAGCATTTTATGACTTTCGCCGGATGTAAACAGCGCCATTGGGAAATTGGGAAAGCATTTTATCATACCGATCTTGGTGCAATAGAGGCAGGATATCTTGGTGTGGTCAGATGCTTTGAGGGCAGAGGAGAGATCTAGGGTCTAATAGACCCCAATTTTTTCAAAAAAGAGTACCTGTCACTACCTATTGCTACCATATGGGATATTTACATTCCCTGAGATAACAATAAAAATGCTAAAAAAAAAAAAAAAAAAATGAAAGGAACAGTTTAAAAATAAGATAAAAAAGCAAAAAAAATAAGAAAGAAAAAAAAAAAAGCACCCCTGCCCCCCCCCCCGCTCTTGCGCAAAGGCGAACGCAAGCGTCGGTCTGGCGTCAAATGTAAACAGCAATTGCACCATGCATGTGAGGTATCACCGCAAAGGTCAGATCGAGGGCAGTCATTTTAGCAGTAGACCTCCTCTGTAAATCTAAAATGGTAACCTGTAAAGGCTTTTAAAGGCTTTTAAAAATGTATTTAGTTTGTCGCCACTGCACGTTTGTGCGCAATTTTAAAGCATGTCGTGTTTGGTATCCATGTACTCGGCCTAAGATCATCTTTTTTATTTCATCAAACAT
Source organism: Aquarana catesbeiana (assembly GCF_042186555.1). Classification (NCBI taxonomy): domain Eukaryota; kingdom Metazoa; phylum Chordata; class Amphibia; order Anura; family Ranidae; genus Aquarana; species Aquarana catesbeiana. The sequence goes on from NC_133336.1 coordinate 37,803,925, forward strand.
TTGGTAAATATAGTGTGTTTTAGTGCATTCAAATTTTAAAAAGTGTGTTTTTTCCCCAAAAAATGCGTCTGAAAAATCACTGCGCAAATACTGTGTGAAAAAAAAAAAAATGAAACACCCACCATTTTAATCTGTAGGGCTTTTGCTTTAAAAAAATATATAATGTTTGGGGGTTCAAAGTAATTTTCTTGCAAAAAAAAATTATTTTTTCATGTAAACAAAAAGTGTCAGAAAGGGTTTTGTCTTCAAGTCGTTAGAAGAGTGGGTGATGTGTGATATAAGCTTCTAAATGTTGTGCATAAAATGCCAGTACAGTTCAAAACCCCCCAAATGACCCCATTTTGGAAAGTAAACACCCCAAGCTATTTGCTGAGAGGCATGTCGAGTCCATGGAATATTTATTATGTCACACAAGTTGCGGGAAAAAGACAAATTTTTTTTTTTTTTTTTTGCACAAAGTTGTCACTAAATGATATATTGCTCAAACATGCCATGGGAATATGTGAAATTACACCCTAAAATACATTCTGTTGCTTCTCCTGAGTTCGGGGATACCACATGTGTGAGACTTTTTGGGAGCCTAGCTGCGTACGGGACCCCGAAAACCAAGCACCGCCTTCAGGCTTTCTAAGGGTGATTTCATTCTTCACTGTCTATCACAGTTTCGGAGGCCATGGAATGCCCAGATGGCACAACCCCCCCCCCCCCAAATGACCCCATTTTGGAAAGTAGACACCCCAAGCTATTTGCTGAGAGGTATGGCGAGTATTTTGCAGACCTCACTTTTTGTCACAAAGTTTTCAAAAATTGAAAAAAGAAAAAAAAAATTTTTCTTGACTTTCTTCATTTTCGAAAACAAATGAGAGCTGAAAAATACTTACCATGTCTCTCAGCAAATAGCTTGGGGTGTCTACTTTCCAAAATGGGGTCATTTGAGGGGGGTTGTGCTATCTTGGCATTTTATGGCCTACGAAACTGTGATAGGTAGTGAGGAGTGAATTCAAAAATTTACGCCCTTAAAAATCCTGAAGGCGGTGCTTGATTTTCGAAACCCCGTACGCGGCTAGGCTCCCGAAAAAGTCCCACACATGTGGTATCTCCGTACTCAGGAGAAGCAGCAGAATGTTTTTTGGGGTGTAATTCCACATATGCCCATGGCATGTTTGAGCAATATATCATTTAGTGACAACTTTGTGCAAAAAAAAAAAGTTTGTAATTTTTCCGCAACTTATGTCAAAATATAAAATATTCCATGGACTCAACATGCCTCTCAGCAAATAGCTTGGGGTGTCTACTTTCCAAAATGGGGTCATTTGGGGGGGGGGGGGGTTGTGCCATCTTGGCATTGTATGGCCTTTAAAACTGTGATAGGTAGTGAGGAGTGAAATCAAAAATTTACGCCCTTCAAAATCCTGAAGGCGGTGCTTGGTTTTCAGGGCCCCGTATGCGGCTAGGCTCCCAAAAAGTCCCACACATGTGGTATCCCCATACTCAGGAGAAGCAGCTAAATGTACTTTGGGGCGCAATTCCACATATAACCATGGCATGTGTGAGCAATATATCATTTAGTGACAACTTTTTGTAAAAAAAAATTTATTTTTATTTTTTTATCATTATTCAATCACTTGGGACAAAAAAAATGTAATATTCAATGGGCTTAACATGCCTCTCAGCAATTTGCTTGGGGTGTCTACTTTCCAAAATGGGGTCATTTGGGGGGGTTTGTACTGCCCTGCCATTTTAGCACCTCAAGAAATGAGATAGGCAGTCATAAACTAAAAGCTGTGTAAATTCCGGAAAATGTACCCTAGTTTGTAAACGCTATAACTTTTGCGCAAACCAATAAATATACGCGTATTGACATTTTTTTTTACCAAGGACATGTGGCCGAATACATTTTGGCCTAAATGTATGACTAAAATTTAGTTTATTGGATTTTTTTTATAACAAAAATTTGAAAATATCATTTTTTTCAATATTTTCGGTCTTTTTACGTTTATAACGCAAAAAATAAAAACCGCAGAGGTGATCAAATACCTTCAAAAGAAAGCTCTATTTGTGGGAAGAAAAGGACACAAATTTCGTTTGGGTACAGCATTCCATGACCGCTCAATTAGCAGTTAAAGCGACGCAGTGCCAAATTGTAAAAAGTTCTCTGGTCAGGAAGAGGGTAAATCCTTCTGGGGCTGAAGTGGTTAAAGCGAACCTTTATCCCCTAAATACAATAAAATAAATGGTGCATGCAGAATTGCATGCTCATCTATAAACGTCATAAAGGTCATTTAAATTCTCAAATAATTTTTGTCAATCTTACATTTTATTTTTAAACTTCCTGTTTTCCCTGAGGCACCGAGGACACAGTCCCAGCCTCACAGGTGCCCCCTGGGAAGGCTATGCTACCAGTGCCTTTCAGTACTGTGCCAATGTTCAATAACAAACAACTTGCCATTCCTGATAACATACGGTGCACGAGGCAGACCATGCATGGGATCATGTGCAGCATCATCGGTGGTCCAGCACACAACAAGGAAGAAGAAACCACCCACCAAACATATCTTATTTTTAAAAGGGCTTCACAAGAGATGAGGAGGAAGTGGGGGGAGGGGGGGGATAAAAAAAGGATGAAGCGAGCAATTATCTTTAAATGTTTTTACTGAAATATTTGCAGCACAGCGATGGTGGTATTATAAGATAAGGATTGGGGGGGGGGGGAGCTTTCTTTACGGAAACCTGAGCTAAGAGAATTGCCACTTAAAAAAAAAAGCAAATTGCCCGGCTGTTGTGCTGATCCAGTGACTTCGGTACATTACTGGGTCATTTACTTAAAATTACATATGAACGTGCCCATGTGACCATCTCTGATGTGTAATTTACCAAACTAAAGGAAATGCACATTTTTTGCATTATAATGACCTCTAGGTTCTCCACTTTTCAGTAACAGGGGTTATTAAAATGTAAATGAAGACTTCCCACCTATACTTTACTTATACATGCTGACATTACAGGTAATACACCATGTTTAAATCACTAATGAATATAAGAAAATAAGAGCAGAGCATTCATAATCCTATTATGTTTCTTACAACGGACAGATAAGGGACTGCGCTGTGGTGGTCGGGAGTAGATTTTATGGCAATGGACAATAAAGAATTGCAGGACTGATAACTGCAATCGCTGCTTTGGAGGAAATTGTTCAATAAATGTATGTATTTACAATTTTCCCCTATAATAATTTTCTTTAAAAAATGTTTTGAACAGTGTTACATTTTTTTGTTGCTGTCAGGAACGTCATGCCAGCGATCTGGAAGATTATGCCAGCCATTAGGAAAATCATGCCAGCCATCAATATGATCGTGCCAGCCTTTAGAGACATCACACCAGTCATCGGGAAGACCATGCCAGCCATCAGGAAGATCATGCCAGCCATTAAGAACATCATGCCAGCCATCAAGAATGCCAGCCATCAGGAAGCTTGTGCCAGCGGTAAGGTTCAGGCTCATATCTGTGCAATATTTGTAGGCATAGAAGCCTAACTAGATGTATGCATCATAGTGTGCACACGACTGTGCAAATTGCCCACTTCTACAGATATTGGTACCTAACGGGTAAGTTTTACATAGGATAATTACTGAATGTGAATCTCAGTCTGAGTTCCTGTAATTCTTGATCCTGAAACTTATGCTTAACCTTATTTTTGATTTGACTTTAATTTGATCTGCTTCTAAATTGTCTTTGTCTGCCTATATTTGCTCAGCTTTGTTACCGATCTGGGCTTGGACTTCTGACCAAGAATTTGCATATCGATTTAGTAGCTTGTTCTCTGAATGTTCTCAATCTCTACCTATTGCTGACCTTGATTGTCCTATGATTTGGTGCCTTTCTGCTAATGGCCTGTCTCCGCTCATAACTAAACTTGGTATCCTGGTGCTCTAACAGCTGTACTTCTGCTCATCTTCAGTTTCAGCCCTGGCACTTGTGCCCTTTCATTGCCCTTGCAGACACTGTCTCAACTTCTAGGGGTGCTTGGATGGGAATCGTGCAAGAGGCCACCAGCATCATTTCGAGTTTCTGGGTTCCTTATACAGATAAATGTGTATAGATGTCCACACTCCAACTTGCTGAAGATCCAAAGCTTTGTTGTAGAAAGTCGATCATAAAAACATGTTCCTAGCTCCATAAAGCCAGGTACATGTAACAATGCCTGTGCCTGTCTTTTTGGAGTTGTGAACGTGTTTTTATAATCTATTTTCTACAATAAAACTTTGGATCTTCAGCAAGCTGGAGTGCGGTCATCCATCCACTTTTATCAGTATTTTGGCTGGACCAGCACCTATAGCTGGAGATAACTTTTGTTTGATGTTCCTCATACAAGTACATGGCAGTTTCTCTTGTTATTAGTAAATATTTAGCTTATATTGCTTTTTAGTATTGCTTATCTTGCTTATTGCTATTTATCTCCAAATACGCAAAGGCTTCTTCACTGTAAGTGCTGTGAAAATTTGGACTCCCTCAAGAGCTGGTTCTGGCCAGCTCAGTAGATTGTTTTAAAAAGGGCCTGGATTCTTTCCTAAATGTACATAATATAACTGGGTACTAACATTTATAGGTTAAGTTGATCCAGGGATTATCCGATTGCCTCTTGGGAGATCAGGAAGGATATTTTTTCCCCTGCTGGAGCAAATTTTGTCATGCTTTATTGGGATTTTTTGCCTTCCTCTGGATCAATTGTGGGTATAGAATTCTATACATAGGATTGTATATGTATATTTTTTTCCTTTTTTGGTTGAACTAGATAGGTTTGTGTCTTTTTTCAGTCAGACTAACTATGTAACTATGTAACAAAGTGTATGTAAAGAAAAAAATTAAAGTGATGTTAAAGCTTAAAGCGGAACTTCATTCCGACTCAGTGCTAGGTGCATGGTGGTTGCTGCATGACTTCATTGATCCTCCCCAACTAAAAAACAAATAAGCTTTAAAGTTGCCATTTTTCTTATTTCACATTTATTGCTTTACTTCATTCAAAAGCACAAAATGCTACCTGGACTAAAACACATACACCTGGCCAAGTATAAGGAAAGTAGGTAATGGATATAGGGCATTGAACGGTCATCTCCAGACAAGTTTAATATAACACAAAATTGAAAATATATAATTTATTATTGAAAAAAAGTTTACAAAGACATACACATATATAAACAAGGGACCAAATATCTTCCCTATCAAAACAGTAAAGTATGTACAGTAGGTACACTATATACAAGCAATCAAAGCCGTCATGAATCGCAGTAATATTGGTACATCCACATCTTCAAGGCTGAATTGCTTCATAATTTAGTCAAAATCTATTTACAAACAAAAGGAAATATATATATATATATATATATATATATATATATATATATATATATATATACACATACAGGTCTGTACATAATCCATGAAGAAAAAAAAAAGGAATGGGGGGGGAGGGGGAATGTACCTCAAGCACCTCCCTCTATTCCCCCCTTAGTCCTGGATGAGACCCCTGTAGAACTGGTCCCTACAGACAAACTGTTACAGACAAATACCGTACAGGGCACAATGGACGTCTATGTGACTCGTTAGAAGCAGCGACTGTGGATGGTTTGGACATTATTAATCTAATGTCCCACCTAAAGCTGAGGAAATGTCACTTTTGAGTATGGGTTTAAACGTTTGCACGGAAAGTAATATTGACTTATTCGATACGGTCAAAGACCTGAATTCATTTGCTCGTAAGCTTAACTTCAAATGCCATTTTGATTGCTACAACTATGCGACCGACCTTCCTTAGGACGAGTCATATATTTTTAAACCACGTGAATTTACCCGGCAGAGTATCGAGCAATTAAAACACCTAATGAGCTAGCTAAAGAAAGTGTGGATGTTAATTTTGAGGCCCTGATAAATGATGATGATGTGGATGACGTTGTTCAACCCACCTCGCAACCCAAATGATATAAAAACAAATCAACTAAGTTCCCAACCTCAACTAATACATGTGTTAATTTGTTCCTTCAACTAGTTACAGGTGATTTTGAGACTCTAGTGTCCACGGGCAGAAGGTGGACACGTTTAGATGACCATCAAAAGGAAATACTATCTAATCTATCTAAACTATGTGACATCGTTATCAAACCCTCAGATAAGGGTGGTAACATTGTTATTATGACCCAGGCATCATATGTTCACATGTGCGTGATATTTTGTCTAATCAGGCTTGGTATAGAAAAATATCCCCCCTAATGATCACTACTTTCCAACTAGATTTTGAGACTTTGGTGGATGGGGCCTTTCAGCAGGGCCTCATTAACCAAGGCAATAGAAATTTCCTGGTCATTGGTCATCCAACCACGCCTACTTTTTATACCTTACCTAAGATGTATAAAAACAAACTGGACGCCCGGGTCCAGTGGCGTCTCCAGCTTTCATATTTAGGGGGGGCACATGGGGGGACAGGGACAAAAGTAGGGGGGCAACTATAAAATGCATATATATATATATATATATATATATATATATAGATAGATATATAGATATATAGATATAGATATATATAGATATATAAATATATACTGGGGCCCTTTACTACGACCCCACAACGGCCCTTTCACATGTTCTGCAGTGAGCTCCCTTCCTACTGTATTGGGGTCCCCCAGGGTGGCAGAAAACAAGATATATATGTCACCAGCATACCAAGAAAACATAAGGATCCAAAGCAGTGGGAGAACTATCAGGGTTGCAAAGGTTGTCTTGCCTCCGGGCCCTGGTGTTCTGCCACTGTGGGGTTCCCCAGCCTCCTCTTGCTGTCCTGCCCCTGCTATTGACTGCTCTGGTCTGGCATCTCTTGGAATTTACAGGCTGGTTCTCCTGTCCTAAGGATGCGAGAAATCAGTCTGTTTTTTCAGTAACTGAGAGTCCTGGTGGAGTCCTTCCTGCAACTCGCTCTTCTCCCTGCCAATGAGGATGCAGGGGAAGGAGCAGATCGGACGGCCATGGTTGTGTGAGCACTTGCATTATGCAGTGTCAGGGAGGGGGGAGGAATCACCCGCAGGAGCTGACTGGGGACTCTCTCCCTCTTAGACATTGATTTTTTGTAAAAAAAAAAAAATTTTTTATTGGGGGGGGGGGCACATGGGGGGCACATGGTGGGGCACAGCATAATGTTGGGGGGGTCAGGGCCCCCTCTGGCCCCCCCCCTAGGGACGCCATTGCCCGGGTCACCCTATAGTGTCTGGAATTATGAGCATTACCTCGCAGGCTAGTGTACTTGTGGACGAGTGCTTGTGCCCCCATGTGGAGAGCTTGCCGACATACCTTAAGGACACTATTCACTTATTGACCATTCTTGATGGTCTAAATGTTGGGGTTGATGCTTTGCTTGTGTCTATCGATGTGGAGGCGGTTTATTCAAGTACACCACATGATTTGGGACTTGCCACGATTAAACTTTTTTTAAACAAGTGAAGTACTGATGATTATGAGTACAATGCGTTAGTTTTGGGGCTCCTTCAGTTCATTCTGACCCATAATGCTATTGTGTTTGATGGCTCCCACCACCTCCAGGTGCAGGGGTTGGCTATGGGGACTACGTGCGCCCCCTCTTATGCCAACTTGTACCTGGGGGGGGGAGCGGTCAATTTTTGGATCTAAGAACTTGCCGATGTACTTCCGCCATGTATCCTTATGGCGGAGGTACATCGACGATATCCTCATCTTCTGGAGTGGGAGCATGGATTTGCTCAGTCAATTTCTGCATCGACTTAATGATAATCTATTCAATTTGTGGTTCACATTAAATGTGGATAGCACCACTATTCCCTGTTTGGATCTTACCATCAACAAGTCTGTGGATGGATCTATTAGTACAAATTTATTTAGGAAGCCTATGGCTGGGAACTCTCTACTCCATGCCACTAGTAGCCACTCTAGACATCTAATTAAAACCATACCTACTGGACAATATTTACAAGTCCGTTGCAATTGCTCAAATGACGAGGACTTCAAAATTCAGCCAGATGCCCTCAGAGAAAGATTTTTAGATAGGGGCTATAGCAACAAGGCGCCTATAAAAGAGCACTAGAGAGCCCTCGTGATTTGTTGCTGTTTAAAGGCGAACAGGGGCCTGAGCAGATCAATATTAGACCAATCCTAAACAAAGTGATGATATTTATGATATCTTGTCCAAACATTGGCCTCTTCTTACTGAGGATTTCACATTGAGACACTTTGTAGATCCCAATTCACATATTACCTTTAAAAGGAATCATTCACTCAGAGATATCTTAACGGCTAGCCACTTTGATAGACAGAGGGGCTTAGACCAGTGTGGTACACGCCCTAGAGGCACTTGCAAATGTGGTCATTGTGACTATTGTCGCTACATTGATGTGGAAAATGAACCTTTCTACATAGGATCTACTCTAATTAAGTTGAAGCACTTTACCAATTGTGAAACTAGGGGTATAATCTATTTACTAACGGGGGGCTGCAATGACTTCTACGTTGGCAAGACCAAAGTATGTTCTGGCAACGTATGAAGGAACATGCAGCTGATATCAAAGATGAGATCCCCGTGAGTCCCATTGATAGGCATTTTACTGATTGTATGTTATGTAATATTGATACCCTTCGGTTCCGAGCAATAGACAGTATACATCCTGCCCCCGGGGAGGAAACTTTGACAACCGTATCCTGCGCTCCGAATCTCAGGGGATTTTACTTTGCGTGCAAACCACCCCCCTGTTCTAAATGAGTTCATTAGTTATGCCTGTTTTCTCTCTGAATAATGCCAGAGAGGCTTTTCTGTATCAAGGTTACGTTTTGTCTATACCCTAACTTTTGTTCCCCTTTTTCTTTTTCCCCCATCTCCCCCCTTTTTTTGTACTTCATGGGCCTCGGGGCTTTCAGGACTGGGTCTCCATAGGTTTTTTTTCATGTCCACTGATGCTTTATCATGGACTTGTGGTTATTGCATACATATGGGCCCACTGGGTAGTGATGTTGCTCTGCCTCTTATAACCCTTTTTTTAATGATATTTTATTCATTTTTTTTGTTATTTTGTGTGTCACTTCCAGTTTTGTGGGTGGAAGTCAATGCCGGTTTTGTGGGATGATGTCACTTCCGGTTTTGCGGGATGACATCACTTCGGGTTTGCCGGGAGGACATCCCTATGCATGTGGTTCTTATACTTAAGCCTTGTACACACGGTACAATTGTTGGCCAACCGAGCGTCTGATTTTTGTCAAAAGGGCGTGTGTCAGGATCTTGTCTTGCATACTAACGTTACACAATTGTCGTGCCACAAACATGAACATAGCGACGTACTACAAGGAATTTCAGCTCTTGAATGCCACCCTTGGGGCCCCTTCTGCTAATTTCGTGTTTGGTGAGCATTGATTCCGAGCATGCATGTTTGTAATTTCGAATTTTGTGTGACGGATTTGTGTACTGACCATCAAAAAATCTGGCCCGGCAAAAATTTACTGTCATCCATTTGTTGGCCGAAAATTGGACAATTGTCAAAAGGAGTGTACCAACGGTAAGATTTTAGGACAACAGTCTGTCAACAGACAATCCCCTGTCAACAGACAATCGAACCGTGTGTACAAGGCTTTATTATCACTAATTTTGGCACTGTTTTTGTCTGCTGATACAGCCTGACCTATGGGGAGATGACCCACCCAGTACCCTGTGGATCCCCCCCTGTCTATACTAGTTATATAGGGGAGGATCTGCTTTGGGGTGGACATGCTGGGGAGCAGATTTCGGGAGACCCAGAGTTGCTATACATAGTAGACTGGACCACACACCAAAAGAAGCGTCTTCTACAGCTGGTTTATCTTTTGGGCTGCCTATACTAGAGGCACTTGGACGTTACTGGTGTCCAGTATACGCACTAGGTAAGGCTTTGCCATTTTGCTTCATTGTATGGAGCTGGATTCTGGGTCTACCTCTGCCAGCTTTTGTATGCCTGGTGATTGTTACCTAATAGATAGACACATATATGTTCTATTTTGAGTTACAGACTATATTAAATCTTTTTAAAGTCATTGGACCTTTTGGACATCCATAGATAGTAAATGCTTTTGGGTGCAGGAATACCTTCAGTAATAGCCTTCTCTATTTGAGGTCAGCATTGATTTTTGGTATCCTGGCTCATGATGCGATGCCTTTTGGCATTGTGTATCATAGTTATCTATTTTTTTTTTCTTTTCTCTTTCCTCTGTGTATGACGTTTTGTAACTGTTAATTAAGCCCGGCATGTGTTACCCTATTGGGCTTATATATGTTCACAGATTCATGACTCACTGTGTATGTGAAGTTCTCCTTTAAGTGATGACTACAATAGTCGTATACATCAGGATTGTTGTCCTTTGATGTGCGGAGTTCATGCTTGCCGTGTTCGTTCTCGGTCTTCCCTCAGTTCGGACGGTCAGGGTGGCCTTGAGGTACATTTTTCCCTTTCCTCCCTGTTTGTAAATAGATTTTGACTAAAATATGAAGCAATTCAGCCTTGAAGAAGCGGATGTACCAATATTACTGCGAAACATGTCGGCTTTGACTGCTTGTATATAATGTACCTACTGTACATACTTTATTGTTTTTTTTAGGGAAGATATTTGGTCCCTTGTTTATATATGTGTATGTCTTTGTAAACTTTTTTTCAATAACAAATGATATATTTTCAATTTTGTGTTATATTATACTTGTCTGGAGATGACCGTTCAACTCCCTATATCCATTACCTACTTTCCTTATATTTCAATACTAGGGGTGGCACTCCATGACAATCACTATATATCACAAATGATTGATGGGTCATTACTATGTATTTATATACATATATGACTTCATTCTATTTACACCTGGCCAAGTTTGTAGAGTTCCCAGAATGCAATTTAATCCACTCTTTCTTCGTACGCTATAACATCGCCACAGTTCCAGACCTTTCCTTTTAACCCTGTCCAGAAATGTAGCAGTGATTATGGATTTTGCAATTACCCTGGAAAACAGTCAACAAGAAGTAGTGTGATTGCATTAGATGTTTTAAGCACCTGCAATCTAAGCCACAAAACTTGGCTGGAGTTGGATGTTATGCTGCTGCAGAGACACTCCAAGGCAAAGTTAATAAATCCTAAACAGAAAAGTTTAGAGACCAATGACTGGTGAAGGTCACTGGATGAGGGGCAATTTTTTTGCAGCGTGTGCAAAATAAATGGCACATAGACTTCCAGCCAAGAGTTAAGAAAGTTAAAGTTTATAAAGGATTGCAGGATTGAACCCTGAGGCGCCTGCTCATGCCTTTACATATATTTATTAGCTTCCACAAAACTCTCTCAAAAGACTCTTTATAGAATTATGCTGCTAAGGTTGAGCTTTGGCCCATGCTCTACTTTGCCTTAATGTGATGACAACACTTACTGACCATTAGGGAAGAGCTTAGGCATGTTAGGATCCCAATCTGAACCCACCTGACCAAGCCCACTAGAAGCTGTCGCCTATCCTACGCCAATCAAGGTATTCCCCGCCCTGCAGCCGTACGTATAAAAGGGGCAGATAAGCATGCAGCTGCATGGAGGATAATGCCTTGGGCACTTATGATTGGCCCAGTACAAGTGACAGCTTCCTAGTGGGCTTGCTTTGGGTTCAGACTAGGATTTAGACCCCTTTCACACTGGAACATTTTGCAGGCACTATAGTGTTAAAAATAGCGCCTGCAAACTGCCCTAAAACAGCTGCTCCATTCACTCCAGTGTGAAAGCCTTTCAGAAAAAGTCCTGCCAGCAGCTTCTTTGGAGCGGTGAAGGAGCGGTGAACTCACTGCTCCTCCACCGCTGCTCCCCACTGAAATCAATGGGGCAGCGCTGCGATACCGCCGGCAAAACACCGCTCCGGCGTTTAACCCCTTTTCGGCCGCTAGCAGGGGGGTTAAAACCGCCCCCACTAGCGGCCGAATAGCTCCGCTAAAACTATGGTTAAGCGGCACTAAAAATAGCACCGCTTTACCGCTGAGGCCGGTGGCGGCACAGTGTGAAAGGGGTCTTAAACATGCCCATGCTCATCTATACTGACCATTTGTGTGTGCTGTTTTCATGTAGCCGCACACAGATTATCTACCTGTGGATGTCAAAGCTTGGATGCAGTCAGCTGGGTCCAGGTTTGGACATCCGCATGTAAACGCATGGTGTACAGCCACATACATATAGCAGCAGCCACTATCAGCCTGTCATTAGTTTATATAGGCTAAGTGGCTACTGCTATTCTTATGCCCTGGTCATTCCAGCTGCAAAAATCTGCCACTGGCATCCAGAAAACACAGCTAACTGGTTGTGTGAAGGAGACCTACACTATATTGTCAAAAGTATTGGGACACCTGCCTTTACACACACATGAACTTTAATGACATTCAGTCTTAGTCTATAGGGTTCAATACAGAGATGGCCCACCATTTGCAGCTATAACAGCTTCAACTCTTCTGGGAAGGCTGTCCACAAGGTTTAGGAGTGTGTCTATGGGAATGTTTGACCATTCTTCCAGAAGCACATTTGTGAGGTCAGGCACTGATGTTGGATGAGAAGGCCTGAATTGCAGTCTCTGCTCTAATTCATCCCAAAGGTGTTCTATCAGGTTGAGGTCAGGACTCTGGGCAGGCCAGTCAAGTTCCTCCACCCCAAACTCACTCATCCATGTCTTTATGGACCTTGCTGTTCTGATGAGAAAAGCTGCAGTGTCTGCATCCCTTTAGAAGTATTTAAAGTTGTTGTAAATCCTTACATATACCCACTGAAGTGTGTGGCCTCAGGTGATACACAGAGATTCAACACATCATTCTACATAAGGTGTGCCTGCACTCCTCTCTTCTCTATATCCTTTTCAGAATTTATAAAGCTTGTCTAAGCTGACAGGAAAAGGGGCGGAGAGTTGAAAATACACTCTGCAGAGCTCATTGAGGAGAGAGCTGATTGGAGAGAAGGGACACACACCCCTTTACACAGCATGCAGGAACAGAGCTGAGGCTGTCAATCACAGGCTTTGTGCTGGAGATCCCTCCCATCACCTTTTTTCTCTTCTGATAGCAGAAGAATGAGACAGCAGACAGAAATGGCACTTACAGTGCCTTGAAAAAAATGTCATAACCCTTGAAATTTTCCACATTTTGTCATGTTACAACCAAAAATGTAAATGTATTTTATTGGGTTTTTATGTGATAGACCAACACAAAGTGCACATTTGTGAAGTGGAAGGAAAATGATAAACTGTTTTCAAAATTTTTTACACATAAATATGTGAAAAGTGTGGTGTACATTTGTATTCAGCCCCCCTGAGCCAATACTTTGTAGAACCACCTTTCACTGCAATTACAGCTGCAAGTCTTTTTGGAGATGTCTCTACCAGCTTTGCACATCTAGAGAGGGAATTTTTTGCCCATTCCTCTTTGCAATGCAAATTGCAATTGTAGACGCTCTCCATCCAAGCTCTGTCAGATTGGATGGAGAGCGTCTGTGAACAGCAATTTTCAAGTCTTGCCACAGATTCTCAATTAGATTTAGGTCTGGACTTTAACTGGGCCATTCTAACACATCAATATGCTTTGATCGAAACCATTCCATTGTAGCTCTGGCTGTATGTTTAGGGTCGTTGTCCTGCTGTCCTGCAAGTCTTTTTCAGACCCTAACAGGTTTTCTTCCAAGATTGTCCTGTATTTGGCTCCATCCATCTTTCCATCAACTCTGACCAGCTTCCCTGCTAAAAAAAAAAAGTATCCCCACAACATAATGCTGCCACCACCATGTTTCATGGTGGAGTTGGTGTATTTAGGGTGATGTGTAGTGTTAATTTTCAGCCACACATAGGGTTTAGATTTTAGATCAAAAAGTACACTTTTGGTCTCATCTGACCAGAGCACTTTCTTCCACATGTTTTCTGTGTCCCCCACATGGCTTCTCACAAACTGCAAATGGGACTTCTTATGGTTTTCATTCAACAATGGCTTTCTTCTTGTCACTCTTCCATAAAGGCCAGATTTGTGGAGTGCACAACTAATAGTTGTCCTGTGGATAGATTCTCCCACCTGAGTTGTGGATCTCTGCAGCTCCTCCAGAGTTACCATGGGCCTCTTGGCTGCTTCTCTGATGAATGCTCTCCTTGCCCGGTCTGTCAGTTTAGGTGGATGGCCGTGTCTTGGTAGGTTTTCAGTTTATGCCATACTCTTTCCATTTTTGGATGATGGATTGAACAGTGCTCTGTGAGATGTTCAAAGCTTGGGATATTTTTTTTATAACCTAACCCTGCTTTAAACTTCTCCACAACTTTATTCCTGACCTGTCTGGTGTGTTCCTTGGCCTTCATGATGCTGTTTGTTCACAAAGGTTCTCAAACAAACATCCGAAGGCTTCACAGAACAGCTGTATTTATACTGAGAATAAATTACACACAAGTGGACTCTATTTATAACTAGGTGACTTCTGAAGGCAATTGGTTCCATTAGATTTTAGTTAGGGGTATCAGAGTAAAGGGGGCTGAATACAGATGCACGCCACACTTTTCACATATTTATTTGTAAAAAATGTTGAAAATATTTATCATTTTCCTTCCACTTCACAATTATGTGCCACTTTGTGTTGGGCTATCACATAAAATCCCAATAAAATAGATTAATGTTTTTGGTTGTAACATGAGAAAATGTGGAAAATTTCAAGCGGTATGAATACTTTTTCAAGGCACTGTAGTGCTCTTAACTGAGGCAAATACACACTATAGAGGGATATGCTTTGTTGATATTTCATGTCTGAGGTTTACAACTAGGGATGGGTGAACGGTCCGGCCCCAGCATGAGTTCGAGCCAAACTTTCACTGTTCGTACTATTCGTACTTTCGATGAACAGCCGAACAGTCGACCATTTGTGCGTCCTGCCAGTTTAACAACATATAGTTGTGTGTGTGTTACTGTCAGTTTAACGCCATATAGTTCTGTGTGTGTTACTGCCAGTTTAACACCATATAGTTCTGTGTGCGTTATTGCCAGTTTAACGCCATATAGTTTTGTGCGTTACTGCCAGTTTAACGCCATATAGTTCTGTGTGCATTACTGACAGTTTAATACCATATAGTTCTATGTACGCCCTGCCAGTTTAACGCCATATAGTTCTGTGTGCGTTACTAACATCATATAGTTTTGTGCGTTAATGCCAGTTTAACGTCATATAGTTCTGTGTGCGTTACTGACAGTTTAACGCCATATGGTTCTGTGTGCGTTACTGCCAGTTTCACGCCATATAGTTTTGTGCATTACTGCCAGTTTAACGCCATATAGTTTTGTGGGTTACTGCCAGTTTAACGCCATATAGTTCTGTGTATATATATATATATACACATACAGGTCTGTACATAATCCATGAAGAAAAAAAAAAGGAATGGGGGGGGAGGGGGAATGTACCTCAAGCACCTCCCTCTATTCCCCCCTTAGTCCTGGATGAGACCCCTGTAGAACTGGTCCCTACAGACAAACTGTTACAGACAAATACCGTACAGGGCACAATGGACGTCTATGTGACTCGTTAGAAGCAGCGACTGTGGATGGTTTGGACATTATTAATCTAATGTCCCACCTAAAGCTGAGGAAATGTCACTTTTGAGTATGGGTTTAAACGTTTGCACGGAAAGTAATATTGACTTATTCGATACGGTCAAAGACCTGAATTCATTTGCTCGTAAGCTTAACTTCAAATGCCATTTTGATTGCTACAACTATGCGACCGACCTTCCTTAGGACGAGTCATATATTTTTAAACCACGTGAATTTACCCGGCAGAGTATCGAGCAATTAAAACACCTAATGAGCTAGCTAAAGAAAGTGTGGATGTTAATTTTGAGGCCCTGATAAATGATGATGATGTGGATGACGTTGTTCAACCCACCTCGCAACCCAAATGATATAAAAACAAATCAACTAAGTTCCCAACCTCAACTAATACATGTGTTAATTTGTTCCTTCAACTAGTTACAGGTGATTTTGAGACTCTAGTGTCCACGGGCAGAAGGTGGACACGTTTAGATGACCATCAAAAGGAAATACTATCTAATCTATCTAAACTATGTGACATCGTTATCAAACCCTCAGATAAGGGTGGTAACATTGTTATTATGACCCAGGCATCATATGTTCACATGTGCGTGATATTTTGTCTAATCAGGCTTGGTATAGAAAAATATCCCCCCTAATGATCACTACTTTCCAACTAGATTTTGAGACTTTGGTGGATGGGGCCTTTCAGCAGGGCCTCATTAACCAAGGCAATAGAAATTTCCTGGTCATTGGTCATCCAACCACGCCTACTTTTTATACCTTACCTAAGATGTATAAAAACAAACTGGACGCCCGGGTCCAGTGGCGTCTCCAGCTTTCATATTTAGGGGGGGCACATGGGGGGACAGGGACAAAAGTAGGGGGGCAACTATAAAATGCATATATATATATATATATATATATATATATATATAGATAGATATATAGATATATAGATATAGATATATATAGATATATAAATATATACTGGGGCCCTTTACTACGACCCCACAACGGCCCTTTCACATGTTCTGCAGTGAGCTCCCTTCCTACTGTATTGGGGTCCCCCAGGGTGGCAGAAAACAAGATATATATGTCACCAGCATACCAAGAAAACATAAGGATCCAAAGCAGTGGGAGAACTATCAGGGTTGCAAAGGTTGTCTTGCCTCCGGGCCCTGGTGTTCTGCCACTGTGGGGTTCCCCAGCCTCCTCTTGCTGTCCTGCCCCTGCTATTGACTGCTCTGGTCTGGCATCTCTTGGAATTTACAGGCTGGTTCTCCTGTCCTAAGGATGCGAGAAATCAGTCTGTTTTTTCAGTAACTGAGAGTCCTGGTGGAGTCCTTCCTGCAACTCGCTCTTCTCCCTGCCAATGAGGATGCAGGGGAAGGAGCAGATCGGACGGCCATGGTTGTGTGAGCACTTGCATTATGCAGTGTCAGGGAGGGGGGAGGAATCACCCGCAGGAGCTGACTGGGGACTCTCTCCCTCTTAGACATTGATTTTTTGTAAAAAAAAAAAAATTTTTTATTGGGGGGGGGGGCACATGGGGGGCACATGGTGGGGCACAGCATAATGTTGGGGGGGGTCAGGGCCCCCTCTGGCCCCCCCCCTAGGGACGCCATTGCCCGGGTCACCCTATAGTGTCTGGAATTATGAGCATTACCTCGCAGGCTAGTGTACTTGTGGACGAGTGCTTGTGCCCCCATGTGGAGAGCTTGCCGACATACCTTAAGGACACTATTCACTTATTGACCATTCTTGATGGTCTAAATGTTGGGGTTGATGCTTTGCTTGTGTCTATCGATGTGGAGGCGGTTTATTCAAGTACACCACATGATTTGGGACTTGCCACGATTAAACTTTTTTTAAACAAGTGAAGTACTGATGATTATGAGTACAATGCGTTAGTTTTGGGGCTCCTTCAGTTCATTCTGACCCATAATGCTATTGTGTTTGATGGCTCCCACCACCTCCAGGTGCAGGGGTTGGCTATGGGGACTACGTGCGCCCCCTCTTATGCCAACTTGTACCTGGGGGGGGGAGCGGTCAATTTTTGGATCTAAGAACTTGCCGATGTACTTCCGCCATGTATCCTTATGGCGGAGGTACATCGACGATATCCTCATCTTCTGGAGTGGGAGCATGGATTTGCTCAGTCAATTTCTGCATCGACTTAATGATAATCTATTCAATTTGTGGTTCACATTAAATGTGGATAGCACCACTATTCCCTGTTTGGATCTTACCATCAACAAGTCTGTGGATGGATCTATTAGTACAAATTTATTTAGGAAGCCTATGGCTGGGAACTCTCTACTCCATGCCACTAGTAGCCACTCTAGACATCTAATTAAAACCATACCTACTGGACAATATTTACAAGTCCGTTGCAATTGCTCAAATGACGAGGACTTCAAAATTCAGCCAGATGCCCTCAGAGAAAGATTTTTAGATAGGGGCTATAGCAACAAGGCGCCTATAAAAGAGCACTAGAGAGCCCTCGTGATTTGTTGCTGTTTAAAGGCGAACAGGGGCCTGAGCAGATCAATATTAGACCAATCCTAAACAAAGTGATGATATTTATGATATCTTGTCCAAACATTGGCCTCTTCTTACTGAGGATTTCACATTGAGACACTTTGTAGATCCCAATTCACATATTACCTTTAAAAGGAATCATTCACTCAGAGATATCTTAACGGCTAGCCACTTTGATAGACAGAGGGGCTTAGACCAGTGTGGTACACGCCCTAGAGGCACTTGCAAATGTGGTCATTGTGACTATTGTCGCTACATTGATGTGGAAAATGAACCTTTCTACATAGGATCTACTCTAATTAAGTTGAAGCACTTTACCAATTGTGAAACTAGGGGTATAATCTATTTACTAACGGGGGGCTGCAATGACTTCTACGTTGGCAAGACCAAAGTATGTTCTGGCAACGTATGAAGGAACATGCAGCTGATATCAAAGATGAGATCCCCGTGAGTCCCATTGATAGGCATTTTACTGATTGTATGTTATGTAATATTGATACCCTTCGGTTCCGAGCAATAGACAGTATACATCCTGCCCCCGGGGAGGAAACTTTGACAACCGTATCCTGCGCTCCGAATCTCAGGGGATTTTACTTTGCGTGCAAACCACCCCCCTGTTCTAAATGGGTTCATTAGTTATGCCTGTTTTCTCTCTGAATAATGCCAGAGAGGCTTTTCTGTATCAAGGTTACGTTTTGTCTATACCCTAACTTTTGTTCCCCTTTTTCTTTTTCCCCCATCTCCCCCCTTTTTTTGTACTTCATGGGCCTCGGGGCTTTCAGGACTGGGTCTCCATAGGTTTTTTTTCATGTCCACTGATGCTTTATCATGGACTTGTGGTTATTGCATACATATGGGCCCACTGGGTAGTGATGTTGCTCTGCCTCTTATAACCCTTTTTTTAATGATATTTTATTCATTTTTTTTGTTATTTTGTGTGTCACTTCCAGTTTTGTGGGTGGAAGTCAATGCCGGTTTTGTGGGATGATGTCACTTCCGGTTTTGCGGGATGACATCACTTCGGGTTTGCCGGGAGGACATCCCTATGCATGTGGTTCTTATACTTAAGCCTTGTACACACGGTACAATTGTTGGCCAACCGAGCGTCTGATTTTTGTCAAAAGGGCGTGTGTCAGGATCTTGTCTTGCATACTAACGTTACACAATTGTCGTGCCACAAACATGAACATAGCGACGTACTACAAGGAATTTCAGCTCTTGAATGCCACCCTTGGGGCCCCTTCTGCTAATTTCGTGTTTGGTGAGCATTGATTCCGAGCATGCATGTTTGTAATTTCGAATTTTGTGTGACGGATTTGTGTACTGACCATCAAAAAATCTGGCCCGGCAAAAATTTACTGTCATCCATTTGTTGGCCGAAAATTGGACAATTGTCAAAAGGAGTGTACCAACGGTAAGATTTTAGGACAACAGTCTGTCAACAGACAATCCCCTGTCAACAGACAATCGAACCGTGTGTACAAGGCTTTATTATCACTAATTTTGGCACTGTTTTTGTCTGCTGATACAGCCTGACCTATGGGGAGATGACCCACCCAGTACCCTGTGGATCCCCCCCTGTCTATACTAGTTATATAGGGGAGGATCTGCTTTGGGGTGGACATGCTGGGGAGCAGATTTCGGGAGACCCAGAGTTGCTATACATAGTAGACTGGACCACACACCAAAAGAAGCGTCTTCTACAGCTGGTTTATCTTTTGGGCTGCCTATACTAGAGGCACTTGGACGTTACTGGTGTCCAGTATACGCACTAGGTAAGGCTTTGCCATTTTGCTTCATTGTATGGAGCTGGATTCTGGGTCTACCTCTGCCAGCTTTTGTATGCCTGGTGATTGTTACCTAATAGATAGACACATATATGTTCTATTTTGAGTTACAGACTATATTAAATCTTTTTAAAGTCATTGGACCTTTTGGACATCCATAGATAGTAAATGCTTTTGGGTGCAGGAATACCTTCAGTAATAGCCTTCTCTATTTGAGGTCAGCATTGATTTTTGGTATCCTGGCTCATGATGCGATGCCTTTTGGCATTGTGTATCATAGTTATCTATTTTTTTTTTCTTTTCTCTTTCCTCTGTGTATGACGTTTTGTAACTGTTAATTAAGCCCGGCATGTGTTACCCTATTGGGCTTATATATGTTCACAGATTCATGACTCACTGTGTATGTGAAGTTCTCCTTTAAGTGATGACTACAATAGTCGTATACATCAGGATTGTTGTCCTTTGATGTGCGGAGTTCATGCTTGCCGTGTTCGTTCTCGGTCTTCCCTCAGTTCGGACGGTCAGGGTGGCCTTGAGGTACATTTTTCCCTTTCCTCCCTGTTTGTAAATAGATTTTGACTAAAATATGAAGCAATTCAGCCTTGAAGAAGCGGATGTACCAATATTACTGCGAAACATGTCGGCTTTGACTGCTTGTATATAATGTACCTACTGTACATACTTTATTGTTTTTTTTAGGGAAGATATTTGGTCCCTTGTTTATATATGTGTATGTCTTTGTAAACTTTTTTTCAATAACAAATGATATATTTTCAATTTTGTGTTATATTATACTTGTCTGGAGATGACCGTTCAACTCCCTATATCCATTACCTACTTTCCTTATATTTCAATACTAGGGGTGGCACTCCATGACAATCACTATATATCACAAATGATTGATGGGTCATTACTATGTATTTATATACATATATGACTTCATTCTATTTACACCTGGCCAAGTTTGTAGAGTTCCCAGAATGCAATTTAATCCACTCTTTCTTCGTACGCTATAACATCGCCACAGTTCCAGACCTTTCCTTTTAACCCTGTCCAGAAATGTAGCAGTGATTATGGATTTTGCAATTACCCTGGAAAACAGTCAACAAGAAGTAGTGTGATTGCATTAGATGTTTTAAGCACCTGCAATCTAAGCCACAAAACTTGGCTGGAGTTGGATGTTATGCTGCTGCAGAGACACTCCAAGGCAAAGTTAATAAATCCTAAACAGAAAAGTTTAGAGACCAATGACTGGTGAAGGTCACTGGATGAGGGGCAATTTTTTTGCAGCGTGTGCAAAATAAATGGCACATAGACTTCCAGCCAAGAGTTAAGAAAGTTAAAGTTTATAAAGGATTGCAGGATTGAACCCTGAGGCGCCTGCTCATGCCTTTACATATATTTATTAGCTTCCACAAAACTCTCTCAAAAGACTCTTTATAGAATTATGCTGCTAAGGTTGAGCTTTGGCCCATGCTCTACTTTGCCTTAATGTGATGACAACACTTACTGACCATTAGGGAAGAGCTTAGGCATGTTAGGATCCCAATCTGAACCCACCTGACCAAGCCCACTAGAAGCTGTCGCCTATCCTACGCCAATCAAGGTATTCCCCGCCCTGCAGCCGTACGTATAAAAGGGGCAGATAAGCATGCAGCTGCATGGAGGATAATGCCTTGGGCACTTATGATTGGCCCAGTACAAGTGACAGCTTCCTAGTGGGCTTGCTTTGGGTTCAGACTAGGATTTAGACCCCTTTCACACTGGAACATTTTGCAGGCACTATAGTGTTAAAAATAGCGCCTGCAAACTGCCCTAAAACAGCTGCTCCATTCACTCCAGTGTGAAAGCCTTTCAGAAAAAGTCCTGCCAGCAGCTTCTTTGGAGCGGTGAAGGAGCGGTGAACTCACTGCTCCTCCACCGCTGCTCCCCACTGAAATCAATGGGGCAGCGCTGCGATACCGCCGGCAAAACACCGCTCCGGCGTTTAACCCCTTTTCGGCCGCTAGCAGGGGGGTTAAAACCGCCCCCACTAGCGGCCGAATAGCTCCGCTAAAACTATGGTTAAGCGGCACTAAAAATAGCACCGCTTTACCGCTGAGGCCGGTGGCGGCACAGTGTGAAAGGGGTCTTAAACATGCCCATGCTCATCTATACTGACCATTTGTGTGTGCTGTTTTCATGTAGCCGCACACAGATTATCTACCTGTGGATGTCAAAGCTTGGATGCAGTCAGCTGGGTCCAGGTTTGGACATCCGCATGTAAACGCATGGTGTACAGCCACATACATATAGCAGCAGCCACTATCAGCCTGTCATTAGTTTATATAGGCTAAGTGGCTACTGCTATTCTTATGCCCTGGTCATTCCAGCTGCAAAAATCTGCCACTGGCATCCAGAAAACACAGCTAACTGGTTGTGTGAAGGAGACCTACACTATATTGTCAAAAGTATTGGGACACCTGCCTTTACACACACATGAACTTTAATGACATTCAGTCTTAGTCTATAGGGTTCAATACAGAGATGGCCCACCATTTGCAGCTATAACAGCTTCAACTCTTCTGGGAAGGCTGTCCACAAGGTTTAGGAGTGTGTCTATGGGAATGTTTGACCATTCTTCCAGAAGCACATTTGTGAGGTCAGGCACTGATGTTGGATGAGAAGGCCTGAATTGCAGTCTCTGCTCTAATTCATCCCAAAGGTGTTCTATCAGGTTGAGGTCAGGACTCTGGGCAGGCCAGTCAAGTTCCTCCACCCCAAACTCACTCATCCATGTCTTTATGGACCTTGCTGTTCTGATGAGAAAAGCTGCAGTGTCTGCATCCCTTTAGAAGTATTTAAAGTTGTTGTAAATCCTTACATATACCCACTGAAGTGTGTGGCCTCAGGTGATACACAGAGATTCAACACATCATTCTACATAAGGTGTGCCTGCACTCCTCTCTTCTCTATATCCTTTTCAGAATTTATAAAGCTTGTCTAAGCTGACAGGAAAAGGGGCGGAGAGTTGAAAATACACTCTGCAGAGCTCATTGAGGAGAGAGCTGATTGGAGAGAAGGGACACACACCCCTTTACACAGCATGCAGGAACAGAGCTGAGGCTGTCAATCACAGGCTTTGTGCTGGAGATCCCTCCCATCACCTTTTTTCTCTTCTGATAGCAGAAGAATGAGACAGCAGACAGAAATGGCACTTACAGTGCCTTGAAAAAAATGTCATAACCCTTGAAATTTTCCACATTTTGTCATGTTACAACCAAAAATGTAAATGTATTTTATTGGGTTTTTATGTGATAGACCAACACAAAGTGCACATTTGTGAAGTGGAAGGAAAATGATAAACTGTTTTCAAAATTTTTTACACATAAATATGTGAAAAGTGTGGTGTACATTTGTATTCAGCCCCCCTGAGCCAATACTTTGTAGAACCACCTTTCACTGCAATTACAGCTGCAAGTCTTTTTGGAGATGTCTCTACCAGCTTTGCACATCTAGAGAGGGAATTTTTTGCCCATTCCTCTTTGCAATGCAAATTGCAATTGTAGACGCTCTCCATCCAAGCTCTGTCAGATTGGATGGAGAGCGTCTGTGAACAGCAATTTTCAAGTCTTGCCACAGATTCTCAATTAGATTTAGGTCTGGACTTTAACTGGGCCATTCTAACACATCAATATGCTTTGATCGAAACCATTCCATTGTAGCTCTGGCTGTATGTTTAGGGTCGTTGTCCTGCTGTCCTGCAAGTCTTTTTCAGACCCTAACAGGTTTTCTTCCAAGATTGTCCTGTATTTGGCTCCATCCATCTTTCCATCAACTCTGACCAGCTTCCCTGCTAAAAAAAAAAAGTATCCCCACAACATAATGCTGCCACCACCATGTTTCATGGTGGAGTTGGTGTATTTAGGGTGATGTGTAGTGTTAATTTTCAGCCACACATAGGGTTTAGATTTTAGATCAAAAAGTACACTTTTGGTCTCATCTGACCAGAGCACTTTCTTCCACATGTTTTCTGTGTCCCCCACATGGCTTCTCACAAACTGCAAATGGGACTTCTTATGGTTTTCATTCAACAATGGCTTTCTTCTTGTCACTCTTCCATAAAGGCCAGATTTGTGGAGTGCACAACTAATAGTTGTCCTGTGGATAGATTCTCCCACCTGAGTTGTGGATCTCTGCAGCTCCTCCAGAGTTACCATGGGCCTCTTGGCTGCTTCTCTGATGAATGCTCTCCTTGCCCGGTCTGTCAGTTTAGGTGGATGGCCGTGTCTTGGTAGGTTTTCAGTTTATGCCATACTCTTTCCATTTTTGGATGATGGATTGAACAGTGCTCTGTGAGATGTTCAAAGCTTGGGATATTTTTTTTATAACCTAACCCTGCTTTAAACTTCTCCACAACTTTATTCCTGACCTGTCTGGTGTGTTCCTTGGCCTTCATGATGCTGTTTGTTCACAAAGGTTCTCAAACAAACATCCGAAGGCTTCACAGAACAGCTGTATTTATACTGAGAATAAATTACACACAAGTGGACTCTATTTATAACTAGGTGACTTCTGAAGGCAATTGGTTCCATTAGATTTTAGTTAGGGGTATCAGAGTAAAGGGGGCTGAATACAGATGCACGCCACACTTTTCACATATTTATTTGTAAAAAATGTTGAAAATATTTATCATTTTCCTTCCACTTCACAATTATGTGCCACTTTGTGTTGGGCTATCACATAAAATCCCAATAAAATAGATTAATGTTTTTGGTTGTAACATGAGAAAATGTGGAAAATTTCAAGCGGTATGAATACTTTTTCAAGGCACTGTAGTGCTCTTAACTGAGGCAAATACACACTATAGAGGGATATGCTTTGTTGATATTTCATGTCTGAGGTTTACAACTAGGGATGGGTGAACGGTCCGGCCCCAGCATGAGTTCGAGCCAAACTTTCACTGTTCGTACTATTCGTACTTTCGATGAACAGCCGAACAGTCGACCATTTGTTCGGCCCCCCCGAACCAACCACAATGCATTGCGGTGCTGAACAGTGATTGGCTGAAGCAGTGAAAGCTTCAGCCAATTAGGGCACAGAGCACTGTCAGAGTCATGACTGGACACTGACATAATGACTTTATCCAATCCTGGCTCACTCCCGCCCCACAGTATATAAGTATTCTTTCAATGGCAGCCATTTTCAGTGTGATTTTGGTGTGGAGAGAGATATAGTTCTATGTGCGCCCTGCCAGTTTAACGCCATATAGTTCTGTGTGCGTTACTGCCAGTTTAACGTCATATAGTTTTGTGCGTTACTGCCAGTTTAACGCCATATGGTTCTGTGTGCGTTACTGCCAGTTTAACGCCATATAGTTTTGTGCATTACTGCCAGTTTAACTCCATTTACTTTTGTGTGCGTTACTGCCAGTTTAACGCCATATAGTTCTGTGTGCGTTACTGACAATTTAACGCCATATAGTTCTGTGTGTGTTACTGCCAGTTTAACACCATATTGTTTTGTGAGCGTTACTGCCAGTTTAACGCCATATAGTTCTATGTGCGTCCTGCCAGTTTAACAACATATAGTTGTGTGTGTGTTACTGTCAGTTTAACGCCATATAGTTCTGTGTGTGTTACTGCCAGTTTAACACCATATAGTTCTGTGTGCGTTATTGCCAGTTTAACGCCATATAGTTTTGTGCGTTACTGCCAGTTTAACGCCATATAGTTCTGTGTGCATTACTGACAGTTTAATACCATATAGTTCTATGTACGCCCTGCCAGTTTAACGCCATATAGTTCTGTGTGCGTTACTAACATCATATAGTTTTGTGCGTTAATGCCAGTTTAACGTCATATAGTTCTGTGTGCGTTACTGACAGTTTAACGCCATATGGTTCTGTGTGCGTTACTGCCAGTTTCACGCCATATAGTTTTGTGCATTACTGCCAGTTTAACGCCATATAGTTTTGTGGGTTACTGCCAGTTTAACGCCATATAGTTCTGTGTGCGTTACTGCCAGTTTAACGTCATATAGTTTTGTTCATTACTGCCAGTTTAACGCCATATAGTTCTGTGTGCGTTACTGACCTTTTAACGCCATATAGTTCTGTGTGCGTTACTGCCAGTTTAACGTCATATAGTTTTGTGTGTTACTGCCAGTTTAACGCCATATAGTTCTGTGTGCGTTACTGACATTTAAACACCATATGGTTCTGTGTGCGTTACTGCCAGTTTAACACCATATAGTTCTGTGCGTCACTGTACATTTGGCGCATTATATTGCAGTATATTATATTGTATCCGTGGAGTGTGTGTAGTGTGAGTACTCAAATTATAGTGCACCAAACACTTCTTTACATTGATTAAAGTGCATCTACGTACAGATGTATTCCCTGCACACATCCTGGTCTCCTCCCTTTCTCTATTGGTGTCTTGCTGGAAGTCAGCTAACAAACAGAAGTCAGGATCAGACTTCCCTAGGCTCCAATCTTCTGTAGAATCATTCTTCTGT